>NC_135306.1:77181816-77807232 GCF_048772815.1 Callospermophilus lateralis | reverse complement strand
AGCACTAAAGCACCCACAAGAGATCTTCAGTTCACTTGTATTCAGAGTTTCCACAAAAATATGTGAATATTACATATTTAAATAAAATATATTCTGATCTTACATATGTATGCACAAATACCTATATACATGTTCTCTCTCTCTCTCAGTCCTGCTTTTACCTTTCTTAGAATCTCTCCACTGATGAGTTTGGGGAAGGCAGTTAGAGGACAGTAAAAACAGCAAATATCATCGTTGGCATTACTGGTTTCCGGATTTAAGATCTCAGGGAACAGTAGACATTTTTTGGAAATTTTTGGAATCCGTACAAAATTGATCATTTACAGAGGTGGGGAGTAAGAATACATCATTGAAAGCCAATAACTAACCGTCTGTAATTCAGGAAAAAGACATCTGTAATTCACAGAGATGCAATCATGAAAATGTAAACTTAAAGACTATTTCTTTGATTCGTTTTTAAAAATTTTTATTTATCACATTTACTTATTCATTTGTTGCTTGGCTGTTCATTTGTTTGCTTTCACAGTAAAAGTTTCCTCAGGAACACGAAGCTGTCCTTGGTTCAACTCTCAGAATCCACTCTCTAGGTGTGTCTAACCAAGCTGAGCCAGTAAAGCTCTCACAAGATGTTAACAAAAGATACTCCGAGAGCTGCAGCACTGCAGCAATCTTTTTTTTTTTTTTTTTTTTTTTAATGTGTGTGTGGGTAGGCTGGTGAGGAGTTTGCTAGTCAAACTGTCTAGAAATCATCAAATATATCTATCTGAGTGCGTAGTTTTCAAAGATCCATAGGATGGCGGCCCTGAAACATGAAGCCATCAAGATGTTTTTAGTTTATTTAGACAATAAGAAGAAGAATAAGAAGAAGATAAACAGTGGCATATTTCTCTAAATTGAAGTAGAGGCTAGGGAAGAAGAGAGGGAGAAACACATGGTGACTGTGGGAAATAGAGCCAGATGAACAGCACAAACTCTTGTACTGTAAGGGCGCAAATGACAGCTGGGTGACCACAATCCCTGGAGGCATGAATAAGGACTTTTTGCTCACCCTGAAAATTGAAGGGCTGGTGGAGTGTTGACAAATGGCTGATAATCCCCTCTGTAAAGCAGGCCTGGTGCCAGGCACAGTACATGGCCTCTGGACAGAAGTGCTGGAGGGGAGAGGGTCACTGGCCACTGTTGCTCCTGGTGCTCCTCTGCAGAAGTCCAGAGACCTGAGTGACACCCAGGCCAGGGCAAAAGTTCACTGGTCCCCTTGCACATTCAGGTTCCTAGTACAGCTCATAGGTGGGTTTCTCCTCACACGGCGGGTGGGGGATAGGGAGGAGGTAAAGCAACTGCTCAGCAATAGTCAGACTCTAGCTCTTGTTTGTGCATTAAGCTCACAACCCTTACTGTTTATAAGCTTTGGAATGGTCCCTTTGCTTCCCTGAGCTCCATTGCCATGCATTTAAGTTGGGCTAGGACCACTTACCTACAGTTAGGTGTGGCTTCATAACAAGGATATGTTCTGAAAGCTGCATGGTTGGATGATTTCACCATTGAGTGAACATCATAGAGTGTACAGAAACTAAGAGGGCTATAATGTTGTTGGGCAATATCATCTTAAGAAACTACCATCATGTATGCATGCAGTCTGTCTTTGCTCAAAGTATCATTATGTGATGCATAGCTATAATTGTTTTACTGTGCGGATTCAATAAAAAGAGGTAAATGGCCAGGTACGATGTTGCGCGACTGCAATCCCAGGGACTCCAAAGACAGAGGCAGGAGGATTGCAAGTTCAAGGTTGGCCTCAGCAATTTAGTGGGGCCCGAAGCACCTTATCAAGACCCTGTCTCAAAATAAAAAATAAAAAGGGCTGGGAATGTAGTTTAGTGGTTAAGTGCCCTGGAGTTCAATCCCCTTGTACAAAAATAAATAAATAAGGTAAATGTAATAACATCTTCAGCAGATACTGTTATCCCTTTTCCCTTTCCTTTCTTTTTTTAAATTTTTTTTTTAGTTGTAGACAGACACAATACCTTTATTTCATTTGTTTATTTTTCTGTGATGCCGGGGATCAAACCCAGTGCCTCACATATGCTAGGCAAGCACTCTACCACTGAGCCACAAACCGTGGCCCCATCCTTTTTTTTAAAAAAAAAAAATCATTTTTCACTGACAAATAAAAATTGTATGTACTTAGGGCACACAACATGTTGTGTTGATATATGTATACATAATGAAATGGGCAAATCAATCTCATATATAACATAGTTATCATTTCTTTTGTGTGTGATATAAGAACAATTAGAAATCTACTGAACTATATTAAAATGCACAATTCATCACTATAAACTATAATCACTGTTGTAAAATCCTTTGGACTTTTTTTTTTTTTGTATGAGGGATTGAACCCAGGGATGCTTAACCACTAAGCCAAATCCCCAGCCTGTTTTATATTTCATTTACAGATTGGGTCTTTTTGAGCTGCTCAGGGCCTCACTAAGTTGCTGAGGCTGGCTCTGAACTTATGATCTTTCTCCCTCTGCCTCCCAAGCCTCTGGGATCACAGGCATGCGCCACCACACCTGGCCTGGACTTATTCTTGTCTAACTAAAATTTTGTACCCTTTGAACAACATCTACCAATTTACCTTCAATCCCTAAGAACTAGATTCCCCATATAAGTCAGATCATGTGGAACTTGTCTTTCTCTGCCTGGTTTACTTTATTTGCCAAATGTCTTCCAGCTTCAAACAAGTTGTTTGCAAATATCAAAAAAGAATCCCCTTCTTCTTAAGAGTATTCTTAAGGTATTCCACTGTGTATATATGCCATCTTTTCTTTACCCATTTATTCACTGATGGACATTCAGGTTGATTTCCTATCTTGTCGATTGTGACTAGTGCTATAGTGAAAACAGACATGCAAATCTCTCTCTGACATACTCATTTTGTTTCCTTTGGATTTCAACTCAGTAGTGGAATTGCTAGATCATATGGTAGTTTTATTTTTCATTTTTTGAGGAACCTCCACACTGCTTTCCACATGACTATACTGTTATCTCTTTTCTAAGATTACTCTCCTACTTGAATCCTTTCATAATTCCTATAGGCCTACCAGCTTGTAAACTGACTACCACCACCAAAAGAGGAGGAATTAGAAGAAGATGCCCATGATTTTGATGAGTCATAGACAACTACGGGCAGCTCGGCAGAACTCCCTTGACCTCCCTGACAGAACTCTGAGACACTAGTCCCCAAGCCCTGACTCAAGCATGAGGATCACTGCTACAGGAAATACCCAGGGGGCACATTCAAAGAAAGGCTATTTGCTGGGCCCCTTTCTTTCTTCTGTCATTATTTGCTGGTTTACAATAGCCAAGCTGTCCTGTCAAATACACACTAGCTGCCTTCATACACATGCAGAAAATCAAATGGAAGCTCCCCCTCGATGGCACCAACCAAATTCCTTCTATTTATAAGCAGCAGCCCAACAGACAGGCTTCATTCGGTAACTTGCAGTTCTCAGCAAGCTGCACCAGAATAGAGATGTGTTCATACTTTCCAGTCACCCAGATTGCCACTTCAAAAAGAGAGTGATAGACAAATACGGTGCAACCCGTTTATAACATTTTCCCATGTTTAACTTCCAAATTTGTGAGTCTTAAGCATGATTGCCAAAAGCAAGTTTTTCTAAATGCAGTATTTTTCTTTTTTTTCTTGGTCTCTTAGTAAATGGTAACTGAATTTTTTCCCCCTACAGTTTCTTTTAAGAGGCCAAGAGTTTTCTCACTCCCGGTCTGCAATACCCTGCCTGGGCTATCGCCCAAATGGCTTTCACACGTAAAGTGAGAAAGAATTAAGTGCTTCTGCAATTGAAAAATGGTTCTGTCTGCCTTGGAGCTGCAAAGCTCTCTTTACTGAACTATTGCTTTTAGATTCCAAAGCTAAGTGTACCAATGAGCCTACAATAGTGCCAAGAATGAAACTAGAGAAAGAAGAAAATCCCATTATTGCTCTATCCGGATCATATTCATGTGAATTCACCTAGTTTTTATCCACAGATGTTTGGAGCGGGGGGTTGATTTTCACATCTGCCTTCTGGTTTTCATACAGCACATCTAGTACTACCTTAAAGGTTGTTGTCTTATATGTTTTCCACACAATTACAGTCTAAGCTGGTTGCTGACCACATATTAATAATAGAGTTGTTAGAAGGAGATTTCACCGGTGCTTCTAATTCAATATTAAATTTATCTTCATGGCAGGAAAAAGCAGGTAAGCTTCTCTTCTTTGATGAGAATTCTCTTTGGAGGGTTAAACATCTCTTTACATCTTAAAAGTATGTACTTATACTATGATCTGTGTGTATCTTATACAAAGAAACTTGCCAGGGGAAAGAAATGTTTAAATCAATTTTCCTTAAACATCTTTAAATATTTTGCTAAACATTTACCCATTTTTATGCCCCTATAGAGAATGACACTTTGATACATTCTGGATACTGTTTGAGGCTGATCCTTGAGCTGTGAGAGATGGCCTAGCAAAGCTTTTGGAAGTTTACCAATTTGTAAAATACTCTATTACTGTTTTTTGTTACCGTGTTTTCTTTTCTAAAATTAACTGTAAATGTTCAAATCATCATTTCCTTTTAGCTCTTGTCCTTACATAACTTTGAGGCAAGGCTAACAATGTCTTTCAGAAGCAATTTAAAAAATTCGACAGGGATCAGCGAGGATGCTAAAAACCAGTAAAAAGTAGACAGATCTATATTTGAAATGGAGAAAGGGACAGCCCTGAAAATCATAGACCAGTCAGTTTAGTTTTCATAGCTGGAAAATACTAGAACAAATCGTCAAAAAATCAATTTGCAAACACCCATACGATCACAGAATACTAGGTAGTAATCAACACTGCTTTGTGAAGAACAGTCTTGTCAGAACCATCTAATTTCCTTCTAAAACAGAGTGACAGGCCTGGTAGATCAGAGGGATGAAATAGATGTAATACAGCTTGAATTTTACAAAGCTCTTGATTCTGTCTTCCATGATATGCTCATCAACAGATGACTTCAGACCAGAAGAAATTGGATGTAATGGTTTACTAAAAAGCACAGCTCTCAGTGTTTCAGCATTAACCTGGCAGGTAAGGATTTGGGAAGGATGTTGGCATGGAACCTGGCCCAGGAGTTGAGTGTCTCACCGGCTGCAAACATAGCCCTAGCACAGGTTATGTGCTCAATCAGGACTTGTTCAACGAAAGAATGATCGACCGAGTGAAGCCCTGGGTTTGATCCCAGCACCATAAAAAGAAAAGAAAAGAAAAAGTAACAAGAAATATCAATAAGGAACAGTTGCTTGGTGAACTCTAGAATAAATGGGTGGATAGAGACCCCCACACTGGAGAGAATTTTCCCCTCCTGTATGAAAAGCCAACTTCCTCCAGGAGCTGAGGCTGGTAAGGGATTTACATTGTTTAGGAAAGATTTAGTTACAGATTATTTTGGCATGCTTTATAAATATGCAGAAATAATGACATAAAATTTATATTGGAAAAAATCAAACAGCATAAGCTCAAACTTTATAAAATGCAAAAAGAACAATGTATAAAATGCAAGTTAAGTGAAAGATAGGCCACCTCTTGAAACACCTGGGAATGAAAGTTTTGAGGAAGGTCAGGTGATATGAATGAGCCAGCACCTGGAAGTCAGGTTTTGAAAACTGCCTGGGCTGCTGACTCATTACGTGACTATGTGTAAGATATTTTACTTCACTTGGCCTTCTATGCCCTTGTATATACAAAGAGTCTTCCAAATCTCATAGAGTTGAAATCAGAATTAAATGAGATTTCATATATACACATTTAGGCAGCTAGGCACTTTCCCCCGTATCAGGCATTTGTAAACAGATAAAAGTATTAGTTTATCCATTCCATTCACATGCAGGTAAGTTCACCTTAAAAAAGTAACTTAGATCCAATTTGACACACCTAATTTTTATCATTTTTGAATGGCTGTCTCTGTTCACTTTATGTTTCTCATATAGCACCTGTTTCCAAATCTTAGTTATCAGACTCCATCTAGTATTTGGCTAATCATGTTAAAAAAAAAAAACAAAACATTTCTTGTGAATATCTATGAAGTTTCCTGCTCAGTCACCACATCCCACTTCTCCCAGACTATGTGACTCTGACTGAGACTTTGGTGTTTTCTTATATCCTCACCACAGGGGCCACTTATAAATTAATCTGAATCAGGCATCTGAACCAATATGGTCAATAACCACCATCAAAAGTGACCATTTCATGGGTGACTGTCTTAGTCCATTTTCTATTGCTATAACAGAATGCCTGAGGCTGGGATATTTATGAAGAATACAAGTTTATTTGATTCATGGATCTGGAGGCTGAAAAATCCAAGAGTGTGGCTCTGGCATCTACTTGTCATGTGGTAATGGCCTTCTTCCTTCATTAAAGCATGGGGGAGGCCGGGGCATGGCAAGATAGAGCAAGCATATGAACTGGAGTCTGTCTTCCTCTTTAAAACCCACTAAACCCTTCATTCAATCCTGATTACTTCCGGAAGATCCCATTTCCAAATATGATTAACATATAAATTTGGGGCTTCGATTTTCAGCACATGAATATTGGGGGGGAACACATTCAATACATAGTAGTGACCATCTGATCCAGATAGGACTTTCAGAGTTTTTTCATAGAATCAGTTTTGAATTAGAACTCAGAGAATTGGAGATGAGTCAGCCTCTCCTTTGTTAATTATAATGTCCATTAGACCAATGGACATGTTTCCCATGGTGAGGAAAAGCCAGTCTGTCTTAAAAACAAAGGGATGCTGAGAGTGGCAGGTAAGAACAATGGGGTAAGATTTGGCATACTTACCCCATCTGATCTCAACTTTTCCTGAAACCCAGCTGCATCTCTGCCTTCCAGCAGCTCATTTCTTCAGACCTCTACATTTCCCTAGTCAATAAACTGTGTTTTTACTTGAGCCTTTTGATGTTGGGTTTCTATCATTGTAACTGGTTTTCAAAAATAATTTTCAATTTTCAATCCTTTTTCTAAAAAAAAAAAAAAAAATGACCAGTATTCAACCTCAAATATTTATTCATAGTAAAATAGTAGAAATTGTTCTGTTGTGTCAGGGCTTATATATCTTATGGTAACTGAAAAACATTTCCAAAAAGTCTTTAGAAAATTTATCAATTTCAACTCTCACCTGACTATATGAGAATATCATATCTGTTATTCACTCTTTCCTAATTCCTTCCCAATGCTGGAATGAAAAACAATTCATTTCCCAGCTGATTAATAGGTGAAAAATACTTTCTTTAATTTGTATTTAGTTATAAATTCTAATATTCTAAAATTCTTCTTTGCTGAGTTCTCTATCTGCATCCTTTGTCCATTTTTTAATTGATGTTTTCCTGTTGATTTTTAAAATCTATTTTTATATATAAAAATATTAAAATTCTGCTTGTCAGAGAGATGTTGCAAATATTTCATGAAATTTTGTTATTTGCATAGTTGTTATGCTCTTCTACATAAGAGCAAATTGTAGGCTAAATAATTGCAATTCCCATTCTTTATTTCAAAAAATAGTGCTCAAATTACTACTTTAGGGGATTCTCAGAAGTTATAATACCCACCAATTCTTTTTTTCCCATTGTAGTTGTACATAATGATGGGGTTTGTGGTTACACATTCATACATGCACACAAGATAACGACATAATCTGACCAGTATCACTCCCCAGCACTTTGCCCTACCCTTCCCATCTCCCACCCCTCGGTCCCTTTTCTTCTACTGATCTCCCTTTGATTTTTTAGAGATGCACCCTGATCTTTGTTTTCCTTTTTCCTCTAGCTTCTACATATGAGGGAAAACATATGCCCCTTAGCCTTCTGAGTTCGACTTATGTAACTTAAAATCATGGCCTCTAGTTCCATCCATTTTCCTGCAAATGCTATGGTTTCATTTTTCTTTATGGCTGAATAAAACTTCGTTGTGTAAATGTACCGCATTTTCTTTATCCATTCATCTTTTGATAGTTTGGCTATTGTGAGTTGTGCTGCTATAAACATGAATACTTACCCAATTCTTAAATATCATCGACTAATTTGAATAGAATCAGAATATAATCAGCATTTTTGAGTTTTCTATAACTCTTGAAAGTATCCAGATTTCACTTAATTTCCCACCCTTTTGGGGAAAAAATAATGCAGTTACCTATTAAGAGTTGACCATTTTTGCATGAAGGGAAAGCTCAAGCAGCTTTCTGCCCAGACTTGATATCATTCCATCTTGACAACATTTCTTCTTTCTTTTTAGCAGGTCAATTTCCCAGGTCTTCTCTTTTACTATAACTAAAGTAAGTCATCCTGTGCAGCTTGCTCCATAGGATTCAAAATACATTTTTAACCAATAAAAATTTCAAGAAGGTGAAGTTTTAAGACTACTGTGGTAACAGAAAATAATAATAATAAAAAAAAAATGAACACAAGTGACCCTGAAAGTCATTACTGATTTAATAACAATTTGGCTGGAGAACAAAAAATGTGATGCAAAGAGAAGCCGGTAATAAATTTCTCCTTTGGTAATATTCATTTTTTAGTTGTATTTGGACACAATTCCTTTATTTTTATTTATGTATTGTTTTATGTGGTGCTGAGGATGGAACCCAGGGCCTTGCACGTGCCGTGCTAGGTGAGTGCTCTACCGCTGAGCCACAACCCCAGCCCAAATTTCCCCTTCAGTATTGAGGAAAAATCATCAACAAGATCTGAGTTACAGAAAACCTGTGTACTAGTTATCTATTGCTATGTAACAAATTGTCTCAAAACACAGTGGCTTAAAACCACAAAACTGTATTTATTATCTCAGAAATCTAGGAGTATTTTAGCCAGGTGGATGTTGCTCAGGGTTTCCAATAAATCTTTAAATAAGATGTGACTTGGGGCTAGAGAATCTACTTCCAAGCTCACTCCTGGCAGCTCCTCATCATATGTACATCTCCACAGGATGCTGACGCCATGGCAGGAGGTTTCCCAAAGGAATTGAGAAGGGAGAGAGAGAGCAAAAGAAGCTGCAGCGTCTTTTATAGTCTAATATAAGCTAATGTGTCATCATTTCCGCCACACTCTATTGCCTATGCAGACCAATCCTGGCATACTGGGGTTGGGGCTGGATACAAGTATAAATACCAGGAGGTGAGGTCATCAACTCTGTCTTAGAGGTTGGTAACTACAGTTACCAACTTAATTTAGCTGTTTCCTTTTAGATCCGCCAGTCTTCATTCTCAAGATTCTCTCCCAGCCTCTCCCTTTCCCTAGATACACAGTTTGGCCATCTCCATACCTGTGCCTTCTATCCCCATGAAATACTGATAACTATGCTATCTCCACAGCTTAAATGTTTCTCTTAGGTTCCAAGGTTGTGTTTTAACTTTCCTCCAAAAACTCTTCATATGCCATTTCCCATCCTTCACTTCAAACATGCTCCCTCCTCTCCTGAGTGTCACCACCATCTGCCCAGCTGACCAAGCCAGAGACCTGAACCTGAATCTTGACTCTAGAAGTAGTAGCGATATACATCTGATGATATGTACATCTGCTTAGATATGAAGATATGGTCTTAGAAAACATGAGAATGAAAATGAAATTTTCTTTCTCAGAATGTTTCCCCCATCTATCCGCATTGTAAAAACTTGTATTTTCTTTTAAAACATAGTTGCCAAATTGTTTCACTATTACATTTCACATGGCAACTTTATCCATATAAGTTAGTCAACAAATAGTTCCAAGAATAAATATCTGCTGAAAATGCAATCTTAGCTAACAGCTGGGGAGGAGTGGGATGAGTCAGGGCAAGAGTGAACTTTTATTATTGCTTGCAGGGCCAGCCACTGGATGTCCTTATTGCCAAAGAGAGGGTGAGGTGAGCAAGGGGTCAACATTCATTTCTGGACATAAGTGATGCTTCCTAGACTGTTGAAGTCAGGGATGACCACAGAGAAATAAGATTATACAACATTCCTAAAAGACAATCCTACTTAAACTCAGCTACCCTGTTCTCCCCTAGAGAGCCAATTATGCACTTGTCTAAGTAGCTATGCATCCTATACCATCTCTGGCAGCCTTTGTTTTGTTTTTCCACAAAAAAAAAACAATTCAGATAGCAACTTCAATGGTCCAAGTTCTGTGATGAGATCTTAATTAAACTTCTGCAAAATATCTCCGAATCCTTTATTGGTGTGAGAGAATGAGCCTTCTACACAGGTATGTGATATTAAGTCCTCAGAATGCCCCCAAACTTGAGCAATAGATCAAAATGTCTTTGTGAACCCAGAACACAGGTGCTCAGGATCACAGAAACCTGTGTCCTTTGCCTTGAAGCTCATCAATCCTTTGAACAGGGCCTGTTATCTCAGTGCAATTTGAACATGATTGTAAACAATCTTGTTTTAACTACCATGGTGGGGCCTTTCTGAGCTCATGAATCAAAACCCACAATAGTAATCAAAGAAAAGCTTCCCGTGTGACCCATCTCTCAAACGTGAGTATTGTATATGTTATAAAATATAAAATGCCCTTCAGTAGATGAATGAATAAAAAAAGTGTGGCATATATACACAATGGACTATTACTCAGCAATAAAAGAAAATAAAATCATGGCATATGAGGTAAATGGATGGAGTTAGAAAAGATAATGTAAGTGAAGTTAGCCAATCCCAAAAAAACAAATAAATGCCAAATGTTTTCTTGGATATAAGGAGGCTGTTTCATAGTGGGATAGGGAAAGGGAGCATGGGAGGAATAGATGAATTGTAGATAGGGCAGAGGGGTTGGAGGGGAAGGGAAGAGGCACGGGGTTAGAAATGATGGTAGAATGTGATGGACATTATTATCCAAAGTACATGTATGAAGACATGAATTGGTGTGAATATATTTTGTATACAACCAGAGACATGAAAAACTGTGCTTTATATGTGTAATAAGAATTGTAATGGGGCTGGGGATGTGGCTCAAGCAGTGGTGTGCTCTCCTGGCATGCACGTGGCGCTGGGTTCAATCCTCAGCACCACATACAAATAAGGATGTTGTGTTTGCTGAAAACTAAAAAATATTAAAAAATTGTCTCTTTCAAAAAAAAAGAATTTTAATGCATTCTGCTATCATATATATATGTGTGTGTGTGTGTGTGTGTGTGTGTTATTACATATATATAATATATATGTGTGTGTGTGTGTTATATATATATATAATGAGTATTGTATAAGTTATAAAAAACTTTTTAAAAAAGGTGGTTGGGGGACAAAGCCAGAACAAAACATTCCATTTTATCAAAAGATTAATACAAAGTTTTTTTGGTTTTGTTTTTTAAGCTTCCAGATTTTGAAGTTTGGAAGAAGGTGGAGGGCAGGGGGAACCATGGCTTAGGACATTTCCAATTAGAAAATTTAAAAAAGATATTTTTGATGTAACTTTGTTTTTGCTTATGTCTTTATCATTATTAACGTAGCTTAGCTTTTAATAATGCCCCTTGCCTAAAGATTCAACTTTTTAGTCACATAGACCATTTTAGTCACAAACCAAAAAAGACATTTCTCAGACCTGAGGACACATTGTAGCAAACAAAGCCCATGTCTTACTTTATTTATACAATATTTTTTAAGAAAATGTGGAATTTTGCTTGGATACAGTGAAAAGGCAATTGTTAGTAACCAATAAGAAGACAGGAGAGCAGCATATGGAAATAGTAAGTGGGAGTGAGACAATGTAAAAGGAAGTGAAGGAACCTTCTAGGCAGCTGTACTGGTCACTGAGGAGCACACGCTGACAGAGGGCAGGGGCTGAGGACACAGGGTCTGGCATCAGACACAGTAGGCTTCTGTCATTTGCTTTTGAGTTATTTAATCTGTGAATCTGGTTTCTTTGGAGACTAACATAGGTCTACAAATTCCTTCTCTTCAATTCCAAAATTCAAAGGAAACTACGAAGTTTTTCATGATGCATTTGGAGACAAAAACAATCTGAACTGAGCTATAAAAGTTTACAGTTATTACTCCACTTAGTATGAACTGAGTATTCAGATGTTTTGTTCCAGAAATTAATTACAATAAATTATTAATGGGCTTGGTTATGAGATGTCACTGGATGGATATAATGTATAGTACAAATTTCATATTATCTTTTTAAAATCCAAAATCAATTGGCATTTTGAGAGACTTGTGGCCCTCATAATTTCAACCACATTTTGAGGATCTATGTCTTCATTTCACAGGGTTGGAGTGAGGACTCCAGGGTGCAGTGGTGCTTACTGCTAATCCCAGTGACTCCAGGAGTGGAGTCTGAGGCAGGAGGATCAAAAGTTTAAGGCTAGCTTCAGCAACTCAGTGAATCCCTATATCAAAATTATTAAAAAAAAAAAAAAAAAAATGGGGGGGTATAGCTCAGTGGTAGAGCAGCCTGGGTTCAATCCTCAATAGTAAAACAAACAAACAAACAAAACCAAAAACCTAATGAAAGCATAGCAGATACATGGAGCACAGTCAAATAATAGTTATTTTGACTTTATGTCAAACATTTTCAGTGTTTTCCTTCAGAAAAGGTAGAAGAAAGTTCAATATCATCAAACTTTTTTTTTTCCCCAAAGAGATTAAATTTTGGTTCTTTGGAGTAAATGTCGGTTATATGGAAAATTAAATAACACAGAACTTTTCACTCTCTGAAAATGCTGTGACTACAGTAAATTATGTTACAACAAAATCATCTACAGCAAAAACAGGAGTTTTGGAAAATTTAAACAAGTCTCTAAAAGCTTGAGCAACATCAAGCTGCTCAAACTCAAATCCACAAGTCTGTGTTCAGGTTAGAAATTGTCTTGAGTTTTACAAAACCAATAGCGTGTAATATGAAGTAAAAACACAGTACTGTCCTCTAACTTGTGCAAAAACTTTGGAAAAACAATCACACAAACACAAAATGTTGTGAGGTGGAAATGCTATCTGCAGTCTGAAGGAGATGAAGTAGCCCCCAGTCAAAACCAATGCTGCACACAGAACAGTTGTCTGCCAAGCCCAGGCAAGCCACCTCAGGTCACAGTGAGCTTCTCAAAATGAATGCAAAGGTAGAAGCCTACTCTTCAGGGACTGGGCTAAATCCTTTCACTTTTAATTGTTTGACACTAAAATTCTCATTAGGGGCACCACTTTGTGCTTTGTTTTTTAAGATCAGCACGCAGAACAAAAGGTCTGCACCATTAGCCTTTATTGTGGAGTAACCTTTTCAACCTTGTACCCAGGGATGTCTTCATATTCATATAAAAACCTTGATGCCTAAAGATGTATATGCCAAGAGGCTTTCTGCATGGAAACCATAACTTTGAATTTTCTGACAGGAAAGAACCAGGTTTAACAGCTGATTTTTTTTTTTTTTTTTTTTTTAAGTTAAATCTATTAGTCCAAATTTGTTTTCCTTTGTCTGGGAAGGACTAACAGACTTCTGTGGCCAGTGCTTTTCCTCCAGAAGAACCAGGCTTCTCAGCATTTGGTGCAGGATGTTACTAAAATGTGACCCAACAGGTGTTTAAGTGAATAGGAGTTTGTTCAAGTTTAAACTCTGCTGGGGCAAAGAGGTGTCTGACTGAAGTTCTTCAAATAATGGTAAGTTTAAGGAAAACTACTCTGCTTGAAGCTCAGTGGTCCTGGGGTCTTCCTCTGACCTTTGAGGTTTCCTGCTAGGGTTCCTGTGCTGCTGGCCTACAAAGAGAAAGGGTGCAGCTTGGCCTAGAGTTCTCAGGAGCATAAGGCCTGCTGTGTTTTACCTAGCACTAATTCACTCCTCCTGCAACTTCCCAGACTCCTGGGAGGAAAAAATCCGTAGCTCAACTCAAATTTTCAGCTACATTATACAAATGATGATCAGAATACCAAGGATGGTAGTTTCTCTTAGAAAGGGACAGTAGAAGTGTCCAGTAAAGACTGGGAAATAGCCAACTGCTCCCTAGGAGACATCTATTCACACATGAGAAGGTATGTGCATTTTAGGTAGCTCAGTTCATGGGAGGTACAGCACAGGGATAAATTGTGGTTGATTTAGGGAGTTTTCAAGAGGCTGTGTGATGCTGAAACTTCAAGCGTGTTTACTTGTATCTGGAACCTTCCCTTTCCATCTCTGTTCTAATCTGCTATGCTGCGCATAATTCTGGACTGTTAAGTAGGAGCCCTGGGTTCCAAGTTAACCTATCACTCTTGAGAGATAATGGATTTTGGACAAACCACTTTTCTCTTCTGATCCTTTGTGCACTTCTGTTAATTCAGGATTTTAGCCACTGTCTGAACCTGCTGTGAAATCAATGTGACTTTTATGAAAACACTTTTCCCCCTGGACTAAGGGCAGCCCTGTGGGAATTCTCCTTCTCAGCAGGCCAAATACTTAAGGTCCCAGCTAGAAATTTCCTCTCTCTTGGGAGAAGCAAACCTAAGCCCAGCTCCCTTGCTATTGCCCATCTGGGACCAACCTATTGTGAAAAACCAAGACAGAATTAAAATGGAAACAGCATCTTATAAGGGAAAAATTCTTTCTGCCCTTATGTTAGCATGCTGTTATTCTCTAATACAAGAGAGGTTTTCAGGTGGACTCAGGTCATCCGAAATGAGCCATAACCACTGTCAGTTCTGCATATGTTTGAATTAAAATGAAGATGGTTGTGCGCTGCTCTTCTACTGCTGATGCCTCCTCTGTGAGAAACTGAAGAGCGAAACATTCTATGAGTTGCCCAGAAATGAGTTAGCTTTAGAAATGAGTATCAAAAAATAATTTTGGGGTTACTGATCTTATACTTTTGTAATTGCTTACTCAATGTTGAACAAGTAATCCCACAAACTAATTTCCTCACACCTTCCAAAAATATCAGTCAACAAATACCCTACAATGGACATTTTATTTCTGCAGGATCCCAGAATTTCCTGGTTGTGTGAAGTTTGAATTTCTGGATATCCCATGGCTGCTTAATTTTAGTTGTAGGTGTTATGGAGCTGAAAGTTTCCACATTCTCCATTCCAGGAGCTGGATCTTTTTGCAGCTTGCCAATGGTGAAGCCACCTTGTAAAGTACTGACCCAAAATGAGGCAGGCAGTTGTAAAAACTTAAGATCTTAGAGTTTGTCACTCTCCATTTGATCCATCAGTCTTGGGAAGACCTTGATGCCATTTTTCTGGATTTCCTTCTGTCTTGATGTGATTATTCTCCAATTGAAACTACTTTTTCCCTATCTTTGTTTTTCAGACTCTGACAGACCATACTTTGGGGCAAAACCTGTGGTAAGCTCAAGAAAGGTTTAAACAATTATTATAATTATTCTGTTGCTGGGAATTGAATGGAGGGCCTCACACATGCTTTACTACTGAGCTATATCCCTAGTCCCTAAGCAATTACTTTTAAATTTCTAATTACAACATCAAGACTTCTGTGCACAAGCCAGGCCTCAGATATAAAAATCTCATCTGATAAAACACTGGCAATGAGAGGCAATAGATGCCCATTTATTTCAGAAAGTTAGCTCCTCTTATGCATTTTCTCAATTTTTTTATTCAGTTCGAAAACCAATTTTTTGGTTACTCTTAAGAGAATTGAGGGGATCAGACTTGAATGATCAGCCACCAAAAACTAATTTTGACTTTTTAAGGAACTTTGCCCTCCTAGAGAATTTAAACACACTGTGCACATTATAATGCTTTTTGTGCCAAAGCAAGTTTTAACTCCAAAGCTTTATCAGCTTAAAAAAATCTTAATAAGACTACACACCCACACTGATGAAGCAATAAAAATGGAAAGAACTGCATGTATATACTCACTATCCTCCCAAACCTAACTCTGTAATACTACGGATAGTTTGGTACTAGTCTGGGGAGGGGGAAACAGTGTCCTCTGTGAGGAAGGGAAATGAAACTTTTGCAGTGTTGGCCATGGTGACGCTGCTGTCCAACTTTGAGGAAGCTACTCTATGAGGGACTGTCACCTTCTCTTCAAAGATATCCAGGATCAAATACTGTTAAGTAGGACATTGTCTGGTCCATTGTGTCACAAGAGTGCCCAAGGCCAACTTGTTGTGCCTTACTTGGGCTAACCTCTATCCCCTCACATAACCTCCTAGTTGCCCACCTTTTCTGGTGTGTACAGATATATTCATCCTCTGACCCGTTTTCTATACTCTCTCTACATCTTTGGAACTATATATAAGCTGTGACAAATCTAAGATTTCATGTATAGGTGACTATGTAACAGAAGTCATTTCAGTGCTCTGTATATAGCAGATATTCCACATTCCTCCTTTCTGCAGTTCAAGAAAAACACTGCTCACCTGCCTAGAGATGCATCTTTGAAGATGACCACTTGCTTCTGTATTTTCTCTTTGTCATTTCTCGCAGGCCTCAAATCACTTATATGTCATTCTGTGATGCAGCGTGTCCCATGGTACTGTGGAATTTCCGAGCCAAATGGTTGAACACTACTGGTCTCCTCTTACACAGCACCTAGAGCTGGTATCCCCTCCAGCTTGCCACCGAGACAACCTCAGGTCTCCCAGCTCCCCAGCAGATCCCAAAAAGTGTCATATTTTTGAGTTCCAGGTTTTTGGAATTTTTAAAGTTCTTCTTTGGCAGAATCATTATAAATCTAACCAGTAGAAGCCCAAGAAGCCTGGTGCTTCCCCAGACTTCAGCAAGCTGTAGGGAAAAAGTTTCCCAAACAAATAGCTGGTAGCAGTTTGTAGGGCTAACTTTGAAAGCAGTGCTGGTCCTACAGAACCTCTGGCAATGAGGAAAATGTCCCATAAATTACTGCAGTCCCTTACAAATGGAAACAGCATCTTATAAGGGAAAAATTCTTTCTGCCCTTATGTCAGCATGCTGTTATTCTCTAATACAAGAGAGGTTTTCAGGTTTTAAGCTACATGTGCCTACTTGACACTTGAAATGTAATTATTGCTATTGGTAAACTGAATTTCAGATTTTTATTTAATTTAAATAAAGTTTAAATCTCCACAATGGTTACTAGAAATGGTAACTAGAAAGAACAGTACAACCCTGAAAGAATAAGGTGTTGAGTGACTGACTTTTTGGCAGTATTTTTATGAATCAAAGAGGTGCTCAAATATTTGGTGATAACCTGTCAATGGTTACTTCTATCTCCTATTCTTTTTAGCTCAAGTGAAAATAAAAACAAAATCAAAACAGTAACAATACAAAACCCACATTGTTTTACCACCAGCCTATCTTGAAAAGAACTAGTAATTTTTAATATATAGGAGTGGTATACTCAAAGATTAAGAAATAAACTAAAGCCAGCAAAACAAAGAATTAGAAAAATAGGCATATTAGAAGTTATTTATGTTTAATGCTTAAAAGTCTGAATGCACAAACAATCTACCATTATAGAAGTACTGGTGGTCAATACAATGCATTAGAACTATGTACAATGCACAGTTTAGTATCAAAATCTTTCTACACTGTAGAGTTTTACGAAACTGTTAATGACATCAAACACTAAGCACTTAAGACACCATTTTTTTTTTCTGCTACCACATTAGGAACGTCAATAGACAGTCCATTTCAACTTGCAGCATCCATCCATTTCTAGTATGAAATTAAGTAATTTTCTACTTATACAATAAAGTTTATCTACACGGTTCTTTTGATTTTGATCCATAGCAGCAAAGGCACTGTACATCAGCAGATCCACAGACTTAAAGGATTTTTTTTAAAGCATTCAAACAAAAATAATAATAAAAAAAGAGTCACATATTATAGTTTAACAGCAACAACAACAACATAAAAGATAACACAATGTTTCTGGCACAATGGCACAGCTTGTGTCCATTTCAGGGACATCCAACTAAGACATGGAAAGAACCGGAGGTAAAGAAAGCAAGTCCTCATCCCAGGAGAGTCCATTCTTTGTTTTTTTCAGAGGGAGGTCTCTGAAAACTCTCCTCTGCTGTCCTTATTTTTGTAAAAGACTTGACTTGCACAGCAGTAGGAGTCCTTCCCTATCTGTGCAGATCCCAAAGAGAACACCACAAGGCAGCCCATAATTTCTCATAACAACAAAACTGCCCAAAGATATACATCTCCCCTTTGCAAAGAAATGTGGCAAAAATATCCAGAATGGATTAAGTTCTCTCTTTGAGGCCCGATTAAATTTGTTCATCTGTTTATAATACAATAAAAAAGGGAATTAAAAACATTACAAATATACTTGTCAACAAGTCAAAAAAAAAAAGAAAAAGGAAAAAGTCTAATTACTTTTATTGAATATAATCTAAAGCTATAGATGTACTGGTTAAAGTTGTCCAAATGAACTCAAATGAATATGACTTGGTCTGTCACGTTCTAATTGTTCAGCCAAATTTCAAAACATCTTTAAAATAAGTAGAAAACAAAAACATAAAACCCAGTAACACAGCAACATATTGCTTCCATGTGTAATTATACATTTCACATCTCTATACAGTCAATAGTCTACATTTAGTGAGATTTTTAATCGATAATTTTTAAACCTTCCTTTCCCCCACTTTACCAAAAGGGGGGGGAGGGGTATCAAATACAATGCACCTTCATCATCAATGCAGGAGCAGACAGCTTTATTTAGTCAGTCATTGTTAGAAAGCCTTCTTTAAACAAAATAAATATATTACAGGTATAATACATAATTAAAGATTCCGTTCACTGTTAAGTATGCTTATTCCATGTTCTTCCAAGTAGATAGCTGAAGATTTGGTATCACAGGTTCTTAATGAGTATTCACAATTCAATAGCGAGAAGGAGGTGGGAGGATTGGGGTTAAGGAAGGGGATTAAACTCCACAACTGCAGTAAGTATCTGAAATTCTTGGTTTTAGATGTGGGAGTGGGTGGGGTGAACAAAAAAGGATGAGAGCGCAAAGTGCTACAAGGAAAAGGAGTCCAATTTGCGTGAAGATTTGTCCTTAATAAATAACTTCATAAACCGTGGCTTTCTTATCCCCAGAGCCAGTGACAATGTATTTGTCATCCACAGAGATGTCACAGCTAAGCACCGATGAGGATTCTTTGGACTAGGAAAAAAACATATAATCAAAAATGTTAAATACTGAAAGAAAAAACCATGAGTACTGACAGGCAGAACTGGAGGACTTGCAGTAGATTCAAAGGCAATGTGTGCTGTGGAGCAAAAAGGAGCCTCAATGGGGACAGGCAGTTACAGCATCCCCGAAAATGGCAGAATTGGATCAGATCCATTCTTTAGAGACATCTCACCAGGTTAGCCTGGAAGCTCTTGCCCTGGGGAAATCAGGGAGGCAGGCAAGTCAGTGGTATGACCCGCTTTGCTGATGAAGCGAGGCCCTATTTCAAATCCTATTCTTCAGTGAAGAGTAGGGCTTTAGTGGTATGGAAGCCCCTCAACCTCTCTCAGATAGCCTGGATCTAGGTGGAGCTGCAGAAGAGCAGACATACCACTTATCACTCAACCTGTCTGAGCCTAGCTTCCTTCAAAGGCAAAGAGGTACAGTTAGTTTACCGGTCCTAAGATCTTAGGGGGATGTTACAAAGTACAAGCAACATGGAAAATGGCAACACTGCATCTTTTGAGATAGAGAATATAAAATTATCTAGTAAAAAGTCCAATGTTTCCAGAGTAAAAATATAATACAAACTTACAATAGTTGAAAAAAATACCACTGTAAGCATTTTGTATACAATGTTCAACTATGCCAAAAGGGTTCAACAGTAACTGAATGGTGCTGACTACAAAACAAACAAACAAACAAACAAAAACCCCACAGGATTTTACCCAGGACTCTTGAAGAATACTTGGAATACTTAAATTTTAAGTTTCACGACAGCAATAATATGCTACTTTTTTGTCCTACTGACTATTTTGCATGATATTTTCATTCAATATATTTTGGATTCGACTGAATTGATCTACTCATTGATGACTATATATCACTAAGTCAAGGAAACGGTAAATGTATTTTAATTCTAAAACGAATACCTTATTAATACCATCCTAAATACAGAATATTTTTTAAAAAAGAGTCTTTATCTTGCCTTCTAAATCCTCACATACCAGAGTAAGAGAGGAGACATACTGTTTGCATGTATTTATTTGTACCACCTCTATAATTTGTTCCATAAACTACAAAATTTGGTCCCACTGAGTCAACAGGAAGAATAAAAATTTATAAAATTAACTGACAATTATTTAACTTTGCTTTAACAATCTTTGACAAAAATCAAAGAACTAATGAGGGTATTAAAGCAAAATGCTCAAGTTTTAAAATAAAAAATTTATGGGAAAACACATGGAAATTACACAAAAGATCTACTAAAATCTCCACTAACAGGTAAAATTAGGGATCAAGGCACGAAGAGCGGGTACACCACGTACAGCCTTGGTCCCCGGTTCAGAGGCAAGGGAGAAGATTCCCAGCTCCAGGGCTTGTGGCCATGATGCTTAACTTCCTTCAGGCAGCTTCCTTCTCTGCACATTGAGAATAATATTAGCTCTAAACTCCCAAAACCCTCATATGTATATATTATTATCTGAGCGTACGTACACAGCATGTGGTTAAACCACTGCTGTGGAGTGAGCACAAAATACGTGGTTGCTACACAAGTTAGGTGTTACCTGGAATATACTGGCCCCATAAGGTGTTCTCCAGGCATTCAGAAGGTTGTCCTTTCCAGTGCTTACAAACCATTTGCCTACAGGAAAAAGTTTTGAAAAGGGAGTGTTGGTGTGAGTTGGTCAGATACCCGAGATTTGTTTTACAGAGCATCAAACTACTCACAGAAACTCATCCCATTGTAACCAACAAGTTTCTTTTAACTTCAAAAATAAAGTCTATCCTCCTGAATTTAAAGATCCATTTATACTTACGATAAGGATAAAGTAGATCAATGCAAAAAATTTACATGGCATCCTACAGAAGGAGGCACAAATAAGGATGTAATACAATTCTGAAGAGGGGCACATTAATGAATCAAAAAACCTGACTTGGAATGAACGAACAGGAATACAAAAGGAAAATTGTGGTTTACAGTCAAATGAACAAAAGGGGCTTGCTTACCACAGTGAGCAAACTTGAGAGACAGCACACAACTCTCATGAAGATGTAGCTGGTATTTGTCCGGCTTGGTAACATGCAAAACTTCAACATTACTGTTTTCCATCCCCACTGCCAGCCACTCTCCAGTTGGGCAGTATCCCAGAGAAAAGATCTAGAATTAAAACAGGTAGACAAGCTTTTTAACCAGGAGGTACTACTATATCTCCTGGTGGTACTACTTAAATTATGAAGGAAATCAAGATAATATGAATTATACAGAAAGAAACTAAAGTAACATGGATGATCCCAAAGTAATCTACAATCAAAAGTTCCACTCCATCTTTCAGCATGTCATGTTTCATAAAACTTCTAAAATGTTACAGGTATACAGTCAGTACCTGTGAGGTGAAGTCATGCTGCTGCAGCTGCCGCCCCTCGCGCAGGTCCCAGGACCTGACTGTATTGTCCAAACCACCCGTCCAGAGCTTGGTGCCATCATTAGATATATCAATACAGCTGGCTCCATCTGTGTGGCCCTGGAATTGTCTGAAAATATCAAGATGGAGGAAAACCCTTTAAAAGTTAATTTTTAATTGAAATCAATTTGGAATTCCCTGGAGATCAATTTCAGTGTAGTTCTTATCAATAGATTTCATTTTGGTTTATTATGTTTTCTAATTATTCAAAGCAATAATGAAACATATACAGCTGGTTCTCTGTACCCATGGGTCCCACATCCATAGTTTTAAATTAAAAATTTAAATTAATAATTTGTCACTAGCATCTTAAAATGGACCCATCCATGGATTGAAAATATTCAGGGAAAAAAACCTGTATCTGTACTGAACCTACAGACATTTTTCTTGGCAATATTCCCAATGTGTAGTGATTATTTACCTTGCTTTGGATTTTATAAGTGATCTAAAGATGATTTAAAATATGTGGAAATATCTGCATAGGTCATACACAAACACTATGTCATTTCACATAAGGGACTTGAACATACATGGATTTTTGAATTCTCTGGGGTTCTTAGAACTAATCCTCCATAAATACAGAGATGGTTTTAGAAAGGGATTTAAATTTTGAGATGATGAATTCATTACACTTTTTATTTTATTTTTAAACACTTAGAAAGTTCTCCAAATTGTTCTTACATGAAAGCATGAATGATAATACACTGATGGAAAAGAGTCTCCCACTGAAATTAAATAAAGAAAACACACCAATCTGTGTGTGAACTTTATCAGAGATAATTCTGAGACTTGTTCTATGAGTATGATATGAAAGAGGCTGTAAGGTTTTATTTCCCTTTCTGTAGAGAGCTGGGAATGGGGAAATAAGTCCCGCCAGTGAGGTTCAATGCATCTGTGGGTATCTGTGCAGAATGAAAAGGCCACACTCAAGGAAGGAACAAGAAAAGACACCCAGAGTGCCCTAGGAATCACTCCTGGCAAAATGTACAACACAGACCATGGGGGAAGGAAGAGTCAGAACCAGTTCTAGCAAGAGTGATAACATTTTGTTTTTGGAATTGTAAACAGAGTTCAGTCCTTCAAAATACGAGATGTACACTAAAGGCCTCTTCTTTTTATATACTCATTTTGCCTTATAACCAGGGCTTATTATAACCTTCTCATATTATTTAACTGATCATACATACTCTTGTTGGCTGATAGGTGCTGATAGCTAGAGATCATTTCAGAGATTTACCTACCAATATTGACCCTACACAATCTCATCTCATTACTAAGTAAAAATTGGCATACAGTCTATCCATCTATACAGGTAAGGTAGACCATGTCAGAGTGAGCAGCACCCAAAACAGTGCTTGGACCCATGATAAATGCTAATATTTTTTGGTGAAAGATTAAATGCATCAATACTTAAGATAGTACCACTGAGTCTTCTCAATGAGGAACTATTAACAATAGAGGTTCATTAGCAAGTACAGATGGTAAATTAGAGATGTCCAATGAGCTCATGAGGTGTTGGGAACCTATGTACATTATTGTCAAAGTGATCTCATTTGGAAAAATTTAAATTGGTGATGCTCAGTTTAATGGCAAGAAAACAACTTCACATTTAATAATTTAAGCAATATGGAAAACATGATTTTAAATCAATCATTTGTTACTAGCATCTTAAAATGGACCCATTCTTAATAATTTTTGGTAAAATAAATATATTCCATTTATTTAGACACACACACAATGCTGGAACAGAATGTGGTAAAATTAGCTCCTACCCATAACCTAGAAACAAATCCTGTTGACTTACCTCACCAAAGTCTGGTTGTGTAGGTCCCACACAGCAATGTTGCCATCACTGCAGCATGAGAAGCAGACCTTGGAGTCAGGGCTGATGGCCAGGGCATAGCATGCTGGGGCTGAGGATGTCAACTCTGCTTTGATACGTGGGGTTGGAGCTGCCAGGTCCCAAATGGACAAAGTACTGGCTTCCCCTCCAACAATTAGGGTGCGACCATCAGGGAGCAATCTGCAGGAACGGATGTAGTTATCCCTGTTCTGTAGAAACAAAAACCATCAAGAGATTACTCAAGAGGAAAGGAAAACAGCATTAACATGAGAGCAGAAATCCATAAAAGTATTGTGTTCTCTCCTGGTTTAATGAGCCATTTATACTTATGACAATGATAAAGGAGATTAATGCTAGAAAATTACATGAAATTATGGAAGTACTTAAACTTGATCTACAAAATTTAATACTGAGATATTTAATCTTAATTAGCATCAAAATGCAAAGATCTAGACCCACTCCCACCACCAACACCAAATTAACCAACTGCTTGTATCATTTGCAGAGATACACATGCACACTATTGCAGAAGCTCTTGTAGTCCTAAAACATCTAAACCTGGAATGTTGGCATACTGTCCACTGCTGCTGTCATGCTACTACAGCCAAGATGTTAGGGGTCAAAGACTTGAGGACATCTGTTCCCTCTGCCTGGCCCTGCATTATATAACTAAAGAGAAACATGGGTTTGATAAAGCAGAATCAACTGAAGACAAGATTCAATCAAGGAGTGTTAAGTGACAGAAACAAAAACAAAAACTTTCTCCTAGTTCATGAAGTTATGGGAATCTAAGATCATTTAATTATGTTTAATTGACGTAGCCTTCTGCTTTATCAAAAAAAGGCATAAGATTTTGTTGGCATAAGGGAAGAAAACCAGGCTGAAACTTCCTATGCAACTGAAGGACAAATACCAAGATAACAGCTAATGGGGGTTATAGTATTTGCCACATGACATATAAGTTACTTTTTGCACTTGAATATTTGTAGTAACACTTTCAGAGAAACCATGTGTGAAATCCTGATTTTCTTAAACCCCTTTAACCGACAGGAAAACAAGTGGTTTGCCTTTTCCACTGGGAGGCAGGATTAATGAGAACTGTAATGTGCATGTATCATGCATCAAGAACTAGATCATTCTGCCTCAGGAACTGAAAGAGGACAGGTCTTTAAGATCAACTACCCACCTGGGATCAGTATTTTATGGTTGGATCATATACAGCTCTCCCACTAAGCCCTTACTGTGTTCTGAGTGAAGGTCTAAGTCTGGTTTATCCATGTTCACTCACCAGACAGTCAAGCTGAGAGACAGGACTCTTGTTGCCAGGGTGGCTGATGTCCCAGACCTTGACACAGCCCTTGCCACCCGTATACACATGCCTCGTGGGGTTGCTGATGGTTACTGCACACACCACCTCCCCATGGTTGAGGGTGTTGATCTGGCGAGCATGTCGGGGGATTCCAGGTCCAATAAGGGCATCGGGAGGAAAGGGCACAGGCTGCATCTGACCGTCTGCACTGACATGGAAGGAGTAAGCTCTAGGGCAGTGAAAAGGAAAAAGATAGGAAAGAGAATGTAAAAAATGTTATTTAACTATTCAGTGTAGCGAGAAAGAAAACATCGTCAATGCCACTTGATATGTGTGAATAAGTCAAATTCACCTACTACAGTGAAAATGACAAAAGTTTCAAAGTTATAGAGCATTAGATCCATGACATCTCAGGCTGTTTACTAGCTGCTATGTGACATCAATTATTATTATTTGCCTCTCTGAACCTTAGCTCTACTTTCTAAATGGAAGAGAATGCACCTATATCTCACAGAGAACTAAACAAGAGAATCAATATCAAATATAGTAACTACTCTTTCAGGGGCACTGTAAAACTTGCATTGCCTTTGGGGGGAGGGGCTTGATAACAGATTTTTGTGTATAGCTTTCTAATCAAGTGACTCACTAATAGAAATCAAACTAAAATTATGAACCTCTAAGGAGTTAAGAGTGTCTAGCACAGATGTTAAAATTTCAGATGTGCAAACATTTTTTGAAAAATAAAGTCCCATCTTAACACCTTGGTCAGACTTGACAATCACAAATCCTAGTCAATCCAAAAAAGCATCCTGTGTAGCCCCAAAGGCATACATGTGAGTATCTGGAATCTCCATATTCAGTTCATACCCAGTGAAAACACTTTGATTATGAAAGCATTCGGTCTAATAATGCAATTAATTGAAGTTAAAGCATCTCCTTCAACAAACTCACCTCTATTTTTAGGGCACTGAACTCAGGAAGGGGACATGTCAGGCTGCAGGCATGCAGGTTGGACTTCTGAAGGCAGGAGATGCCAGCAACAGGCTCCCTGGGGGTTATCATGGGCCATCGCCCATTTTGGAAATTACGTCATTATATTTTGGCATGGAGTTTAGGAATGTTGTTTATGGGAAGAAGTTTTACAAAAGATAAACCAAGTGAAGGGCTTTTTTTGGGTACACAAAGGATAGAAGCTTGAATTAAAATCACTGGGAGGTTTAGGATGAAAGTAAGTTTATTAATTACCTCATACATGCCAGGTACTATCAGGTACTGGGGATTCAGATCAACAAAACTGACAAAGTCCTTATTCTTACACTAACTTACATCCTAGAGGGGAAAACAGGTACTGTAAAAGCATATTAAATAAGTTATATTAGGTAGCAGTAAATGTCATTAAACATGCATAGAGAATTTCAGATAAAAGAGATTAAAGGTGCAGAGTGGTCAAAGGCACCTTTTTGTGAGGAGGTGGCATGGCACATGAGCTAAGGCCTGAAGGAAGGACACAGGCATTGCACATATTTAGGGGAAAATGTGCAGACAGAAGGAACAAATGTAAAGGTCCTGGGGTAGAACTAAGAAAGTAGGCCAGAATGCATTCAGCAGAGAGTGACAGAAATTGAAAAGAAGGGAAGCAGACATGTTAATATAAGGACCTTGTTAGCTGTTATGAAAAATCTGATGAATCTGAGCCAAATGGGAAGCCACTAGAGATTTGAGTAATGGACTCACAAAGGAGACTGTTTTGAATGTTATAACAATGTTAACACAAAGTTAACACTTTAAATGACCATTCTGGTTGCTGGGTGAAGAATGTCTTATAGGTGGTAGGATTAAAGAAGCATGTCACTAGTCAGGGCCTACTACACAGGAGAAGTCATTGTCTAGGGCGTGGGAGATAGAAAGTTGGGAATCAAATTTGAACTTCAAAGGTTCTGGCTGGGTAGAGGCAGAGAAGGTTATTCTGGATGAGACGTTTAGATTCTGGCAGTAACAGAGTCCACTTAGGTCAGCCATTCATGAGAGATGAGTTGGTCTGATATAAGAAGTTACTGGGGAACAGTCCCTGAGGACACCAGAGTCACCAAAACAACAGCAGGCTCTGAGCAGAAGACTCTAAGCCATGTGTCAAGTCTTAGTAAATTGGTAAAACCCAACAGGGTGAAAGACAGGGAAGAGTCAAATGGCACCTGTCTGAAGAAAGCAGAATTTTCACAAAGGGTAGATTAGTACCATTTTGAGTGAGTCTGGGGAAGTGGGCATAGGAGAACCACAGCCTTTATTCCCATTATCACTGGTCCTACAGAATGTGGGATATGAAAAAAATGAAAGGTCATTCCCGGCTTAAAAGACTCAGGAGAAGGGGTAGGAGAGAGCCAGGTTTCAGTTCAGACAAGGAAGGGAAAGCAGTGATGCTTGCAGAGAAAGGCCGAGATTCGAAGGGATGCTGACCCAGAAAAAGGCTAATTGATTTAGCAATTAAGAGGTCATGAAGACTAAATCTTAAAGGAAAGAAAAGGAAGGTTACTTCAAGTTCAGATGGCGTTATAATTCTTAATGATAATTTGTCTGAGAAGATATCCCCTTATCCCCTCTAGAATCTCTAAAGAGCCTGAGAATTTAAATAGTTAAGAAATGAGACACACACTTTCCTTCAAGGTCTTCATTAGGATATTCTTCAACTTAACTACTCTGGGAGCACCTACTATACTGTCCTGGCACATTATTCTTAGAGAAGCTAAATGAACTTCAAGAGCCAGTTGCATGAAGGATATAATACAGCTCTTTGTTATCAGTATACATATCATATTCAGAACTAGAAAAAACATATTATCAAAGCTCTTTAATGTATAATTAGCAAAAAGTATTGCACTATGCAAGGGAAGTCAACACTTCTAGGAATCAAAGAAATTCCGGCTCAGAGGATTATTTTTCTCTCTATAAAATTAAATGCCTCCAAAATGTAGTTAAGTACTTCTTACCCATGTACTATGATACAAACACCATGCTAAGGATAGCAAATTAGGCAAGGAACCTGGCCCTGCCAACAAATGCCTTATAATCTAGGAATAATGAGAAAAGTACAAAACTGGCTACAACACCTGGAGATGGGTTTTAAAGGCTGGAAGGATTTCACCAAGGAGGGAGGAAGATGGTGGTAGGAATAGCAGAAGACAAGCACTCCAAAAGGATGAGGTTAAACGACCAGAGAAATCCCTGGATTGGGTATAATCTAGGAATTCATTTATTTTATTCATTTCTAAAATCATTCAACAATGATAAGTGTGTTTGGAGGAGTTGGCCAAAGCACAGTCTGACAAAATATAGTAGATATTTATTTTACCATGTTACAAGGGGAGAGCTGAATTTCTGGCCTAAGAACTTCATAGATATGATTCATTAAAGGATTTTTTGAAGAAAAAGAAACAGAACATTGCTAGGACAAAGCCATTCAAAGAATAAACTTTGTAGTAAGGAACAGAATGGTGCTAGTTTGGGTCTTGAATGCCCTCCCCCAAGTTTAGATGTTGAAGGTTGGTTCAGCCTATGGAGTTACTGGGAAGTGGTAGAACGTTTCAGGAGGAAGAGCCAGGTAGGAGGAAGTTAGGTCATTGGGGGAATGCCTTTGAGGAGATATTGGGATTCTGGCTCCTTCCTATCTCTCTTTGCCTCCTGCTGCCATGAAGTGAGCAGCTTCCTTTATCATGTGTTCCCACCATCACATCCTACGCCTCAGTACAGGTTCAAAAACAATGGAACCAACTGATGATGGACTAAAACCTTGGGAACTTTGAGCTAAAACAATTCTTTCCTTCTTATCAATCTATTATCTCAGTATTGTGTCACAGTGATGAAAAGCTGATTAAGAATAAGAAATAAGAAATAATGGTTCTGATAATCTAAGCGAGAATACTAGGGGACCTGAAATAGTCCAAGTGCAAGGATGAAAGTTGGAAGTAAGAGTGGATGTTACATCCTGTAGGAGTTAACTAACATGATTTGAAGAGAGCCAATAACTGAGTTTCTGTGAATTAGGAAATCAGAAACATTAGTTATGGGGAAAAGCTGAGGGTGAATTGGGAAAGAGGCCTAATATGCTATAGTACTTGGTGAATATAATGAACTTGAGGTGTAAGGATGTCTAGCTGAGAAGTCCAACAAATAACCAGAAACAAAGCTGAAGGGAGAGGGGTTTAAGGAATCAGACTAATAGTGGCCCACATTTTCCCACAAGCACATAGCATTCATCTATACATGTGAACACACAGCAGGTGAATTACAAGAATAAAGAGTAATTTATCCAACAGATACGGTGAAGGAAGCAGAAGACAGCTTAGAAAAGTTTAGACATTCCGACAGAACTATATTTCAAACTATATAGGCACTTGCAATTATCTCTTTTTAAAACTTGTGCACTGAGGTTGTTTTATTTAAATCATCATCTTTCTATGAAGACCAAGCATATTTAAAGAAGGTTCTTGGCCTTCCTACTTCCACCTCATTAATGAGGACAAGTTGTTATGTTGCCTTAATTTCTCTCAGACTTTGAAATATCTTCAAGTTTTCAACACCTCATAGGATGGGACTAGACTTTGAATTCGCAATTAAAAGCATAACTGTTGTACTTTATATAGTATAATATAAAATTTGGTTCTAGAGAACCAAATTAGATCACCCGTATGTCAACCAGAAAATCACAGCTATTGGAGGTTTTATTATTTAACCTGTTTCTTTTGAAAATCTTTATAAAAACAAACAAATGCAACAACAAAAATATTTCTGAATCATGAGCAGCCCGAAACCCATAAACCTTTTGCTACATTTATATGCCATATCCCATAATACAATTAGTACTGTCTAAGTCTCATTTAGGAAGCAGATAAAGAAGAAAGTCCACTTTTGTTCTACAGAGATTAAACTGTGCAATCATGCCAATCACCTGAATAAAAAAGAGGATCTAATGTAATTATCAAATAAATTCTACTTTATTCATTACTTGGGACATGCATGCATTATAAGTTTTGATAATATCTACTAATTCATTTTGTAAAAATTATTTAGACAGAGATGCACAACTGTTTTAAGTCTTTGTGGAGAAAGGCAGTTACCTTCTGAGTATATGTGGTGACGAGGCTTTTGGGTGATTTAGTATGTTATGTTCTAATACTTTATAAGGGTTTCTGTTGAAAATATGCACAAAACAAGTTTCATAATTCTAATTCTGTATCTTATGATCTAGAGAGTCACATAAATGTTATATTCTTTTATGCCAAATAATCTATAATGAAACTGCATTATCTCTACATGTATAATTGAACGTGGATTTCTGTTTTGATGCTGTTACATAAAGACATACCAGTAATAGAACATATGGAATTCAATTTATTCAATCCAATCTTCCTCATCATTTCTGCCCCCTACAAAACACTGTATCTTCTTTTGCACAAGTACTTGAAAAACTAATAATACTCTGGGGCAAACTTGATAATATACAGAACAGGAAATGATACTGAAGGTGACTAAATAGCCACCACATTATCAAGAACGGTGTTGAACATGTACATATTATCAGAATGCTCAGTCTCATTCCTTCCTGTTGAAGAGGTATCATCTCTGGTACACAGGAACTGAATGGAGCTGACAAAGTTAAGGAACTGTGGGTAAAGTCATCCTTCCTACTCAACATTTAAACTTGGGTCTGTTACTTTCCTGAAACCTGATTCTGTCAACCACACCAACTAAGCTACATATATTAAATGCTTTTGGTTTTCCTGGTGAAGAGTTGTTCGCCAAATGCATTAGGTGAAACTCCATCACTTGCAGGAACAAAAATTCTCAACTTTCTTCTAATCCATCAACTTACCCAAAAAAGTGTTAAAATTTTTATAATACAAGAGTCAAAACTGGAGGGAGAAAGGGAACCAGCACAAGGCTCAGAAGTACCATGAAAGTTATAGTGGTTTTCACTAGTCCAACTCCCAAACCAAGTCTATCACTATTTCTTTAAATACAGACAAAACAATTACAGACCTGTGCCTCAAGGCAGCAGCCAACAAGGCAAGAAGCCTCACTTCACTGCTCTAGTGGTCATATACTTATTTAGCTCTGGGTGCAACCTCTAATTACCTTTACCATTTAATGGTAAATATGCAGCACCAGAAAAAAGGGAAGGCAACTCTTCCCTAAAGGCCCACCTCCATTTATCTTACCAGTTCACATGGAACTTGTAGGTATTTCAGTTGTTATTTGATTAATCCTATGACCTTGTTATTTAGTCGCCGTGTGAAATAAATCAAACTTTCACCTTCAAATATATCAAGAGTTCTTGGTCAACAAGAATTGTCAGCCAGTCAACAACTATTTGCAGAACACACACAGGTACACAGAATTTTATGGTAATTGATATTTTACCTTCAACTCTCAAGGAACTCCATCTAATTTGCCTTGTTTCCCTTATTAATACATCAAATATTTACTGAGCAACTTGGATATGGAACCAGCACTGCATTTGATGCAATGGGGAAGTTTAGGGTAGAGTTTGTAGTGAAGTTTATTACAGGAAGAGCCAAGATGCTTATTGATCAGATGAAAAGAGAGAATGGTCAAAGTCAGACATGTTCAACACTGAGAGGGCAGACCACACTGGGGAAAAAAGAGGATACCCAGGAAATACCAGGTGACAACCAAGTGTCCAAGTACGTAGCAGTAAAGAAACAAGCAAAGAGAGGCTAGAGAAAAAAGGAATCAGTACATATTCATTCATTCTTTGAATAAATTTATATCGTGATCATCAACTATGAACTAGGTACCATGTAAGGTACTGGAATTCTATAACTGAACATAAAAAGTTTTGTTACCACGTAACTTAAATATTTAAGCAGGGAGAAGTATATAAAGGTTATAAATAAGCATAAAGAGAGTAGAACAATAGGGAGGAAGGGTAAAAGAGATATTTTCAGACAGAATGCTGAAAAGATTGCATCTAAGAGACCAGAAGTGAGACAGTCAGCAGCATAAAAATGTGCTGCCAAAAGACTAATAGAGTAAATGTCCTGAGGTAGGCAAGCCACTAGGGAAGCTGCTACTGAGGTCTAGTATGGACAGCAACAGAGATTGAGGAGGTGCCATGTATGTGGCACGTATCGACAGAGAGGATGCCAAAGAAAGAACTGATGAAGATAAACATATATACATTATTAACAAGGCAATGAGGGTCTTCAGGAGATGCTTCCCAAAACAGAGTAGTAGTAAAGCCAGCTGGGATTTTAAAGGCAGAGCCAGCACTACTGTATAGTGAAATCTTCATATCCAGGAATATAAAGCCAATCAGCAGAGAGAACTGTGCTTGGATAGTTTAAAAAAAAAAAAAAAGTGAAATAAAGACTGAAATGAGATATTGTGAGATTACAATGTTCAAGTGGAATGTTCAATGTTCCATCGAACAACCAGTGGGTTGTGTTTGGTCTTTTATAACTCAAAGGCCTAGTTACAACAGAAACAACCAACTGAGCAAGCCACTTTTTCCAGAAACAGAACTGAGCATTCAGACCGCCCTTATTTTGTTTCAGCCTTTGAAATTTGGTATGTCTTTTTCCTACATGTTCAAATTTTGAGCATCCAGATTTACAGATAATAACAAGGCTTCCTGAACAAAGAACTGCCTTAAAATCACCAATAGACATGGAGAAGACCTGACTACTCGAGCTGCCTCTGCAATTTGTGTTTCCATATATAAGCCTGATATTTTAAATGGAAAGTACAAGACCCCACTTTATCCCATCTTTTCTTGTTCTAAGAGAAAATAAAAAATACTTTGCAAGGAAGAAAATATGCAAAGTCCAATGTTGTCCAACAAGGGCCAACAAGGGGCTGGGCTTGGTACTCACGGTTTTCCTCCTGGAATGCCTGTCAGATTTGGAGGGATTGCTGGCACACGCATGTGATGGTGTGGATCAAACCCCACCTAGAATATTTCCCAGGGAAAATGAAAAAAGTGAACATAGTTAATATTAACTATTAACTATAATTTTATCCTACTCAATATCTTTTGTAAAACATACAGAAATAGATCCTTTGAAAATAGAAGATTTTAGACACACAGAAATATTTATTGATGAAGTGACAGGATGCTTATGATATTATAGTCACAAACTTGGGGTGAAAAAAAACTATACTAATGATTACTAAAGTCCATGACAAAAACAAGAGGTTAATTACATTCACTACACTATGTCTAATTTATAGGTTAAATATCTCCAAAATACTAATTTAAAAAAAGAAAAGAAGAATCACTTTCCAAAAGAAAACAGATCTTAAGATATAATCACATGTAGCTTAATTTACAAATACATCAGACCTCTCTGTAATACCTCACATTATACAAACTACACTCACATACAAATATGGATGACAATCCTCTGAGCTCTGAAACACTGTTTTGTAACAGCCTGCAAACGTACCACTGGAGATCTTCCATAGGCGGCGGCAGCAGCAGCGGCAGCAGCGGCTGCACTCATTTGCGGGGAGATGTTGTGCAGTCCAGCATAGGCAGCTCCAGGGCTGGTCAGTTCTCCATTCATTCCAGCATGGGGCACAATTCCAAATGGGGTTGGATATGGACAAGGTACAGCCATTGGTGTTCTTAGGCTGGATGCTGCAGACCAACATGTAAGGAGAAAATAGATTAATGAAGAATATGAGATAATATTGAAAACATTCTTACTAACATGCTTAAAAAATTACAATCCACAGTTCAAATGAACTAATTTTAATATTCCCCAAGCCTTCACAGGGGTCCATTTAACCATATTGCATTGATTACCTACTATGCACCAGATATGGTTAATGGCTTGGCATAGGTTAAATAACTTTGTCTAACAGCCATTCAATACTGGCTATTAGTACTTTTAATGTATTACACTATGTAAGTTGCTTTAGATTCTTTAAAAGCAGAAACATAAATATAACATAGGAAAACATATTTTTTTACTCACCCAAAGGATCCACTCCTGGTGGTTTTCCAGGTACAGGCCTTAATCCAGGAGTAGAGTTACTGCCTGGAGTGGGTGCATCAGTTCGGGGAGTAGGGGTATTGGATTTTGAAACAGGAGTAGTAGATTTTTCATTCTATCAAGAGATGTAATGAAATAAACCAGCCATGAGAACATGGTTTTAAATAATGATATTAAGATTAAAAATAGTAAAGGGAAAACAATAAAGAAAGGAAGAATAAAACTAAAAGTGGTTCTTTAGCTTGGATTTTTTTCTTGCATTAATTAAAAAGATCTAGCAAAAAAATCAGACCCACGTTCAGGAACACATGAACTGAAGGGGACCTAGAGAGAAGATCCTTTCTAGTAGACAAAGGCTTAAAGAAAGGTGATAGATAAGATAAATCATGATGTCCTAGCGGATGGGCAACTTGCTGGTGTGTTTTTGGTTCAAGACTGGTTAGACTTCTTAGTGAATTATTCTTGCCACCAGAGGTTTCTTGTGTTTAACAGGTCCCCTTAGAAAAGACTTGAGCTTGACTGGTCATAGAAACTCAGAGGAGTTGTTATTTTAAAAAGAAGGCCAGAAGGCCAGAAGAACACAGACACAACAAAACAAACAAAACACAAAACAAAACAAACCCTAATCTAGCCTTCTGCAAGGTACATCTTCCTTATTTGCAGATAAATTGTAGAACTTCCTTTCCTTCAGCTGTGAATTCAAAAGGTTATTTGATTTCTTTTTTTTTTTTTTTTTTTTGTGATGCTGGGGGTTGAACCCAAGGCCTTGTGTACGTGAGGCAAGCACTCTAGCAACTGAGCTATATCCCCAGTCCAAAAGATTATTTGAACACTGCATTTAGTTATGGTTTTTGTTTTGTTTTGGTGATGTATTACAAGTAAATAACTGCTAAGAAGATGTACCATGCAAAAATGCAATTCATTACAAAGCCACAGGTATAGAGAGATTATCCTGACTTGTGAACAGTTCAATTCTGCACTTGTGACTTGTGGTGTGAATCAAGGTAGACTTTTATAAATGACAGATTATTTTTTAGATAGCAAGGGAAAATTACTGCAGCCATATGTAGTTTGGCAATTCAAAACTAGCAACAAAATCACATCAAAGCCCCAAACTAAGTTTACCATAAACCACAGCAACAAAACCATCTCTTTAACCCCAGTGTATATTTTTCATCTGACTAACACATATTTCAATTTCTCCCTATCCCTCTCCTATATTTACAAAAAGACTCACAAAGCAAACACCGAATTGCTGACAAGTTAGTAAACTCATTCTGCTCCAAAAATACTTTTGTCAATTAAATTTCACTGAATATACATATACATTTGTAAATCAAAGTCCTATAGAAAAATGTGAAAAATACAAAAAAATTGAAAAAAAATCAAAATCAAACCCAACTACTGTAAAACTAGCTATATATATATATATATATATATATATATATATAAAAAGATGGAAAAGAGCAGCTTACAAGGCTAAGTTCTTTGGATTTGGAGGAAGGAGTACTGCTGGAGGATGCAATGGAGGCAGGGCTGATTGGGGCATCTTTCTTGAGCAGGCGAGTCTTGTCCAGGCCATTCTCCCTAGGGGAATGTGCTGGGCTCCCCCGAGGGGAAGATGGATCCTACAAAGGAACACCAAGGGTAATAATGCTCAGAGTATATTCATGGCACTGGGGTCCCTGGGTGTGGTTATTTCTAGCTGAAAGCATTTAACAAAAGTACAAAATGTTCTGGAATAGGTAACCAGTTAGTTTCACTGACAATGCCAAAGAAAATATTCAGTATGGAGCCCCCCCCCCCCGCTCCCTCAAATAACATTTATGGTATTTATTTAAAACAAAACCCAAAATCAAAACCCTATTAAACTTGAAGCTGGTTGTTAATGAGATCTATAGATTGACCACAGATTCACTGTGGTCAGAGAGACATGTCACGTACATCACAGATGAGAAGAGCAACAAAAAATAATGAATAACATATAAACCAGTAATACATATTTATTATGTAAAAACAAGTGGATCTATTTAAAAATAAGAACACAAATTGGATGGTAATAATATGAATACAAAAAAAGTCTTTGGTAGGAGCAGGAACTACCATAAACATACCTCATTGGAAACATCAACCACCAAGTTGTCATCACTCTTCTCACCATCACTGTCCTGCACAGACAATTGAGAAGCATTACCTCCTCCCACAGCCAAAAAGAAGAAAAAAGCTAGCTTGATCCTGGATGGCTCCAGATTAATTCCTCTATATCAATGTTAAATACCTTACAACACATTATTTTTTTTAATCTTCATGGTGATGTTAAGAGGTAGATAATGGTTTCATTGTCCAGATTAACAAAAAGGATGATGGCTTGCTTATAACTCTGAAATGGAGGCTACAGAGTCCCATGTCCAAGCTAAATTGGGCCTACAAATGGGTATGATTTGGTCTGTCACTGTTTAAAAAATGTGACTAAGTAGACATATAAACTGGGAGGTGAAAAAAATCCAGATTTTCAACTTCTCATGGAGTTTGCGAATAGGCCGTGCCTTGGCTCCAGTTTCCATTCAGCTTTCTACCTTTTCTTATGTAACCTACCTAGCCCTACTAGAGAAAAGTGAGTTTCAATTCAAAGTAGAGACATTTGGTTATCTCTGCAAATTAAATTTCACAAAATCTGATACATCCTTAGCACATGAGTCTATTGAGGCATTTTAACTAATCTTCTGATTTTACATTTCTCCTTAGAGTTTCTAGCTAACCACAGAAACTTCAACCTTCTTGAAATACACTGGGGAAAGTAAATATACATACAAATATAACACAGAACACCCAAATCTCCTATTAGCTGCTGGGTGAAGCACTGTGTCCTCTCATATACACACACAGGACTTCAGTTAGCCAACTGAGACAGAGCTATAAATGCAATAAATACTTTTTCTCTTAAAAGATATTATCCTGTGTACTACTATTGGCTGGTAATAATCAAAAGGTAGAGATGCTGCTGATAAAAAGCAATGCAAGTTGGCCTTGCCCCAAAGCAAAGGTGAATGAACTTACATAACGAGCTGCTATTTCTTTCTCTTCAGTTTTCTGCTTTTTGCTTTCTGAGGAGTAATCTGTGGAATTTCTGTGCTTTTCAGCACCTCGGAAACTGGCTGATGGGGATACTGAAGAGCTCTGGAATTAGAAAGGGAAGCAAGGTTGAGAAACATTGATTATCCATTTAACAGCTTTTATTTATTTTTTTAAATGCCTGAGACACCCCACAACTTTTGTTCCACAGTATATACTTGCAAAGCTATTAAGAGGAGACAGGAGAGAGGGCAGGAGATGAAAGCAATAAGAAAACAAAGGCAAACAAGGAAAAACAATGAAAAAAATACAAGGGGAAAGGGAATGGGGGGAAAGAATAAAAAAAGAGGAGGCAGAGGGAGGAAGAGTACAAACAAAAAAAGAATGGCAGGGAAGAGTATAAACTTAGAATGAATTTGGTCTTACATTTGTGTTTATACTGTTTAAACCCAAAGTTGGGAAAGGAAATAGACACAGGAGAAAAGGTAAAGAAGAAAAGGAGACAACTTTTGTTGGTTAATGGGACAGTCAGTACTTTAAAAAGGAAGAGGTAATTTTTAGGGATCAGAGCAACTAAAAACGGTGGTCATGTGACATAAAGGTCATATTTACAGAATTTTACTCAGTCCTACATCTTGAGAGCCTGGCAGGTGCAGAGGGGCAGGAAACATGAACTTCATTCCTTTTTGACTCCTAGAGCTTGCTCCTTTTATTTTAATCTCTGGAAACCTGAGAAGAACACACAGGCTTTCATAGTAGAAAAAAGGGCCCATGCCTGGGGAGATCAGTCTGAGGCCATCTTCCTTTATCCATGCTCTTTCAAGAAGCTCCCAGCTGGAGAAGTCCCCAACAGAAAACGAACACCAGCAAGGAAATCTGAAGCCAGATAATGTTTCTCTTTGCCATGAAGTTCAGATGGTTTACTGAGCATATTTGGATGGTATGAAAACTGAAAACCATGGATAAAGAAGATAAAACTGGAACTACCATTAGCTAGTGACTATGTTACGGATCAACAGAAGAGCTAAATAAAAGTGAGGTGTGAGAGGGAGCCAGGTCTGGAGCAGGACTGCCCTGTTAAGGACGGATAGTAAAGGCATGAGTAGCAAAGTCCCTCAGAGGGGCACAAGGGCAGAACTCCCAAGGGTGAAATTAACCCAGCCTGGTTAAGAATGGACTATTTCTGGAGAGTAGGAGAAAAAATATTTGGAAATAAAATATCTAAAGAAAAACGTTCTAGGAAGAAGAAGAAAATCACCATGAGAACATCTTTGCCTGGCATCCAAAATCAATTCAGAAAATTTTTCACTAAAGCTCTCCTCACTTACAACTTTACTTATCTCATATAAAACTAACTCTTGAAAACTTTTTGCTTTATCTTATTTGATTGGTAATAATTAACATTCATAAAGATATACAAAGATTATGAGGGCCTTTAAATTAACTATTGAAGACAGTTCGATTTCTAGAATGTTTGTATGTAAGTTCCATTTTATTTCCACTGAAGCATGATGCCACATACTTGCTGGGCATTTCTAAACTTTCAAAACATGTTGTTAGAGGGTGGGTGTTTAATGGAAGAGGAAGATGGGACCAAAGAGTGGGTACCCACTGTTAAGGACTATGTATCTTTTGAATCTGTCCCCAATGTGCCAGCCCCACAATATTTTATATGAACACTCTAAAAGTACACTCACCAAACCTTATAACTAACCCTACTAGACTTTAAGCTAAGTATCAGAAAAGACTCTGGGGCATTATTTTGTATGCTTTCTGTAAAACCACACAATTTAAATAAATTTCAATTTTTACTATGTATTGATTTATTTATATAATTTATTTTTTGGAGCTCAGTGTGGAACACAGTGCTTCAGACATGCTAGGCAAATAGTACCACTGAGTTACATCTCCTCAGGCTCTAACAACTTTTAAAAGTAGACTACTTTACTTTTCTCTCTCCCCTGAGTTGCAAACCTCATCCCAAGCCTTGGTTCAATGCCCCTACTTTGCTTTCATATCACAACCCAATCAATCAGGTTTTTTATGACCTTTGAAAGCCTGCACACAAACAGTATCCACGAGTTACTGCACCCCATGTCATGCCTGTGATATCTAGTTTATCCCTCTTGAGTCTGTCCTCCATATGTCTGAAATTTATATTTATCAAAGACATATTCAACCACTTATCCTTACTCCTCCTTAATAAGGACAGTTTCCTACCATCCATAGGATAAATTTCTGAATATTTTACAGAAGTTTTACAAAGTCCTCACTCCACACCCCAATCTACTGACCTTGTCTCCCATATCACTGCTGACAGCCTGTGCTCCCCAGAGAGATATATGTATGTTCACCACATCCACAGCCTTTTACCCTGGCTTATGGAAATGCCCTTTCACTCAGTATGTCTTTTGAAATCATCCTTACCCATAATAAACAACTCTAATGCCACTTTTCAAAGCTTCCTCTGATGCTGTCAGAATTAATCAGTCCTCTTTGTTTCCTTAACATTTCTTTCACTCAAGGAATAGAGCATGTGCAACAAATGCTGTTTGTTTACAAGGCCACTTCTCACCTCAGGCTGTGGATTCTCTGAGGGTGGAGGCACCCAGCATAGTGAGCACCAGAGAACTGCCTAAAAATATTTTTGAACACAAATGACTGAACATCCCCTGTAACACATTCTTCAATCTTAATCCAAAATTCATGTGACACACTGCAGAGGTCCACTGGAAGAACAATGCCACAGAACAGATGCCATTCACTACAGTTAAGATATGCATAATGGTTTTCCCTGGGATTGGTAACATGGAAGCTCTGCCCCTTTTTTATTGATTTCTAAATGATGAAACACTTTCTTAAAAATTAATGCTAAATGGTAATGTCTATTTAATCTTATGCTTATTTACCTGCATACATGTACAATCAAATGGTCTTATTTTCCATAAGCTGGTTGTTTCTGATTGTACAAATGTTTTATTGTTGAATTTTATGTAGAGCAGAGTTATACCCGGAATTTGCTAGTAAAATGATAAAAGTAGTTAATTATCACTAGCATTTAAGGGTTAAGCTGCACAATGGGCACTAGGGTAATAATCAGCAATGTTCTAATAATATAATTGCTCTGGAATCAAATTGAACTTGGCACAGATTCTCATCATGAATCTTAGAAGTCCACCATTCAGTCACTGGAAATCCATCTGGATCTTTTCTGAGCATGTGAATAGGAAAAATTAAGTAAATACTGATAAAGACAGTTTGTGCTTTTACTAGAATTTTTATTTCTCTAATATCTCTATTATTATTTTAAAAGCTTGGTTAGGTTATTTCTATTGCTTACTATAAGAAATTTACTGGAGCGGCTGGGGTTGTGGCTCAGAGGTAGAGTGCTGCCTAATATGTGTGAGGCACTGGTTCGATACTTAGCACCAGATAAATATAAAATAAAGATACTGTGTCCACCTATAACTAAAAAATAAACATTAAAAAAAAAAGAAATTTACTGGAGCTATATGCTAACACTGTGCAAACTTACAAATTTAGAAACATTAAACAGAAATCTTTTCATTACAGTTTGATCACATAAATGTTATAAATGGAGAGTCACAGAAGCAATGGCCATTCAAAAAAGGCAAAACACCCTTGAATGTGAATGGTTACTGAAAGTTCTTTATTTTTTAAAGCCACACACTTTTACTGGGATATTTAAAAATAATTACATTGGTAGCCCAAGAAAAGTTTTTTTTTTTTAAATACAGTTATTCCTAATATTGTATGCCAGAGTGTTTTAAAAATAACAAAGTATTAGATTCAAATTTGAAATCTATCCTAGACTTTACTAATCAAGTCACCTGGAAAAGTGATACCTCTGGCAACTTGAAAAAGTTGTCCCACACCTCCACTCCTACTCCTCTACCACCTCAAGATCAAAGATGACCTTGTATGTGAAAGAATTCTATAAAGTATTTCCCTCCCCCAAGAAGGTAGTATTGATATAATTAGCTAATTTTAATAACAAGAAGCAGAAGTTTTAATAGCAGGCAAGAGAACCTCTCTGGAGTCAGACTGTCGTGAGTAAAGAGTCTTCCACTTAATAGCTGTGTAGCTGTAGGGATGTTGCTTAGTCTTAGCCTCTCTGTAGTCTGGGATAACAACATCCCAACCCTGGGCTGCTTTGAGGACTAACAAAAATAATCCACATAAAGTACAAGCCTAGTCTCCTCAGCTATAGCAACTCTGATCCTATCCTTGTGTATTGCAGTCTAGCTAATTCTATTTACTACAAAAATCTAGATGGTAAGCTAATATGGCTTTTCTATTTTAAGCCTCATGTAAACTATTCTAGGCATTTGTGTAGCACTTCCCCTCAATGTAAATATTCAGATAGTTCATTAATAATAGGGTTTCAATAGGCTGACATTAACCAAAATACAACTCCTTCCAACAATCACTATTTAATAAGGCTTTGGTTCAATAATGCACTGAGGCAGGGCTATAAATACCATCTGCACAATAGACTTTCTAACTTGAATTCAAATGTACATAAAGCTAATTCTGCTTTCATTCATACAGGTGCAGTGCTCAGACTTCCCTGAACAGATATGTTAAAAGGTCTAGTGGACAACCAAGATCAAGAATCCTAAAACCCATTCACTGTGGCTTATTTGCTCATCAGCTTTGGTGTTCAAAAACACCATCTCCTAGGTACAAAAGGGTAAATCAGTTTTCAAACAGATAAAGGGGATAAGGAAGAGGCAGAAGACATCATGACTATAAGTCCTGGTTTGCACTTTCCACATCTATTGACCAAGCTTCCCTTTACTCTCAAAACTAGCCCGGTTTAGATGATAAATTATATAGTTACTCTAACTATAGTGATCCATTCAGTAAAGGAACTGTCCAATGTTAGTCTGGATCAGGAACAATTTATGGGGCATTTGCTATCTTGGGGAGGACAGAGAAGATTAAAGATCTCTAGAACCTTTACTGACACCACAACAAAGTGCTCGAACACAATTTCCTCTGCAGCCCCTTTGAAAAAAGACCTGTGTCTGGACCAGAAATAAATATTGGTGACTTTGTTGAAAGGCCAAAGTATTCTTTCAGATAAACAAGGATTCAAGGTACTCTTCCTACTAAGCAGAGTCAACTTTCAAGGAAGATTAAGGCCTTTGATAATCAATCAACTAAAGAGTCCTCAAAGAATTACACATTTTGGAAATACTTTCAAAAGATTTTGAAGTACAAGTAATAGCCTTAATAAAATTTTTGTACACCAAACTCAGTACCATAATCTGGTGGCATTTTTGAGATTTTACTGTATAGTATTAACACAAAATGTTTATATTCTCATTCACAGAGCTCCTTATAATTGATAAAACATTATAACATGGGGCTGGAGATGTGGCTCAAGTGGTAGCGCGCTTGCCTAGCATACATGAGGCACTGGGTTCAATTCTCAGCACCACATAAAAATAAAATATATTGTGTCCACCTAAAACTAAAAAATAAATATTAAAAAACATTATAATATGCATTATCTCATTTAAGGAAACAATGAGAATAGATGGTGAAAATAATTCTCATTTTGAAAAATATAAAAACTTTAAGATGAAAATTATTTGGTCAAAACACAAAAGTCTCACATGTCAACTCACAATGCATGCAAATTTATGTAAGTTTATCTAAAATTTATAGCATGCTGCTATTGAAAGGTGACTATGGCAGGACTTTTGAGTTCAGTGACTGTGTCAGTTTACTGATTATTATAGTAAGACCTTCCTTATAACCTGCTTGATTAAGGAAGTCATTAAAAGCATAATCTGTATATAACCCTCAAAGAATTTGCTTTTTTCATATTAGCATAAATCAAAACTCATTTTAAAAAATGATTGGAACTTTCTGAAGATCTGCCCTTGTTAAAAAATATTTAATATAATCTCCATATGAAATAATAACTTTGTTCTTTACTGTTTCATCCTCTGTAACCTTTCATAAATAATGTATTCTTTAAAATGTTCTATTATTGTATTAAATTATTGTATTTCTGCATATCTTCAAGCAATACAAACTTGGGTCAAGATAAGTTTCTTTTGCAGATAACCAAAATATTATCTAACCAGAAGAACTCACAGAGGACTGATTGAGAGGCAATACCTATAATTCTCATGCTCTGAGTAATGAAGTCAGACAGTGCTGGTATTGTATGATCTTGGACAAGTTACTGAATCTTTCTAAAGCTTCCATTTCCCAGTGGATAAGATGACAATAGTGGCAGTTCAAGGTTGTTGAGAGGATTAAGGAGATCATGTTGTGAAGCACAGTACTCAGCATATTATAAGCCCCCATGAAGAGTTCTATTCCTCACTGGAAAATGTGGGAACCACTGTTTAATTTTAGTTCACTTATGTGCTAATTTACACAAGTATTTACTGAGTATCTACTAAATACAGAAACATAAATTTAAATGAAATCTACACCTTGCCCTCCATCATCTTACAAACATCTTACTTCCCTTCAATATTCAGTCATTCATGTTTTCTTTTAGTGGCCTCAGCACTATGCATTACTTTGTCCAGGATAAAATGCCCTAATAATTTATAAGGTATCAATAAAATTGATTTTAAATTAGAACGTTATCTTAATGTCCTCTTGGGGATTCTTGACTGTTATTTTCCTCTTCCTGGAATAAAGCTGTTGGCATTGCCCCAAAAATTTCATTAAATACAGTTACTTAGGCTGGCAAGTTCAGCTGCTGGAACATGATGCTTTGACACCAAAGATAGAAGCTTGATTCTTGTGTACACAGTTTAGTTTCCCTCTCTACAGTCTGCATGCAGTCCAAGCTGTGGGCCACATGAGGAAAGAACTGAAGAAATGAGAGGAAACAAGTACTCCTCACTGTTATGGAAGTGAGAATCCAAGACACAAGCTGAATTAACCAAGTAATTTCACTTCTGATGGTATAGTATTAACAGTCTACCAGAAATGGTGATAAAAATCAACAAAGTGCAAAAATTTTATATTGCATACATCTTTTAAATTATCTAATTGACCAAAGTTATTTCCTGTCCTTCAATCCAAAGGAACTCTCAAAGTTTGCAAAAAGCCAAACACTCTATGTGCTTTTGTCCCCTCCCAAGAATTCCCTGACCTCATTAATATGGAATCTGTGAGTCTTATGTCTTGCCTCTGTATAAATTATATACTATTGACCACCTTCTTCTGGGATTTTCCCTCCCAGCCTGGCACTTATAAAATATACTTTAGAATCCTTATTTACCTGTTGCCTTATAACCTAGGTTAGTTACCAAGTCTCACTGGCAAATGGTGGGGTATATAAATTTAATTGCCCTAAAAACAAAAGTGGAGGAAGGCTGGCAAAAATTTCTCTCCTGAATTTTTTTGGAAGACCTATTCCTACACTGTGTTTTTTGTCAAAATATCAACATAATTCTAACAACTGCTTTGAAAAAAGCTGATGTAGTGTAGTGGTTCAAAAAAAATAAGTGATTAAGCTTTAAGACTTGGCAAGATACATCTTAATGGACCAGAATCCTCATTTTAGTAACTATTAAAATTTATTGGAAAATGAAGTCTTTTCATTTTGCCACTGTTTCCAATAAACTGTTTTAATCAATTTCAAAGGCTCAACATTTTTTCTTCCAAAGAGTGTTAACTCCACAGAACCTCATATATATTCTTATGTATTATGTATGCAAATATACTCTATAATAGCTGAGGGTGATTCAGCAAGAAGAGAAAAGGAAATAACAATGCATCCCTTTAAAGCAAGGCTGCCTAGCAATTTTAAGGTTCCAGGTCTTCATCCATCCAATCACAAAATGGCTAAATAGTTTTCAATGATCAGTTATAGCTTTTATTTGGTCTTAAGGTCCTTCAATATTAAAATGAGTTACTCTTTACAACAGAATTGACAAATATAATGTGAGCTGCACATGTATTTTTCATTTTTCTAACAGATATTTAAAAATGTAAAATGAATAGGTAAAATTAATTTTAATCATATATTTAATCATATATATCAAGATTACTGATATTTTATGTCCCTTTATAAAAATCTGGTATCGATTTCAAACTGTACTACAGAGCAATAGTAACAAAAACAGCATGGTACTGGTACCAAAACAGGCGGGTGGACCAATGGTACAGAATAGAGGACACAGAGACCAATCCACAAAATTACAACTTTCTTATATTTGATAAAGGGGCTAAAAGCATGCAATGGAGGAAGGATAGCATCTTCAACAAATGGTGCTGGGAAAACTGGAAATCCATATGCAACAAAATGAAACTGAATCCCTTTCTCTTGCCATGCACAAAAGTTAACTCAAAATGGATCAAAGAGCTTGATATCAAATCAGAGACTGCACCTGATAGAAGAAAAAGTTAGCTCTGATCTACATATTGTGGGGTTGGGCTCCAAATTCCTTAATAGGACACCCATAGCACAAGAGTTAATAACTAGAATCAACAAATGGGACTTACTCAAACTAAAACGTTTTTTTCTCAGCAAGAGAAACAATAAGAGAGGTAAATAGGGAGCCTACATCCTGGGAACAAATTTTTACTCCTCACACTTCAGATAGAGCCCTAATATCCAGAATATACAAAGAACTCAAAAAATTAAACAATAAGATAACAAATAACCCAATCAACAAATGGGCCAAAGACCTGAACAGACACTTCTCAGAGGATGACATACAATCAATCAACAAGTACAAGAAAAAATGCTCACCATCTCTAGCAGTCAGAGAAATGCAAATCAAAACCACCCTAAGATACCATCTCACTCCTGTAAGATTAGCAGCCATTATGAAGTCAAACAACAACAAGTGCTGGTGAGGATGTGGGGAAAGGGTACTCTTGTACATTGCTGGTGGGACTGCAAATTGGTGCGGTCAATTTGGAAAGCAGTATGGAGATTCCTGGGAAAGCTGGGAATGGATCCACCATTTGACCCAGCTATTGTCCTTCTCGGACTATGAAGACCTTAAAAGAGCATACTACCGGGATACTGCCACATGGATGTTCATAGCAGCACAATTCACAATAGCTAGACTGTGGAACCAACACAGATGTCCTTCAATAGATGAATGGATAAAAAAAAATGTGGCATTTATACACAATGGAGTATTACACAGCACTAAAAAATGACAAAATCATGGAATTTGCAGGGAAATGGATAGCATTAGAGCAGATAATGCTAAGTAAAGCTAGCCACTCCCTAAAAAGCAAATGCCAAATGTCTTCTTTGATATAATGAGAGCAACTAAGAACAGAGCAGGAAGGAAGAGCAGGAGGAAAAGATTAACATTAAACAGAGACATGAGGTGGGAGGGAAAGGGAGAGAAAAGGGAAATTGCATGGAAATGGAAGGAGACCCTCATTGTTATACAAAATTACATATAAGAGGTTGTGAGGGGGAAGGGGAAAAAAAAACAAGGGAAAGAATTAAATTACAACAGATGGGGTAGAGAGAGAAGATGGGAGGGGACGGGGGATAGTAGAGGATAGGAAAGGTAGCAGAATACAACAGTTACTAATATGGCATTATGTAAAAATGTGGATGTGTAATCGATGTGATTCTGCAATCTGTATTTGGGGTAAAAATAGGAGTTCATAACCCACTTGAATCGAATGTATGAAATATGATATGTCAAGAGTTTTGTAATGTTTTGAATAACCAATAAAAAAATAAATAAAAAAATAAAAACCTGGTATCTACTTCATACTTATAGCACATCTCAATTTGGACCAGCTACATTTCTGTGACTGGAAAAGCCACTTGTGGCTTCTAAGTCCAAAAGTTCTTAAAGTTATAATGGAACTCAACACCCATTAAACAAGTACTTAGCCCTTAATAGGAGTACAAGCATGATCTGATCCATGTTTGTCTACTTCCAATCTCATCCAAATTTTTTTTTTTTTTAATCCCTCAGAGTCTTTGTTCAGGCTTTTGTGAAAAACTTTCTTCTCTGGCCTAACATCTTTTCAGTCACAGTTTATATGTGACATTCTCAGAAAGGCTTCATCTGTGATGTTAACCAAGAATCCCACCTCTAAATCCCTATCAATAGGTTTTTGTGTGTCCTTCCTAGCATTTTTATCACTGCCAGTATTTTATTTGCTCTTCGTTGATGGGAAGCTCTGTGAAGACAGGGACCATGCCTGCTTTGATCACCATGGCAGTCCGACATTTTAATGACTTAATTAACAGCTGTTGAACAACAACAAAAAAAGAGCACAAAGTATGAGCTGTTTATGCATACTTTTAACTCATTCTCATATTATTTTTGTTATATTGCAATTTGAAATTATGCACTCCCAAAGGCATGTACTATTTTATCTTCTTTCCTTGTATTCTCAATACTCACTATACTGACTCTTGTAGTAACACAGCTGTGTGTGGTATATGAAGGATGTATATACAAACCAAAGGAAAAAGCCTTCAAGGTGGTGATTTTGGAAGTGACAGGATGACAAACAATTTTCAAGACCATGCTAAAAGACAGTAAGAGGAAACAGTGTTTAAAAAAAAATAAATAAATAAAAAAAGACTAAAACAGGTGTGTCAGAATAGTGCCAGGTAGAGCAGCTGAGTCCAACTCCATGCCTTTCCCTGTTGCCTCTCCACCAATTGAGAGTACAGATCCCACTCCAAGGTCTGCTTCAGGCTCGTCCTCTGCCTGCATATACAGTAAACATTGTTGTTGAATAAATGTATCAAAGCCACTAATTTATTCTTTCTTCTAAAAGTAATAAATCTTTAGTGAAAGAGAGACTACTTTCAACTTGTTGTCCCTCTCTCTTCCTTATTTCTCATCATGCATTCGCCAGCTGTCTGTGACCAGGGAGAATCAAATCTTCCTGAAAACTGACCAGTGAAAAGACAAGATTTACAGAAGACAAGATTTAAAGGAACCTTCCCTGACAGACCCACTACAGGAAGAATGCTGCCATCAGCATTTTTTCTGTGTCATACATTTATAGAAAAGAGGTCCCTGGAGATTTCCTGGCAATGTTTATTCCCAAGAAGTATGTGGTAAAAAGAAAAATTCTCAGCACTCCCAGTCCCCCCCGCCCCCGCCCTGGGTAGTTAAGTTACCACATCCTTTATGTAAAGCAACATAAAGCATTAATATCAGTTGTGACTGCAGTGACTTCAATATACTGAGGAATAAGACCCTTAGAGTCTATATCAAAATCATTCTAAAGAAATTATTTCAAGCAATAGCATGACAACTAGATCTAAAAATGTAAGGGTCTGACAATATATACAAAACACTGCAAGAACAATCTGATTCACTAAGCAAGTGTCAAGATTACTCTGGTTTAACCAGGAAAGAACACTCCACTAACCAGTGCTGAAAGAACGATAGGGAATTCAAGTTGTGGTCTATTCTCTCATCCTCTCCCCAAACAATTATAGGTCAGAGAGCTAAATTATAAAGGTTGATGAAAAATATCTTAGACTCCATTCTACTTGCCATCCCAGATAAGTGTAAGTACTCCTGCTTCTTGACCTTTTCCTTCCTACTTCACTGCCATTTGTTTCTCTCCTTTCCCTTTTACATATCCCTCACTCTGCCCCAGCCCTGTCAGCAATATCTCTGTCAATACTTAGTCTTGCTGGTGGCACTATGGGCTAAAGAGGTTGTTGACCCTTATTCTATAACATGTCCTTTTAGGTTAATTACTTTTGTATACTCAGTGTACCCAGTGACATTTAATCACTACAGCACTACTCAGTAAACAGAACTGAATGGAGCCAACTGCAATTTGGCATTGAGCTAAATGGTGCGGTAATAGCGGCCTGCTCAAAATGAACTGGAAGAAAAATACTCTCACTCACCACATAGAAAAATGAAGTGGACACCATTTAATCAATCACTATTTTATTAGAAGAGAAAGAACACTAGCTCAGTGTTTGTTTATGCTTTTGCTGTTAAATACTAAATACAGCTTGATGGAAACCCTTCATTTTACAATGCAAGGACAATGCAATTAATGTTTGCACAATGAATGAAGATGAAAACAATTCAAAACACACATATGATTTTTGTACTCTGGTCTTTCTCTCTCTTCACATGTGCCCATAGGAATTCTCCTGTCATATCCCAAGGTATCCCTCTTGCTAACACAGTCAACAGTCTATCTTGTGAGTTCTGTGGTTTCTAAGTACCCAGGAAGCAGTAATCAAAATGCAGAAGATCTCACAATCTAGTGCTTTCAAAGAAACGATCCATGAGAATGGTATTAATCAAATGTTAAGTCACAGATGTTTAAGTCACTGACAAAATTTGCCAAAACAGATACCCACTGACATCCCTCTGCTGTAAATAAATAATGGATCAGAGAGGTCGTGAGCAGCATTTATAAGGGCACCCAGACCACTAGGTGGGAATGATTAAGAATAAATTCTTTCAATACTAGCTGGTAGATAGAAAATGAGGTTTATTTCTCCATCTGAATAACCAAGACTTTGCAAGCACAGTCTGGGACTGTAATGTCAGTTAAAACCTACAACTTGAACTGAATGGCTACTCTGTAGTCTAGTCTACTCTGGCAATATGCTAGACATTGAGGACACAAAAGTGAATAAGGCTCCTGCTTTACATCCTTAGAGTATAGAGGAAAGGGGATGGGATGAAATAGGCCTGTGCTCTAGAGAATGCTCTGGTTTTAATTTTTAACTCTAACATTTATCAACTGTGAGACTCTGGGCAAGTCAACCCACCTCCAGGTCTTAATCTTCATACCAAAGTAGAGACAAGGGCATTCGTCCTACAGAATCATCATTTTTATGGTCTGAATGTTTGTGTCCCACCAACATTCTTATGTTAAAACCCAAATCCCAAAGGGGAAGTTTTGGGAGACATTAGGTTGAGGAAGGAGCCTATGAATGGAATTGACATGCTTATAAGAGAGACCCACAGAAGTTCCTCTGCCCTTTCCACCAATGAGAACACAACTAGAAGGCACCATCTATGAGCCAGAAAACAGGTCCTCATCAGACACTTAACCAGTGGCATCTTTATCATGAACTACCATCTTGCAGAACTGTGAGAAGAAATTTCTATTGTTTAAACTACTCAGTTTATGGTTGTTTTAAGAGCAAAACAGTGTCAAGAAAACTGAGGTAACTAGATGAAGTAGCTGACACGCCACCCTTCCTTTTGTTCTTATTCCAAAATAAAAAGCCAATTGTCAAGCCTTTGCCAGAAAACCAATCTGGGAAGTTGAAGGCTTTCTCCTCTGCTCCTTACTTACTCACTTTGGAAAGAGGGTAACAGGTATTTTCTCAAGCCTTAATGTTGGGCAAGAGACATTCCATTTCTACAGATGCAAACATTTCAGAGCATACTTCCAGTCTACATCTCTACCTCCCCTCTTGGCTTAGTGTCCTCTTCAGAAGTTATGCTTTAACTGCAGTCTCTAAAGCCTAAAAGAACCCTGAGTTATGATAGCATTAGTGAGGTCTAGACCTGCATCCCCTATACTTCACTGAAATTTGACAAATGACTCTGGAGTGATACATCAGGTCTAATAGTAGAAGCTGGGGCAGGTGTGTGTAGCACATAATTTTTTAATTAAAAAAGCATAAGGTTTACACAATGATTCCCAACTTTGTGCCAAGTACTCTTCTGGGCCCAAGACACTAAGAATACAAGAAAAAGGGCAGATCTTTAAAGACCATACCCTTACAGAGTACTAGTTCTAGTTAGAAGACATAAAATAAATAAGTTATAAATTATGATGTTAGTAAAAATTAATACAGCAATTGCAAATGGTGATATATTACAAAGGCAATAAATGAAAGGCTGAAATTTAGACTAGCCATAGGGTGGTCCGGAAGGGCTTCTTCAAAAAAGAAAATACTCTGATTAATGCCTTAAGCAAAAGTAGACAAGAGAGAATTGTTCTAGACAGAATAGCACACACATAGATACCAAAGGAGGAGAAGCTTGCTGTGACACTGTACACGAGAGATCTGGGTGCTGAATTTGGAAGGAACAGTGTGGGGGAGCATCAGAAGACATCACAGAGGAGAGGATGATCCAGAGAAGTTAGGCCCAGCAGGCCACGGTGAGGTCTGTTTTATTCTAAGTGCCACTTAAGGACAGTGATGATTCTTGTGTTCTAAATAACACCCAGAAATCTTTGAAAGTTTGATGTTAAAGAAGGTTAAAATCAGGATAAGAATTTCAAAAGCCCTGAAAGGAAAAGATTGCCTTGCTTACCTCCATCCTTACCTCCATCCTTAGCAAATTAAAAATAACAACAATAGATGTGCAGTGTATAAATCTTGCATGTACACTAAAATTAAAATAGCAAATTTTGAAATTGGGTCATTAAAGACAAGTTTTTATCATTACTGGTGTCTGCAGGGGAGTGGTCAGCAGCTAATGTGGTGGTCCAGAGCAGGAAGATGGTAGCTCAAGAGTGGATAAGCAATGGAGAAAAGAGCAAAGAGAATGGATATGAGAAAGATCTTTGCAGTATTAACTGAGTAGTGACTCCCTTCATACAGATGTGTGTTGTGTTAAAAAGAAAAAAAAAATGGAATCAAGCTTTTCAACAATAATGTCATCTTCATGCACCTGCAATCCCATACAGGTTAATTAAAAAAGGGGAGGGGTGTTAGATATCCCAGGAGAATAATGCTAACCACAAAGGGCTCATTGGACTGTATAATGCACATGAACAGCAACCTCCAAGTCATCACAGAAGGAGGAAAAAACAACTGGACCTTTTATCACTATACTGATCTCATCAAGCAGAATTAAAATTAGCAGAGTGACATCCCAAATATTTTGGATGCTAAAGAATGAATTCTGATCCTTACTCAAAAAACTTACGAAAATAATATATTTACACGACCAACAACCAAAAAAATTAGTTATAGAGCATAGTGAGCCATTAGCAAGAAACAGTGCTCTCAGATTTATAAAGGGGTGAGATTTATCCCTGGAGAATTCCCACTGGTGAACCTCTTGGGAAGGAGGAGTAAGTAGCTCTAGGACCCAACCCTGCAGAGAATGAGGCTATTTCAGACACACAAGGGAAACTGAGCTAAGTTTAGGGGTAAACAGAATTACAGCAAGACACAGAACAGCAAAGACACCCCAAAAGGTATTGTATTGTCTGGGGTGGGGTCATGGTGGGGGTGAGATGAATCAGAAGGAACAAACAATGCAAGCTCTGGGTAGTGGTTCTCCACTATGGGATTTACTTATGGAGGGAGGGGAGGGGGAGGGGAAGAGGGAGGGAGGGGGAAGGAAGGAAGGAAGGAAGGAAAGAATAGGAAAAGAAAGGAAAGGATGGGATAAAGGAAGGAAACTGAACGGATACAATTAAAATCACTCTCTCTCCATAAAGAGGAGGAGTCGAGCAAGGGCTGGGTATGAGCTATTTTAAAAGCTCTCAGATGATTCTAAGTTGACAACCTCTGACCTAAGGCATAATCTGATAATCAACAAGCCACTGTGATTGCTGCCAATTAGAATTCCTAATCAACAGACTTGCTTAGCTATTAGCACCAAGTCACCTTAAAGAACATTCCAAGAGCAAAATTAACTCAGTGATAGATCACAGACTTTATCTCCCTGTAAAACTGTTTGTGTCATGAACAACTGGTAAGAAATAACATATTTCAAAATCACGTTGGAGCTGGGAAAAAGAAAACACAATCACAACCTTGTCATAAAATGAGGCTAGACACTCTATGCATTTCTAAAAGCCTGTTTCCATGAGTGACTCTATAATGCTGACAAACTGATATATTTTGAGTGCCATAATTAAAACAATAATCTCAATAAAGTGAGCATTATGAGATAATTGGTCATCCTCAGGATTTAAGCAAACTGTGGTAAAAGCCAAGGACACTCATTGCCAAGGTCAATTACAATAATTGCTTATCTGAATTATATTATTGCTATTATAAAATCAGCTTGATTAAAAAAAAAAAAAAAAAAAAAAAACTAACAGAACACTAGAACACATACCACAGGGAAAAGACCTGAGGAGTTTTTGTTGCTCAACTACTGGTCATTAAGAAATTCTTATAATCAACTTTTCAGCACAGACATTTAATATTCTAAGACTTTATATACAAAGACTTTTTACACACGTTTTCTTGGCTCATTATGGAAATTTAATTATCAGACATTAGAGAAGTGGCTTTAGAACAGCAATATATGGTAATATATAGAAAAATGAAGTGAATATAAATTAATAAAATCACAGAACACAAAAGAAAAACAAAAACCCATGCTATGGTTTAAGTGTGTCCCTCAAAGGATCATGTGCTGACTTGGTCCCCAGTGTGTTGAAAAGTGGTGAAATCTGGCACCTAGTTCAATGTAAATAAGTCACGGAGGGGCCACCCTTGCAAGGAATTAGTGTAGTTCTTGCAGAAGTCAGTTGTTATAAAAAGAACAACCCTGGCCCCTGAATCCCTCTTGACTTCCTGTCTCACCATATGGTCCCTTTTTCCTGTTCTCCCCTCAATGTGATGAAATTCATCATTGGTACCTCATCAGAAGCCAACAAATGGGCCCTCCCCATCTTAGGTTTTCAGCCTCCAAAACTGTGAGCCAAATAAAACTCCTTTATAAAATACCCAGCCTGAGGTATTTTGTTACAAACAACAGAAAATGGACTATTATAATCCATTACTCTGCCAAATGTACTTATTTCCAATTAGTATACAGAAGTCCTCAGTGCCTTCTGCAGGAACGAAGTCTCTGTTTCTGCAGAAACTGAGTCTCTGGGCTGGTTTTTAGCTTACAAGAAAATATTTTGCCTTCCACATGCCACTGTCAGCTTTTCTAGATTAACACACAGGCTCAAGTAACCAATGGCCAACAAGAAGAGTCTGGAAAGGCTTTGAAGATCAGAAGAGGGAAAACTGAATTTCTGACCTTCTTTCTGCTAATTGGAATGTGTTTGGCAATCGAAGAGTATAAAACTCCTTTTTAAGTTGTGACTAAACATCGAGACTTTGATGTTTTATACGGCGTTCTTTCCCACTAATTAACTTCATTAGTCCAGTTAATTAGTGGGGAAGAATACCATATAAAACATCAAAGTCTCAATGTTTAGTGTCACCATAAGTTCAACGAAACAGTAATAAAGAAATAATTTCTTAAAATCATTTATGCAAACTCAGCACTTCTATTTTCAAGCTCAAACTATACAATAGGAACATTTTTCAAAATAATCCAAAGATATATCCATACTACAATCTGATTGCACTGACAGCAACATCATAACATTTAATGTAGTATAATTAAGTGGCCAAGAACACCACATAAAGCAAAAGAATTGACATTTAATCATAGTTACGAGAATGGTAATAAATTTACCTTTACTGTGAGATGAAGGAATGGGGTTTAATTTTGTTTCAGGTTTTAGCCTGAAAAACCAAACCAAAACAAAAACTAAACAAAAGTCCAAACCATAAAACAGTAAACAAGCAGGTCTTTTCAAGCACCATCATTCAATACTTAGCATATTCTGATCTTTCCTATACATTGCCCAAAGGGATGCTGGGGATAATGGAAAGTGAAGACCAGCAAGACTGGCCTTCTCAACATGAAGTTCCCAGCTACAACAGGAAAATTCTCATCTTTAGCTAAGAGGATCAGAGAAATAATTCAGCCCCATGCTACTCAAGAGTGTGGGCTACTGTTTAGCAACATCAGCATCTTCTGAGAGCTCATGAGGAATACAGACTTTCAGTTTATTAAACATTCAAACCTACTAAATCAGAATCTGCACTGTAATCAACACATGTGCTTTTCATGCTCAATGGAAGTTTTTAGAAGGACTCATTTACTTCAGCCTCATTTTATATAGCTGGAAACCTAAATCTTAAGGTATGAGGTAAGTCACACAGGGTTACAAAGGACTGATACTAGAAGACAATCCTATGATTTTAAGTGCTACCATAAAAGGCACAGGTAAGGATTTACTGTGGAAAGAAACCAACCTGCACCTAGAACAGCAAAGCAACATCAAGAAAAGAGGACAAAGAAAGAGTTGGGGATGGGGGCAGGGAGGCGGCCCCCAGATCTGGGTTCAGATCTATTTGACTTGGGCCAAAAAATTTCTCAAACATGTGTAAAGTGAAAACTTGCAAATTCTGTAATTATGAAAGATGGAAAGAATATTACAATACTTTAAAAAAATCCAGAGAAAGAAAAACTCTGAGGTCTCCACCTGGAGATTTATTTAAGGGAAAGGTAGGCAAGGGAGAAAATTTAACATTCATAGGACCTCCAAAGATGACTGTATAGGATGTGGACTGCACAACCCTGGGGAGGACCATAAACATTAACATCAGAGTCCATGTGAATTGTGCTTTCTGAAAAATTGTATGTAGCCACATTAATCCAAGTCCATGAGGGATTAAGGAGCTGCCTCTCTTATGGTTGAGTCTGAAGGTCACCTGGAATTAAGGAGAAAATCAAGTCTGAAGGCTAAATAAAAGCAAGCTGAGGAAACACTATATTTATTAACTGAACATTAACGTGTCTCTCTCCAGTGAAATATGAGCTCCATTAGGGCAGACACTTCCTTATCTTTAACCAACACTATATCCCCAAATCCCAAATACAGTTCCTAAATGACAAAATTTTACAAGTTTTAAACATAATAGTTTTGTGGATTATTATATGTAGATGTTTACTGAATTTAGCCTCACACAGCAATTACTACACTGATGATGAAACAAAACTGACAGATTAAAAAAAAAATTGACAGATAAACTTCCCTTGTGGGAGCTATTATTAGTTCCCCAGAGCTGCCAGAAATATTACCAAATACTAGATGGCTTAAAACAAAAGAAATCCATTCTCTTCATAGTTCTAGAGGCTAGAACCCTATTCTAGTATGACTCTCATGTCAACTTGATCACAACTATCAAGACCCTATTTCCAAATAAAGTTCCATTCACAGACAGCAGAAACCAGAACTGTATCCCATCTTTTTGACGGACACAATTCAATCCATAAGAAGACCTAACATTATAGATGAGACAACTTGAAAAATGTCCTCTTGGTGTACTTCCCTGCCCCTACCCACTTTTCCAGTAAGAGTCACAATCTCACTTAAGTATTTCTGTAACTCCTCAACCTAGACAACTTTCCGACCACATCCATGTTTAGCATAAGTCAAGGCAGAGGCACTGGCTTTTTTTCCCCCCTTTGGTACCCAAGGATTGAACTCAGGGATACTCGGCCACTGATTGACATCCCAGTCCTATTTTGTATTTTATTTAGAGACAGGGTCTCACTGAGTTGCTTAGCACCTCACTTTCCCTGGGGCTGGCTTTGAACTCACAATCCTCCTGCCTTAGCCTCCTGAGTCACTGGGATTATAGGCATGCACCACTGTACCTGGCTAGAGGCACTGGCTATTTAAAGACAGGATCTCTAAACTAAAGTTTTCCCAGCCCTTCTCATTTCTTTCAGGAGTATTTCCTTATCTCCACCTTAGGAAGGACTAATGGAATTCAATTTGTAGCACTTCTCCAAAGTAATATTTACATTGCAAAATTATGAACTTCACCCTCTAAAGTGTTCTGACTCGAAATCTTGAATGAATGAGGACTACCAGCAGACAGGATGTAGCAGACCTACAAAAAAAAAAAGTATCTTACTCAGTGGATGGTCCTGTGAGACACAGGGTTAGTAGGTTAAGGATGAAGCAAGAATACAAACTTTTTCTTAAAGGAAAAAAAAAACATTTAATTTTATGGCTAAATGATGTGATTATAAATAGTAATCAATTACTTGGGAATTAATTTAAGAAATCAATAACATCTCAATCACAAAGTTACTTGTGATTTGACAATATTTGGGGGTAAGTAATAAGCAAACTCAAGACATTTTAATTCAAGCCAAAGTAGCTAAAACCAGAAATCATGCTCTTTTTACATACTAATATTCTGCCAAGTAGTTAAGCATGATAACTGACATTCAGACATATGACCTTCTGGTCAATTCAAATCTGTTATCTTTAGATATTCTGTAATGACTATTCTTGTGATTTAAGTACCTCATAATAATCCACCTTTCATTTTGCTTTGGTTTAGAAAAGGTTTGGATAATCCCCCTACAACAGTGTTCTGGCAAACATTTTAAATTATGTAATTCACCAGGTTCAACTTTGCTGCTACAATCACTTTCAAAGAAGATGGTTATAATACATTATCATTATAACTATACAATCCAAGCTGAATTTTCCTTGGCTGAATACCTAACATTTTAATGCTGAAATTGATCTGTTTTAAAAACATCATGTGAAGGGTTTTTAAATACCATACATGGCCAAGCTCTTTATTTTAAATGCGTTTAGAAATGAGCTTGCATAAACAGAAAAAAAAAAAATCTGTTCTCTAATCTAGCATTAAGCATATTTTTAAGAACAACAGGCATGTTTCCAAACAAACTACTGCAGTATACAAATTACCCAGCATGAATGAGGATAACAATGCTTCTCATATGGGTTTAAAACCCAGAGAAAGCTGACATTTCATCAAAGTTGTCTTGGAAACAATATTCTTTGTGTTATTTAAAAAATGAGAGGTGGTGCATATTTGGGCGTGGGCTAGTCCTTGCAAAGCAGTCAAATGGTGAGGCTGCCAAAGTTCTAGTTCAGTAAGAGGAAAGGGAGGGTGAAGACACTGTAATTACATAAGGTGTTCAAACAGACATGAGACTACCAGATTCATGTTCCAGTTTCTAATCTGGTTTTCCACTTGGGCAAATTTTCTCCTACCTCTGATACCACTGTGGTGAGTCGGCTGCAAGAGTACCTACGATTTTTTACACCTTCTTGTCCACATCTAGTAGTGCCTCCTTGCACTGACATCAGCCTCGGCCATACTACATGCTTTGGTCATTGGTACAGTAGCCAAGGATACAGAGAAACTCTTTTGTTCTCTGCACTACTGCCAGAAGAATAAGCCTTGGCTAGCTTGCTAAAAACAAAAATAAATGAGGGAGAGCCAGGTTACTCCAACTGAAGACCTCCTAGACCTTCTAGCTGACTGTAGACACATGAGCAAATTCAATTCAGATTAGTACAGCCTATAGAGAACTTTCTCTGCAGCCAATGCAAAGACTAATGAGATGCAACAAATGTTTTTCACTTTATACCACCACCAAGTTTTGGAAAGTATTACTACACAACCAATTGATAACATAATTGAAACTATGCATTATAGAAATATATGCCCTTTCCCCCTAGTAGGACATCTGTATTAAGAATAGATAATGATAATGTAAATTAAACAATCTCATTGTTTCTGGTTCTCATCCATTCGTTTTGCACAAATCAATATGTGCAAAAATGATCAACCATCAAAACAAACTCATTACTGCTTCATCGACACTATTTCCACATGCTTCATTATATTTGGCTTTCACAAATTTAATTTTTAGACTAGTATTATTACCACTATGTTAGCAGTGAGCAAATGAAACTCATATGAAGTATTATGAAGTAGCATGGAGTTTCTGACCTCCCATGATTTTCACTAATCCCTTGACACAAAACATGGAGAACATGACAAGGTCAATGAGCCCACTCACATTTCACTGATTCACAGGTTAAAAAGCAAGATATAAAAAACTGCATATTGATAAAATTGCAATAATTTAGAAAAAATAATGGCTTACAGTATGATTCCTAAATTACATTGGTATTCCAGAGTTATATAACTTATGTATTATTATTGTAAAAGTATTTAAGAGTAATGCACATTTCCCAAGTAAATATTTTTAAACAATTCTCAGTATTCAAATATATACATAAATTTGTGAATCAAGGGAATTTTTAAGATAAAGGGGCAAGAACAATGCAGTCTTTAAAAATTAGTTAAGAAAGGCATCATAGAAGTTCTATAATTAGTTACCTCCATATTTCAATATTAAAATAACTCAGATTAATGTTTATATTCAATTTCTACGATTCATTTTTACTTGTTTCTATATGCTCTGGATGAAAGTATCTTGTAGGGTTATTATTTCATGAAAAAGGAAAAAAATGTATCAATAAGCCCTGGATGAATGACCACAGAATCAGAAGACTCTTGAAAGGATGAAGAAGCAAAAAATCTTAAAAATGGAAAAGTTGAAGATGGGAGTTAAATTAATACTCTATATCAAAAGCTGACACACTTTTCTGGTAGTAATCACTTTAAGGCTTTGCAAGCCACATAAGGTCTGCTGCATTTTCTCATTTGTTTGCACTAAAAATGTAAACGTTACTCTTCCCTCACAGGTCACACAAAAGCAAACTAGGAAACAGATTTGTCCTGTGGCTATAGTTTACCCCTCCCTCCCTTTACATAACTGAAAAAAGAATATTATGTGTGTGTGTGTGTGTGTGTGTGTGTGTGTGTGTGTGTAAGTACTATAAAGACTATCACCACAATTCTGGCACTCTCAGGATGCACTCATTGGGACCCAAGATAGGTGATACGATAGTGTGGGCATGGCATGATCTGCAATTCCACAAGAAGAGTCATTTTATCACCCAGAAATGCTTGGGCATTTTAGTTTTCATGATTTCAAATGCAAGGGAAAAGTCCTAAATTGCTGTTGGATAACCGTAGTTATCAAGCAACTGACTTTTCAAGGCTTAATTTATGCTTAGGATGCTGGACATTAAACTGCTAGCTGACTAATTTGAAGCCACTGGCTGAACATTCCTCCTTCCTTCACTGAGTTAGTCAAGAGTGCACAAATGGCTACTATAAGAGAATTCCCTCACAGGAATACTGAAAAGTTAAAAGCTGAAAAGGATCTGATCTTGGTCCTTGATACATCTTTTTAATTTAAGGGTTAGAATAAGATAAGCAAATTCTGAGGCAAGACTAGGAAAAGGCATGTCAAGAAACTGTTAAGGCAGTCACCATCAACCAGATGTGTTTGGAAATCAGTATTTGGGGCATTTTGAAAATGGGCAATGTGGTAACAGCCTGTAATCAAACATTAACATTTCTATAATCAATTCAGGCCAGGTTCAGTTTTGTTACCAATGAGCTGAAAAATCTCAGGACACTTATGTTTATGTGAGTAAAAATGATAATATGCACTTACAAGTGCTACTTTATCATGGACATCAGATCTACTGGTATTGGAAAACATGCCCACACCTAATAAGAAAGCTAGAGGTCTTCTCGATATGTATGTCCTATTATGAGAAAAATGGCTGACAGTCTTTGCTTTTCTATGGCACTATATGTGAAGAGTTCTTTACAATGTAAAGGAAGTTCTTTATCTAACATACATACATTTCCCATAAATATGCTATTTTTATATGTACATGAAGAATAAAACATTACATTGTACGATGATTTGGTTGATGGTGACTGCCTTTTAATACCTGGGGTGGGTATATCCATGAATTATTCTAATTTGTCAGTACATAATTTTCCCCAGATCAAATGTTAACTTTTTTGATGTACATACAAACTTAAAAATGTTCCCTGTCCATCTTCTTTGGTGTTAATACTGAGTAAAAACAGATAAGGGACTTTTCCTAAAGCAAGGTGTGCATGTGGCTGTCAACATGCAATGGAATTCTCCTGATAAAGAGGACATATCTACTTAATAGAGTACATACAGATTAAAAACTATACATTGTTTTTTGCCTTATTGCACTAGGCTCATCACAGAGTCAGGACTGAGAGGAAACAAAGGCACTAGTTATCAAAGACATAGAATCACACATATAACTTTATATAGATCATCATCTGTGGACCTCAGTATCCTAGATGTTTGATAAGAATTTCTTTTCTGCCTCACTTCATGTATTTCACAAGATAGCTTACACATTTTCTAAATTCTGTATCAGAGACTTGTAATTGTTTAGCAATTATATCACTACTTGCTTTACTCACAAGCTACTGGTTCGATATTCTAACAGGCATTCAAGAGAAAAAACAATTGTACCAAAGGCATGTGGTTAGTTTACTTGTCAGTAATCTTCCTCCTTACATTTCAGAGTTTGATAAATGTAAAGAATTTCTTCAACCACCTGCTTCTGATTCTATAGGTAAAAATGAAGCCACAATTTGCCACATTTACACAGAAGTAAGAATAATGACAAGACTACAAAATTCTGAAGCACAATAATTTTAAGGATGCTACGTCTTAAAACTTCTTAAATGGTATAGGCTCAAGCTTGTTTCAAAAAAAAAAAAGTTTATCCCTGATTATATATAAATTCAAAAAAGAGAAATGTTTTTATAAAAGTTTAATGAACACACAAATTAAAAAAAATAAAAATTTCCACCATGCTGTCTCCTGCAGTTATAACAGTCCAGTACTTACCAGTATTAAAATTACCATCTTGAAGAAAAAGGTGGCCTTAAAGTGAGAAAATGCTGGATAAGGGCTCAAGATGCTGTAGGAGACCTTGCTACTAGTTTCTTCTATGATGGCTATATCTTCAAAAGGACAAAAAAATCATAAAGATTCTACAGACTGAATTCATGCTACAGAACACTACCTTTTAGCATGCAAATACTGCCTGGAATAAGTCAGAATACTATTTTGAATAAAAGTTGATAGCATTTTGAATTGACTATAATGTTGGGCACTTTGCAAGGTACTATACACACTGTATCATTTAATTTTCTTTCTAAGAGCTCAAGAAAATGGATATTGCTATTGTCATTATTATAAAAATAATTTAATTGGAAGAAACTGAGCCACTTGCTAAGTCATCTATTTCTAGTCAATGAAGACTGACTTGATCCCAGATTTATCCTTTGGATATTATGCTACTATGTTTTCCTTTACATAATGTTTTATTCATGTCTAAAACCATCATTCTCACATGGATATGGTGTGTGGGGGAAGATGTACCTTCAAACATATAAAGTAAATTAAAATACCAAATAACCTTTGATTTCTATGTTTGAGGCAGAGACACGGTGGAGAGCTCCATTACTTCCTTCAGAATATGCACATGTACAAAATAGCATTTAACTCAAACTAATATGTTGGGGCTTTTGCACAGGAAAGCACTACTATTAAATGTTAAATAAACAAAATATTTAAGAGGGCTCACCATATAATACATCATAAACTCTCTAGGTTGTTCAGAACCTCAGAAATCATGCAATCTGAGATCCTAATTTTTTAAAAATATTTTTATTTTTAAATAAATATTGGACACAATACCTTTATTTTAATGTGGTGCTGAGGATCGAACTAAGGGTCTCGCACATGCTAGGCCAGTGCTCTACCGCTGAGCCACAACCCCAGCCCCTGAAATCCTCGTTTATGAGAAAACTGAAGCTCTGAAAGAACTGAGGACATGGGTGAGCTCAGACAATGGTGGAATCCTAGGCAAGGTGCTCTTTCAACTATATGCCTAGTTGGCTTTTTTCTCTTTCTATACATTGTAAGAAAATAATACACTCAATGAACTAGGGCACTAAACCAAAACAGTTTCAGTACTAACAAAAGCACTCATTTATTTATCTGTTACCCTTTACCAGAAAGGCCTTGGGGAACAAACACAGCAAAGAATCAAATCAATTAGAGTATCTAAAACAAATATCTGTGGTAATTAACAGACCATCAAACATAGAAGTATTATAAAACAGCTATTGCTTACTGCCACTTCACCAGGTATTCTAGCTTCAAGCATCTTGGATGACCCTATTATCCAATCAGATCAAAGTGGCTGGTATAGAATTCTAAGACATCATCTCTCACCTCATCTTACTTTGCTAAAGTAAAGCTGAGAACTGTAGTTGAAAGAGAACCAAAATGAAAAATAAGAGTGGCACTGACAGTGAATGAAACAGGGATCTTAAAAATGATGAAGCCCTAGTCACAAATGATGGTTAATGACTAAATTTTAGATTTTAAAAGACAGCCTTGATTTCATAACTTATTTTTGTTTTACCAAAGGTGGCTGGTTAAGCAAAGAATCCATGAGATTTAATTCTTATGTCTAAATTCTTATTAAGTGGATTCACAAACCAACATAACAAATGTTTCTGTCAAATCATTGGCCCCAATTTGGTATTCTAAAAGTCTAACTCACCATAATTTGCAGACTTCAACTTAATTTCTTAAGTCACCCTCACGAATTGATATAGCACTAGAATCAGGCATTTTTTGTGGCTGCCATCAAAATATCCCATCTGTTCTATTGTAAACATATTTCTGGAGGAGCAAGAGGAAGTAGGAATTAAGGAGGTAATGGAAGGACTGGAAAGGAAAACTCATCGCAGTATGACACACATCTACTTAACCCATGCCCTGGTCTCCAAAAGTCAGCTGAGGGGAAAAAAACAGCCAAAAATTGAAAGCATAAATATTCAATTAAGAAAAAGCAGAAAAGATGAACAGATTTTAAAATTATGAGTTATGATAGATACTTAATGTTATGAAGAAACTATCCTTTGTTTATCTATGATATGAAACTGACATCAAACTACAAGGCTGTAAAACCAAATTAGGGTTTTTATAGCCTATAACTCTAAGATTATTCTGATTAACCTCCAAGAAACTGATGAGATTAAAAGTTAAACTATCGGAATTTTTTCCTTTGCATACATTTATTTTAATTAATCAGATAACAGATTCAGAGCTGTAAAGGGAAGAGAATATGTCTGCCGGACATGAGAAATTTAACACAAAAACACACAAGTACTGTGTCATGACATTCTAAAATGCTGTTATTACATGGCCTTGAGCTACCACTTTGAAGGTCCACAAAATATAAAATATTAAAACAACCTCTGTGCCTCAAGGTAAGCTTACATTCCAAGAGTACAGGACAAATAAGTTACAAAAAAGAAACATATCACAACAGCAATTAAACTATACAAAATCAATATCCTTTTATTTTGTGGATTTTCGTTAATTTGATAGGCACCAAAGGGAAGAAGCTCATATAATATTAAGTGCCTTCCTTTGTGGCAGGCACTCTTCTGGGGCTCCTTGTATTTCTAATTCACACTTTACCTACACCCACGTATAACCAAGATGATGAAGACGGCTCTGAAGACTAACTGGGTTCTAATCAGCTCATCCCTTATACCTTAAGTGACTGTGGGCTAGCGACTTCGTTTCACCATGTCTTACTTAAGTATCTGCAATAGGAGGTAACAGCAAACACCACCTTAATGGACTATTATAACAACTAAACAGAATGGTGGCTATAAGGACCCAGCCAGCAGAAAGTAAATACACCACTTTATAATTGTTATCAACATCACTCAAGCTCATAAGACTAGACTAGACATGTGGCAGAGCTACCTCCAAAAGCATGACAATAGTTACAGAGCACACACTTTTTATCCCATACTAAGCAGTCTTCTATTTTTTTTTTTTTTCCTAAGTACTGGAAAAAGCAAAAGACTATTTCTCAATTATTCTATCTGTGAAGGGCTCCCTAAAGGGAAGCCTAAGGCACATGTCATATGAGGTGACTTTTAAAAAAAGGTAAGGGTAATTAACATTAAGTGGGCTAGGGAAGTACTTAGGTGGCAGACTGCTTGCCCAAGGTCCTGGGTTCAATAAAACAAAACAAAACAAAACAAAACAAAAAGCCAACCAACCAACCCCACATACACAAAAAAGGAAGACCCCAGGGTGATGGGCCCATAGCAAACCATGGGTTGGGGGCTAGAAATTGTTTGATTATAAAGATATTTTTGTTGTAATGATATTTGTCATAATCAGATTTGATTTGTACCTCTACCAAAATAAATGTTTTGACAAGCATTAAAAAATTTCAGGATGGAAAACCAAACAAAACTAGCTTTTTAAATATTTCATTCCTTGTAGAATGAAAAGACTGTACAATACTCTGATATTTATTCTAAATATTTCAGTGATGTGTCTTCCAGGTTCTTGAAAGCCAAAGGCACATAATTTATAGCAGGGTTTCTGAAATCATGCCCTTTTCACTGGTTGCTGGCATTTAAAGCATGTTTTCACACATTTCACAATGTTCTAAGACTATCCAAATTGATTAGAATTACATTTTAAAAGCATTTTTAACTGAGTCCTTGGGCTGAGTGAGTATTTTCTGACTTCCCCTTGTCCTTGTTTCTTTAGCAGTAACTCTAACTGTGGTTATGGGAAGTTTCCACTTAATCTAAATCCTTCCTTTCATGATTTTCCAAGCTATAAAAATGTGTACTCCTTCTTTCCCTTATCTTTTTTTTCTTTTAGTTGTAGATGAACACAATACCTTTATTTGTTTATTTTTATGTAGTACTGAGGACCGAACCCTGTGCCTCAACAAGAGCTCTACCACTGAGCTACAACCCCAGCCCCGTGAATCCTTCTTAATTCCAAACTTGAAGTAAACATGCAAAAAGAGAAATAATAAAGATTCAAGAAGTCTCAAGCACAGAGGATCCCATAAAGGCTTCCTGGGCCTTCAGTAGAGATATCACTTTTCTAAAAACAAAGTTCCAGTAGTAGTTGCTAAGAATGGACTGCACCAAGTATGGCCTGATGGTTCCCAGCTCCTGTTTTGCAAAAACCATCCAGGAAGATGAGATAACATTTAGATGAGATAACATTTAGAATTTCATACCATTCTACAGAAATATTGGACTAATAGTCTAATAATATAGCAAATGGGAATTTTACTTGTATTAAATAATTATGTTTATGAACCAGCTACTGTAAAAAACTGCTTGTTTTGTAACTGGCAATTTTTCAACAGACTGTTCTAGATTTACCAAAAAAATAAATAAAATAATAAAAATCTCCTATTCTCCTATGCCTTTGCCAGAATACCTCAGGTCCACATGAGAAGCTGAAATCCTATCTACCCAGGTGCCTTCTCTGGGAAAAATAAGGCCATGTCAGCTTACTGTCCCAGGTTCTCCTATCAGAAAACTGTACTCTCCCCACCAGGGCAAGCAATACTTTATGTTCAAAGTATTTATTGTTTTCCAGAAATGTGCCTCCTTTGTAACCCCCTACTAAGAAAATATGTAATCTGCTTGAATCTGAGCTATCTGAATTTACATTTTGGTTACCTTCTTCCTGTGTGACAGGAAGAATCCCTCATTTTGTAACTCTAGAAGACAGCTATGCAGTAGAGGGCACAGACCAAAAAAATAAGAGAAGGCAACACATTTGTTTCAATGGCCTATAAAACAGGACATACAAGATCATCTATACAGAATTCTGATAGAGAAAGTGAAGCTAATCTTTACTGAAAACACAGCAATCAGTTCATACTAGAAGTATTCAATTCACTTCTCAAATAAAGGTTATGGGCACAGTCTGTAGCCTCCCCTGCTGGACATGGATCTTCTGTCCTTCAGCATTCTGAATGCTGCAAAAGCCCCTTTCCCTTTAGAGGCACCTCTGCTAAAGACTGACTCCCAACGCCTCATGAGACTCCTATGTTAACTCAGCCTAAAGAAAAGGAACTGCAAATAAATCAGTATTACAGTGCAGAGATGTGCTCTTTCCCCCAAATAGTGACTTATTGACAGGGATTAGATGTGTGTATAGTAAAATAATGAAAAGTGGCAAGAGTCTCTCCTGCTCTACAAGCATCTGTTGGGTATACTCCTTCCCTACTCAATTAGAGGAATGTCAGCATTGTTCTGGTTTACAACACTGGGGGGAGAAGTCCACTTTACAGATAATCTGACATGAAAATAAAAGGGGTTCTCTTGAAAACACAAGGTAAACCACAAGATCACAGTCCTCAGGCCACTCATTGAGAACTTGCAAGAGTAGTTATAAGTTTCTCCTACCAGCAGAAGCAGAGAGTGTGAGTACAGCAAATGAATATCTTTTAAAACCAAAATTTGGACTCTCAGGAACTCACAATGTTCACCTTGTTTGGTCTTTGATTTCAATGAGTGGCAAGTGGTCTGGCTGTAAAATATGCACAATTCACATTCTCAGATGAGGCAGAACTATCCGAAAACACAAAATTTCCTGTGTAATTATGTGATCAAATCGGCTAAAGTTAATTCTCAATCATGTGCATGTACAAGATCCATTTTGTAGATTTTTAGCACCAAAAATTGTAATCCTAGAATAATTTATCCCACGGCTTGGCACATTTCAAGTTTGCTTCTTTTTGTTCAGTCTGGTACTTGCTTGTGAAAGACAACTAAATATTAACCTCCAAAGAAAAAAGTGAAACAAAGTCATTTTTAAGTTACCTAACCCACATTGTGCAATAAAACAAAAAGTAACAATAAACACCTATTAAGTGTAGTCACCTTAATCATCCCCATGTTACAGTAAACAGAACACTGAAGAGCTTGCCTAAAAAGTCACAAAGTTATAAATGGCAAAAGGTTTTTTGAACTTGAACCATCTGCTTCCTGAGCCTGAGTGTCTAACCAGCATACCTGCACTGCCTTCTGCCTACATGCTAGTTAAGAATTCAGAGTGTCATTATCCACAAAAGAGAACAGGTCCCAATACATGCCAGCTTCCAAACCTGAAAAAATGAGGTACAGTGAGCAGTGACCATGAGTCACCTTTTACAAGAGTGTTATTTTAGCTTTAACAGCACTGCAGCAGTGGGAAAGAAAGAGGAAGAGGAGGGAAGACTGAGGCAGATCTGTACAGATTCTACTAGAATCTATGCTAGCTATACTATTTTATAGCTAGCTGTACTATTTTACCCTTGCAGCCCTGGCCACTGCCTGAGGGTACAGTATACCAAATTGTTTTCCATGGCCTAAGTATATTTCTCTTGAACTCACTCCTTTTACTTATAAGTTTTTATTGTGTTTTGCTCAGGGTCTCTTCTAATTTTTGTCATGCTAAGTCAAGTATGTGATGTCTCATTCTCTCCCTTTCATTTTAATTTGTTAAGGATGATAAACTTCTTGCCTTATTATCTTTTCAAGTTTTCTAACTTTCCCAATTTTGCCACCTCTCCCTTGAGTACTAAACCGTTGGAGAAATATCAACTCTTCAATCATGTAAAAGCCCTTATTCCCACTTAGAATGGGAACTTTAGATCTAGATCCCTAACAACTGGATTGACCAGCCATTGTTGAAACAAGCAAAATATCACCTGAGAGTTGAAACCCAGGGAATGTTCATTTTGCATTCCCTTTTATCAAACTGCAGGGAGGCACTGTTAAATAATGCACACCTTCATTTTTTATAAAGTCCTGACCTCCCAATTGATTACTAGACTCTAGGACCACAAATAGTACAAAGATGAAAACAATCATTCCCACTTCTAACAAACTCATAATTATATTATAAACTATTAAATTATAAACTATTCTGCCTGACAACAATTAATTCCTTAAGATTTGGCCTCAATAAGTATATGAACCAAAAAATAATTACACAAAGATACAATCCATTCTTTTTTGGAATGGTGGGGAAAAAGAATTCAATGGAACAGGGAAGAGGAAGCCACAGGCTGATCCCATCCCACACACTGGGTGTATAGTAGTGCTGAGAAGTAGTTAATACCAAGATGATGGTGCTGATGGTATCCAGAGCATTCTAGAGCAAAAGTGAAGATCAAACAAAATAAGACATGGCTTGATTTTTTTCTGTCCATTCAATATATATTTTAGTATAGTTCTTTTACTCTTGCATTACCACATCACTGAAATGCACTGTTCTGAGGGTATTTTAACTGCCTCAATATAGTTTATCCATTCCTGTTTTATAAGCATTCTTCTGTTCTCCATACTTACTCCAATCCTTTACATTCCAGGAAAGGCAAATTCCGTGACAGGTTCCATCTACTACACTGTACAGAGATTTTCTGGTCAGTGCAGACCACTGTCACAAACTTACTTAGATGAATTCTTCAGAGGATCTTTCTCTGAAGTCTGCTTACCTCCACTGACCATCTGCATGGAAAACAAACTCCTCAGCTTCTGAGTCAATACTCAAAGGGAACTTTCACTTGGACATATTTTAAAAAAAGAAATATGCATTCAATCCTCAGCCAAGATGACTATATTCTGGTTTGTGATTGAAAAAAATAAATGCACAAATGAAGCCCAGGGAAAACTAAATACAAAATGAAATCTGTGAGCAGGACAGCAGTTTCTCCAACACTCAATCATTTTCAGTCACACTATGTTGTCCAGTAACCTGCATTAATAATTCCTCATGAATAAAATGCCAGCATTATCATCTGCAGCTATGTTGTTGACATGCTTTTGCTATTTCACTAAAAATATCATTAATTTTCTGGCTTCACAACAGCTGAGCTACTCCCCATTTGAATATACAAAAGAGTATTTTGTTTAAACCAAATTAAAAGCGTTCCAGTAAATGACTTCCATTTTGCTAGCTATACTATTTTAGGATATACTGTTCTTCTTAATCCTCCCTACCTCAATGTCATGCCTGTCATCTCCCCAATTCAAAATACTTCCATTATTTAAAAAAAAAAATATGTATATTTTTTAAGCTGAGTAGGAGGAATCAGAAACTAAATATTTCTGTTGTAACATTTCTGGCCAGCAATACATCTTACAGGCATGATAAATATAGTATGGTAGCCTCCTTGATTCTCTCACCTCTGTGAGCCAAAGTATGTAATCAGCAAACCATTATCCAGTTGGATATCTGGAAAGACACACACACACACACACACACACACACACACACACAATACACCTTCTATTTCCCATCTAGATAAGTTCCGCCATCCTCCATTTAAGTCAGAATGAAAACCACTGCTCCTGCCAAGCCCTCCTGGCATCTCACCACTTTATTTGTTCCCATTTGTATCTAATGCTTTTGTCAACAGTTCAACAAAAGTCAAAGCAAACAAACCACTGCAAACACTGGGGGTAACAGCAACAAGCATGAATCCTTCACAATTATCCAGTCCAGCTGCTCCTCTGGACTGCTTTCATTTACAACAATGTCAACAAAAGGCTGAATCCCAATAACTAGATGGGTCAATACTGCCACTGTATACCCTCCAGAGGAGGAAACACTGTTCAACTTCTTTGCTACTTTAGCAAACATGTAAAATAATTCAGTTAGATGGACAAATGCTTGTCTAATCATTTGTTATGTGAATTATTCAACAACTTTTTCACATATACTACTAAACAGGGCTCTTCAAATATTTCTGTGGCACTCAGAGATGTCCAATGTGGAAGCACATAAAAGGAACAAAGGGAGATGAAGAGAAATCATGGCCCAAGTTAGTTCCCAATGGTAATCTCTAGAATAAGAAGCCCTAGTCTTTGTGACTAATTCTTTTAGGTTTAATCTTTGCCTGGCATTTTTACTACTGCCAGAGTTTTACCATGGTCTAGACTTGGGGTAGAGCAAACTGGAAAGTCATCACTGAGGAGCTCCTGGGGTTCCATTATTCTTAATTTACTCAACTTTGAAAAGCGCCTCTTATCCCTTTCACAAGCACTGCCAATGTGTACAATATAAATTTAGGGATTTTAATGGAATGTTTTAAAAAATATACTTAGACATTTATAAACAAACCACAAAGTTTAAAAACCTGTTCCTAAAGTTATATTTTATTTTAGAATTCCCTGACCTAATTGTGATTAAAATGTTGACATTTACACAAAAAATTATTTTGAGATGTTGCAACAGTTTCATGATCTCCTTGCTTTTCTTTACTTTAAAATATATAAAGCTTCTGAAATTCTATATAAATTAGCATCCCAGCAAGAAGAACCCCTAACTTCGGCCTGGGCCCTCCTCCTGAATTCAAGGGAACATATCCCCATCACCCTTTGTCCAATCCCTCTATAGCATGAGTTGGACACCCAGAACCCAGAAATTCCCCACCAAAAGGCCGTGGGCCCACTTCCAGGGTTTACTTAGACTTCTTCCTGGGCTTCCTAGGTAGGCCTGTTGTTGCTTTGAAAGCAACCTAGACTTAAGGGCAGCCATTAGGGTGCAAATTAAACTTTGAAATAAGAACTAGAATCTTCCAAAAAATATGGGTAGGTGCACCTGGTTCCAGCAATTAACTCCAAAAGACCTGAGAATTTTAAATTAAAACCTGGTATTCCTTAAGGTGCACTTGCAATTAGATATACAACTTTTAAATGCTAAAACATAAGGTATGAGGATATCATCAGTTTGGATTCTGTCCCTGGCCCTGCAAATATATGGTAGGCCCAACAGCATGATAGCAGGTATAGTTTTCAGTAGTTCTATTCTTGAAAAATATTGAAATCATTCTTCCTACCAAACATGTCACACAATAAGAAAAACACGAGAATTTTTCCCTTAAATACTTTTATAGATCCACATATCCACAACTGTAACTAAATTGATTTTATTTCTATAACTACTTTAAAAATATAGAATTAAAATATTAAAAATAAAAATTAAGAATTGTTGTTTGCCAAGCTAGCACATATAGTAGAGATAAAATATCTGAATGTTAGATACTTTTTCTCTTCTAGATTATTTGTGTTCTCCCCTTCCTTTTGTAGCTCTCAAACATCCAGTCTACAAAATGACTGCTTTAAAGACATTTTGTCAAACACACATGAAGGAAACAGTAGAGATGCATACTGTTTGAATTCATTTCCTCTCCACACTATACGATAAGCCAACTTATTCACTGCCACATACTGCTGTGAAATTTTGCGGCTTCCCAAGATATCTATGGATTTTTAGTTCTTTGCATAAAGAAATTGTGCTTTCAAAAAAAAAAAAAAAAAAACAAATAGTAGTCCAGGACATGAAAATTCAATCTGAGAATCATACCTCCTTCTAAAGGTTTCTAATGAGCTCTAAAACTGGTCTATTTCTAAGGCAGGCTAACTAGCCTGGCTATTTCTTTCTTTCTTTTCTTTTCTTTTCTTTTTTTTTTTTTTTGGTGTGGGGAGAGGTACTGCGGATTAAACCCAGGGGCATTTAATCACTGAGCCACATTCACAGCCCTTTTTTTATTTTGAGAGAGGGTCTTGCTAAATTGCTGAGGCTGGCTTTGAACTTGACACTCTTGTGCCTCTCAGCCTCCCTAGTGACTGGGATCACAGGCATATGCAACCATGCCTGGTAAGCCTGGCTAATTCTAAAGCTAGCTAACTAAAAGTTGCTAATTTTGAAAGATGAAAATACTACCTAAACTGAATGGGAGAAGTAACAAAAAGTACTACTTTTTTGTTTAAATTGAAAGTTAAGTTTTAGTTCCATAGACCAATTGTTTTGATTATTCCTACAAAATACTTTTTGAATTCAAGTAAAAGAAATACATCAAGATTGGGAACCTATCAAATGTTACCACTAGCATTCCTGTCAGTATTTGCTGAAGTTTCCACGTCTGTATGTATTTGCACATCAGCCTTGGCAGTTTCCTGGGAAGACTATCTTCAGAGCTGGCATTCCAATCTTCATAAACTAGTTTTATATGCACTTTTTTTTTTTTTTTAAAGAATTCAGGACTCACAGGAAGCTCAGAGAAATGAAGAGGAATGATCGAGTATTTCCCATTCCATACCTCTAATAGGAAAATGATTTGAGGAAAGAGATTGCATCTATTCCTTACTCTGAACCCCAAAGACACAGTGCAGGCCTGTTTGTCTGCCAGCTGCCAAATCAATACCTAATGACTAACTTTAAATATTTTATTTAGAGTGCACTGCTCAGTTTTCAAGTTCATCCATTAATGCCCACAGGTTTCAAAAATCAGGAACCATCAAAATAATGTTTGATTAGTGATCTAACAAAAAAAAAAAAAAAAAAAAATCAAGACCATCTCTCAGCTACAGAGTATGTATAGCTGCACCTTTTTTGATATTAAAGGAAAATATACAAATGGACAAGTAATTTCCCCTACTCAAACCCTTCAGTATTAATGGCAATCAAGCAAATCAAGTGTGGGCTATTATACAGCATGGAATTGTCCTAATAAATTTATTAGAAGTGTTTTACTCTAAATGTTAAACAGACAGAATACATCTATCCTAAAACTATTTCATATGTATCATTATTCTTTCATTCTTCCCCAGAATGAAAAGACATGGCCCCATAAAGAACAGACGAGGAGGAAAAAGGTAGAAAAAGAAATTGAAAGTTACAAAGATGAGCGAAATAATTTTTAAAAGTGAGCATGTGGTACTGACAGGAGGAACTGAAAAGTCTGTAGAGTCATGCAAACATCTAGAGGGAGGGTGGCAGTTTGAAAATTGGAGAGGGGAGTGAGAAAGAGGAAGATATGAAGAAGTCACTCCTGTAAGGGGTGTAACTATCCAAAGTCCTGTTTCTGGTGGCTTGTGTATTTATTCATAGTTTATTTTCCCAAGGGCAAAAATGTCACCAGATTAGTTTAAAATTTCCCTAAATAAGGTCAGACTATATTACTATCAAATTTTTATTATCAAAACAGATACTAGTCTAAGCATTCAATTCAGGAGTCTCATTCAGACCAGTGATAGAACAATATGGTCGGGTTATAACCTCCCACGTCGGGGCTGGGCCAAGGATGTTTGATAACTCAGTTCTGAAGTCCTGATAACTATGGTATAAATATGTGATTATTTCAATTTTCTTTACAGATTGTTTTTTTCAGGGCAGCTCAATAAACCCAATAATGTCCAGATTTACTAGAAAAAATTTTATTCATTTCCCCATGCACCAGAAAGTAAGCTAATAACATCCCACTGAGAATGCTGTCAGGCTAAATCCTTCCATTGCTGAATGCACTACTGGGATAAATCTCCCTTCACTTTCCATTCCACCATCCACTTTAGGGCAAGGCCCTTGGGACTGCTCCAGATTACCCTTCCACACGCAGTGTCACAGGCACAAGCCCGAGTGGCCCAATCAGTGCCAAGAAAAGAACAAACTACAAAAGATTAATTCACAGATGTTCATGCATTTCACATACACTGTGCCCCATGGTCCGTTGCTAGGGCAACAGGAGACCACCAGTGTGCGCTTTATTGGCTTTATGAAGTGCATCTCGGGGACTATAGTCCGAGAAATGCTGCATAATAATAGTGTGGCTTTTCTGAAGCCTTGTTTTGTGTTTATCCACATTTAACCTTCTGAGTATTATAAAGAACATCATTATGCACAGCCTTCAACCCCCACCCTCTTACCAAAATGCCACAACTTTCTAACTAAAAACATTAAAATGCATCTCTTGGGGATCCATTTTGGGAAGACCCTTGTAAACTGCTCAACTAGTCCCATGATTAAGGGAGGCGGGGGGGAAACTATAACCATTTACAGATTGCTATATTAGTGCAGTCAACCATACCAACTACCCCTGGGCAGTATTGACATTACAAAACTGAAACACACGTCCCTTGTTTTGAAGGCATTGAGAGGAACCTTGCTTTTGAATATCAGGAGTTAGGCTTATGCAGATAAAATACAGATCATGAGATCAGAGTTTCTAGGTGCCATCCAGCAGAACTTCCTGCAATTATGAAGATATTCTTTATGTCTACAGTATGGTAGTTTCTATGGCCACATGTGGCTATGCATACCTAATATGTGGCTAATGCAACTGTGAAGCTTTTTTTCCCAAATGTATTTCATTTTAACAAATTTAACTTTAAATAGCTTTGTGTGGCCAGTGGCTACAGTACTGGACAGCAGAGTTTTAAAGGTTTACTGGATAACTACACATTTTTTAAAAATTTGCTAAAAAGCTAACTCTTCTTGCTTCTTGTTTCTGCTTAATTCACAAAAAAAGCGACTCCAAGTAAATTGTACATTAATTCATAAAAATATAACTTCAATAAATGTGCACAGGAAGGTACTCATAACCACTGCTAGCATCATTCATTGTGCCAGTTCCAAAAAGCCCCTAGTATTGGGTCCATCATCTCTGATCTCTATAACTTAGGCCCAGAAAGCAAAACAACTTCCCCCTCTGATCCCCACTCTTCCTCCACCCCCTTATCAGGTTGTGAGGTTAAAATCACAGATGTCACAAGTCCCAGGGCAGTAGCATAGATCAAGTGTTAATCTAAAGGAAAGGGGTAAATAAGGGAGAATACTGGCTGGCAGGGGCAATGGAAGATCTGGAATGAAGAAGAGAAAAATAAAGCCAGTGAATAGATCAATAGAAGCAACAGCTTACATTCAGATTCACAGGAGAAAGAACACACTGAGACAATCATTTCCTGGGAAAAGCTCAAGCCTAATGAGAATTTACTCTGCTCCTTTATGCAACAACCAGCCCTTTTGTGGCATGGGCTTCCTGACTGACAGGAACCCAGGGCCCCTTAATAGGATTTCCATATTATTTCCAACACCTGCCCAGAAGTTATTTGTTTACATTGAAGGAGGCAAGATTCTCAAATCAGACATCTGCTTCTAGTTCAGGCATATCTTAGGAAACCATCTAGAAAGCAGCTTTGTTACCATGGTGACATTTTTATTTTCCTCCTTTAGTTGGCTCAAAACATTAGCATTTCCAATTTTATTTTGTTGTTCAAAAGGCCAAATGTCGCTCAAGAAAACCGAAGTGGGAAAAAAACACAATTCTCAAAATTTTCCCAAATAATTAAAATGACCATAAGGAGGAATAAACAAAAGTGAGGAGCTGTTACATTGCCTATGGGCTTCTCTCATTGGGTGGCATCAGTAACTTGTTTACTCTTCCCCATCTCCCACCATCTCCTTTTCTCCTCCAATGCGAATAGTCAGAGACTCAAAAGGCATCTTAAAAAAAAAAAAAAAAATCAAGAATCCTTAAGGATGTGATACAATTAATGAGTCCATTTCCATGAAAAAGAATTCCTCATACTTACCCTATCACCATATCTTAGAATGTTCACTTACAACAAGTATACTTAAGGCATTTTAACTTCCACCTCATTGCCTGCAATTCAGTAAAAAGGGAAAGTGGTGAGGTAGAGGTAAGTATAAGCTTTTCAAGAACATTTAGTGGCTGCAGAGGAGATGGAATATTGAATAGTGTAATATTGAATAGTGTGGGGGGAGCAGACCGTGCGCCTGAGCAGGTTACGGGTGTGTATGGTGTTGTTCTGCTTTCTAGTGAAGCAGAACTAGAACATCATGGAACTCAGGGTAGAGGAAGAATGATACTTCTTAAAATGAGAATTTCTTAGGCTACACTACCAATACTCACAGTCTAAAATGGATTTTAAAGTTATACATTTTATTACATACAGAAATAATTGGAATGGTTCTGATTAATTAATAATCTGATAAAGTTAAAACAATGTGACTCACATTGTTTAATATTTAGTAAATATTCAATTCTAGCATTTAAGGCTTTAGTGTGCAAGATGTAAGCAGCATTATTTGGTGTTGATATGACTATTATCTTCACTTAACAGCAAGTTTATTTAAAAAAAAAAAAAAAAAAGCTAAAAACTCTTGCAGAAAGTACTACCATTCAGCCCTCAGCAAACTTCCTTTCTATTACTCCTTTATGAAGCCTGTGAAATTCTGTTCAGCTGTTAATAGGCAGTTGCCACAGACATGACTATTAGACAAAATTAGGACTCCTATTAATTGTGGCCCCAACTACAGTTTTTTTTTGAACCCAGAAAATAACTTGAGTTACTTCATACCACTTTAGAATATGATAATTATGGTGGACAGAGGTAATATTGCAGAAATTCAAGAAAGCAAGAAGTAAGAGTACTACTAACCTTTCCCTTGGTTAATTTATGTTTGTTGCACCACCACCCCACAGTAGGTTAGTGTTATTATAAGATGGGGAAAACAGATGGTGAACAATTCTTGGGAATATTTCTATTGGAAGAATCATCTACATTTGTAGAAACAAATGCTTTTGAAATTCAAGTGCAAACTATAACAAACAAGTCTTGGGCCTTTCTTTAAGTTTTTAAAATGTTAAAACATAAGCTTACTGGCATACTTTCCAAGAGATAAAACACATTCTAATTAATTAAGAAATCAGAAACAATAAATATCAGAATGAAGATGTTTGTCCAGTAACTAAGTATTGGTTTAAAGGGGAAAAGAATTAAACCACCTTTGCCAAAATCAGCTGGGGAAGGTAGGCCTGACAATCAGTCGGACTCTTGTTAATTAATATTTGTTCTGCTTCAGCAATCAGTGGAGGAGGGTGCAGCAAAATAAGCCTGTGTCCCTCCAGTCACATCATTAATCCATTCATACTCACCACCTGAGGACCAGCTATGCCCTAAAGACATTTATTCATCCGTTCCACAAACAAACAATTACAATACATTTTTTGGAATTAGGGCACCTGTTACATTTCACACAGCTTACATGCCCCCCAGCAGCAATCAATTAATACTGAACAAATTTCTGCATCATAAACCTACAGAACCAAAGTTCTTGATTGTTCTCTGATAAGGTAACTAAACAGATACATAGTAAAAACAAAATACCTTTAAAAGAATTAAAAAGCAACAAATATGTTAAAACAATTTTAAATTACCATTGTATTCTGGAAAACATCAGATATTTGCAAAGCATGCTTCAGATATTTGCAAAGCATGCTTTAAACATTCATCTATCTCCATATGACTTAACCTCCCAAATGAAATACAACTTCTACTATGTTAATTTGGCTAATGGTATGGTCAGCTTTATTGCTGAAACTTACCATTCGGTGTGATAGTTTTATTTCAAAATTCATTTCTAGGGTGGGACCTAGAGTTTTATCTGTATGATCCATGAAGGTTAAGTGACTTGCCCACAGATGCACAGCTTACTTAGTAAAACAGAGAGGATGCCTGACGAACCTGGCACAACCTTCCTGTAGAATGGCTCACATATAGAGGTTTTCATGTGATTCCTTGAAATGTCAGGAATACCTGAATCAAACCAGGAAGGGCCTTTTTCTTAAGATGGGAGAATGAAGTCTAGGTTTACATGTTGGTGGTGAACAGTGAAGGCAATGTTATTAACAACCACATCTAGGAATGTAAATTAATCTTCAACAGAGTTCTATTTGTATCCTTCATCTTATACACACAGACTATGTTGTATTTGAAATTCAAAAACAATGTCCAAATTTAGAGAGAGAGTGAAAGGGTGAAAAATGGAATAAAGCAGGTGGGGGGGGTGTCAGGAAAATAGAAGAGAGTCCAACAGAATAGAAAGGGATTGAGAGAAAGGGAGGAAAAGAGAGCATGGGGAACAAAATCTTCACTATGCCCATGTATAAATATGGATATATCACAATGAATCCCATATATCTAAAGTGTTATAATGCCCTAACTGAAATAATGGTAATGATCAGTAGAGTAGAGCAAGTGGAACGGAGGAGAGAGAATAAAAGGGGAAGTATTGGGAAATGAAATGGATCAAATTATGTGCATGTAGGAATTTGGCATAATTAATCTCATTATTATATGTAATTATAATGCACTAAAAAATGAATGAAGATAAATAGGGAAATAGGAAACAAAAAAACCCTAATTTACAAATATAAGTATTGCTTACCATAGGCTTTTTAAAGTATATTTTTCAATCTAACTTAAAAAATATATTTAAGTACACCCATGTCCTGTGGACAATATCCCTGATTCCCCAAGGTCTTTCCCATCATACTTGTAGCTCTTTGATACAAGAATCTTAATCATTTTTGTGGGAACATACAAGAAGACAAATCAAGGATTAATATCAAAAGGAAATTATAAAATTATAATTCTTAAGAAAAAAAACTTAAAAAGTGAGAAAGACTAAGATTAAGAGAGACCTAAGAGTTATCAAGACAAAATAGAATAGGCCCTATCTGGATCTTACTTAAAGCAAATCAATTTTTTTTTTTTGGGGGGGGGGAGTCAGTGCTGGGGATAAAACCCAGGGCCTTATACATGCTAGGTAAGTGCTATATCTCTGAGCTACATCCCCAGCACCAAATCAATTACTTAAAATAATCAAAGTCTGATTATAGGTTGCATAATAGAAGACAATTATCTTTATTAAGTGACTGAAGGCATTATGGTTATCTAAAAGATACGTTTATCATTTAAAGAAATGTGATGATTTTACACAATGAAATATAATATGTATGGCAAAATGCATGCTCTCTGGAATTTGCTTTACAATATTTGAGTAAAGCAAAAGGAATAGATAAAAACACGGTTAAATATTATAGCTCCTGTACGTAGATGTGGAGTGTATGGAGTTCTTTGTACTATTCTGTGTACCTGATAGTATGCTTCTAATTTTCAATAACAAAAAATAAGACTGAGTCATCCAAAGAGCTTTCCTTTGAGGATAGCACCTGCTATGTGACTCTAGGCAGGACCTTCGCACCTCTAAACCTTTCCCTGGAAATAACCTAAGGGTAAGCATAACACCTATTTTCACAGGTGAACTGTAAACTAGGAGCTCTAAGAGCACAGGGGTAGTCTCAGAGGAGATGAAAGAGTCCAGTGGATACTAATCTTACTTTTTCCAAGATTAGAATGAACAAACTGGAGTGCCCCTTATTAGATAGCTCCTATTCTCAGATTACTGATGACAGAGAGAAAAACAGGTGTTAATACAAGTGCATTACTGTTTTGCTTGCTAGTTTGTTTACTTGGTTTTTATAGTGTTTTAATTTCATTTCCTCTTCCCTTTTTAATTTAGCTTTCTATAATTTTATGCCTTTGTCTTTTTACAAATATCTGATCTCACAAGACTTTCAAAGCATCTCCTCTACTATTGTCCCACACAGGACATTTCAAAAGGTTAAACATGCTAAAAGCATTTTTCTTTTAGACAGATATTCCTGTGAGATAGAAAAAGATCCTGGACTAGAACCTTGACCATTTAGTCTTATCCTGCAAAGTTAAGTGCAAGTAGAAGTAATCATTCTGCTAATTCAGCTAAAACCCCACTTTTACCTGTAACACTCAACTAATAAGGCAAAAGTACTTTCTTGGCCTGAATCACACACTTTAATTTGAACATGAAAACAACCTTATTCTAATTTTCCTCTGATAAACCATTACTGCCAACAGAAAATGACAGAGAGAGAAAAGAGAACAGCAACATATGATGTTTTACCATCTATACAGAATAAACACTGAAATATAGATGGAACAAAATAAACAGGCACTATCCTAAACACAACTAAAGAGTAGATAATTATGAAAACTTCTGAATGAAAACCAAAAGAATTCACAGGATAAACCGCAGTATAGAGGCTGGAGAGGGTAGAGAGATTGCCTAACATGTACAAGGCCTGGGGTTTAATCTCCCACTGCAAAACAAAACAACACAACACACAATATACACCTACAAAAAAGCATTCAGTCTGAAAAATAATTATATGTAAATTAAAAAATTAAAGTGTACCATCATACTCATACAACACTTAAGAGGGCAAAAAAATGTACTTCTAAATACATGTTACAGATTAAAAAATTAAAAATTCCTCAAAGATACGGATTGAGGGTTATTGCACTCAAGATAAAACATGAGAGGACTATGCAGACACATAAAATGGACATAATAAAAAATGCAATAGTATAGTAGCAACTTGGGAGATGCTATGGAGTTAATCAATATTTGATGATAATGAATTTTGCTATTTATATATAAGCTGGGTCTTGATTTAGGTGCCTATCACTTTGCTGGGTGGTATTAGAACTATTTAGATACTGGGAGGGAAGATAATAAGGCTAATTTCTCAACCTCAAGTTCATTTCAAATTTTAGACATCTTGACTTTCACAGCTCTAAACCATTACACTCATTTCAGTTTTTCAGATGAAAACTAAAGAGTGATGTGAAAACCTAATAAATCAAACAACTGACTCTTCTTCATGAACTGGTACCTCCAGGAACTGGGAAGCTCCTGGCAGTACTCCAAATGTTCTTTTCTGGAGGGCATTTTAGAGCCAACCACTTTTCTCCTTCAGTCCTCAGTGGGAAGAATGGGCATGTTAAGTTCCACCACCTTAGAAAACACTTTGCTTTGTTTTATTTAGGCCTTTTTCTAAAGATGTGGAGAAGAGTTCTAAATAAAGGAAAATGAAGTATGAACTTAATTTCTGGGCCTTTTGGAGAGGGTACCCAACCCAATAAAAATATCAATTTATAATAAGCTACCATTCCATAATAAATCAAGCTAAACTTGAACTTTCCACTCTACTATTAAGGGTGAGAGTAGACCATGGGCTGCTTCTGTCTGTTTTCAAGCCTCAAATGTAGGTCTTACAGTTGGGCACGTGGAATTACTGGACAGCCACAGGAAAGCTGGAGGTGCTGTGGCTCCTTACTTTTAGCCCTACTACATACAAGGTTCTAGTTTCTCATCACCAAGGAAATTGATTCTTGGACACCTATAGTGCTTTCTTCTTTAGATCCATATTTACATTCTCAACCCTTGTTGAAAAATTTCAAACAGAGGTCTGCAAATAACAGGCTTAGGAATGAACTTGGCTACTGCAGCTATAGAAAACAAGATCAATAAAACCAATAGCATGTGATTTAGTGGCTACAGAACTTTCAAGAGGAGAAAGGAAAAAGAAGAAAAAGAACCTATCATGTACCAAATGATTTCTTTCATTTCACTTGGCATCTAAAGGTAAAACACCTTAATTACTTCAGAGTAAGTTTATATTTTATAAGCTATTCTGAAATATGCCCTATTTAATTATTTGTAACGTCAAGAAAACATTTTTAAAGTGTCTCTCAAATTAAACCCATCCACAACCATGTATAAATCAAAATTTTGCTACCATATCAAAATGTTACAATGGGGCTGTATAACATTGCCCACATCCTCATTACATGCAACACTAATTACTACCAGCAGATTCAGAATTTTGTGCACATTAGAGGCTTTTAGAGGAGCTATAAAAAATTTCAGGCACCATTAATTTAAATTTGTATTGAAATTTCCTTTTTGACAGATGGCCAAAAATTACTTATTATTTAGAGTACCAGAGCTGCCTGTTTGCACATTAGAAGAGGAAAGGGAAAAATTAAAAGCAAGAAGGAAATTTATGTCACATTCATTACCTGTTAAATGTTAAGGAGCATTATCCTGCATGAATAAATTATTTCATACAAGCCTGACTCCAGCTGCAGGCAACTGACACACTCTGGCTGATAAAAACCATCTCGAGTCACACAGCCAACAATCATAAAAAGCTCCTTTAACCAGAAACCATTTAGAGGAGGATAAGGACGATCGATGGAAGAATAAGCAACTAACAACTTCTCTGAACATCATAGAACACATTTTTAAAAAATCAGCCAACTATTTCACTTTGCAAATTTTTAGCTCAGCCCCAGACTTGACATAACAGAACTTCAAGTTTCAGAATGGTACCCAACCCAATAAAAATATCAATTTATAATAAGCTACCATTCCATAATAAATCAAGCTAAAATCATCTGCTTCTCATTCCTGTTTGTTTTCCCCCTGTCTTCTAGCTGCATAAGACTCTTCCAACTTCCAGGCTCTCCATGCATGATTATAGATTGTTTCAAAATACACACTACTCGAATAAGGGAATATAAAACATAATTAACACAAAAGTGTGCACTGACTGGAGTATAAATATTTTCACAGTCAGCTGGGAATTGGGCATGAGAGAAAGCTTTAGTTTAGTTCACTGGCCTGCCTAAAGGTGTATATTTATCATTAAGAAACCAGGAAATGTTTATATGAAGCCCTCAGAACAACTACACAGGCTTTCACAGTGCTGCTATCAGTTTATCCTAGTCATTGCATTTACTTACTACTTCCAAAGTACACATGTGTGGAATGCTATATAGACTCTATAAAGAATTTTTTTTTAAATCTAGATACTGATATGCATATTATCCAACAAAATACACAACCATAAATTCATAATTAAATAATTTAATGCATGCAGCTCCAATTGTAAATGTTGACATTTGTATGAGGTTGCAGATGCCCTTTCAAATTACAAAAGATTCTTTAAGAGTAAAACAGATATACTCAATTTTTATTTTCCATTATTTAAGGACTCTGGGAAAAAAAATTTCCCCTTTTATTATAAAAGACAAGGAGCCTTTTAAAGAAGCATTCAAAGCGACAGCACAGATTGTTTCAGGGAAGATATTAGTCTTTGTATACAAGGTTTAATTAAAAACCCCAAGAGATGTAATTACCTATGCTCCACAACATTCAATTACTATAAAATATAAGAAAGGAATAGGCAGCATTTGTACTTTGGCCAATATTTGCAAACTGTCTTTTCCTTCTAAATCAGTAAATAATACAATGGCATATGTAACAAAAATATGCATAACATGATAGCATATTTACACTGTACTGGGTGGAAAAACGATTAAAACAACATTCACACTTTACTCATTTCTTGCCATGGCAGTCTATTTTGCCTTGTTTACTTCCTAAAGAAATTCAAATATCCTGAGTACATTCCATTGTGGCATTATAAAGCACATACAAATAATTAGGCCCTAAATACCTTTTGTATTTCCTTACAACTTGTCTATAAAGGAATACAGAAGGCAGATAAGACAGAGGTAAAACCCAAAGAGAACTGCCATACTAGAAATCAAGATATTAAAAATAACTAGCTTTGAAACTGGTGATCCTCCTGCCTCAGCATCCCAATGATCTGGTCAGCTGGGATTGCACGCATGTGCCTCCATGCCCAGTTAAACATATATCAAATATGTGTATTTGATTCCCATGTCCAATACAAATCAGACATTTTAATTTTGTAAAAATTTCTTTCCTTCTCTTAACTATTTGTGAGGATAAACTAATTTTTATGCTTAATATAATAAAGTCAACTGTCAGGTTTAAATAAAAACAGAGACAGAAAGAGATAGATAGAAACAGAGAGAGAGAGAGAGGAAAAGAAACTGGTGAACAGAAATGCTCTTCAACAATTCTTTTCCAGGTGCTTGGAACTGAACCATGGCCTCATGGCCTCACGTGTGCCAAGCACATGATGTTCCACTGAACTACATCTCTGTGTAGCTCCCCCAAATTAAGAATTCTAATAAAGAATTTTGTAGGATGAAATTTTTTGGAAACATGAAACTTGTATGTATCTCCTTATAAATCAATTTATGTACTTCGTTTCATTATCACCTTACAGCCAAAGCTGAAGTGAAGAAAGTAGTTATTCTTTTTCACGTGGTAAGACATAATAAGGAGCAATGCAAATCAGAGTTTATGATTCAATCCTGCTCTACAAATATGATTCTTATAGAGAAACAGGATTATATTTTTAAAAATATCAACCACATATCTAAAAAGTCAGTTAACTACTATTTGGTTAAAAAAAAAAAAAAAATCACCCTACTGTTCCATAAACTTAAAAGAATACACACTAGATTTACCCCTATCATTTAGAGAGCCCTTTTAAGCTAGTTCTTTGTGAATTTTGAGTCCTACCTTGATGGAGTCTCTGTCTGTAGGCAAAACAGCAGCAACACAAGGAGATAAAGTAGTGGAAAGAAGAAAAAAAAGTACTTGTTAGTTTACACAAACTCATATATTTATCAAACTTGATCTCTGTTAAATAATAAATTGCACAGATGTCAACTTTGCTGTAAGTTAATTATTAACATTACCAGATTTACAAAGCAAGTCTACCTTTGACACAATTTCAGAAGGACCAAAGCTGACCACGCTTATTACTTATGTACCTTGTCAACCTTTCCACTTATAAAAATGTTTATAATCATGAGTCAACTCTGTACCATAGCATTAAGATAACAGAAAGAAAAATGAGTGGTTCTCATGTCGGGGATGTAAATTTATACTTATGTGATAAAAATAATTTATCCAAGATTATAATTCATGGACATGACATGGAAACAGGAGTAGAAACAAGCTTTGAATTATGAACCACGCGATTTGAACCAAGGAACCACCATGTGCTAAGTAAATTCCCACAAAGGAATGCTGGGAGACTTTTTCATCTATTTTGTCTTTAACTATTAAAAATTATTAGTAAAGCATCATACAAACATATAGTCACACTGAAATGTCTCTATACCATCAACTTTCTCACAGGAGGGAAGAAGTCAACCTAAAAGAAGCACAACTGGCCTTTAAATCGAGTAATTACATAAATAATTGTGCTATTCTTGTAGTAAGAAATAAGTTACTTTTATGCTTTTAAACAGACTGGGCGAGAGAGGCAGTTAAATCAACAGATGTCACTAATTTGTGCTGTACCTTCTCAATTACTAAAACCACCAGAACTGTTTTCTTACCTGTAAGATTTTTACTGCCCTGAGTTTGTTCACCTGATTTATATGTAATAATTGATTTAGTCAAATATCAAGTGGACATTTATTAGTAAGTCTTTCCCAAAATAAATTTGATCAAAATTAGCTATTAATGGAACACACTACTCCAAATACAGGACATCATAAGACTATTACTGATTTAGTCTCAGGAAACATAGGGTAGCTGGGGATCAAAGGCAATAATCAAGAAAACAGATCCCTTGCCTTTAAGGAATAGATTTACTCTTGCCAACCACTAGGGTGTCACTAGACAAATGACTGCTTCAAATAATGAATTTATCTTATTTTGTTTAGTCACTGGTAAAATTAAATTCAGAGATAGACTCAACAATGGTATCTGGAACCTACCCTCAGCAGCAGGTAGGTAATCTCAGACTACTAACACAAGAGGATTGCTCACCTCTTTGGTGATCATTGTCATGATGCTTCTTCTCGTCTTTAATTGGAAGGTGGGATTGACCTCCCAGGGCACTGGAGAGGGCCAAAAGCCCAGCACTGCTACCAATAGGTGGAATGGCAGGGGGCTGAAGCCCTGAAGGATGTGGAGTCAGAGGCACAGGCAGACCGTGTCCATGTGATAAATGCTGAGCCTGGAGTTGTTGCTGCTGTGAAAAATTAGACACAGATATTGAATTTGTCCCCTCTATCAATCCACCACCCCAGCAAAAAGAACTCAGAAAGTGAAAAATCCAGTAACATGAAAGAAATAATTATAATGTACATGTTTTCAAAGGGGGGAGGAGAAAAAGAAATGTATAGATGGTAAATGCTTCCTTTCTTACTCATATTTGGGGATTTTGTACATGTACAGTAAATAACTTAGCTTTTAAGTAGTAAAATTATCTAACTTAACATTTAGAGTTTAAAAAGCCTGTTTTGTTCCCAAAAGGGGGGGCTGGCTATCATACATTTCTAATCAAAACATGTATGTGAGTAACTGTTAAAGCAGTTATGTTGAACAAAAAAGGCTGAAAATTGAGAAAATTAGTGTTAAACAGTTCTCCCAGAACCACTGCACAGCATGCAGGGAGAGTTAATTTGAAAGAGAAAACCTGAATTAACAACCCAGAAAAGGAAACTGGTTGCAGCCACCGTTTTAAGCCCTTTAAGTGTCCTCAGCGGTACTTGAGCAAATTACTAAAGAAAATCTAATGTAGCAAGGCTTGGGTCCTCCTGTAGGCTTGCTCAATAATGCTGAAATAATTGGGCACTCTGTGCACGTTTAGTGATGCTCGAATGAAAAGCTAGAGGCCTGCCCTTGTACTCTTCTCTAGCGGCCGACTCTATGTTGTGACAGGTTTATTTGAGTGGGACTGTGATGCATGCACCAGTAACTGCGCTGACAAGAGTTTAAAGTCATTTTTACCAGCACACTGGCAACACATAGAGAAAGCCCTTGAGAGGCTGGAATGGGAGTGCTTGACCTCAGCTGAGGCTGCACCAAGCTCCACTACAAGAACTGCTGTGGGCGGCCTGGTTGCCTCTTCTGAGTAGGAAAAGGAAGGAGGGGGAGGAGGAAAGGAGTAGGGAGGGTATTAAGTTAAACATGTCCCTCAACAGAAATTCCTTCAACTCAAAACCCTGCTCCAATTTTCTATCAGAACAAGTGCTGAGTAATTAATGTTTGTAGTGATTAAATATTACTGTCTTCCAATAAATCACTATCTAGGCCTAACTTATGACAGTAAGCAAGATTTCACAAAATAGTTTTAAAAAATAAAATTATCCTAGTAAAAAGGATCTTGAAATGCCTTCATAAAACACTTCAAAGAAAAAAGTGAATATTTTTCTCTCTTTTCCAAATTCTGTTTGTTTTCTTCTTCTTGTCTTCTTATATTTGACTGAAGTCAAAAGTATAGCATTAATTAGCTCTTTTTTCTTGTTGACCTGCATCTATTTTCTGGCTATGTGCATTTAAAATACAATCAATAAAATAAAGTACAAACACTTATGTCAAGTTTAGATTAAATAAAAATGGAAATAGTACCTAGATACTCCACCAACCAAGGCCCATGTGCAAAATCATGCCAAAGTTTTTCCTAACTGGGTAGTTTTTAAGTTAGATTGTTCTTCATCTGAGTGGCTAAAATCATACCCATAATTCTTTACATACTGTAATTTAGACATGACCAAAAAGTATGAGTATAAAATTATATTTTCTAAATGAATATGAAGAAAACAAAATAGGGTAGCAAGACTTGGTTCTTTGCTATCCTATTTTGTTTGGCAAACTGACTTCAAATTCTTGTTCAACTTATTCACAGAAAATTGCTCCAACGCTCTTTTTCCTCTATATTTCCCTAATACTTCAGGTGTATGGTTTTTAGGCACACAGCCACTGTCTGAGTTCAAATGAAAAGCCTGTTTATAAGAGCCTGTTTATATGTGTGAAGGGACTTGAACTGGAAACCAGGATACAAAGAGGCCTAAGGCTGGTCTATTCTTTCCAGAGTCTCAGCGTCTCTGGCAAGTCAGGGTCTTCTTATAAAAGATGAACAACAATTACTTTATAAGGCAACGAATGATACAGGGAGTCCTCCTACAAGACAGTACACACACAGGATATTTGGAGAGAACTTTAGAAGACAAGTGAAACATGAGCTGATCTGAAATGGGTGAATGTAACTTAGATAAGTAATGTGGGGGTTGTTCTAAAACACAAAGAATGACATGAATTTAGTGGGGGTAAAAGCCACTATGATTCAATACAGGCTCATTGGAACTGAAACAAGCTTATGGAGCCTTGCAGTAATTAATGTCTAGAGTAATAAAGAGCCTGTAATAAGAGTATAGTGGCAGTAGAAACATATGAAGATTGACAGGACTCACTGATATGGATATAAGGACACAGAAGAAAAACAAATTGATAGTAACCAATGTAAGTTACCGATAGGTCTTGTGGTGAATATTTTTCACTTTCAGTCAGTGCTGGCCTGCCACGTGGAATTGGCTAGCAAGAAGTTAGATTAGGGGTAGGGAAATTTGAGAGAGAGGCAGAAGTCATTTGCATAAAGGTAGGTGATGCTAGACAGGAGTTAAAGGAGCAAAAGGAAAAAAAAAGACAAGAAGGAAATACAACAGGAGCATTCAGAGAGCTATAAAGAGGTTGATGATCATTTCAATATTTGAAGCAAGCAAGCAAGCAGCAATGAAGATATGCTATCTGTGGCTGCAAATGGGTCAGAGATAAAAAAAAAAAAACTGACATATTTAAATTAGTCTTAGTAGTGCTCAGTTTCATGAGAATGGTGGGCCTTGGGTTCTGAATATGAGAGAATGGTGTACCTGGGGTCCAGATTTCAGGGTATAAAGAGTGTATGTTTGTGCTACTTCCACTTCTTAATATCTCCTCTACACACACAACAACATGAGTTGTTAAAAAAGTTTGGCAGTATGAAGACAGGGTATAGATCCAGGGCAGTACTAAAGAGGGCAAACAAAGTTATTTTAATTAAATTTACAAATATTTATCAAGTACCTATTGTGTGTAAAGCACTATGCAGACAAAAAAAAAATCAATTAAAATATAGGATATTTTTATCCCCCCTGAAAAAGTGCTGCCTCAAGTTCTTTTGACTTTACATGGACAATTCATCTTAAACAAAATGTTAAGAAGCTCTGGTATTAAGCTTCCAAGCAGAAAGACACATCAGTAACAGAGAACACCTGGAGATGTGAGGCAGAGATTTGGAGAATTGAAGGAGCAATAAAGCAAAGAAGGGAAGATGATGTGGGCTATGCAGGTGGGGAGGGGTAAACCTTAAAGGGAAAAGAACTTTCTTCCTCTAAGGTGGACATAAAGGAGGAGAGAAGATAAGGTCCTTTGAGAGCAGTGCAGAGGTGGAACAAAATAAATTGAGGATCCCAGGAAGTCTTTACTATGAATGTCATGTGGAAACAGACACCGCATATATCTTCTGCCTTTGAAAAGGTCCTGCTTGAGCGGAAAAATGAGAGTAGTTATGGTTCTTTTTTATCCTCTGAGAGAATAAAAACAATACTTCTAAATCATTGAAGGTATTGGTTTTGGATGAGTTTTTTTTTTTTAATGTATAAAGAAACAATATATTTTGAATGTGTCAATTTGTAAATGTTTCAGAGTCTCTAGTCACATAGGGCTAGGTATGTATCAGATGCAGATTTAACAAAATTTAGAGTCTGAGAAGGGAGGTAAGACAGACCCAATAAAAACAAATAAAATCCTTGAAAGCTTACTCTCTGGTTCCAGAAACAATAGACCTCTTTTATCTAAAAATAAAAGTTCAAATTTCTAAGAATTAAAGACATTCCATAAACTAGCAACGTAACTTTGCACATCCCTGTGCAATATCATCCAGGAAGCTCTTTGCCTATAATATTAGTCTATTTAGTAAGACATCTCTAATAATCAAGACATACATATACATGCAGCCCTCTCATTTGTATCTATATATTTATGTTCTGCTTATCCTTTCATGCCATACTCCAGTCTACCTTCTCTTATGAGGACAGTCCTAATCACTTTGGCTCAAAGTAATCTCTATCATCGCCTCTAAATTCTCACAGTACTTGAGGCCAATATCATTTATATGACACTTAGCAACCAAAAATAATAAAAGGTTTAGTGTGTGTGTGTGTGTGTGTGCGCGCGCGCGCACCATAACCCCTTAGAGATGTCTTTAAAAATTTTCCTCAGTGCCTAGATACTTCTGAGTAGATGTTCAAACACATTATCAACTGACATCAGCAACAATCTTAAAAGTGGTAAGGTTTAGTTCTATTCTTGGTGACCTCTCGAGCTTTGAATTTTAAAAAGGAACCAGAAGAAATGAAAAAGCTAACTATTTCTGCAATAATTCCTTCATTTGGACAATTTTAAAATAAGCAGCAATAATCTAAAAAGTACAGGATGGATATTCTAGTGATCAAACTTTGGGCTTGGCCCTCAATATGAAAAGTATGCATTTATTTTTATTGCTGGGCTTTTTTTAAATTCTTAATATTACAAGTCAAAAGTGGGTTCAAATACAACTATCACTACACTTTCTCTAAACCAGAAAACTATTTATCCTATATCCACACATTTTAAGCTTTTAATAAGTTTCTACTATATAGAGGTCCTATATACTCTTTACCTGGCTTTCCCTAATTTCCCCTAATTTTAAACAACCATAGAATTTATTACAAAGAAATTAACACCAGCATATTACCATCAACCAAAATACAGACTTTAATTCAGAGTTCCCTAATTATTCCACTAATGTTATTTTTCTGTCCCAGAATACCATATCCCATTTAAGCTTTAATTTTTTACCCATTATAACAAAAGTCCTTTCAAAATCTTATGAATAGAAACAATCAAATTATAGCCATATTAGTTAAGAGAATATGCCTTGAACTTAAAGCAGAAAAGAAAATGAGAGGGTGCTATCATAAACCCACATCATAAGTCACCCATTATACACATAAAATACCAAACAAAAAATATACTCAGTATGGCAACATGTAGAAAGGAAAGACTTTTTATGAAATTTTTAAAATATAAAAGTATAGACAAAATGAGATTTAACATAGCACCAAGAGCTATTTCATAAAAATATAAATACTGAAATATTATAGTTGGTTTTAATCAATAAAACAGACTTGTTTCTGTATTTAGAGGTCATATTAAAGTTCCTTTGTAAATTTTCACCCAGGAAACATCCTAGAGTGACAGATGTACTTAAAATTGATAATGATTGATGAATAAAAACATCAGAGACTACCTCTTTAAATAAAAGCAGTGAGTCATCAAAGGCTGAACTAAATTTTAACCCTTTATCTCCATTAAAAAATTAATTTATCAAACATCAAATAACATTCCAGAATTAAATTTCAAAAAGAATTTCTATCTAATTGTCTAGTCAACAGAGGGAAACTCAAAGCAGATTCCCTGGAAAAGGATCCAGGTTCTCTGGATATTACTGAAGGAGCTGAGAGTACCACAATCAAATGGACTGCCCTACAACACTGTGAAGGCCCACAGTCCTCTGATCTCTGACCCATCTGTGTTAATTACAGAGCAAATAATCAACAAGAGTTTAGAACCTCTTTTTTAAAATTTATTTAATATTCCAATGTTATACAGGACCATAGAATGCATTACAATTCACATTACACATATAGAGCATATTTTTTCATATCTCTGGTTGTACACAAAGTACATTCACACCATTTGTTTCTTCATACATGTACTTAGGGTAATGATGTCTATCTCATTCCACCATCTATTCTACCTCCTACCCCTTTGCCCTATCTAGAATTCATCTAATCTTCCCATGCTCCCTCTCCTAACCCCACTATGAATCAACCTCCTTATATCAGAGAAAACATTTGGCATTTGGTTTTGGGGGACTGGTTAACTTCACTTAGCATTATATTCTCCAACTCCATCCATTTACCTGCAAATGCCATGATTTTATTCTCTTTTATTGCTGAATAATATTCCATTGTGTATATGTACCACAGTTTCTTTATCTATTCATCCACTGAAGAGCATCTAGGTTGGTAAAACCTATCTCACTTTTTAAAGATCAAAGGAAGGGAAATGGATATTAAGAATAGTAGTTTCACACCAATCTATTATTAAAATAATTTAAGATAATAACAAATCAGCAAGTTAAAAAAATGCTCATAAAAAACTAAATATTCAATCCCCAAAAATCAAAGTGGAGGGCATAAACTGTAGTGCCAATTACACATTAAAATAAATGTACTCCATGAAAGCATAACTGAGAAAACACCTATAGAGGAAAACAGGTATCTTGGGAAAAAAACTTTTTACTGATCTTCCTAGACCAATACTACCTTCAGGTACCTTTAAAAAAAGAAGCAAAGAGGGGTGGGGACTTTATCTCAAACCACATATAAAATAAAACTTTCTTCTGTTCTCTTGATGGACCATTCAAGAGAATAAACATTAAAATGAAGTGAACTTTAAACTTAGGCAAGTAAGTACTCCATTAAGATAATTAATTTAATTCTGAAAAATAGCCAGTAATTATTTCTGAAAATATATAGCAGAGAGGTGGTAGACACAACCTCAATTCTGTTAATAGCTTTGTACTGGATTTTCTGTAACAAAAGAATTATTTCCTTAGAGCTTCAAATCTGGTAGAAAAGAAAGAAAAGAATCATTAGAGAATGGAATTCACAGGAAATGTCTTTAGAAATTGTTGTCTTTCTGTTAGCAAAAATAGGAATTCCTCTTAATGGAAGGTCCTCAACTGTTTGATCACTAAGGACTGACTGGTTCATGACTAAGGAAGAGCTGGTGAGATTACCCTCACCACACTTTCCTAGAATTCTGGACATCTCCAACTGAAATTCAGGTAGAGGTTTTCTTGTTGGCTACTCCTTATCTCCACTAAGCTCTTAATAGGAGAAGAATCCTCAAAAAATAAGCAATTGCTACCTCTCAGGATTAATAAAGCAGTTAAATGCCTGAACCTTGATTTCCAAAAATACAAAATGAACCTGCGACATCTTGTGCCAGAAAGCAAGACAGCTATCTAGACTAATGGGTAGTATCAAAAAGACAATGAGTCAAAACTTAACAGGTCCCTGCTGCTGGTGAAGCTTGCAACAATTTCCCAGCATTGTTAAGAATGAAGACTCTCATAGATAATAAAACATTTAAAAAAAAAAATTTCCAGAAGTGAAGTCCCTGGTACCCTAAGAAAACAGGTAGAGTGGGCATTCTGGAGCCAAGAGCTTGAGAATAGCTCCCAAGCCAGTGCCAGCTTTCCAACTCCAGGGCCAGATGACTTCCACCTTTACACCAGCTGACCAAGCCAGGTGCATTGAGTCTTGATCCAAATGAGACACACTATTCCAGAACAGAAGTAAAGGGTAGACTCTACAGACCTTCAGAAGAGTCAGAGGGAGAGGTAAGAGACTCTGAAATGAAGGTGCAAGCAAAGACTGGTCTGATATCTGCAATCCGTAGCTTGGGAAGATACTGTTCAATATGGACAATTCTGCTAACCTGGCTTCTGTCCGTAGAGATGGGATGGAGTCTGAGAAAGGAGATCCTCCTTAACACTGATGAAGCACCACAATGAAGTGACAGCAGGACAATCAGCTAGAGTTTATATCATTTATATGAGCAAGACCCAGTCAATGTTTCTGAGCTTCTGTTTATTCCTGTAGAAGTGGAAACAATTATAAAATCTACTTCCCAATGTTACTAGGACAATTCTATGGCATGTGTTATTAAGAAAAGGTATCCACCTACACCTTACACATACACAAACACACGGAGAAAGGAAGGGAAGGAGAAAAATGGGGGAAAGAGAGAACAGGAAAGGTTCTTCTTTAATTTAAAAGGAAAGAATTATTTTAAAATGTACCATTTCAGCACTCTAATTTATGAACTGATTCCTCCAAGACAGGTGCTAAAACCACTAGCTAAAACATTGTTGGAAACACGTTATTCACTGTTAAAATATCACATCACACATCACCTTGCTTTATCAATGACATGGTGATACAACCAGAAATACACACCACTATCTACAATGTAGCATTCCTACTAAAAATACATAACCTGAATCTAAATTTGAGAAAACATTCCAACAATCAGATCCAGATTCCACAAGACATGCCTGAGTTCTTCAAAATGCCTATGTCATAAAGCAAAATGGTTTGGGATTTATTCTACTAGATTAAAGAAGACTAAAGAGACATGACAACAAAGGCAATTTTTGTGTTGAATTCTGAATTGTAGGGGAAAATGCTATGAATAAAAAAGTGCTATCAGAGAAATATGACTATGAACGGTACTACTGGATATAGAAATGTATTAACAGTATTGTGCTTACATAAGAAGATATCCCTGTTCCAAGAAGATACACACTGAAATACTAACAGATGAAATGACCGTCCGCTTATTTTCAAACAGTTCAACACACTTAAAAAAATCCATACACACGCACACACAGATGTAGGCAAATGATAACTGGTGAATCTAGGTGATGAGTATACAGTGTCTGCTTTACTATTCAAATTCCCTGAAATTGTGAGATGCAAGGAAAATAAGATGTGCTCTTCTTGCCATAAGACACAAATTCTTGATTTTAATAACATCTCTAGCAAAAGCTAAAGGTTAAATGAATATATGGAAAGATACACAAGTAAAAAAAAGAAAAAAGAAAAAAGAAAAAAAAAATCTCCTTCAAGCTAAGTTTATTTATAACTCATTTATAATCACTTAAAACTTGGAATTTACTGTAGGAGAAAGACATGCATTTAGAACAATTCTATAAAGATTATCACTGAAAGGGTTAAGTTTCTCATGCTAAACAAACCACAGATTTCTATAGACCTCAAGATATCTGGGCTGGTCTCAGATGAGCAAGACAGACATAAAAAGAAAAAAAAGCAAAGCAACCAAATCTCAGGAAACCCGAGCCAAGGGTTCCACTGTCCCAAATTGCTACTTAGCTCATGAAATAACAAGGGAAGAAGAAAAAAAAAAAAAAAAAATCAAAAAAAAACCCTTAACTTTTCTACTGATGATCTTGTTAGCACTTTTTCTGAATTGGTCTAAAGCTTACTAAAAGAGTACTTCTAAGCAAATTAATAATAAAAGTACAATTCCTTGAAGGTTTCTTTATGCTATTTAAGGAAAAAAAATATAGGGACTAAGATCAACACATCTATTTTGTGAGTTTTATTAGGTCATCAAGTAAAGGAAATGTGCTTAGAAAAGCTTTCTATAGTTACTTCATACTACTTTTTAAAAGTAAGGCTACATTTGAAAAGACTATCTACTTTAGGCTCTTAGGTAATTCTGATTTTTGTTCTTATTACTTTAGAGATTAATGAAACTCAGATGTTACCAACATGAATTGCTTTCCAACTGTTATGTATTTCACTTGTGTGTGTGTGCGCGCAAGCTGTAAATCAAAGTTCAGCAAATAATGCCAAATACTATGTGTAACACACTGATTTTTCTATTCTATATATTTTTAAAAATACTGACTGTGAGTAGTGAATTGATTTCATTCCAGATTCATGAATCTTCTGAAATTTGAAGACTAATGTGGGCCAATACCAGCCCATGTGAAGTAAAGGAACAATCAGTAAAAGATGGCATTGGCTCAAGAAAATGAAGTACATAGCCTTCACTATCCAGGTCCAGAAATATACCAGCAGCCCTATCAGGCAGGTCCCTTTCTCAACTAGTCTGATCATTTATAAGAATAAATGGAGGCAACAGCTCTGGGAAAGTGACACTTGAATGGAGACCTGCAGCATGCAAATGACAGTACCTTGCAGAGAGCAAAGAGAACAAATCAGAAGCAAGAGAGAAGGCAGCTGCAAGGCCCAGAACAGAACAGATACCTGCTGGGATCAAGTAGGAGAAAGTAAGACTGATGACCCAGTAAGCATGGAGGAAGTTAGATAGAATACGAGTATTCTGGGAATCAGACAGTGCACACTAAGGGGTTTCAATTTTAAGAATAATGAAAGCTCTTGTCTAGAGTGTGGTTTTCAGGTTGTTTTTAAAGCTGGATTTTTATTTGCTCTTTATCTGGTATGATCTGTATCATAATCATTCTTTGTTATATATGTTGCAAAATATCTTCTCCTAGTATTCTGGCTTGTCTTCTCATTTTCTGTGAGGTATCTTTTGATTTACAGGTTTTTTCATTTTAACTAAGTAATAAATACTATCAATTTTTTCCTTATGATTTGAGTCGTGATCCATTTAAGAACTCTTACTATAAGAGATTAAAAAAAAAAGTTCTTCCAGATTTTTTTGTTTTGCTGAGGTTTTGAAAGTTCTGTTTTTTAATGCTTCTAGGATTGACTTCTGCATATGATGAGATGTATACAAGAAAAACTGTCCCCCTACTAATAGTTACTAGGATCCAGCTTTCTCCCTACTTATCTGCTTGCCCATGCTGACATGTATGTGTAGATCTATTTCTGAGTATTTCACTGGCTATGTTATGTTTTGGATAGAGACTTCCCCCAAAGGCTTATGTGGGGCTTGGTCCCCACTGCAGCAGTGTTCAGAGGTAGGGCTGGGAAGTAACTAAATCATGACAGCTCTGACCTCATCAATGAATTACTGCATTGATGGATTAATAATCTGATGATGCTACTGGGATGTGGTGGATACTAGTAGGAGGTAGGGTCAGTTTGAAGAAGTCAGTCACTGGAGATATGCCCATTGGGACTATATCCTGTCCCCAGCCATTTTTTTCCCTCACTCTTTGCCATGAGGTAGGCAGCTTCCCTCCAACATAATCTTTGAGCATAACATTCTCTCTAATGCATCCCACAAATGATTTTAGTATTTCATATCAGGATCTATTCTATTCTCGAAAGGCACAGGTTTAAATATTTTTAAATCATTGGGCCCTTTGTGAATATAAACACCACAAACACTATTATTGAAAAAGTGTATACTATCCTCTCCCCTAAAAAACATACACCCAATTTTGCAAATGTTTTGGGGACTTAATGGACAGCCCAATGCCCAAGCCTGAAATCCTAGATCTAAAGAACTAGTATCATCAAACCTACCTAATGATAACTTTTGGTTCTTATACTAACAGGAAGATAAAACACAGTATGAGTCAAGCATATCCAATCAATCTATGGCTAACCAATTCACATGTGGTTCAAGCACACCCAATTTTCATTTTCCTCACAAAGCTAAGCTATGAACAATCCTAACAGTGGATCTCAGGATAAAGGGAATATGATACTAGCGTTTTAAAAAAAAAGAACATGGCATAAAGAGAACAAATAAAGGAAAAGAGCAGCCCAGTGATTACACAGGTAAGCTCTGAACTCAATAGAAATTTGGATTCCAGTTCTGCCATTTCCCCCTTATGTGGCTTCAGGAAACTACTTTTCCCTTCAGAGCCTTAGTTTCATTATTTGTGAAGTTCAGATAATAGTATTTCCTTCCAGGGTTGATGTGAAGATTAAATAATTCATATAAATGCTTACTTAGCACAGTACTTAATACAAAGCAAATATTCAATAAACATTCACTCTTTTTAGTTACCCTTTTAGGGAAAAAAATAAAAGCCTGGAGATATGACAGATCTAGACAAATAATGGATACAAAAGGACACCAAGTTTTAAAATGAAAATTCCATAATGATCAAAACAAATAGGCTAAGAAAGTCATGTTAGACTAGATAGTACTTGAGTGTCTATCAGCACCAGTCTTACATTTTTTTCCCTTCATTTATACTTTTTTTCCTTTTATTATTGATGCAATAGAGCTTGTATATAATGGTAGAATTCATCATTACATGGTCATATATCCACACAATAAAATTTGGCCAATATCATTCCCTAGTATTTTCCCAGTCTTCCTCCATCCTCCTGGTCCCTTTTCTCTACTGATTTCCCTGAGATCCTTCCCCACCCACACACACTTCTCTTCCTTTTTCCTCTCTAGCTTCTACATGAAAGAAAACATACAGTCCTTAATTTTCTGAGCTTGGTTTATTATGCTTAACGTATCATTCAAGTTCTATCCATTTTTCTTTATGGTTAAATAAAACTTCACTTCGTATATATCACATGTTTTAAAAATCCATTTGTCCACTGATAGACACCTAGGCTGGTTCCATAGTTTGCTAGCCTTGCATCTGACAGATCAGAAAACTTAAATGAAATTCCTAAGGTCCAAATATAAGTGACCCTCAGGTTTGTATATTTTCTATTACTCCATGCTTTTCCTCAGTCTGGGCCCAAAACTGTGGGGTGGGGGGAACTAAATTAAAAAAACAGGTCAAAATACAGTATTTACTCACTTAATCAATATTCACTGAACAATATTATAGACAAATTATTACATGTTTACTGAACAAATAGTTACTTTTTATTGTACAAATGCTTACTGAAAATTATGAGCTACCTATTATTCTAAGCACCATGGCTACACAAGTAAACAAGATCTTTCCAGATAGTGAAGGAAAAGTAATACACAAACAAATCAATCCTACTACATGCTATGAGGAAAATAAAACAGTCTAATGGAGCAGTGAATGAACTAGATGAAGCAACACATAAAAAGGGCTACAATCCAGAGAATTCTTTCCTAAGGAGAAAACAAATGAGCTGAATCTTTGAAGATGAGCATGAGAAAGACCACATCAAGACATGGAGAAGAGTACTCTAAAAGATGGAAGAACTGGTGCACGAACTCCAATCAAGAACATGCTAAGCATGAACCACGGACAGAGAAGAAAGCCAACATGGCTTTATGACAGTTTAATGAGGAGTGTGAGTGGCATGTGAAGTCATAAAGGTAGAGGAAGGTCAGCTCATGCTGAATCTGTGTTATCTGTAGACCATGGTAAGAAACTCAAGAATTTTTCCTAAATAAAAGCTGACCATCTGAAGGTTTTTAAGCAGAGGAACAAAAGGATTCCATTTATGGAACGGAAAAAGATCACTTTAGAAAAAGATAACTCTGGCTACCAGGTACAGAATAAAGTATAGGAAGACAAATGCACAAACAATATCTCTATAGGCGTAGACCACAGGAGATAAGCTGGGAGAGTGCCTGGAACTAGGGGCAGGTGGAAGATGCATTCATTGTAGAAAAAACCAATTAGGAGGCAGATAAGACACCATTTTTGACAAAAGTGGTGGGCTTGGATTTCTTCCCCCGTATTTATTAGCCAGTCTTTTAAAATACTGATAACAAAGACCTGAAGTTCTGAGGGGTATTGGTAAGGGCAATAAAGACAAAGAAAAAATATGCCTACAAGGGAAAGAGAAAAATCACTAATGAAAGAAACATCACTAATTAGCTACAGTAATCAGCACAGTGTGGCACTGGTGAAAGAAATGAAGAATTTAATGGAAGAGAACAGAGTCTAGAAATAGATTCGCACAAATAGTTGATTTTCAAAAAATGGTGCAAGGGGTATTCAATAAAGTACAGTCTTTTCAATTAATGGCGTGGGAACAATTTAATCAGATGTCCATCTGAAGAAAGAAAAATTAAGCTATGTCTTACACCATAAACAAAAACGCAACTGAATCATGGGCTAAGTATTAAAAATCTTCATGAAGAATAATATTAAGAAAATATTTGTGATCTTGAATTAAATGTTGAAGTAAATGTTACTTAGAAACAACACCAAAAGTAAGATCCACAGAAGAAAAAATAATAAACTGGAATTAATCAATGTTAAAAACATGTGCTCTTCAAAAGTCATTGTTTAAAAAAATGAAAAGATATACTATAGAATGAGTGAATATTTACAAAATTCACAAACTTTCAAAATTCAATTAAAAAAAAACTCAAGAAAAAAAGGAAGATTTGAACAGACACTTTATCAGAGACAGAAATGGCAAATAAGCACATAAAGACATTAAGTATCATTAGTTGTTATGGGAAAATAAAAATATGATGAATATCCCTATGCACCTATTACAACAGCTGAAATAACCTCAAAAATCTACAAGTGCAAGTACTGGTAAGGATATAGAGCATAGGTTCTTTCATACGCAGGAGATGACAAAATAATAAGGTTACTCTGGAAAACAGTATGTCAGTTATTTGGAAAGTTAAATACACACTTACCATGTTACTTATTTGGCAATCTTATTTTCTAGGTAATCTACCCCAAAGAATTGAAAACTTACTTTGAAAAGCCTCAATGAATATGCTTGTGGAATTACTCATAATTATTCAAAAATGAAGATAATCCCACTGTCCTTTTCAAGGAGAGAATGGATAAACAATGTGGTATATCCATACAATGGAATACCATTCAGTAATACAAAGGATTGAGCTATTGATATGGGCAATCACACAAATATCAAATGTTTATACAAAATGAAAGAAAATTAAAAAGGTTACACAATGCATAATTCCATGTATATAGGACATTCTCTCACTTTGGGAGAAAAAATATTTTTAGTGGTAGCCAGTTGCTGAGGATAGGGGAAACAACTGTCGGCAAACTAGGGAATTGAAAGTGGAGAAAAGCTATTCTGTATTTAAGTTGTGATGACATGTGTCTATATTTAGTTATCAAACCTCACTGAACTTTTATACTATAAAGGATAAATTTTACTTTATATAAATTTATCTTCATAAATCTGACTTAAAAGGAACATCAAATATCCATAATGTGTATTTCTAAATTGCCAATTCCAAGTATCTTAACATATGCCTGAAAACATAAAAAAAAAAACCACACACAAAATCTGCAAATGCCTGTAGTATCATTTTATCATGCTTTCTACCGTTTTCTTTCACTCTAATATCCTTGGAAACTTCTCTTATTGAAAATAAGATAAATGTGTTGATTACATGTAGTAAATTGTAAAACCAAAAGGTTTACATTTACCAACTTAATAAAATGATTTAAAAGTAATTGAAGAATCATTTCATGGGGCTGGGGTTGTGGCTCAGTGTTAGAGTTCTCGCCTAGCAAGCAGGGGGCACTGGTTTCAATCCTCAGCATATAAAAATATAAAACATTAAAATATTGTGTCCACCTAAAACTAAACAAATAAATATTTAAAAATGGAATCATTTCAAAACACATTTCAGAAGCATTTTAAAATATTAGAAAGAACAAAATAAAATGTCCTTCTGCAATAGGATTTGGTGAAGGTACTAAAATATTTGAATGAATGAATAAGTGGGATATAACAATCAAGTCATTCTTATTATTCATTAAATTAAAGGGTTCTAATCTTTTCACAAAAGTCCTTAAGCGAATTCTTAAGACAACCAATGCATTTTGGGATAGAAGCCTTTTCAAACTGATTTCCTAAGAAGCTTTGAAAACACAAAACTGAAGTCTTAACAACTTCACTTAAATGCTAGGAGTCAAGCAGCCATTAGCCCTTTATTTACCTCTTTGAGGTAAGCATGCCTCCCTTATAGTCCATTCTTCCTCCCTCCCTGTCAATTTTGAGGGATACAAGGCAGGCACTGTCCACAAGGATAAAAGTCTTTGACTAAATGGCAGCTGGTGATACTGCTTGGAGGAACACTATTAAGAAAGAGAATGATAAAATCAAAGATAAAAACAAAACAAAAAACCACACATGGGTTCAACCCCAGTACCAGAGAGAGAGAGAGAGAGAGAGAGAGAGAGAGAGACTGACTTATAAAAAGCAAATAACAAAAACAAAACAATAATAGGGTTAATAATTTCCAATTTTTTCCTGCAAGCTAACTGAAGTGAAACCTGCTTTTCTGTGTAACAGTGCTTCCCCTTTGATGCACACTGTGCTCCTATGTAAATGAATGCACATTTGCAGATCTAGGAAATATAAAGTCCACAGGCCTTAAGTGATACAGATGTACCCACCCATATTCTATAATTCTGTTAACACTTTGTGCCAGACTCTCTCTTGAGCTATGGAAGTGCATTTACTGAAGGGAAGGCAGGCTCCTTCATAAACAGAAATATATCAGCACTTCAGATCATCACTATTTTGAGGGAAGAGCTTCTAGATATTTCTCCCAGAGAACCTCTGTAATGGAAACAACTGAGTACATACCACAAATCAGAAATCCTGTTCCTTAGGAGTGCTTTTGTGTCTTTTTCCCCCCACTGAGATGAATGTGTGTGTGTTGGGGGGGTGGGGGACACAATTCTGAAGTACAGCTGAGTTGAAATATTACTTAAATATATTAGTCTTTGTTATGAGAAGGGAAATTATTGCCTCTTAGAGCTTCATCAAATTGCAGCAGAAAGATTAGATTATGACTACATCACTCAATAACAGTCTCCTGCTTCACAGCAAACGAGCCAGTTTAAAAGTGGAGGGGAATGGGTAGGCATACCAACAGAAGATAAAGAAGGATGTGATACAAAACACCTTAGGTTTTAATGCCATCACAGCTTTTTGAGAGCAGATGAGCATAGCCCTACAACAATTATAAAAAATAGGACATCTTCAAGCCAGCCTCTGCCCCTAGATTTTACACATTGATGCAGCCTGTGGCCAGCATAGCCTAAGAAGCCTTTAAACTTCAGGCATGTAAAGACAGTTACAAAGATGAAATAACAATTTCCACAAAGCTGAAATAACAACCTCCAAGAAAATACAAAATCAATTTTACAGCTTTTTAAAATTCCATTCCATATTACATACATTTAGAAAATATCAATGAGTTGAGAGAAACACAAGACAAGGAGATTCACCAGCACGTTTCCTGTAAGCACAGGTTTAAAAAATAATGTAAACAATGAGTTGTAAAAACTGAGCTATTGAGGACTAAGTTCTATGCATAGAATTCACATCAGAAAAGCAGCCATAATGCTATCATAGTACTACAATTACCTATCTACATCATAAAGTCCCTTAAATAGCTTGAAGCCTATAAAGTCAAATCCTGAATTTCTTAGTTCTTCCAATAAAAATGAAGGGCCAGGGTTTGGCTGAAGATAATTCTGAAATGATCCCAGAACAAGAGTGGGGGCCTAATGAAAGAAAATCAGGAAAAAGGAAAACCCAAACAAGGAGGTATTCTCTACTAACTTGGGCATGTAAAGCTGCATCCTGCTAGAGGGTGGATTCCAACAAAGTTCTCAAACAAATCACTGGGAGAAAGAAAACTCTACACAGTCTGGTGTCCAAGCCTTGGGACTTATGTTATAGTTGCAATTGTTAGAGAGAAAAGGATTGACATGGACCTAGGAAAAATAATATTGCTTCAACTCTGTGGGTACAGCTATTTTCAAAACAGGATAAAAGCAGAACAAAATTAACAATACCTTTGGAAGACCTTTTATTAGCCAATGCAGAGGAATGAAAATACTGCTTTGGGATACTTAATATATTTTTTGCTTTTGTTAAAAGTGAAATTGTATTGTTTATTTTATTTCAAGTTTTCTATTACTGAAGGCTATGTGTCCACAGAAGTATACATCATACACCTTTGATGGAGGGAAACACACACATTTAATGTTTTTAAACACCTGCACACATTTATACCTTTTTAATTTTTGCCTAATGGCCAATTTGTTTAAGAAAACAAGGGAAATTACCATAAAGGCTCACTGCCCAAATGGCTTTGAAAGTTAAAATGGCAATTTTGAAATCTACAATGGAAAAGGAGGAACATACATTTTTAAGTTGTCATACTGCAAGACCCTCTCCCCAAAAAGTCAATCTGGAACACACACACACACACACACACACACACACACACACACACATTAATTTAAGGGTCAAGCATATGACAAGGACAATGAAAGAAAAATCTAAGGGGGGGGGGGGAAACAATTCCCCTTTGGTATTGTCTTTCTTCTTTTAAACTAATTCAAACACATATAGGATGGTAAAGGCAAAGTCATTTAAATCATTTCCTTAGTAATACAAGTAATATTTAAATAGATTTAACAGTGCTGCTCCAAACCAATGAATTATGGGTTTAAAACCTATTAAAATGTAATGTTTTTTTCCTGAGCTGAGAGGAGAGAGATTTAAATCCACTGAATTTTAATATTTCAGCTTGAGCTGCAGGAGGTAGAGAAAGTCCAAATGAACTATTCCATCAGCACCATTCAAGCATGAACATTTTAATCAGTTTTACTTCCTTGGAGTTCTCTAACACAGTTTACGCTGTCATTCTGAAAGCACTTAACACAGAGAGTGTGAAAAACCACCAAGGCTTGTTATTGCCTTCACAATTGATGGCAAATAATTTTGCAGACTTCCTATCATTAAAATGTCACTGCTGAAAATTGAGGTTCAGCATTTCTAGTGCCAAACTACATTTTCCTACAACACCATGGCATACCTGTTCTTAAGGTTTTTTTTTTTTTTCCGGGGGGGGGGGGGGGGGGGGCTTTTTATTTTAATGCATATGTTTCTACCATTGTTTTTTTCTTCAAGAGTTTTTAAAGGGGTGGAGTGGAGTTCCAAAAGAACCACATTCTTCTATTTTACAAGGGAAACATTTTTTTCCACGAATGTTCATACTGAAACTTTCTCAATGGTAGATGCTTTGTTGAAATTCTTATAAGGTTCTAACTTAGTCTCCTTTATTAAGCATAACCACATTCACACAGCATGCACTGATTATATAGTGTAAGTGTAATGGATTTAAAAAGCATTTTAAGATAGTCAGATGATTCAATTTAATAATACAGGAAATGAAAACATCATTTCTAATTAGATCATATTACTAATTTAAAGCTACAATTTGTGTGTTGTTCCAACAGTGTGATCTCTCAGAGATTCTAATTTAAAAACACAGTGGCTGGAGTAGGACACATGATAAGATCAAACTAGATATATTATATTCCCCTAGCCTATTTGGGGGAACTCCGGGAAAATTCAAGCGAGCATAAAACTAAAACACAAAATACTAAATAACTGTAAAAAGAAAATAAAACAGGAATTTTCCTGGTTTTCTTCCTTATAAATAAAAGATAAATGGTATTTAACTTATTTCAATCTATCAACAGTCTTAAACTGAACATGACCTGTGAAAGAAATCATTATAACTGTGTTTCATTCCATTAAGCACAACTAGCTTATTGTCAGGAGAACAGCCGCCTCTCTAGGTTTTTGGGCTCACTTCAGCATTTTGCATTTAAACTGCATGGATCACTGGTTTGGCTCATTTACCAATGAAGTTAGAATAATATTGCAGAGTTAAAAAGGTGCTTCATCAGATTTCATTAAATCTGAGAACATTTGCTCTTGTCTGGATAGTGTGTATACATATAAAATAGAAACATTGCCCTAATAAATAAATGAAGATCCCCAGGGTCTTAGAAGGGTCTTTACCTATTAGGAGAAAAACCTGTCACTCCCCCCTCAGTGCAGAAAATCACAGCTGACTACACTCTAAAAATCAAGTTAAAAAAATCTAAACCTGAATAATCATCATTTCTGTTAGCAGGTCAAAATACCAGCACCTCACAACACAGCCATAACCAGGAGGATACACAACTGGTCCATTTAACATTCCAAAATGTTACAACTCTCAAAGCTACTGGACCCACAAGACACTACCAGGGATGGAAAAGACAGAGGGACCTTAGCAACAATTCATCAAGTGAGTTTGTAACTGGGCTCTTTCTTCCTCACAAGGTTTGTGGTTCTCTGAAACTGCTACATTTGTCTATTTCTGCAATCTATTTTTCAAAATAGATTATATGATTTTGAGTCCATTCTCTGCCTGAATACAATTAGTTTGAAACTCCTCAAGATCCACCAATACAGCACATGTTGCTTTGATAGCATGTAGCTCTACTGTGTTAATTCTTCAAATTTTAGATCACAAAATTAAACTACCTTTATTTTAATAATTAAATCCAGATATACACAATATGTCTTTCAGTAACTCAGTAACAATCTAATAAATCATCATTTCCCTGAGAAAAGGCAATCTGTCATCCCATTCAAAATAAACTAGGTAAAAATGAAATAGAAAACAGTATAAAAATGTATTTGTTGTGATGAAGAGGGGAACTTATTTTGATTTTATACCCTCCCCCTCATATCTTTAAACAACATCCAAAAAAAACAATGCATTTTTTAAATTTAACTTAATCTTTCCACTGTGTACAAGTACATTCACTAAAAGACTCAAAAAAGGGTGGTGGGGAGGAAGCATTCCTAGAAAAGGCCACCAATGAGAGGTAAGGGAAGGCAATGACTGTCTTATAGTCACAAAAATGATAAACACTACGACATGACCCTGGCAAGCTCTCCTATAAGGCACCACTCTGTATATTTTTTCCTTATACAGCAAACACATAAAACTGGACAGTGGATGTGAAATAAAAATTCTACCACTTCTGACCTGTGAAAGACTTAATAACAAAAAGATGCAGACCATCCCAACATGAATACAACACATTCAAGCACAAGATGTTTCATGCAAGCATAGTTGGTGTATACATATATACTTAATTTTAAAAAATGTCCTCAACAATTAAACTCAAGTGCTGCTGTTTTCTGGAGTTTTAAGAAATAAAATCTAATTGTGAAATGTTTTTATCTCTTAATACCTATCCTAACTGCACCTAACCCAGAAAATATATGATAAATGTTATTCCTGATTCTATGTGGCTTGTTTGGATGCAGCCTTTTTTCCAAGGGGCATTTAGAGGAAATAAAGGTTACTCTTTTCCATTTATTATGCCTGCTAATTTGGTACCATTTTTTTCTTGTGGTCAGAGGGACACAAAATAGAGATCCAAATAGCCCATTAAAAACAAACTACAATCAGACTATTGCGCCCCCACTAGCAGCAATGATCCCAGAGTTCTGATTTCCTTCTAAAAAGACAGAGGCATAATTGAAGCAATATCTTCACTTCAGATTGATTATCAGCCGACCCTTATCTGCATCTTCACTCAGCAATTTGAATTTTAATGAAAGTAAATGGAATAATTAGCATTTCAAAGTGTGTTTGATATACTGAGGGGAAAAAAAAAGAGGGAAGACTTTGTGTATAATCTGTACACAAAAGAAAGCATTTGGGAGGGGCAGAAGGAGGAAGGTACAGTAATAGTGTCTTCATCAAAACAAAGTAAGGAACTGCTTGTACTATCTGCACAAACAGAGGTGGATACAGTACACTTTATAGCCAGGATTTCTTGCCTTTATTGTTATTTCTAAATTTTAGCAGATTATTTTACCTTAATTTGAGAGAACAAAAAAGTAAGTGGAGTTCAAGTGACTGCCCAAACCCATGAAGTGCAGCAGGATTTCTATGCAGCAATAATATCACCATTGCCAGGAATGATTTTCTAACTGGGCCACTGATTTTCCGAAAAAGTGCAGTTCATCTATTATTTGTACCACAAATGGACACTAACCCTCAAGAACCACTCATCACAGGGAAGGAAAGGTAGCAAGGGAGATGTGAAAATATACATTTTACTAAAAATGATTTTAAGACACTCCACATCATTGGAGAACAGATAAAAAGAAATCATATCATTTTAACATCAGGGTAATTTGTATCTTTGTTTCCTAGCCTAGCTCTGCAGCAGAAGCTGAATGCAAAAAGGAAGAAATATGAAAAAGAACACTCTCCTTAGGGGAGAATTTTCGGAAACATCAACTTAAATTGGTGAGAAGGTGATCCAAAGTTTCTGAGGCAGCCATCAAATTTCACATGAGATTTAAGGAAAAGTGCTTAATTTCACTCTGTGGTTGCTATTGCCTTTTGCCCCTTTGGTGGAACAAAACTTAGAGACAGCAAGAGAACTGGCGATAAATACTAAGATCAGAGCTAAAATGGAAAGGCCACGTACCCCAATGATGGCGTTCAGTTCTGCCATGGTCACCTGCTTGGCCCGTTCCACAGCCTGCACCACTTGTTGCTGGTGCTATAAATGAAGATCAGAAACAGAATACAATTATTTGTTTTCTACTCAGAACAGCTTTTCCTAACATGTCCTCTAACCTTAATTACATGCAAAATAGCATTTGGGGCCTCCAGATTTCCAATCACAAGGCCCAGGTGATGGATGACCAAATGTCTAGGATATGTCTGGGTGCAGACTGATTAGGAATAACTGAACAATCAACCACAGGTATCTGGACTATGCCTATGAAGGATGCTCCCCTATATGCGGTAGAATCAGCTTAAATTTCACTTTCAAGTCAGTGATATACTTCGACCAATGTCTTCCACTAGTACTAAAAAATAAAACCCAACTCACTCATTTTCTTAGTATCGCCTTTTCTCTTTGCTATCTACAGAAATAAAAAAAGTTTTAAAAAGTTTTTAATTATATCCTACTTTTTGTATTTAATTATATCCTTCTTTTTGTATTTCTCCTCCTGGTATTTGTTAAATACTAGAAGGTCATTTAGAATTCATTTATGTTTCTTCTGGAAATGTGAAATGTGTTCATGTTTTAATCCTTGTTATAAAGTGCTGCATACATAAGAGATCAAAAAAAACTCAGTTTAAGGTTGTCAGGTATTTCTTTTAAATTCAACAGAAAAACTAAAACCTACAAATTTATTTATTTTTAAAAACTAGGATGCGGGCTGGGGATGTGGCTCAAGTGGTAGCGCGCTCGCCTGGCATGCGTGCGGCCGGGGTTCGATCCTCAGCACCACATACAAACAAAGATGTTGTGTCCGCCGAGAACTAAAAAAATAAATAAATATTGAAATTCTCTCTCTCTCTCTGTCTTTCTCACTCTCTCTTAAAAAAAAAAAAAGAAAGAAAGAAAGAAAGAAAGAAAGAAAGAAAGAAAAGGAAAAAAAAAAAACTAGGATGCATAGTGCAGGAAAAGTCATGATTCTGTTCCAAAGAATAATGGGCAAAAACTGATATTGGCAATTTTCATAATATTAGAAAAATCAAGTAGTATAGTTGTCTCTGCAAGGGGGCACTCACATCTGGACATATACAACTTCTTATACAACTACCTCCAAAATGTAAATATAATTTCCAACTAAATGCACTTGAGCATTCTAGTATCTACAGACTCAAATTTGATCTAAAATAGGTCTCTTTACTTATTTAAACTAGATTTAATGAATGAAGAACCAAAGGGACTGTGCTATGAAACAAGCACTCCTCTATGGAAGAGTCTTGTTTTGGCTGATCTCAAGTTAAGAAATTTAGCTTTCTTCACTTATTTGAAGTCAATCTATGAAGCTCAACTATCATACTGCTTTATACATACAAAGAGCTATCCATTAAATGTGAAATTCCCCTTGAACTACCTGGTTCCCATTTCAAAACCCTCAAATGAGATTAATGAGGGTGACCACAATTTCTACCTATGAACTGTGTAGTGGGAATGTCAAGGCAAAGTAGGAAAGAAAACTGTCTTAAAAAGTTATCTATAATTAATGTTTTCATTTTTGGTTTCTCAGCAGAAATGTGTATTTTGTGCTTATAACTACTAACAAAAAAAACATCAAATTTTAGGATCATTGCATTTTAAGCTTTTAATGGGATCTTTTGATATTTTTAATTGTAGGAGTTTCAGTTTCAAAACAGGAACTTAAAAAAGCAATTCTTACAGTTATCTCTGTTCATTCTCTTACTTTTAATGAAATATTTGCCTATGTGAATAACTTGTTTCTTTCTCTGAAGAAAGTGAAAATTCTGTGGGGGGAAAAAAAACAGGAATAGAGAAGTAGTCAATATAATGGCCACTAATAGTAACATCAGCTTCTCCTAAACTCAGACTGACCATGTTCAGTGTTTATTAGCACTTACTATGAACACAGAGCTCATGATTAAAGTCAAGCTGGTTCTTGGAATAGCAAAAACTGACAGTTTTCTTAGTGGGGAAAAAAAGGCAATGTGTAAGAAAACTCTTTGAGATTTACTTAATACTCTAACGTGAAACTATGGATAGAAATTATTACACAATTTACTACCTTTTGCTTTCTGATATTCAAGAACAGTATTTAAAACTTGCTAGAAACTGAAACAAAGAATCACTTGTACAGACATCTAACATGCATATCATTCATTCCATTCATGTATTCATTCACTCAACTTAAATTTTTAAGCTCTTTCTCTGCCATTTCTCCATCTTACTGACATTTTTTTGTATTTTTTTATTAAACATTCAAAAAATAGTTGCATGAGAAAGAGATAAGAAAAATACCTCTACTTAGGATATCTCTACCATTAAGTTTATTCAACTCCTGCTTCATATACTGGATTCCTATTGCTAAAATGGGCAGAGACGCTTTAGGCAGTGGGAATCTTTGTGATTCGGCTTTAAAATCAAGCACATTTTCTGAGAAAACCAGAAACTCTCACCAATGAGATCTGCTTGAAAGTTAAAATGACAATGAGAGTCATGATTCAACTCCTCTTTGATGGCAATAGCCATAGACTAAAATAAGGTATTTGTACTTTACCTGTAGTTCAGAATCCTACTTCCCTATTTCTACTCACAATTAGTGAATCATTCACTATTTAAGGACTCTTTGAACTGAAGCTACCTAAGGCAAACAAGCCTCCCGCCCCACCTCCATGTGCCCTGCAAGGGCCAGAAACACCCTGACATTACTCACTCCACCACACAGCAAACATATTACACCACAGACTAAAGAAGCACCCACGAGGTAGGTGTGAAAATCAAACCTCAGGAAGAAGGTAAAAAGATCATAAAAGAGAAAAATGAACACTTGAGAAAGAAGCCTGAAGTATTCCCAAAAAGCTGACCCAGCAAGCATTTTTTTTTCCATTCTCAGATTTCAATAGTTAAGTTCTCTGACTCAGAAAATACATCAAGTGTTTCACATCTTCTTAGAACCCTGATGGCTTTCCCATTATGTCTATCATCTTTTCTGCTTTTCTTCCCCTTCCCCATCTGTCCTCTCTTTCTACTTCACCCTCATCACATTTCCTGTCCCACTTCCTGCTTATCCCCCCTGCCAACACACCACAAGTGATGACAGCCACTTTGGTCCCAGCCAATCTGCAGAAGGTAATAATCCTATTGCCTTTCTTACTGCTCAAGCTGCTCACTCAGATATAAGTGACAACATCCCACTAGCACTACCAAATAAAATGTCACCAAGGACATAATAATAAGCAGGGGTAAGAGGTGGTAGGGGTGGGAGGACTGACCAGGATTTGAAGGAAATGAAAAATATCGAATTTTTGTATTCTTTAATATATTGTGATTTATGATTTTTTAAATCCTAAAACAAAGAAAATAGATTGTGGTGACAGCTGTATAACTTCATAAACTTACTGAAAAATTATTGAACTGTACAAAAGATTAGTGAATTTTATGGCATGTAAATATACCTTAATAAAACTGATTTTTAAAAAAATACTGTAATGTAAAGAATATAAGCATGGCTGGAAGGGGGGAAAACAGCCAGTTAAATAAACTGTATTCTGAATCACTTTCCTGTTTACTTCCTCATCATAAAATTACTTTTAGCATTCATTCAAGTATTTTTTTTTTCTACAAGAGACTAAAACAATGTAAGTCCATGATGATTGCATCAAAATCTACCTAATGAGGAATGGAACTCGCATGTATAAAGTAGATGTTTGATGTATGTTCTCAGAAGAGAGTACAATGATAATACCTGCCATGTCAATACTTTAGTGCTTAACAAAAGATGTGATACTGTAATATTACAGTATTAAAATAGCAATAAAAAACTCTATTACAATAGAGAATCAAAAAGAGAAAAAAGAAAAATCTCCCCCCCATTAAAAAAGTTTTAATTAAGGAAGAAATAGTAAAGGCACAGATATAAAATGAACTAGGATTCTTATAGCTAACATTAGTTAACATCTCTGTCATGTGGGGATGTAAAAGCAAAACAGACCAGTCCTGGTTCTCACTGAACTCAGACATAGGACACATCTTATAATAGTAACATAACACATAAAATACTAGCAAAGGTTTTAAGAGAGAATGGCAAGCCTACTTCTTGAGGAAAAAGTCTTTTTTTTTTTAAATTCATTCATTCAAATATTTATTAAGTACCTAACACTAACATGCACCACACTGTGGTAGACACTGAGGTTACAATATCAAACTAGATAAAATCTTGATGATCTCAGTTTAAAGTTTATCATGAAAAACAGTCAATAGATTAATAATACTAAAAAAAAAAAAGTCTCTAGTAAATTCCATAAGAAAATTATAGGATGCTGTACAATCATTTATCAAGGAAACATCAATCTAATCTTGGGGATTAAGGAAGATTCTCCTAAGGAAGTTGACTTGACAACAGAGACTGAGGGATTTGCAGTTCTGTGTATGAAGAAACAGGAAGAAAGAATTCAGAAGGAAGAAAAAGACTGGGTAAAGTTCCTGAAACAGAAGGAAGCTTGTGTCTTTCACCCAAAAGAATGAGTATCTGCATGGTGGAAGGAGAACAGGTAGGGGGACAGAGCGGAGGGACAGGCAGGTTAGAATTTTGTAGAGCCTTCTTATGTAGACACACATGCAAAAAGAACAACAAGGGCAAAGCTTGAGGACATGCACACAGAGCGGCGTACTCTGCAGAACCACAGATTAGTGGGAAATGGCTAAGGTGAGAAGAATTACAACATAAGGCCAAACAGTAAAGGGCTTTGCATAATATGAAAAGAAGTTAGACTTCATCTTGGTAGGAATGAGATATTATAAAAAAAAATTTAAGCAGTAGACTGCTATCAGTTCTGCAGTTAATAAGATGGATCTTGGATTAGTAAAGAAGCTGAGTGGCAGAGTTAAACCAGATGGGAGAACAGTTAGAACTAATGCAATATTCTAGAGTGAAAGACACTTGGGTCTGAAATTGGACTGAATACCCTCCCAGCTAATAGAAACCATTAACCACATATACATAAAAAGCTACTCATTTATAGAAACTCAGAACTGCAAAGGACTTTAGAGATCATGAGACCCAGAGGCCAGTAATACCCCAGGCATTGTTAACAACCAAGTACAAACAAAAGACTGTCTATTTTCAAATGCACACAAACTTCTAAATGCTATCTGGGTGAGGGAATTGGGATGGTTGAATTCCAGTACCAACCGCAGGTTAAAGGCCACTAATATACAGTGGGTGAATGTCCTCTGTCACACTCTACCCAGCTGTCAGTCAGTCTCTGCCTGAACACCTCCCGTAGAAAAGAACTCACTATATCTTAAGGTCAAGTTTTTTTCTATTTTGAGTTAATGAGATCTAATACTGAGTAGAAATCTACCTCCCCATAACTTATTACCACGGAATCATGGAGGAGAATTTAGAGGAAAAAAAAAAAAAAAACAGATTCAGTGGGAACAAGTATACTTGGAGTATCTGAAAATGGCATAAGGCATGTTTTTTTGGTTTCCTTTCTTTCAGATTAAACATCCTCAGGTCACTCAACCATTTCCCTGTGCAAATGGCTCTGAAGTCATTCTTTTAGCTACCCTCCCGGTGATATTTGATATGACTATAACACAATACACCAAGTAGTGCTGAGCAGATCAAATCCAAATGAAGTCAGATTAAAATTCTACTATGCTTTTTTCTGCAACTATATTGAAGGTTTTTGGGGGGCACAAATCAGCTTTACAGTTAACCCAAACTCAAACACCAAAGTCTGCCTGTCCTAGACAGTGGTCAAAGAAATGTTAGTATCACAAAAATTAGATTAAAAAACAAAACAACAACACCACCAATCAACCCAGAGGTTTAACTGGGCAAACTTTTAGTCAACTGTATGACTTCTCAGATCTACAAAGCTCTGAGAGGATGAATGTGTATGTATGCAGGGTTCCCTAAACAATTTTGAATGTGGAACATGGGATTAGATATGCTGCCAGAGTCTTCTCCCAATTGACCATTTGGACTTGCCTTCTGATTTTCACAGGGGGACAGAGTATTCTTCAATGCCATGTCCAATCAGCTCTACAAGTTCAGTGTTGTCCAAAATAACTTCCTGCACTTGGAAATGTTTTTTATTTGTGCTAATAATATGGCAGCCACTAGCTACACTGAGTACTTGTAATGTGGCTAGTATAACTGAGAAAATGAATGTTTTGTTTTATTAAACTTTAAATTTAATTTAAATCCACATAACCACTACTATACTGGACAATGGGGCTCCTACTTAAAGTACTTTAAAGTTCAGTTTCAGCAGTAATAATAATCCAATCACTATCTAACTAAAAGTCAAAGAAATAGGTTGGTTTCTTAAACACATGTTAATTTCTCGACACATGTGCAGATAAAAGTTGTCACTACTGCTTCTGGACAGAGACCTACATTTAAAACCTGTAGGAAAATAAGTTCTACCTCCTAGAATCATCTTTCACTTCCTGAGGTCCAAAAACCCGTAATGCCAACACAGCAGTCCCACCCAAATGCTCTATTACTATTCAATTGCAGGATCTGGTAAAGTAAGCCAATTAGTCAACCATGAAACATGGGACAGAATTACATCCTCTGATGGTGGATTCAGTAGTATGAGGGAAAAACTATTTTAAATGAAAGGTTACCCCTGTCCACACCTATGTGAAAATTAGAAATCTGGACCAAATCCTCTAAGGCCCCCAATCCATCTGTATTGTTCAACATGACATTCTTTTGATATACAGGGCTGTCATAACACATTATGCCAAGACCAACAAAATGGCCCACACTGGGAAGAGACACACTCTATGCAGGCTGCTGGCACTTAATGAACACTCTTTGAAGATGGTCTTAGGGGTTTCACTACATGCTTATCAGCTCACCTACATCAAACTATGTTATCACAAATCATTGATTCTTTTCAAAGTTAACAAGCAGTAAAAGGAGTTAACTTGGTACCATTATGAGGTGATAGCACTGCCACCAGTGCATGTAACCACTGTATTTTGTTCATTTCCTCCCTAGGCACAATGTGAAAGTGACTGATGACATTTTTTAACTTCCATTTCACAATTATTCTATATATGCAAAACATGGCTCAGAGAAACTCAATACCATATTAACCCAGTTGCCCAAATAGCATTTTAGATATACCTGTATCTCATAAGAGGCAGCAGAGGAGTTTGTTTCCCACACTTTATAAGGACCAAATTTATGGCATGTTCAAAACAGAAATTTATGTATCATTTGGTATGACAATTTTAATTTTAATCTACTATAATTGTGATTCAAATAAGTGCATATTATCACTATTTGGTCATCATGTATTATTTTCTACAATTAAATGCTATAATAGAGTGCCCAAAACAATAGAATTGGGGGGGGGGGCATACACACTATTTGGTACTACTTACTAGAGAAGCTAATGGCACTAAAAACAAATCCTAAGTTAAAATTACTGTTGCACAAGAAAACATCCAAGTTGGAATGTTACCTTTCCCCTACATAAATATTAGAATTAAAATAGGCTGAAATTTTTCTCTTAATTTCCCTTTATATTCTAAAAATTATAATAATCAGAGAACTCTTGTTAAATGTTTAAACAGAATAATTTTAATCCTGTATTTCATTTGTTAAACCAAGTATCTAATAATAAATGCATGGAAAAACTATCTCTGCTCTCTTATAATCTCAGTTCCCAAATCCACTCTCACAGTCAGTGTGAGGACTAGCCTACAGGGCTCCTCCACCAGCCCTAAACAATTCTACTTCTGTTTGTTTTTGTTTTTTAATATTTTTAAAAGCATTTTTTAATTGTAGATGGGCACATCTTTATTTATTTTTATGTGGTGCTGAGGATTGAACCCAGTGCCTCACATGTGAGAGGCAAGTGCCCTACTGCTGAGCTACAGCCCCAGCCCTCTACTTCTGTTTCAAGTAACTCAAAGAACAACAACAACAACAAAAACCAGCTATGGAATTAAAGGAGTAAGGAAGGGGGCAGATGTCCACCCTCCCTACTGCTGAATGACTACACACAAGTTGATGGCAAGGTTAAAAATGAAGGCCATTTCTTAAGAGTAACAAGGACCAACGGATTTAAGAAACAGAAATTAAGAAATCACTGGAGCCAGGCTTGGTAGTGCAGGCCTGTAATTCTGGCGACTTGGGAGGCTAAGGCAGGAGGATCACAAGTTCAAGGCCAGTCTCATCAACAATAAGCCCTAAGCAAATTAGTGATAACCTGCCTCAATATAAAAAATTAAAAAGGGCTGGAGGTGTAGCTCAGTGGTATTGTACCCCTGGATTCAATCCCCAGAACAACAACAACAAAAGATAAGCCACTGGAGGTAAGAAACCGTTTTCTATTTTTTTATTTTCTCCAGCAAAAATAGATGTATGTCAGGTTACTTCAAGCTGTAGCATCAAAATGGTCTATGGCCCAAGCCATTAAAGTGGATAAACTTTACTCTGCAAAACAATAAACCTGACATAATTCTTGTAAGACATCATAAAATCCACAAAGTCAAGAATGACAATGATTTCTTGGGAAAGGCAATGGTCAAAAATCTGAATCCATTGTCTGTAGTTCAAGGACAATGTATATTTACAAAGAAATACATGTGAGGGCTGGGGTTGTGGCTCAGTGGCAAAGCACTTGCTTAGCATGTACGAGGGGCTGGGTTTGATCCTCAGCACCACATAAAAACATAAATACATAAAATAAAGGTATTGTGTCCAACTACAACTAAAATACACACACACACACACACACACACACACACACACACACACGTGAGGAAAGAAAGATCTCACATGAGGAGAGATTTCCTTAGCAATTTCTCTATCAACTAGCAATTTACTTCTAGCAAATCTACTACAATATAGCTGGCCATGTGTGATCTACTATAATCTACTCTTCAACTGAGAAATATCTTTCAAGAATTTTAGTACATTCTTCTTCTCCTTTTTCCTAATGGGCACAAACATGAACAGTTATATAGGCTCTGTGGGTTGTTAAGACAGCCCATAACTATTCATGTGGTTTCCTTTCTATCCTCTGTAAATATATGAATGATAAATAATATCTGATGGATGATTCTTCTCCAAGAACGGAGAGTGTTCTATAAAAGACTCAAGTATGGAAGAGTCTTCTATAAAAAGAATTATGCATTATTTTACATCTTATGAGTTGTGCTAAAAAGTTAGTGTTTATCATGTAACACACCATTAACAATAACAATCACCATTACTTTCATTTTGTGCATACCACTATGTGTAGAAGTTTTTTAGTTGCCCCCTAAGACCCTTTTTCTTAAGTTTTATGTAGATGTATCAGTTACTCAGTTAAGACTAAATTTCCAAGTGTCCTTGCAGCTGGTTGTAGATAGATAACCAGGTATTGAACATTGCCAGGGATCAAGAAATGAGAGGATCTTTCACATCATGCCCTTAAAAGGAATATGCCCTTTTCTCCTTTCTTCTTCCTGTTGGCTGGGGCAGGACATGTGATGTTAGGGACAATGAACATCAATACAAAACTTGAGTTAACAACATCCTAGAATTGCCAAATGAGCCATAGGTGCTTCTAGGCCAACTGTTGAGAAAGAAAAACAAGTTTTTATCTCGATTAACTACTATTCCTTTGATCTCTGTCAAAGCAGCCAAATATCCAGCCAGGTCCTTCATGTTATCACTAAACCTCATATAACAACCTTATTATGTGGCATCCCTATACAAGGATGAGGAAACTGTGGCCCAGAAAAACTAGGTATTCTGATCAACGTCACAAAGGAAGCAGGTGGCCCAGCCAGGATTTGCTCCTGAGTTTCCCTAACTTCAGGTTCTTATCACACTGTTTCTCACATAATATAGCTCTTCCAATGAATTCTATAACTTTTTAATCAGGGCCACAAGTTTCTGAAAAACACAACTGTGTCTTGAGGAAAAGACTTTCAACTATATGGAACACACATACCCTGTCTGTCTCAACAATGAACCTTATAAAGAAAAAGGAGTATCCAAAAAAAACAACTGTCCCCTAAAACAGAACTGCAACTAATGTGACCAATATTTAACTTAAATTAATGTTAGTACAAACACTGACTTACCAAAAAAAAAAAAAAAAAAAATTCCCTTCTTTCTTCAAGTTGGATCTGTAATGAAGCTAAATGCCTACTGCTGGAGCTGCAAGACCTAGCAAACTTCCCAGGAAGACCAATAGCCACCTCATTCTGGAAGATTACCTTGAGCTTCTCAGTTTTTACTAAGTTCTTCCTCTCCAATGTCTTAGGACCAAAATAACTTGGAATAGAATCCATTTCCCTGAAAGTACAATAGGAAAGGAGGGCAGAAAAGAGGGTATTTACTATGCCAGGTACTTAACATTAAAACTATAATATACATTATAAAGATGGGGTTTATTCTTATTCCATTGAAATATTAAGGCTTAAAGAGATAAAACTTCCTAACACAAAGCCAGTAAAAGGCACAACTGATCCAATTTCAAATCAGTTGAAATGCTGTCCCTACTACTGCCATGGTGTGTGGTGCCATCGTGATGCAGAGTTTTCAATCCATATTAGAATCATCTTAAAGGTATGTTCCTTGAATGGGGTGGGGGTGGCCAAGACAATATTTACTGGCATTCTCAAATTTTGCTGAGGACCCAAAAGGACTAAGGGTCTACAAGCTATATCTTGAAATCACTAATGAAACTACACTGAGATTTTCAGCTTGTTCAGATCCTAGGGTCACTTTTACTTTTTCCCTCTAAAAGAAGAATATTAGGGCTGGGGTTGTGGCTCAGAGCACTTGCCTAGCATGTGTGAGGCACCAGGTTCAATTCTCAGCACCACATATAAACAAACAAACTAAAGGTCCACTGACAACTTAAAAAAAAAAAAAAAAAGTTAAAAAAAAAGGATATTAAAAAGGAAGATAACCAATTCATATTCTTCCAAAATGGGGAGGGAGGGCTGGTTCCAGGTACTCCCAAAAGGAACTGAGAGCTCTGTCTTCACTGCCACAGCCAGTACTGCTGTGGCAGTGAAAACTTGCTGTGGTAGTGAAGACTTGCTGTGGCAAGTGGTGCTTTCTATGTGCTAAACTGCTCAGGTATAATCCTAAGTAATCCTCACAGTCACTGAATGCATTTCATGATATTATTAATGTCATCCTATAGATGAGGAAACCGAGACTTAGGCAAAAGGTCACACAGCTTAGCTTAGTTAAAAGAGTAAGCCATCCAATTTATAATAAAGAGACCAGAACTTGACCCTGACCTGACTGACATCATCCCCACATTTCTTGTTTATGGAAATGCCAACTTGATTATTTATAGTTCTCCTGCTAATGAGACCCAACTTAAGAGAAAAGCTTCCCATACTTACTACCTTGACAGGTGCCTTTTTAAGAAAAAAAATTGACAACAGAAGAATATATCTTACCCATTCCTAACAGCCAAAAGTAAGTGGAGAAAAGAACAGCTTAAGACAGATGAAGTAAGGTTTCTCTAAATTCTGATATTAGAAATCCTGTGAAATTTTAAGTGATGGATCTTCACTTTTAATGACAAGAGTTAGTAATATCTTTTGTCTAATGCCTAGAACTAGGACTTTGAAAGTAGTTATATGTAAGATGCAACAGTACAACATTAAAATATATATATTGGCTATAATTTTTTAACATTATAGTGAAATTTAATAGAAAAATTTTTCTGTGACTTTTATATGTAGACACCTTGGTCAACTACTTTTGAGCTACAATTACACATCTGAAGAAAAAAGTCTTAAAAAACTAAGTTTATTTAACAGTAGTCATTTCATACGCTACACACACACATGCACACAAATTTAAATAATATGGTAAACCACAAACAAACAATACTGAGCAGGTACATTAATCAGCATTTGGGGGCTTAATTAAAAACAGATTTCACCTAGATGTAAATTTACCTCTTGTTCCTGTCAAACTCCCAAAAGCCTGACTTTTAGGAGCTCAAAATCCCACTTACCACTGTCCTATAGCTTATGCACTAGTCTTCAGGGAATGTTTTTCTATTTTCTAAATAGATCATTTAATTTTTAAATAAAAACATTTTAAAATAAATTCTAATGCCACAGCTGCTGTTTTGGCAGTGAAACTGTCACACAGAGAGCCGGTGTTAAAAGATCAGATTAAGAGCCTTCAGTCCTGGCACTGAGTGACGCCTGCAGCCATGCAAGAGTGATTTTCCATGCCTCTGAAAAGACAGGAAATAGAATTCATCTTCCTCTAATAACCTGCCTCCCCCACTCCCTCCAGATTACAGTCCATCTGGCCTCAGGGAAGAATTGAGGAGTCTAATGCTCACAGAATGCCCTGAAAATGAAACAAGGTGGGCAATGTTCAGACACAAAACATCAGAGAGGACCAGATTTGACAGGAGCAAAAACATTTGTAGCCCACATATTTAAAAATATACATACATCTAAGGAACTAAAAAAAGAGCAAATTAAATACAAAGAAAAAAGAAGAAAAGTTATGCACAGAATGAAGATTTAGGAAATCCTAACATAGGACATTACATATGAATTAAAGATTTCAACCAAGAAATGTCAAAGCATTGGGGAAATAAATAAATGGTCAGAATATGACACCTACTCTCCTAGTCTGAAGAACAAAAGAGTTACCAGTATTTCCCTACATTTTCCTGTACAGGTACAACCTTCCTTAACCAATTAATTCCAGTCCAGTCTTGCTCAGCACCACTACCATTACACATTCCATTCCTACTGGGCTTGCTCACACAAACCATATAACTCATGTGGGAAAAAAACTTACTAGCAAATCAGCTCCACCAACACCCCCAAGACCTCCTTCCATTTCTGAACATAATCCACATATCCTGCAGAAATGTCATGGAAACCAAAGCTGTTTCAATAATTATACATAGGGGTCTGTACCTGCAGAGGCCTAGTCTAATACCACCCTGGGGATAATTCTAACTTTTTCCTGCTACCTTGGGGTATGAAATCCCATCCTGGTTACAGTTCTCTGGATCACACATGCTTCCTACTTCTATCTTCATAAAGTTGAGCTGCTTAAAGAAATGCATACTACTATGAATCAAGTAAACGGTAGTTGGCTTTCCTAAAGAAATCCAAAATATGCTCCTTAACAACTCTTAATAACTTGCCATCTAATCCAAACACAAGAAAACCGTAAGTAAAAATAGGTAAATTGGAATATGACTGGTGATAGTTTTGTGGTCACAGCAACAATAGAGCCTTTGCTTTTTGTGATCCAGAAGATTCTGGAGGTTAGGTAAGGCTGTAAATATGTGTGCCCTTTCCCAATATATGCTCACTTAAGGATACTCATGGTTTTGATGTCCAACCCAGTTCAGACCAAAAAAGAAGTCACAAATAGCAATCCATATATCCACAACACACATGCATGCTCAAATAATGTTAATGCTAACATCAGCACATGGCCACTAGTAGGCAGGTGGATGAACAGCTCTTCTAAAAAGCAATGACACAACAGGCTGACACAACTGAAAAAGTGGAGGCAATGTGCTCAATACCTTCTGAGCCCCAAAAACAAAGCATGCAGAGTACTCTGTTAGTAGTTCTTCCTCCTTATAGCTCATCTTACCCAAGGAAAGGAAGGTTAAGTTATCCAGAAGCAAAAATCATCTCTTTCCAATACTCTCACCTAAACTTTATAACTACCAAAAGCAAGCAAGCAAAGACAGAAAGAGAAGGTAGAGGATATGTCACAAGGAAGGGATCAAGCTCTAGAAATGCACCTCCTCATTCCAACGTATGTGCATCTGTCAATAATGTGCACTTCCCCTAATGGTGAGGAGCAAGGCAAAACTAGTGAGCCACATGCCAGGTCTTGACAATGTGTGAAGGCCCCTGTAAACAAAACCTAATTTTGATGAAAGTGGCACTCAGAGAAACTAGTCCACTGAGTCCATCTTGAATATCTTTTCCCAGATACACAGATAATATAAAGACTTAGGTAAGAATAAGTAACTTTTTAAAAACAGCTAGCCAAAAGTTACATTCATTTGTTTACTATGTGAAGCCTTTCCGTTTGATATGTCTTGTAAAGACTCTTAATGGCTAGTGACAAGGAAGGTAGAACAAGCTCTTGTCTTCCTGGCAATTTTTCGATCTTTCCTATTAGATGCCATTATGATAAACAAGCATAATTTTGAGAAACACTACATCATATAATGACAGCAAAATATTTTAACAATTGAATTTTACTTAGCACATTAGAAAATATCACATTATATAAACACATTTAAATTACACTCCACTGAATTTTAATAAGGTATAGAAGTTGGAACGAGAACACTGTATCTTAGAAATGTGAAATACAAATATTAAGAGACTGGCAAGGCCAGAGTCAGTTCCACAATGTCTTCTTTAAAGAATCACTAAAATGCCAACTTCTAGTCCAGTGCCTAAAATCAACTACCTTACCTCTTGGGACAGAAAAGGAATGACTTGTGCACAGATAGCATTCAGCCTCTTGACAATCTCTGCCTGCAAAATAAAAAATAAAAATAAAATTTTAAAAAGAGGATAGCAATAAAGAGAACAGTCAGCTGATTACCAATTCTTGAAATATTAACAGGATGATATTAAAACACACTTTATATTCTGGCTTGAGTATTTATTTCCTAAGAGGAAAACTATGTTGTCAGCAAGCCCATTAAAAGGAGGCAGTGATAACAGTGCCACATAAATAGCACAATTTATTAACCAGCATGTACCTTAAAAGTTAACCTTCAAAGACCAAGGCAATATAAAAAGAAGTTTATTTTCATTAGTAGAAATCAGTTTTCAAAAGCTTCATCATGATCCTTGCCTATTCTCATGTTTCTCATAAAACTAAGACTTTAAGCTTTTACATGATAAACATCTTTCCTACAACCCAACACTTCCCATTACTAACTCACTGGATTGCTACATTTGTTGCCTTTACTTTTAAACAGGAGCACTGGGATTTTATACCTAAACTTCCAACCTCCTCAAAGAGGAGTACCCAAGCAACCAAGTAAGTTGATTAATTCAGATTCTTAGTTATAAATTATTGAGGAATGAGATGCTTTCAACCATAGTAAAAATTTCCAAATGTGTCCCATCAGGGTATTCAGTGGGTAGAGGTTTGGAAACATGCTAACATCTTACTATACTTGGCAGAAAGTAATCAGAGTCTATCTAGGGAATAATCTTGGGAACCTTATCTTCTTACTGTCCATCTGCAAAAGTCCCAAGATTGTCAGAAATCAGAATTTATTCTATAACACTTTTAGTAAATACAGAAACCTCATACCAACATGATGTGACAAGAAGCTTAAGAAGCAGAAAAATACTACCACTACATGTTTTTTATAAAAAGCTACTCAAATCTAAGCAATGTTCATCTTAATTTGTACTTTTGGATGATATGTTGTTTAATTTAGAAAATAGTTTTTTTAGACATACATACAAAATAGCTTATATTTTAATGATGGGGTACAGAATACGAGAGGAAGAAGCGTTGAAAGCCAAAAACCTTAACCAATTAATATTCCTGAGACATTCTTAAAATAGGTTCCATCTAGGGTCAGTTCCTCATTTTATAACAGGGCAAAAATGCTCTTTTTCCTGCTAAGTCATTACCAGAATGACAGTGACACTCTACTTGTGCAATCTAGGCTTCCTTCTTTCATCAGCAACCCTTTTGACTTTGCAGCTATGCAATCTTTTTAAATGCCAACACCTTAAAAACTTTGCCAGCCAACAGAAAACACAAATTCACCATGAAGTTTCAAAGCAAGCTTTCCACTTTGGCCTGCATTCCTAAAAGAATGGACAAAAACCCAACTCCAATAAGCAGCAGTGAATAAGGACCCAACTGTGCTGACCCGATTTAATTTACTGCACTAGCCCCATGGAACACTTAGCCATCCTTTAAGAATGCTTAAACCACCATGAAAAGATGCAATGGGAATCACCAAACCACTCTCCACCTGGACAAAAATACCACAGTGGATATGGGGTGAAATTCCAGGGTGAGTTAAAAAAATAGAGTGGCAGTCAGAAGGCTGAACGCAATACATCTCAAAGGCATTTGGCTGTTAAGCTTTTTGTAGGGAAAGGTGGAGGGGGAGAGAATAAAAGATAATGAGACACTTTGGGGCAGACCAAACTGATGATTCTAATGCTTAGAACCATCTGCCAAGCATATTTTTCTCATTATGTTGTTTACATAAATAAAATAGTCCCTTGCTAGGAGGGTTGAAAAATGTGTGGGCCCACAAGAAAACTGAGTTCTTTAGTTTGCCTACATAACCTAGACAATAAAATCTACTCAAGAAACTTACTAATTTGGCAAAATAAAGACCAAAAAGGTATTTGGTTCCTTAAGTTTGGATCTAGGCTATTTTAAGTCTGACCAACTATTTAAAGAAAAATTCTACATTTTCTTAAAAACAAGTATAAAAAAGAGAAAAACCTAAATCATATATGTTAACATATATACAAAACAAAAAAAAAAAAAAAAAGAAGGAACTTTTCCTTTAAAGGTCTTCTTGTATTTAAAAGACTTTCTTAATTTATTTAAGTTGTCATGCCAATGGATTTTCATAGGCAGGCTAATTGGCAGTGGGGGGTGGGGTGAGATGTGTGTGTGATTTCATAAAATTAAGCAGGTCATTCCTCACTTTGAAAGCTAAAGTTGCCTCGGAAACACTGCTGCTTGTATGGTCATCTAATTTTGCCTCTTTTGTCCCACAGGACCCAGCTTTAGGGAGGCATCATTTATTTACAAGCCTTTCCACTGGGCTTCAGCGATCAGCCAATAATACTGTGGACACACACTTCTAATGGCCTGTGTTTTGAAACTGAGTCTAATCTAATGGCATGGGGCCCAAACTCCTTTTCCAGCACAGCCATTAAAGGATGTAGGTTATTGCTGTTGTCACCATTGATATTTGTCATTGTAATGTAATTAGGGCCCTAAAATGATGCATTACAGCCCTTGGCACAGCTTCTATTAAAATCTTTTCTTCTGCTCACTGAACTGCGACCTGCTTTCTGATGAATAACAGACAGACAGCTTTAGGGTAAGGAGCAGATTCATCAAAGAAGTATTTTTCAGCTTTGGGGAATGAGAAGTTAAAAAAAAAAAAAAAAAAAGGCAACCAAGGAGGAAAAGCACTAGGGGAGGAAAAGCCACAACACATATTTGAATTTCATCTGACCACTTGAAATTCTGATTGCATCTGATGAATCTTGCTTAGACAATATATTCCCAGCCTTCGAATCACATGGTTAATCAGGGCTCTAATCTGCTATCCATCAGCCTATGCCACCTCTGTAGCTTCCAATCAAATTTATAGGTAATGTGGGTCATGCATCCCTGAGCAAGTATATTCAGACAGCCCATTTACACAGGAAGAGATTCTGACATAACTGCTGTTAGGGTTACTTGATGTTATAATGGTATTCAATGCTTTATGGACACTACCAAACTATTGCCTTTAGATTCATAGTAGTCCAAAATAGCATTAATGGCCTCAATGAAAGGATAATTGTTTATGTTCAAGTATAAACAAAAAACTCATTTTGGCAGTCACACTTTGTCAAATATATTCCCGATTTTTGACAATGCTATTATGTCCTCCCCTATCTATAGATATATGTAAAAGAAAAAAAAGTGATACGTTTTCTATCCTCAACTCACCACCATTCTATCTTCTCTTTCTACTTATCTACCTTTACATCATATTCCAATAAAAAGAATATAAAAAAATGACCATCCCTGTTTAAAAACAAACAAAAAACTCAGTTTGGACAAAATATCTTAGGAAAAGGTAACAACAACAACAAAAAGCATTCTATGAAAATCCTTTGACCATTCACTAAACACCTGGCACATGAATGCCAACAGGCTAACTCAAAAGTGAAGACAGACAGTGGAACAGTAGCATGACCAGTGAGTAATGAACTGAGAAAACACCATGAAGAATATTTCATTCCTCTTTATTCATACTCCAGTACTTAAGAATTATTGGAAAATTTATGAACTACCTTACATCATTAAAAAAGTAATCTCATGCACCAAAAAGAATGCTGCTCAACAGATTAAAAAGTAAAAAGTGTAAGGCACACAATATCACATATATATTTCCCTTATAAATTACACTAGTTATTTAAGACAAAAAAAAACTAGTCAAGATTATACCTGAATTCAATTAGAATTCCTCACATGGACCTGATATAATAAAAATCTAATTTTTATTTCGATTATTTATGCCTATATATTCTTTCTAAAAGACAAAAAAACCTATTCAAATAACATAATAAACTTAAAATAAAGTATGATACAATTTTAGCAATCAAAGAAACATATCCAAAAATTATGGTGATGCACACTTATACTCCAGTGACTTAGGAGGTTGAGTCTGGACAATAGCAAGTTCAATGTCAACCTTGGGAATTTAAGGTGACCCTGTCCAAAAATAAAATTTAAAAGAGCTAGGAATGTATCTCAGTGATAAAGCACCTCCGAGTTCAATCCCCAAAAATTGAACAAAAAAACACCAAATATCTGTTTAAAAAATGTTTCATGAAGTTTTTAGACTCTTGTTGAAACAGGAACAACATTTCTAAATATGTACTGTTGAAATAAATCAATAATAAAGCATTATTGGGAAACCATTTCAGCAGTCAGCTTAAAAAAAAGAGCAAATACAATTTAAGGAAAACACTTTTGACAAATAACATTCTACCATTAATTTATATTCTATAGTAGGTTTCTTTGCCAAAAAATTTTTAAAAGATTAATCTTTTTATTAAATGTTTATCAAAAATATACACTCACCCATTATATATAATCACTTAAAAAATAAAAAATTCCTACTCTCCGTGCCTGAAATCCTTTTTAGAATAAGCACAAATAAATTTTGTAACCTTCTCCCATACTTCACCACTGAAGAACTCTCTAACATTTTTAAAATTTATTTCACCAGAAAAATAAATTATCTTGATTTATTCCAATCTTTCTGAAGAACCTATGCATCTTTGAAAACTAATCTTGCCTAACCCTAGATTATTAATCAGAGTACTAATAAATTCATTCTTTCCTAAAAGTCCAGACTAGAAATAAGGGAAAATATTCAAGTAGTAATATTACTCTAAACTGATGCTATAGTTTGGATAAGTGTTCCCCAAAGGCCCATGTGTTAAAGGCTTGGTCTGGTTACCAACCTGTGGAGCTATCCAGAAGTAGTAAAATCTTTAAGAGGCGGGGCCTACAGGACAGAAGTTAGGTCACTGGAGACATACCCTAGAAGGAGATAAGGGGATATTGGGACCCTGAACTTTCCCTTTTTTTTTTTTTTTTTTTTTTTTAACTTCCTAGAATCCATAAGTAAGCAGTTTTATTCCACCATGTGATTCCCACCATGATATATTACCTTGAATAGGCTCAAAACCCACAGAGCTAATCCTGTACTAAAACCTCCAACACTCTGAGCCAAAAACCAACCTTTCCTCTTTGAAGTTAATTATCTCAGGTGTTTTGTTATGGCAACACCAAGCTAACACAACTAAAAACTCAATATTTACCTTGCCATCAAACTTAAACTTTATAAAACAAATTTTATACTGAAAGACCTAAGCAATCTCATTCTACTTGGGACCTCATTTTGCTCTGAAACTTAACCTCTGACCTACTACAGTCCTAAAGTCAGGAAAATACCACAGAAAAGCTCTGTGGAAACAGTTCTAGGAAAAGCCACAGATGGTGATCACCTAAGATAGGCCAAGATATCGAAATATCTGAAATTCCAGATGGCCCCCACCTAGGTGTGGTGACCAATATCTAAACTAGAAGCCCTGCAGTTTGGCACGTACCCCCTTGGGACATCCTCACGATTTAAACCAATCAATTTTAAGTGCGTCAACCCCTTGAACTAACCAATAATTCTTTCCAGATTCTTTCCCACCACTTGATATGCTAATCATGTTTTAGAGTTGTTATTTGATTTTCCCATGGTGGTGGTGGTGTGATGATTTGCTAAGAGATGCTATGATGTATGTGGGGGTCCCTGCCTTCTCCAAAGGATGTATAAAACTACTGCAAATTCTGGGCTCGGGGGCCTCTCAGCGTCACCTGTTGCTGTGTGTGCGCGGAGGACCAAGCTAGCTCGCAATAAACACCTCTTTTGCTGCTTACATCGGATCTTGGTCTCTGGTGGTCTTTTGGGGGTCCCAAATTCGAGCATAACAATACATTTAAAAAAAATCAGTCTAGGCTGAGAGATTTAGACCAACAGTACTGTCAGCATTACTAACAAATTGGTAAACCAAATGTCCTAAATTTTACTTTAGAGTTCAAGTGCTTATTTTTATGTAATATTTTTAAGATTGCATAATAAAATGAAGTAATATCATATAAGCAACATTTTAACAACAGGACATCTATCAGTTTCCTAAAAGACTGGTTAAATCTACTGACCATGCTCAAGTCCCTCATATGAAATGGTACAGTACTGTACAGAACCTTTACACATCCTCCCAAATACTTCAACTGACCTCTAGATTACTTATAACTAATACAAAGTACATGTGATATATGTATATTATATTCTTTAAGAAATAATGACAAGAAAAGAATCTGTATATGTTCAGTACTAACATGATATTTTTCCATATATTTACAATCCGTGGTTAAATCCACAGATGTAAAAACCATGGATACATAGAGGGACAACTGTACTTCAAGCTGCCTTTAAATTATGCAAGCAATTTATTTTTTGTATTTTTAACAAGTTCTCATTAAGAATACCTACATATCCATGAAAGCAACAAGACATATTTTATCTCCATGTACCTCAAAAACACATGTACCTCAAAAAAAAAAGCCCAAATCATAAGTGTATTATCACCTTTTTGTCCACTCAGCAAATATTTATTAGGTGCTTACTGATTATTTGGACTCTTAATTGCTAAATGAAGACAAAGGAGTGAAGTGCAGAAGACAAGTAAATCCCTACTGTGTGGAATTCACTCACATCATAAGGACAGGGAGACACAGAAGCAAGTACACAAACACATGAAGAGGAATGTCAGAAGTGCTACAAATAAGATAAAAGAGAACTTTGGGGCAAGGGGCCAGTCTGGTTTGAATGACATGATCAGTCAAGGATAAATAAAGTGACTTAAAACTTGATATGTGGCTGAAAACATAATCTCCCAGAGCATGTTCTATATTACATTTTGCAGATATTAGTAACAAGTATTATATACATAAAGAACTCTCTGATTGGATGGCCTTACTTTGCCTCTGCAAGTTAAACAGCTTTGTTTCCTTTTGGACATCTCAAAGGCTTTCATTTGATAGTGTTAGTTCTACATCTTTGGAGAAAAGCACATCAAAAGCAATACTACTCAAATTTCCCCGACTATGGAACCCTTTCTCCTAGAAGCTCTCAGAGGAAATAATATTCTGTAGGAAACAGGGCTGGTCAGTGGTTTCTTGCCCTGGCTTTACATCACCATTACCAGCAGACCTTTCACAAACAGATGCTAGACCTCACCCCACACCCATTAACTCACAATCTCCAGGGTGGGACCCAGGCTTCAGTATTTCATTTTAAAGATCCCTAGGTGATTCTAATGTGCAGGCAGGATTAAAAGCCATTAAGATAGAGCAAAGGGTGTACACAACAAAAAACAGTGGAAAATAAGGGCAGGAAAAGATCCACTGGGTCAGACTATGAATGGTCTTGAATGCCACACTAAAGAGCTTGTTCTTTACTTGGAAGGCAGCAAGGATCTATCCAGGACAATTACTAGGAAAACTATGCTAACACTAAATGGCGAAAGATACTTCAGTGCACTCTGTCCTCTACCCTCTTCTTGCCACTAATTATGTTTAAATGGCTGTGAAAGAAGAGATTTTTATCCACAAAACATACCACAGGAGGAAAGACAAGAGAATGAAAGTTAACTTCAAATAGGAGCAAAATGAATTCCCAAAGCACTCCAGTTTTAGGAAATTCAACAAAGTATTTTCAGGTACTGGCTGCTACTCTTCTAAGCTAGAAACTATGGTAGAAAGAGTAACGAATGCAGAATGGATCTGAAAACTTGAGGTATGTATTTTATTTTTTTGGTAGCAGGAACTGAATCCAGGGTTGCTTAATCTCTGACCAAATCCTCAGCTCTTTTTTACATTTTATTTTGAAACAGAGTCCTTAGGGCTTTGTATGTCCTTAGGGCCTTGCTGAAATTGGTTTCAAAGTTGCAATCCTGTCTCAGCCTATGGAGTCACTAGGTTTACAGTCATGCGCCACCACACCTGGCCACTTGAGGTGCTTATAATCCAAAACAGGAAAAGACCAAATACACCCAATAACATATGTCATGTATAAGCGGGACACAGAGAAGTCCTAGAAGGGGAGAAATCCCTTTTGGTTTTGGTGAAAGTACTTTGGAAATCATATTAATTACCCAATTTTCAATAACTGTGTACTACTCTCTCCCTGGTAATGTGTCCTAGTCTGAAAGCGAATAGGGGATAGAATTTATAAAGATGATGAAGAAATATATAAAATAGACAGTATTTTAAATTATTAACACAGGACTATTTTCCTGAATAAATGAGGGTGAAAGGATTCTGAGAGACAAAAAAGAGAGTAGGGAAAAGAAAGACCATTTCAAAAAGAGCCTGCTGTACCATAAATTCAGAGAAGAGAAAGAATGAAAGGGGAAAGAGGCAGTGGCAGCGATAGCACAAGATGATGCTCAAGAAGTAACTCCAGAAGAGCCTAGTAGATCAGGCTTATGTCCAGCTGGATTAGACCAGTTAGGAGATTGCTATATTACTCACAGTGAGAGTCATTTTAAATATGGTGATGAAGAGTTGGATTATGATCATGATATCTACCCTAAAATTCATGGAGAGCTTGCAATGTGCCAGATACTTCACTTAATGCTCAAAGCAATTTTAAAAGGATTACTCTTGTCCCCATTTTATAGATAAGGCCTACAAAGAGTAAAGTGTTATGAAGTCACCATGATGACATAGATAGCTAAAGAGAAGTAAACATGTGTAGGAATAACAGGGAACAAATTCCAGAAGACCTTATGATTGGCTGGGTATAGCTAATGAAGGAGACATGAGGGCAATAATCACTTGCCTCCCCCTGCATGTTTCCCAACTTGAAAAACTGGATGGATAGAGCTAGCATTTCCTCAGATAGGATCTCTGGACCTCAAGCAAGCTTGCAGGGGAGGATGTCAGTTTTAGAACCGGTTGAATTTAAGTACCTATGAGAATAGTCTCGGAGAGGTCTGGGTTATTTGAGAGAGAGAGAGAAAGAGAGAGAGAGAGAGAGATTGAGATTAACCTACTTAACAGAATAGATGAGACCACCTAAACAAAAGGGTAAAATGGATATAAAGGGTAGAGCCATTCTGGGAATACTGGCAGGATTTTCAGGTACGAAGAAAAGCTCCTAAAAATGACCCTATAGGAAGAGAGAGAGAGAGAAGGGGGCAAAGGCTGTAGACAAGAGACAGATATGGGGACACACAGACTCTAACATAAGGACAAGCATGGTGACCATAGTCACAGCAAAGGAGATACTCTGCACAGGAAGGACCAGCAACATGTGGTGGCTTCACTAGATTTGTATAACTGAAGAGTAAGAAATTCATGATTCCAGAATGTGAAGCCTAGTTATATGACCCACCATGCATTAAAACACTAAGTCATAGGCATATGGGCAAGGTTTGTTGTAGGAACAGTTTTGGAAAAGCATGGGAAGAATTCAGACTCAAGTGACCAACATTCTAAAAAACACATCTATTATGAATGATCCAACTATAGAATCCCAAATCCCAGAGTGACTGGCTAATTTCTAATCTAGTTGAGTATAGACCTTAAACAACCTCTCCCCAAAATGATTCCAAACTCCATTTCTACAACCATGAAAAAAATGGAAATAGCCACAGTTCAAGTTTTCAGAAATATTTATGAGGAAAGACATATGAATAAAATCCCTTAAGGTAAGTAAGTAGTTCTGTTTTAAGACAGAACAGAGATTAGATACTGCTACAAATTGAGTGACTGTATTGTTAGGTATCGATTCAAGCTTAGGGCTTTTTTTAATCTTTCAATTAAGAAAGCATCCCTCACTAATTTATACAACAGAAGGGCTGCAGGGTCCAAGAGGTAGCTGGAGACAGATCCAAGGAGCAAAAGGATACTAGACTCAATGGTACAGTAACAGAGGACAGTGCCTCTTCATTGACTGGAAGGAGTGAGGTCATAGGCTAACCCCAGAAATTTGCTATTTCTCCACTTTCTTGCACTGTGACCCAGAAAAGACATTCTTGGTATTTATGTTTTGCTACTGGCAAAGATCTCTCTTCCTCTTTTCTTGGTATACAGATACTTACTCTGTATACAATAAAATTTATATATAGGAGTAAAGAGTAAAGAATATCAGCAGGCTGGGGGAAGGAGGTAATTCAGGCTTAATTTTTAAGCTTCTCTGATAATACATATATTATGGTCCTGAAATTAAAGACTACAGAATAAAAGTTCCATGAGACTTACTGAAATATATTCTTCCCATTCAGCAGATGGTGAAAAAAAAAAAGAAAAAGAAAAAGAAGAAAGACAAAAATTTTCTGAGAATTTAGAATTGCTTTAAGAAGAACATAAATGGATTTTACATTAACCAAAGTACCAAGCGCAGTGCTTCTTTCAGCTTCCAACCTGTGAATCCCTGTCAACTGCCTTAAGTACGCTGCAATATGCCATATCACTTTGCTTTTTAAATTATTATTTTTGAGGTTACACTGCATGTTATGAACTTTAGTCAATTCCTAATTTGTAAGTAATCCTAATAAGCTTTTTGATTGATTACAAATTTTAAAACAGTGATACAGAAAGTTGCCATGCCCCAAACTGTTACCAAACAGCAAGAAGAAAATGGGCTTCTGCCAGGACATAAATCAACAACTGCTAGGTTTGGCTAGGTAGGTTTCCTAAATTTTGTTTTGTAAAGGACACTGTCCATGAAGGATGTAATGTATTCATTTATATTATACTACAAGCTCCTATCTCATCGCCATTTATAAGCAATAGTTCACAGAGATGCACCAGTCCACCAACTACATTCTGAGTATACTACAACTCCAATGCAGCACTCCTAAATCTCGAATCTATGATTTCTTACTACCTTAGACTCTAGATGATAGAGTCTAGTTTCCCTCCAGGAAACAAAATTCTCCAACACAACCCTATGAAAAGGGCATTCCTTCGTCTCCTCCCTGGCTAATTTAGAAAAGTTAAATAATCAGTTATAAAACTATCAAGTGGGTGAATGAAAGCCTGGAAATTAATTCTTCAGATAATCCCATTTCAGTTTCCCACTAGGTCAGCACCATCTGCTAGTCTGAAGGGCTGTGCTATAGCAAACAAAAAATAAAGGACCACAAACTATAAATATTTCCTTATTTCTAAAAACCAGAAAATGACAGGGTTAAGAGAATGATATGGTAAATGTTACAATTAAAGACATTAGTCTGAGCTTCTTTCACAACATAATATACTTCTAAAGTGGGAATTTTTGTGATACAGAAGACAGAGACAAACCCACACAGTCATCTGATTCTTGACAAAGGTGCCAAAAAACACACATTGGAGAAAAGACAGCCTTTTTAACAAATGGTGCTGGTACAACTGCAAGTTCAAAGCCAGCCTCAGCAAGTTAGCAAAGCCCTAAGCAACATAGTCAGACCCTGTCTCAAAATTTAAAAAATAATAAAAATGGGGTGGGGATGTGGCTCAGTGGTTGTGTGTCCCTGGGTTCAATCCTTAGTTTAAAAAAAAAAAAAATTCAGAATATATAGAAAGCTTAAAAAACTACACCAAGGGGCTGGGGTTTGGACTCAGCAGGAGAGCACTTGCCTAGCATGTGTGGGGCGCTTGGTTCGATCCTCAGCACCACATAAAAAAAAATAAAATAAAAATAAAGGTATTGTGTCCAACTACAAGTAAACAAAATTTAAAAAAAAAAAAACTATACCAAAAAAAATCAAATAACCCAATTAACAAATAGGAAAATGAACTAAACAGAAGGTTATCAAAAGAAATACAAATGGCCAGCAAATGCATAAAAAATTGTTCAACCTCATTAGCAATTAGGAAAACAAATCTAAACTACACTGAGATTTCACCCCATACCAGTCAGAATGACAGTCATCAAGAATATAAATAATAAAAAAATCTAGATAAAATGTCACGCGCAAAAGACAGGCTTTAGAAACAAACAAAACCATTTGAATACTAGTGGTGCCAGAGACCATCGATGGGTCTTTGAGAATGTAACTGGTCCACTCTGAGCCTCTGTACCCTCAGTTCTAGGATAATATGCAATGGGTTCACCTTCTTCATGGAATAACACCCCCACTGGGATCGGGTCTTTTTATTCCAGAAGGCCCTGTGGCTCAGGCCCATCCACCAGGCACAAAACACATTCATGAATTGTTGCTTACTTTTGTCAAATGCTTTTTTAAAAATCTGTTTATATTAAAATAAATAAATAAAAACATGTTTAGCGTGTATATAATTTTGAACCTTGGCTGAGTTATACTTTATATTCCCTATTTGAGATCACAGTATTTTTTTCAATAAAATTAATTTTTGAATATATAATAAAAAATATGGGAGAGAATGTGGAGAAAAAGGCACACTTTCACATTGTTGGTAGGAATGTAAATTAAATTAGTACAACTGCTATGGAAATCAGTTATGAGGCTCCTCAAAAGACTAGGTGAGGGCCAGGCTTGGTGGCACATGCCTATAATCCCAGGGGCTCAGGAGGCTGAGGCAGGAGGTTAGCAAGTTCAAAGTCAGCCTCTGCAAAAGTAACTCAGTGAGATCCTGTCTCTAAATAAAATACAATAGGTATGGGGATGTGGCTCAATGGTCAAGTGCCCCCGAGTTCAATCACCGGGTACACACTCAGAAAAAGAAAATACTAGGCAAGGAACCACCATATGATCCAGCTATATAACTCCTTGGTATTTATCCTGAAGAATTAAGGATAAATACTTACTGCAGTGATACATGTATACCCTTGTTTATAGCAACACAATTTACAATAGCCAAGCTATGGAACCAGCCTAGGTGTCCAACAATGGATGAATGGATAAAAAAAAATGTGGCATATTGCTGGATGTAGCTGGTGCCCACCTGTAATGCCAGTGGTTCTGGAGGCTGAAGCAGGAGGATTGCAAGTTAAAAGCTAGCCTCAGCAATTTAGTGAGGACCTGAGCAACTTAAGGAAGCCCTATCTCAACATAAAAACGGGCTAGGTATGTGGGCTTAGTGGTTAAACACCCCTAGGTTCAATCCCTGTTACTATTAAAAAAATATATATATTTATATACACAATGCAATTTTATTCAGCCCTAAAGAAAAATGAAATTATGGCATTTGCAGGAAAATGAATGAAACTAGAGATCATCGTGTTAAGCAAAATAAAAGTCAAATTCAGAAACTTACAGGTCTTTTTTCTCTCTTACGTGGAAGCTAGAAAGGAATAAGGAAAACAAAGGTAGGAGTGGATCTCCTAACAGAGAGATCAGTAGAGGAAAGGGACCAAAGGGTGGGAGGTGGAAAAGGAAGGGGGAAGTACTGGGAAGTGATATTGGCCAAATTATATTATTGTACTGTGTACATGTACACACATGTAAAACAAATTTCATCAACATGTAGAACTACAATGGACCAATAAATAATGTAGAAAAATAAACTGAGTTTTGCTTTAACTTGCATTTAATAAATTTCCTACAAATATTTGTATATTTATTAAATTTTCAGAAAAACTGCTCAAGTTCACTAGTACTCAACCCTGCTGTGCATCAGAATCACTCTGAACCTTTTAGAAAAATTTCAATGCCCAAGTCCCCCGTTATGGGGCCCTGGAACCAACATTTTATAAAAAGCATTAATCCAGTCCTACCCATGCTGCTTTTATAGATGAGGAAATGAGACTCAGAAAAGTTAAAATAATTTCTCCAAAACAAGTTACTGATTGAATTAGGACTGGCTCCTAAAAAAATACTTAGAAGGAATGTGTTGTCCATAAAGAACTGAAGAAGCCATGGTTATCAAAATACCTGAAACAATTTGAAAGTCTATGTTTTCATCTTTTTTTATTATTTAAAAAGAAATAAAAACATGATATTTATGCATTATTCCTTTTAATCTTGACCAGTACTTCTTTTGATGAGGGGGGCATTAATCCACCAGCCACAGCACTCAATGATGGAGACACAGCGAAGCTTCTGCCTTTGGCCTTTGCCTGGTCAGCATTTAGTATAGAGTGGCAGAACCATGGGTGATTCTTTTTCTTTTGCTTTCTAAAATGTCTTTAAATTATTAATTTTCTTAAATGTCACTTTTTTGAGAAAAAGTACTTAAAAAACACCTTTAAAGCCCTCAATATACATTAAACTGAGAAGTCCAAAAAAAGACAATTGTTGTGTCATGATTGTAAAAGTTTCCAAATGCACAGAACTCATAATTAGTTTCCAGGGAAGGATACTTTTGCCACACGTTCTGACCCTTTTGCTTGTTGATGATTATGTCATTACATTCAAATCGTCCATAAACTAGCACTAGATACATGAGGGTATTGGTAGAAGGTGTGGGTAGAATGAAGGAAATTAAAAGCTGCAGTCAGATTTGGAAAAAAAAAAAAAAAAACACCCTATAAAGCAACGTATGTTTCTGACAGTTGAAACAGACTGAATGACAGACAGTAAAACCACATTTCTACATGTTTTCTTTTTTGGACTGGATATGTGGCTTTATGCCACCAAACAATATTTTGGTTTACCAAAATATACTCTATGGCCGTTTTAATTTCATGTTTACTTAACATTCCTTACTATCACTGCTGTTCTCAGCTACAGCAGCTTAAGACAAGTATCTAAAAGGATGAAGTTTTAAAATATAGAGTATGCCTCAATTTAGGGGGAAAAAAAGAGAAGAAAATTAGCCATACACAAATAATTCACAATGACTAAAGCATCTATTGTAATTTTGGTGTTTAGCTCATCAGGGACATAATGAGCAAGAGAATTCATGATTTTGTTTGAAACACAGTAGTTTTTCAAGACATTTATAGACTCAGCCTCATGTTTACTTGAAATTTCTTAACACTAACCTATCTAGAGTTGTTGGCAAAACCAAAAACAAGAGAAAGAAAAGAACGACTAAAGCACAGTTTCACTGGGTGATGAATAATTTAAGGGATTCTGTCCCTATCTTTATTTGTAAAAATCCTATAAAGAGCAAAAAGTAAAAACTAAAATCATTTACAAACTTCATTAAATCAATATAAAGGTAATGATGATAATCAAGCAAAATGATTCACAGAAACTCATACACTCATACAAGAATCGAATGCCTTCCTTAAATGAACAGTTCCTACAACCACTGCCCACAAAGAACTCCCTGGAAAAATATGTTATGCTCTGGGTATAGAATGTAAGTTCAGAGGCCATGTTGAAAAGAATCCTTAAAGTTCTTAGCAAGAGCACAGATCTTGCAGAAGAGATGAAAAGAAAGTCATGATATGAAGGTCAAAGGAGCAACAAATTCATTCATTCATTCCTCTTCCTTCTTTCACTCCTTCCTCCTCTGTAGGCACAGCACCCTGTCATAACTGAAACCAAGTTCTTTCCATTCTTGCTGGTCTGACTTCGGAGTCCTAGTTCTGAACCACTGGAATTCCTACATCATGATCACTTTAATATGGTATGTTTTGTCTTTGTTTTTTAAATATATTTAGATAGTCTGATGATGCGCTCTGTACACAATGAAACTTCAATGTTACAATGGTCTCATTTGGATATGATTTTATTTTATTTGGGTAAACAAGTGCTCTAGATTAGTAGACTCATCAGTTCATATTTTACCACACATTCTACTAGTGTTTGTCTGATGAGCACAGCCCTAAAGATGTGGCTGTAACTTCAACAAATGGATAATCAGATGCCTTCCTCAAAAAGGTTATAAACTAAAGAAATTAATATATCTAAAGCATTCCATGTTATCATCTGGTACCTGCTAGTAACTCAATAAATCTTAACAGTTATTAACATCACTAATATTAACCCAAGATATACACATGGAAAATTTGTAACTATACAGAGTTTCTAATAAGCTCTCACCCTAGAAAAAAACTGGGAAGATGTGGCTGTAACTTCAACAAATGGACAACCAAAGACATCATAGCAGATAGTTCTAGGATGTTAAACATTAGTAACATTAAGACAATTTTAGCTGTGTAAAAGTCTAACACTGCTCAAAGTGATGTTCTACCAAAACAGAAAAAAAAAAAATTTACACTTTCTCTTAAATAACATAATATTAAACCTTAACTTGCTGAAATGGCATGTCTCTCGTGCCAAACAATGAAATTAGGGATAGATCTTTTGTTAAAACTGATCATTTTTAAATCATATGAGAGAGTTGAAAGTTACCTTAGAAATAAGAATATAAACCTATATTTTAAAATGGCTAATCACCAGTTCAAGGGCCTGTGGCAGAACTGGGATAAGATCTTCCAACCTGTGAATACCCCATCTAGTCTTCCTGGTCATAATAAAGTCAAGTCCTCCCTAAGAGTCTTCCCAAAGAAAACTTATATAGCGGTAACTGACACTCAAGAATTATGGACACTGTAGAATATACAATAAAATGAAAACAATCATTCCTTTAACTTTTCTTCATCCATTCATTCATTTCCTCTAATATGTTCTAGGTACTAGGGGTATAGCAATGAATAAAACACATTCTTCCTTTTTGAAGCTTCTACTTCATGGAAAGAATAGATTCCTTCAGGTCTTGATAAGTAAGGTCAAGATGTTTAATCTTATTTATGACAAACTCATTATAAACTAAGTTGAAAAGTCTAGACCTTCTCTAAGAATTCCTAGTGGGACAAGGCAAGAAAGCCCTGAGGATTTGAGATGTCAAGCCCATTTCAAGCATACAGATATCCTAAGTGTCATGAGGTAAACCCTAGCTAGAGAAACTGACATCTACCTACATTGAATTCCGGAAGGATAACTAATCCCAGGGGCTAATTACACAACAGGTAATAAACGACTACATATTCCCTCTGCACACGTCTTTTGAAGAAAACTATTGCATCACATTATAACATACAATTTCAGAAGCTATATAATACACGACAAAGCACATAAACTGGTCACTTTAAAGAAAGGACTGTTATTACAATTTATCTTGGATATATTTATATTACATGTTTTACAATAACCTCTCTAGTTCTGCATCACCTTTATTTAGCCTGAATACTGGCCCTAACAGAACTGGTGAATTCTGAACCATCTACTAATTAACTGTGGAACTTTTGTCACATAATATCAGAGTCTCATTTTATTGATTCATAAGATAGGGATGCTTTACTGACATTATTGAAGTGTAAGTGAAAAGTGAATATGAAAGTACTTTCTTAAAAATTTCTTAATAAATATACATTTATACTTCTAGCTCCATTAGGCAATTATGGATTTAAAAATCTCAAAGTTGTAAAAGAAACTTTCTGAGACTAAAAAGAAAGGACAAGTCTTAATTCTGGTTCACTATCATGTTAGATCAAAATAGTCTAAAAGTAATAAGCATTCACTGATACTCAAATTTTAAGCTATGAAAAGTAAGGCCCTGACAAGTTAAGGTGCTTTTCATCTCATGTCACTGGTTATTAGCAAGGCTAATACTTGGTCAAGTACTTTGGGGAAGGCAATATAGTATTACAGACAGAATTTGGAATTAGGCAGGTGCATTTATCACACCAGCATTCTGACCTTGAATCAAATCCAGGATCTATTTAACTGACTGATCTCAAAACAAGTTATTTAAGCTCTCGGTACCTCAGCCTCCTCATATGTAAAATGGAAATAAATAATAACAATGCTGTAATTTCATAATCATGTTGTGAGAATAAGTAAACTATTACCTGCACAATAAGCTCTCTAAAACTGCTTAATATTATGACTCTCTTCAACAACACAAGGCCATCTCTACTAATGAAAAAGCTATGGTATCTTCGAAGTTCCTTGTCCCTTTAAAAGAACTAGAAGCTTGCATTTTACTGATTTAGAAGTTAGCTAAACACACCACAGTATAGTTAAGATCAAAATCTCCCCACAATCTTTCAAACTACATGTACACAGACCTATTAATAGCAAAGAATTCTTCAGAATTCTGACTAGTGATAAAAGTGATGTTCAAACTGAATTTATTAAACTCAGTTAGGAAAGATTTATATTTTTATCTTTAAAAAGGCAGACTCAGCATGCCAAAATATATATATTCTACTTTAACTATCCTAACTCATTCCTGAAAGATACCCAAGTTCAGTTGCATTTACTTCCTATTTTTCCATGTCATTTTCCACAAATTTACCCAGTAGGTAATACATGCCTCAGTATACTTAAAGGTTTAGCACTGGTTTTCTATCCTGCAACTTCAATACAACCTTGAAAACATTAAATCACACAGATTTTTTGCCTCGCTCTGCATGAATCCAAATATTCCCTTATTCACCAAATATTTCATAAGTGCCAAAACCTAACTTTGTGAGTTTTCAGCACCAGTAAAGCCAAAAACAATAATAAAAACCCCTATTTCTTATGAAGCTCCATTCTAGCTGGAGAGGGGAGACAGGCAATAATAAATTAGTATATATCTAGAATAGTATCTTTGAGTAGTACATTTTAGGAATGAGGGAGCAGACAGTTTTATTAAATGCTTTGCTAAAAGTGGAACTTGGCTTTATATTTCAATTTGCAGATCCCAGACTCCTTTTGGACAGGGCACTGGCACTGGAGGGTAGAGTGAAGTAGAGAGAGGAGCTGTACTTCAAACACAAACACACAGATCAGATCTCTCACTAGAGATGACAGTGTAATACCCTTGGACTGCCAGTAGCATTACCATGCTCCTCATGTTGCAGAAAGCTAAGAGCATCACAGAAACAAGTGCATTGTCTGCTGTTTGAACACAGCCACAGTCAGTGAAGGAAGCTCTGGAAGGGAACACAAGAAATCTACTATTTCCTCTTCTGTCAGTGACTCTCACTATGTGACCTCCAGCATATTCACCAACCTAAGTGAACTGTGGTATCCCCGCCCACATGCTGATCCTCCCTGACTGTGACACTGGGCTAGTCTCTTAAGCCCTTAAGCCTCAGTGTCATCTGTTAAAGGAGGCCAGTGGAATGACACTGCTTGGCAAACTGTCGGGTACTTCACTGACAGAAGCTATTTAAATAAATACATGGATCCAAGCTTGCTACCTGCTTTACAGGAACATCAAGAAGATTAAGGAGAACATATAAAATACTTTAAGCTCTCTGTAAAGAAAGGGTGTTACAGAGTACTCATGCTTATAATTTCTACTATCACTATTCTTCCTAGTTATATTTCCTTGCCTTTCCAAATTCTGTAACTAAGAGAATCCACAAACCTTCAGAAGCAGAATGCAGTTAAAAAAACAATAACAAATGAAACTTGATTACAATAAAGAAAAACAAGTCTGCTAAGAAATCAGAAAGCCAATATCCTTCTTCCTTCCCCTGACAGCTCTTTTGCCTAGGTTGCTGCAAAAAAACAGGGCTCTGCAGATTCAAGTGCACCACAATCAGTCCAGGTCAGAGAAATAATCTGGTATCTACAAGAGAAGAAATTATCCTTTCATTCTGTGAAATGTAGACGATGTTCTCCCCACAGTATAAATTTTGAAGTGTATGTGAGCAAAATCTTCAAAAAGGATGACAAGATAATATTATTCACCAGAGGACAGAGTACCTCATACATGTCCTGGAGTATTATTCTTTGATGAGCCAGCTAAGAAAATCCACACCTTGTCTGTTTATGCCCCTGGACAGAGGAAAGGTTACATACTGCACCTTTTTGAGGTTAAGTTTTGGCTCACTGATACAGAGATGGCAAGTGCCTGGCACCAACACTGGGTCAATTCCAATGAAAACAAAGAGGATATATAGATTTGTAGTCATGAATGCCAGCTATTCCCCTTTACAGAAAGAAAGCAACTACCACTGACCGTTGTTAATACAGCAAAATCAGAACAGCTCTAACTTTCACTTTGACTTAAACTTCTGAGGCCCTTCCCCCATAAAGTAATAATTTTGCCAACTGTTTACAGTGTACTTACTTCAGACAAATCATAAACCTTGCAAACTGTCATTATCAGAGTACTCAGTTGCCTATGCTGAAATATATAGCCTGCTGCTTCTCACAGATTGCAACAATAACTTACCTTTTTTAAGACCACTAGATAAGTCACCACTGCCAGATAACTGCAATTTTTTTCAACAGTGTGGGAAGGAATCGAGGAAAGTATGTTCTAGAAATCACATGTCTTTCACTCTCTTTCAAGCCACTAAATAACACTATTGCTGTCCAGAAGTGACAAACCAGATAGATTATCAAGTAACATCAAAGACATTAAAAATTTCCTCATTAAAAACAAATAGGGGCTAGAGTTATAGCTCTTCAGTAAAGTACTTGCCTAGCATGTGTGAGGCACTGGGTTAGATTCTTAACACCACATATAAATAAGTAAATAAAATAAAGGATTATCAACAACTAAAAAGTATTAAAAAAAAAAGGCACAAATAACTTCCAAATGCACATTTCTAACACTAAATTCCCAACTGGCTTCCTTGACTTGGTACATAGTGCAAATAGAGAAAAAAAGTAAAATTCTAGGAAAGAGTAAATGAAAAAACATGAAAAACAATGGTAATGTACTATTACCTTCCTCAAGGCTACAGAAACATTTCCTAAAGATGCAGCTCTGTCTTTAGTCCATCAGTCAAACTACTCAGAGCAATATTACCTACTAAGATACAAAGAACTTGCCTATCAAAATGATAAATAATATGTAGCAGGGATTGAGGGGCGTTAGAAGGAAACATTCCTTGTTTAAATGCTGCAAAGAAATTCTTTTGACATTACAAGCAAAACATCTGCCTTCATTTAAAAGTTTGAGTTGTGATTTCCTGCATCTATGAACTTCTTTCTGAACTACAAAGAGGCCACAAAACGTCACATTTTCCCCTCCCAGCTTCTCCTTTCAAAACCCACAAAATGATGATTAACAAACAGCCCCTTGTCTTTAGGCATAGTCTTAGAAACCACAAGGAAAAGATAAAAGTTAAATAGAAGAACAAGTTTGTAAACAAATGAGAAATAGGTTGCCTAGGGAGGAAACAAATTGTTTTGATAAGTAAGTAGCCCTCTTAGCCCACATGTGGGAAAGAGTAAAAGCCACCCTCCACCTCTCCCCTGAGAGCAGCCTTCTAGTCTTAGACTCCAGGCCTTACAGAAAATCCCCCTCACTCAGGGGTGCTGGGTATAAGCCCCAAGTTTTGGGGCTCAAGGATAAACTGAGAGGCTATCCCAGCCCCCCAGGGCTTCCTCATTCCAGGAACGAGTTGGGGTCTAAATTTATACTTCATGGGTGACATCTCCCAAGAGACAACCTCCCAGGTAAATTCATCTGAGTCCTAAATCTACTACCCATTAACTATATCACCTTTTACAAATCTAACCCTGTTTAATCACCTTTTGACGGGACATAATCCCTTTCTTAGGGTCACTGTAAGAAGTAAAAGAAAGAATTTTGGCACTATGCCCAGATCCATGGCGAGCACACGCCAGATATATAATAAATGTTCCCTTCCACTGGAAGAAAACTCTAATTCTATTCAATAATCACTGCTTTAAGTTAAAAATCGACAGATATTCTCCTATAATACCCCCAAGAAAGACATTAAGAATCTAATATGTGAAAAGGGGAAATACACAGTACTCAGAAAATACTCCCCATTAACATATATACACACTCTGCATTTCCTCCTCCAGATCTGCTTCTCTTTCAGGGCCTGTGACAACTAATAAGACAGCTCACTGGGTCTTTTGCCGAGAGCTACCACCTAATGTTAGACCCTGTGACAGTTTGGGGACAGATATTATTTAAAATCCACATACATCTAGTGAAGAAAGTGAAGTTTGTCCCCCAACCTAAGATAACCAAATGAGAGGTAAGAGGGAAAAAATACCACAGAAAACCTCCATTTGGTTAATATTAATTGTGGACTATTATTAAAGGATAAGTAGTGTTTTAACTGGTGGCTTTAAATCTTAAAAAAAAAAAAAAAAAAAAAACCACAAACCCCCCATATCAAACACACAAACTCAGCTTCTAACTTTTTATAGAATCTATACATTCATCAAAATTTCACTTATCTTTTTGAGATTTGTGCAATTCGGTGGTATCCACCACTGTTCAGCCCCTCTAGATTATTCTGTTTATACAACAAAGCGAAATTAAGATAGCAAAACTTTCACTGGTCTGTGGGTTACTTTCAGTAGAAGAATCCACATTTGATAATAGTTCCCTTTCATTAATATACAAGAATTCAAACACATCCATTTCTGAAAAGAAAATCACCATGTAAAAAACCGTTTTTGCCTATATACTCAACACCTGCTTTTCCGTGTATTCTTCCAAGACAAGACATGTGCAAGAAATTGGTAATGTTCCCCTCAAAAAAATTATCTTAAGGAAAAATCTGGTCTAAATCGAACTTTAAATGAATTGACTTCCACTGCAAGCACTGCCCCCAAATAAATTTACTGCATCCTAGAATCAAGTACACTCAAGGCTGGAATGTCATGCCAGTCATATATTACTTAAACCTCAATAAGTCTCTTATTTTCCAAATCCTCAGCTGCTTTCTAAAATAGTTCACTAAAAAGCACCAACCTAATTAACAACAGCTTCCTCTGCAACAGTGGCCTTGATTTCACTTATTTACACATTATCTGCAGCCTCCTTTTGGCCAATCCAGTCTATTCTCTGTACCATGCCGAGCCTTTTATCTGCCCTGGACAGCATTTTCTCCAGCAGATGAAGTAGATGCCGATTGATTTGCTGTCGAGCATGGTAAATTAATAGCAACAAATTGCTGAGGGCCCGTCTCGCTGCTCCACCATGCTTCGGCAGTTTTGCTTTATTTGCTCCATGATGGGCAGCAGTCGGCCTCTTCAAGTCAATTTCTTCTTAACAACCTGCAATACTTTTCAATGGTGAAAATAGAGCTGTTCCTTGTAAGTCAGAAATCAATATCCTATTGCCCTTAGAAAATGCTAAACAAGCAGTATTGGCAATCCACTTGGTACTAGAGGGTATCAGATATAATGCAAATCCATACTGCTTCCCTCCTTGTAGTTATTACAGTTTGCTAAAAGGTTCCTAATGTCATTTATCATCATTTACCATCGACCAAAGAGGCTATGATTATGATATCCTATCAGCTGGCAAGGCCCTTTCATTTCTATTCAATTAATATTTTAGCAGCACTCAAATGGTTGTGGCCCGTCTTGTAATAAAATTTACATGGCCTGGAGTGAAACAGGAGTTTTCCTGCTTTGATTTTAAATAAATAATACACACAAACACACAGACTACATACACATAAATATATATTTATATATAAATGTGTAGCACTCACTTTTAGATTCTAAGTGTTACAGATTTCTAAAATTTTCTAATGATTTCTAAAATTCATATACTAAACATAATAAAAAGTTAGAAGCAAAGAGACCTCATAGACTACAGAAAACCGGAGATACTCTCATTCTCAAATATGGCATGGTCATCTGTTTAATTTCCATAAGTTGAATTCACATACCCATTGCTCCTAATCTACATCCAATATTCACTTTTTAGAGTGGTAACCACTGATGTCAGATTCCATTGGGGAGGATGTCTTTTAATTACAGGTGAAGGATGCAAACAAGCAGCATTTAGTTATGTATCAAGTACATGCATCACTCTGATCTGTCCATAGTGGCTGACCCATTTAGAAGCCACACTATATTTATAAAGAACAATCAGCAAAAGGTAGTAACAACTAAACCCTGTCTCATCCAAAACAAAAACAAAACCCCACACTTAAGGGAAATCCTTAAGGAATAAAAGCCAATGTTCTTTCACTTTTTAAAAATTCCATTTTGAAGACATCATAATGAAACATGCCATTTTAACCATGTACTATTTATCATCTTCATTTTCACAATAGAATTTAAGACAGTGGTAAAGCATTAATTCCAATTATAGCCTAGAATACTTCACCCTAACTTTTCTGGTTGCTTTCCAGATTCATCTGATCAGTTCTATCAATCCTACTAAAGATTACCAGAAATTAGATTCATATTTTATGCTCCAATTCCATGTCATGTCACTGAATTCCCCTTTAAAAAGAAAAAAATCCACTAATTCTACCAGACTAATGCTATTTACTCAGTTACCAAAATTTAAATTAATTATGTTCTCAAACATAATTGTTAAAAATTGGCAACATTATGCAGGCTTAATTAAGATTAAATCCAATTTACTAAATGTACTTTAATTGGTACTAATTACATTAGCTTTCATTTCAGAATGACAAATTCCCCATAGGTTTCACTTTATAGTTCTCTATCAGAATCAACACAGGGTGACTGATGATAAGCATCACACCAAAAGGGGAGGGAGGAGAATGTTTGCCCCTCTCCCCTTGTCACTGTTTCATACTTTTCTTTTTATCAATTTGCTAAGTCACAGAGTCATGACTCCATCACAACCATCATTTTCTGTTTTAGTGAAAATTTTCTCTAAAAATAAATAATCTGTGGCTGGCTGCAGCCATAAAGAACAGGAACGTTAACCAAAAAATACACAAAGGTTTCAAATATCAGGGCCACCAATTACTAAGGTACTTCCAAGGACTCCTGGGACTCCTACTCTTGAACCCTTTGAGACACAAATCTAATAAGTGAATAAGCCTAACCCGATCTTGAGAACAGTCCCAATTATGCCGCAGGGCAACTTCCCTGCATTATTGCTGCTTTCCATTACAAGGGTATCCAGTGAGTGCATCTGGAAGAGAGGCTAAGAGGAACTAAGACTGTCTGCCTAGGAAAACAAATAAAGACAGATATGCCTCTGTGCTTAAGGGGAGAAAGAAAGAAAATATAATAAGTAGGTGGTTTGCAGGGCTGTCTGTATTTCATAATGTGATAAACTGCCCTCAGGATTCTTGATATGATTGAATTTAAAAGCAAGAGAAAAAAAGGGAAAACGTTCTCTTCTCAATTTTAAATGGATAGCGTTTGAGGCCAGCTGGACAAGAAGATGACAAAATTACAGAAGTATAAAATGTGTAAAATTAAGGGATCTCACAAACCCACCAACAGCAAAAAGAAATACATACATATAGAAATACAAGCTATGTGCTCTTCAGAAACAAAAGTGGTACAAGGGGATCTGAAAACTAAGTGGTTAGGGTAAACAAGGTACAGAAGGAGAAATAAAGGGACATTAGTCTGGTTTGATCTTTAATTAATCCTGGGAGGAGGGGGTAGACTGAGGAACAACAACACCACCAACAAAAAAGACATGTACAAGATCCAAACCTTAAATGCATGATTAACAAACAGTATCTCTCATGTAATTTATTCCTGTAAAGTAGAGCTAAGTCCATCCATAAGCTTGAATGGATTTTGTTTAAGCAGGAGATATTTATATTATTAATCTAAAAAAAAAATGGTAAAGATGTCAAAATAAGAATTTAACACTTGGAAAACTATATTATAATGCTAATATTGGCATAACCAAATAGCAAAGTAAAAGAGTATCTGAAATAAAGACCCCAGTGTAAGTAATATCACATTTTTTTCCTCAAATTTTTGTTTTCAAATACTATGATTGCCTATACTGTCTATCAGTCATCTTTTAAAGATCCACTAAGTGATATATGGTCATTTCATCATTTCTAAACTTAGAAGGTAATGAAAATCACCTTAACCATAAATAAGAAAGACCATGAACTTTTCTCTTGTTTTTTTCTCAGCAGGCAAACATATACACACCTATTCTGAAATGGTTAATGAGACCTGAAGCAGTTTCACTAGCAGACCACTAAAAATAAATACTTTCCTAAAGGAATTACTACTCCCACATGATATACACATATACAGACACGTATACATATACACACACACACACACACACACACACACACAGTATCGTTTGTCTAGAAAATGTAAACCATTTATTTCATTTGCTCTCCTGCAAAAAGAAAAAAGGAAAAAAAAAAGCCTATTTGAGTCACATATTTCAATGCTTTCAACTAATCATAAACTTCCCCCCCCCCAACCCTTTTTTGGCTGAACTAATTGCTAGATTTCAAGACCCAGTGTTGAACATTATCACATCCTCCTATCAGGCTCATTTACTCTGTACAAATTTGGAAGTAACGGTTACAGTTCCTGGTAAGACCCAACTAAGTAGCCTCAGGGGACCAATACAAGGATTTTACATCAATTTCTTTTGTAGTTCCACAGATTTCATTTCGACCCTCCCTGCTCACCCTGTATCTATTCTTTTACACCAAGCCAATGAAGACCATATATAATTTATAATTTTACTTTTCAATATTTTCAAAGAAAAGGTTTTCTATATGACATGTTTCCAATGACCAAAATACATAAAGCAAGTCTCTCAAAAGATATATTTTAAAATTTAGCATCCAGACTTGAAAATGAACAAAGTTTAATCCGTATTCAGATTTTGTAAAGATATTTTAAATGCTTAAAATTAGGTTAATGCAGATGAAAGATGGGGAACCACTTGTGAAAAAATAATGTTCTCTCCAATACCCAATCTTTTAAAATAGCCACAATAATGTGCAGAAAACTACAAAACAAAATTTTGTTTCCAAAGTGCATCAGTATTACTCATTTAAAATGGTTATAAAGAAATAATAACTTACCTGCTTGTGCATTTCTATATTCAACCCATAGGACATTTCATAATACTGTCAAAGAAGGAAAAGCAATTAAATTTGTGCCTTTCATCAAATAATCTGCCTCAAGTTCAAAATGCCCCAAGTATGTTCAAAACAAACAACAAACATAAAAGCCTAATGTAACCAAAAGATCTCTAATTCTTATGCCAATAAGTCAAAGAGATGCCCAATTACTATCTTTAGCCTAATAAGCTAAAAGCCACCTTAAGACACAGACTCTAAGACAGCGACTCAAAACTAAAAAAATTAATGTTCAAACACAGCATTCTTAGCAGCAATTATTTTATACATCACAAGCAGATGAATCAAAAAAAATCTGATAATTCAGTACCATACGACTAACTCCTAAGTACAGCAGAAATTTCGTCTTATACAAACGCTGAATGGTTAGAAAAGGTACTATTGCTGAAGAGTTGTTTCTCATTTTAAGGGTACTGCTCACATTCACACATTCAAAGCAAAAAGCTTGAGAGAAAATGAATTAATGCATCACTCTGGTGCCTTTTGGAACAATCTTAAAAATATGCTTCTTGATACTTTTGTAAAAGCAGATCTAATTTTTTAACATGTATTGTAACTGGCATAACAGAAATTCTGGCAGAACAAATCAACACTTTTCAAACCAATATAACACTACAGAAATTGAAAACATACACAAAAATGCACACGTAATAGTAACAAATAATGAGGCAAAAATTAGAGAATAGTTTCAGTGTCTAAGCCATCACTCTTTAAAAATAAGGCATTAAAATTTTATAAGAGTACATAGAAAAACTGGTTAAAATTGTTTGGAGCAAGAGCAATAAAACAACAAAGAAAACCACTAACAAAAACATTTTGCTTGCAACTGAACAAAACATAAATGAGGTTTTGTTTTGTTTTGTTTCAATTTGTAAAAACAAAGCACAGAAAATTATACCCTATGCAACTGAACTTTTTGAAAATTCAAATCAAAGCTGGTTGTCAAAAGCAAGTTCTAACATCCTAGAATTACAGGTTACTAATGTTCACATTCCCACAACCTCAACTACACTGGCAAGGCCACTGTGATCTATCCTGAAGCCTCTAGCAATTTCAACGTAGTAGTCTCGTTTTTTGGTATCCCAAACTACTAGACACTTTGAATCTGTGATGGTTTTCTTACCATGACATAATGCCGCTGCATCTCAGTCTTCTCACTGGCCAGTTTCTCACACTCCAGCTTCAGACTGTTTGAGACATAGGAAAATCTAACTTAATTTACATCCTTCAAATCTAAATACACATTCTTTCCTCTAAATCCTCACCTACAAACACCAAATCAACAATCTTAAAAATCACCTCATTATGAAAGGGAGGAAAGAAAGGTTAGACTAGAACCAGCCTGAACATGTATGTCCCTTCAGTAAGGATCAAATGTGGGTTTTCCTTCTTGACTTTTAAAATAAGTTTTAAAGAAATAAACCCTCAAGTCAATTTATTTCTGGAACTTCATCCAGAATTCAATGTTCATTAAATTCAGTTAAGAAAACAAGAACAAGGAAATAAACGTCAGTAATGATTACACACAAACACACAAATAATTCCTCCCAAATTTCAAAAGGAAGTTTTTTTTCTTTAATGTTGTACGAAGAGATTAATGAAAATATGAATCAAGGAGTCTTATGAATGATGTCTTGTTTTTTCCCTCCAAAACACACAGACAAGTTGAATACCACCACCCAGGGGCAAAGTGTTGATCTGGTTCAGTGACTTGTTTTTAGTTCTTGAATTTATGAAATAAGAATTATGCATCATTAAAAAGCCAGCAAAAGAAATATGTCTCAAAGGCACTCTAGGTCTAATAATCGCCTCTAAGATGAAAACATTTTGTTCAGCATCAAAGTAATGAAATCGCTCACTTGCTCTTGGCTATTCGGTGGAATAGCAAAAAGTAAGAAGGATTCAAGCCTAGAGTAATAAAGAACCAAGGAAGTCAAAAGGCCTCAGAATCTTCTCAACGTTCCATTCTCCTGGCTCCAACAAATCAATATGGAAAGTTTTGTCTCAGCATTTTCCAAGACTCCCCAGTTTCGATTGTTCTCCCTTTTTTATCCCCCAATGGGAGAAAAAGATACGCTTAATTTCTTTACACCTGCCTAAAGGAAAAAAGGCCTTGACATGCCCTTCTGCCCATCTGCCCAGAGTGGGAAAAAATGATAATAATACCTTTGTGGAGACCAAAAAAAAAAAAAAGGAAGGAGGGTGTTTGTGTGTGTGTATGTGGGGGGTAGGCGACAAGAGCTAAGCAAACAGGAGGATCAGCTAAAGTCAATATCGTTACCTGTGGTATTGAGCCTGTAAAAACTGAAACTCTTCCTTAATCCGATCACAGGATTCGGAAATTGTAAATTTAAAGGGTTGAGCAGGCTGATGCGGTGCCTAAAGAACAACAATAAAATATTTAATTAGCCCACATCACAGGCGAAGCAGAGATGGAGAAAACATTCAGAGCGGCGCTGGCAGGGGGTGGGGGTTAATCGCAAAGGCAGGCTGAACACGATCCAAAGTCTCCTCCCGCCCACTCTGGTCGCCCCCTCAGCCCGGCAGGGGCTGGTTTCAGGGTAGCCCCCAACGCGGCGCGCGGCCACCCGCTCCCGTCAGGTCTCAGCCGGGCTCCCTTCCCTGGCCAACGGCGGGCGCCGGGGGCCGGAGCGCCGCGCCCACTGCCTCCCCACCCGGAATCGAAACTGGCCCGTCGGGGGGACCCGCGCCATGGCGTCGGGCCGCGGTCAGTCGGGGGCAGCAAGGCTCAGCTGCCGCCCTCGCGGCTCATTCACTCGCCCCGGGGGCCCGCGGCGCGAGGGGCCAGCGCCCCGCACTCCGGAGCCGCAGCCGGCCCAGCAGCGCCGCCGCCGAGGGCGCCCTCTCCGCCCAGGCGTGGAGTCGCGCCTCCTTCATAACTGAACGCCCCCCTCCCCCCCTCCCTCCGGAGTCGCGGCGCGGAGAAGGCAAACCGCTCCGCGCGGCTTCCAGGGGCTTCAAAGACAACAATAAGAAAATGGCCACAACTCAATTGCCTCTCTACACCCCTTCGGAGAGTGCCACCAAGCCGGGGAGGTTAGGGGTGGTGGCGGCCTGGTGATAGGCGGGCGGCCCCGGGAGCCTAGTGCCCATTTCGGGCAGCTCTCCACGCCCCTCCGGCCAAAAGACACAACTCGGCGCGCAGGGGGGCGACGCGGGGAATCCCCGGCGCACCCGGGCCCGGGCCGGGGCCACCGCACTCACCGGGTGTCTGGTCTGCGGGTACATCTTGCTCAGGTCGCGAATCATCCAAACCGATTTAGTTGGCTGCGCTAGGCAGAGGCGCGCGGCTCATTGGCTTTAATGGCCCCAAGGAAGAGGCGTTGGTGGAGGTGGTGGTAGTGACGGCGGACGGCCGGGTCCGAGGGGTGGCTCGGGCGGTCCCGGTCCCCGCCGGGTCTCGCGTGACGCGGGCGGTAGGAACGCGCTGCGGCTGGGTGCCGGCGGCCGGGCCGCTCCGCATTCCCCGCGGGCGTCACTGGCCCGCCACGGGCATTGTCCGGCGCGCGTCTCCCGCGGCAACGCTCCGACGTTCGCTCCGCCGAGGCGCGCCCGCCGAGCCCGGCGCTGCGGCCGGGAAAGTGCGAGCTCCGCGCCCACCGCTCGCCGGCACCGCCGCCCGCTCGCTCTGCGTCCCACTCCAAACTTTTTTTTTATTTGTCTTTTAATTGGCTGTTATTCCTCCGAATGAATGATCTCTCTTCTTCCCTAAAAGCAAACACAAACTCCTTTGGTTCGGAAGAGGTCTCGGCGGTGCTTTTTTGGTTTCTCTGGAGATTTTTTTCAGTTCAGAACAACGATCTTTTAAAAGGCACCTTTTAGCTTCTTTTACCACATCTCATTTCCTTATTTTTCTTCCTTCCTGTTTTCTTGTCTTTTTTTTAACCCCAAATTGAAGGGGATTATAAAAATAAAGAGTGAAACGCTTGCGGCTTTTTAAAAAAATTCTCTCCTTTCAAACTCTGCGAACACCACCTCAAAATAATATACAAGTGTGTAAGAGAGGGGGTAGAAAGCAGCCAACAGCCCAAACACCCGCTCAGAACAGCTCTAACAACACGCTCTGTGTAGGTGACTTCTTTGACCAAATTTAGCAGCAGCTAATCATTAACATTCTGATACATATTCACAACCTTCCGCGGAGGGACCGCGAAGCATCCCGGGAGATGTAGTCCGCCCCGAGCGACCGTGGCTGAATAGCCCGCCAGATTGACTACAATCACCGGCCGGCCAAGCGACTGCTCTGGGGCGCTTTCCAAGCGCCCCGCCCTCCCGGGCACGGTAGGCGTCTTCAGCAACCAATCAGAGATGGCTGAACATTAATCGCCGTTCTGTGTTACTGCCCATCATTTCACTGCTGACAAATGGTAAGCCAGGGAGGAGGAGCCAACCGTGCTGAAACCCACGTGGGGGCCGAGCGTCGCGGGTCGCTCTAACCAATGAACGAAAAGAGATGGAGTTGGCGGAGGCAGGGAGGAGACGGACCGCCCAAGGCGGAGCTTCGCCTTGGCCGACGTTCCTTAGCGCGAGCGTTCGAACCGGGGAAACATTTGTTCAGCTGTCAATCAAAGTAACGTGGGGCCGGGAGTAGCAGCCGCGGCTGCCGTTGCTGCTGCCCTGGCTGCATCTTCAGAACTAGGTGTTGGTGGCGGTGGTGGCGGCAAAATAAAGAAGGTGGAGGGGCGGTGAGACTGGTGGCTGGTCAGAAGATCTTCCAGTCTCATCCTCCCACCAACCCAACCCAACCACCCTCGGCCCCTCGCTCCGCGCCGGCTCCAGGAAGGTAGACTAATTAGGGTCCAATGTCTTCTTAAAGAGACAAGCTCGGCCTTGTGTAACGCGCCGAAACCCCTGTTGAGACAAGAGAGGGAGGATCACGCTGATCCCACTTCGTTCGGTTCACATCAATTTTACGCGCCGCTGGAGCCGGCATAATTTTCCGTGTGAACGCGGACTCGGGCCCCTGTTCTTGTTTAGAGCCGAAGACAGAGTCGCTAGAGGGTAGCTGGGGCAGGGGGCGCGGGTGGGGAGCGTGTCCCCCGCTTTCCCCCTTTGCCTGGCTTCGAGGGGTCTGCGCTTGCAGATTAACCCCGAAGCAGGGCTGCCTCCCCCAGTGATTCAGGAAGAAAGCGACCTAGACTCTCTGCCCAGGGGTCGCGCGAGCCTAACCGTGGAGTCTTCTGTGGGGCTAAAGGCACGGGGGCGCGGGTCGCCCCATTTCTAAAAAAAAATCCTTGCCACGAGGGTCACCCGAATCCCGCAGATTAAAAGTCAGCAGGCAAGCTGGGTGTCGGACACAGAAAACGTCCCTGTAAGCCCCTGGCTCTTCCCTCCCCCAGGTCCGTCGGAAGACTGCCCTCTTTTTTTCCGGTCTTTAGAGGAGCAAGTCAAGTTCGTGCGGAGTTGAAACAAAGCGGGGGGACCACGCAGACCCAGAAAGATGAAGAATGGGCTACCGGAGGGAGGGGAGTGGGCAAAGGCTGCAGAAAGGAAAGTAGGACCAGCCTTAGCTAGGAAGGACGTCCTTAGGGAAAGGGCCAAGCCACTCTTGGTGCCCATCCAGCCGGGGGGCAGCTTCTCAGTTTAAGGAGAGTCTCCTGGAACCCACAGCCTTCCCTAATGGGACTCAGAAGGATTCAGAAAAAGTCAAGTAGAGGATTAGCTAATGGAATCGGGTTGCGGACGTCCATTTCTGAGCGTCCTTTTCCTACTCTAACTTGAGTTTGGCTGAGATGGTGTTGTTAGAACAAAAATGGAAAGCCATTTTGCTTAATGATATCCTTTCCTCAGCGGATGAATCAAGGATTTAAAGTCTAATCTATCACATTCTATTGGACTTCTGGGCTGGTCACTGTGGAGGATAATGCAAAGGAGGGCTAAGCTGGTCTCCACCTGCCTCCAGTTTCCCCCTAAAAATCCAGAACTGACGTTTGCAGAATGTTTCAGTTCAACAAATATTTTCTCCTCTATCCCCAAAATAAGAGAATAAATAGTTATTTTCAGAACCTTCACCACCTCAAATATAGGCATGTATGGCTGTTGAAATGTGGTCAGTTCAAAACAAGAGGGGTTTTCAGTGCATATTACCCAGGAAATTTTGAAGAATTGGTAAAATAATAATAAAATAATAAAGTGCCTCATTAATTTATAATGATTACACGTTGAAATTATAACATTTTGGATATATAGGTTAAACAAAATATATTTCTAAATTTATTTTGCCTCATTTTTACTTTTTTAACCTGACCACTAGAATTTTTTTAAGTTGGTTTCTGTGGCTCACATATTCCACTGGACAATGCTGTTCTGAAACATTCCCAAGTATCAAAAGTTAGAAGAATTGAGTGATACACTAAGACATTCAATTTTCTAAGAATACCAACAACCATCTTTCATTTTGAAGCTGGTTATTTATTCCCACTGGAACTTTACAATAATTTGTTAAATCATCATAGTGCCTCTGTAGGAAATTGCATGTTCTTTATTTCAATCAGAATATTAGCAAGTTCCATGAGAAAAGGAACTTGGTTGTATTCAATACTACACTCCAAATGCCCAGATTGATGAATGGCACATAGTAGGTGCTCAGTAAATATTTGTTGATAGCATTAAAGAATAATACCATGTTGTGTCAATATAGAAAGCTGTTGCATTATTTGGACCATATTTATTGAAATTCTATGCACTTAATTCCCAGGATAGAAAGTGAGAATTCTAATTATAGAACCTGGAAAGCTATTGAAAGGGTTAATGAACAGAAGAGAAGTTACACTGTGTTAAGAAATACCAAATAGCTTATAGTAGAGACCTTTCCCCTAATCTCTCTTGGTATGTCAACAGAAAAGTGGTTAGAGAAATCAGTAATTTTTTTTTAATTTAAGTACAGTTTTAAACTACAGTCCTTGGATATGTTCCACATTTTGGTCATGTGGTAGATCTACATAATTGATAGCAGTGTCTCAGAAAAATGCCAAGTGAGGCAACCATGCCCAGCTCTGGCCCAGAGGGTAGGGCTCATGACTGTTTTGTCTCCTTTTCTGCGCCCATGAATTATTGAGCCAAACAAACTGTGAAATCATTCGAAGACTTGTCATATTCCTACTGGGGGGAGGGAGAGGTTCCATAATTTTCATGTGGGAGGGGTCCAGCAGCATTATTCAAGTTGGAGCTAGATCTGGGGGATGTCTAATCTCTGATATATGCCAAGCAGTTACACTTTTTACTCAGGTTAGATGTTGTAAATTACTTCCTACTTCCCAAAATATTTATTGAGCACCTATGATATGCTATAATATGGAAATTTAACAACAAATGTGGGTATTATTTATTTATTGCCTCTTTGCTCTAAACTCAACTTGTTTTCTGGATCAGTGAAAATGGATCTGGGCCCTTGAAATATTTTCCATCTTTGAACAAAAGTTTTGTCAATAGAGGGCACTGGAGAGGCATTGCAGGAGGAATGGATTTTGCTTCCTGGTTATAGAATGCATGATAGGCATTTTCCTAAAGCACAAATGCCATGATGTAGCACCCAGTAGCTTCCTCCAGAACCCCCACAACTCCCTGAACATCTTCCCCTTGCACTGCAGAAAATGAATTTCCAGAGAGATCTGGAGTGTGGGTTTCTGGCAAGTTCCACAAGGCAGGTTTCCTGCAGTTTCTGCCTACTATTCAGAGAGCTACAGCTGTGTCCTTACAATAAGATCTGGATCTCAGCCCTAGAATATGTATGGATGTTGAAAGAGCTTTTGTGGGGGTAAATCTATCTCAGCCCTAGGGTCAGTTGCTCCTGTTATCTGCTATTTCTGTATGTTCTAGAGTTCTTTCCATTTACCAGTCCTTCTTTGCTCCAATTCCCTAAATAGGTGATAATTTTTTACACTGAACTTTATTGTTCAAATTATTTTCTCTCCTGATTGTACCCAAACACTGATAGAGTAAATAATATAAGCCTGTTGGGGCTTACATTCCTTTTTTTTTTTTTTTTTTTTTTTTGGTATCAAGGATTGAACTTAAGTACCAAGCCACATTCCCAGCCCGTTTTTATTTTGAGACAGGGTTTCCCAAGGTTGCTTAGAACCTCACTAAATTGCTGAGTTTGGCAGTTTGGCTTTGAATCTGTGATCCTCCTGGCTCAGCCTCCTGAGCTGCTGGGATTATAGAGGAGTGTCACCATGCCCTCTGCAGCTTACATTCTAATGGAGAGAGAGAGAGATTTAAGCAAGTAGGGGTACTATATAAAGGTGGTAGTAAGTGCTGCAGTGATGAAACTAGCTCAGATGGGAAGTTATAGAAGGCTTCTCAGAGGAAGTGACATTTAAGCAGAGAACTGAATGCAAAGAAAGAGTCAGCCATGGAAAAAATACCAAGAAGCGAAATTCAGGTGAATGCAAAGGCCCCATTTCAGGGTTTTGATAACTATTAGGAATTTTTTTTTTAGACTAGTATATGTCAAAGAGAGAGTAATATAAGATTAAATCCTGACCACATCTACAGGTCTGGGTCACATATCACTTGTTATGTGTGATAAAGGCATTTATTTCCAGTTCTGAGTGTAATAGAAAGCACTTGTGGAGGGAGAAAGGATTATAGGCAGATAGTGACAGGATGATTACCAATCTCAAAGGGGTCCTAAGGAACCCACATTCATTCTTAACCTAAAATTAGGAACGCATCCTATTTCCATTTTTTTTTTTTTTTTTTTTTTTTTTTTACTTTGGGGCAGCTGATGATTAGAGGCACACACCCTCCTGTCCCTACATTCCTTTGGCTCTACCACTGTCTCATCCCACTAATGACTGATGGCAAACTTTTAATTGAGACAGAGGCTGTGTACACAATTCAGAAATGCCAGACTCTGCTTTGAATATACAACTAAAACAGCAATGGTCATAGAAAATCAAGAACATGCAGATCCATTTCTAGTTCAGTAGTGGGCTTCCTCGGTAGCTGACTCGTTACTGTTACATCTCTGAAAAGATGAAGATAAAAGGACTTAAAATCAGCATACTATAATAAAGCAGACACATCAATATTATAGCAGCTCAATTCACAATAGCTAAACTGTGGAAACAACATAGATGCCCTTCAACAGATGAATGGATAAAGAAACTGTGGTATATATACACAATGGAATATTACTCAGCAATAAAAGAGAATAAAATTATGGCATTTGCAGGTAAATGGATGGAGTTGGAGAATATCATGTTAAGTGAAGTAAGCCAGTCCCAAAAAACGAAAGGCCGAATGTTCTCTCTGATAAGTAGATGCTGATCCATAATGGGGAGTGGGGGAGAGTGGGAAAAATGGAGGAACTTTTATTAGGCAAAGGGGAGGGAGGAGTGGGAAGGGGGCATGGGGGCAGGAAAGATGGTAGAATGAGATGGATATCATTACCCTAGGTACATGTATGACTGTGCATATGGCGTGACACTACATAGTGTACAACCAGAAAAATGAAGAGTGTGCTGCTATTGTGTACAATGAGTCAAAATGCATTCTGTTGTCATATAGACCTAATTAAAATTAATTAATTAATCAATAATTTAAAAAAGAAAAGATTTACTACATCAGTGTCTTAAGAGAGTGCCAAATTTCTAAACTTATCTGATGAGATAGAGCTGTCATCACCAGTTACCTCTATGTTTAGTGGTGGAGACTGACAAACCTTTTTTGTGTTTGAATGTCCTTTCTTGGTGGATAAAAGGCAAGTGGGCACCCTTTGACTTTGGGGTGGGTAGAGCGTGAAAGGTATTGGTTTGAAAGTGGAATGGACAAATTTATATATGAACTAAGACTTCAGAGAAAAAAGAACCCTCTTTACTGTAATGCTATATTATTTGAAACCATTGAGATGGTCTCCAGTTAAGTCTGCTTGTTGGAAGGAACACTAAGGCCTTTCTCTCCCCTCCCAGGAGTGGCATGTGTAATGGAGGAAGGGTCATCTGGAGCTCACTTGAATAAGTAAGGGCCTGTGACCTGATGATTTACTAACTGTAATACAGGAAATGGGAGTCTTTCTCATTCTGAAATATCTGTTGGGTGCAGGTAGGAATTCCCTTTTGGAATTCACCTTCATCACATTAGCAATAATGGGATGCTTTGGGACAAATGACTGAGTATGTGAGGATGATAAAGGTGTGTATAGGTCCCTCTGTCATCAATAGTCACATCTATGTCAGCATTAGTTCTGTGGGCCCAAAGGAGACCTTAGACTTTTTACTAGTCTGAACAATTGTCTTAGATAGTGAAAAAGACCTGTGAATTTATTTATATTCTATGCTGAATGTAGGAAATCGTTTCAAGAACTACACTATTAAAAAATAAATAAAAGCTGGGCATGGTTGTGCAGGCCTTGGAATCCCAGCAACTCCAGAGGTTGAGGCAGGAGGATCACAAGTTTGAGTCTAGTCTCAACAATTTAGTGAAACCCTGTTTAAAAAAATTTAAAACTGAGTTCAAGCCCCAGTACCAAAAACAAACTAAAAAATCAATAAATCAATAAATAAAAAAGAAGAAGAAAAAGAAAAGGTGTTTGGACCAGGCACCAGTAATGCATACCTGTAATTCTGGCTACTTGGGAGGCTGAAGCAGGAAGTTTGCACATTTAAGGCCAGCCTGGGCAGTACAACAGGACCCCATTTTAGGAAAACAAAAACAGAAAAAGGACTTCCTTCCATAAGAAAAGCTCCTATTAGCTCATATTATCTTTACTTTCCTTGAATCTAGAGCAGTACTGTAAGAGATTTTTCTGTTTCATTTATCTGCCTTTAAACAAACAAGGTATCATTATTCCACTTTAAAGATCAGAAAGAAGTTATTTGCCCAAGGTTTTACAGCTTGAAAGTACTGAAGGGGAGATCAGAACTCCTGTCTACCTCCTTATTTCATACCTTGCATGAACCTGAACTCCACAAGTGTGTATTCAATTAAAGTAGGAAATTTAAACACTATACTCAACTCACCTGCTTGGTTCATGACTTTTCAAGTAGATGTTTTATTGCTGAAATGGGGGCGGAGGGTAGATCAGGGAATGACTTGTATTGCAGCTGCCTCTGGGTAAAAGCTGAGCCTGAGGATTCCCACGGCTACAGCAAGCAAACCAGGCCCATCCTGGAGTGTCTGAAGGTCTGATAAAAGAGGTTCAAGGGAGATGAAGGGTGCTGAAGTTCTATTCCTCTTACTTTCATGAACAGCAGGTTTACACCTATGCAGCTGCTCTCCCTGTGCCTTATGCAAGCTCCCACTCTTGCTAACTATCACAACAGCCTGCAGGGCAGATATTACAGGAGAAAAACTGCATATTTACTTTCTGAAATGGGTAGCATGGGAACTAGGTAGGTGTGTAGGAACATATAACTATAAATCGTATTGCTTTGTACAAGAAAATAACTCGTGAAAGTCCACTGTTATTTTCACTAGATCTGGAGTCCACGTAGTGATTTACCATTATCTGGTTAACTTTGGTAACTTTAAACTTTCTGGTCTCATTTATATGGTGACTCAACTAGAATGGAGCTAAGTATAATCTCTAAACCCTTTTATACCCTAAATGCAAAGTTTGCATCTCTAAAATTTTTATTATTATTATTATTATTATTATTATTATTAATTTAGCAGAATACAACAGTTACTATTATGGCATTATGTAAAAATGTGGATGTGTAACCGATGTGATTCTGCAATCTTTGTAATGTTTTGAATATACAATAAAAAAGTAATAAATAAAAAAATATATTATGAATTTATTTATTTATTTGGTACCAGGGATTGAGCTTTTACCTTTACCACTGAGCTACATTCCCAGAACTTTGTATTTTGGAATTTGAGACAGGGTCTCATTAAGTTGACGAGGGTCACACTGAATTGCTAAGATTGGCCTTGAACTTGCTACCCTCTTACCTCAGTCACCCCGTTGCTGGGATTACAGGTATGTACCACTGCTTCTGGCCTATTTTTTATATCTCAGAGTTGAATTAGTCATAATGGAGAGGATTTTTATTCAAGATCATCTGTTAAACTTGACGACCTTTTCTTTCTACTTTTTTAAACTTCCCAAGAAATGAATCCCTGGAATGAAGATGGTTTGGAGGAAAGCAGCTGCAGATAACTTTTTTGTTGAAAATTGATCAGTTATCTTAATAAAATAACTCAACTCTAAGGGAATATAATCTTAATTCTAGTCACATGTGGGCTCTCGTTGCTATTATTCAATTCAAAAGCTGTTCTCAATATTATATATCTTGAAACAATTCTGGCAAATCACATGATTTCCTTTAATAGCATTCTGTGTAAAACAGTGTAAATGAGCCGTCATTCACAGTGCACTATCTAGTCCAGTGCACTACTACTTTTAGAAAAGGCTTTGATATTCTGAGATGTTTTCATTAATGGAAACACTTTCTGCATCTGCTGCTTGCTTTTATAACAGAACAAAATTTGATTGCTTTAATTATAGGGGTTGTTTTCTTTATTAAATGCCTGCAAAAAGAGAATATTTAACACCTTATTTCTGTGTAGACCAAAGTATTTACATAGTTCCATGACTTATTATTATGTCGGATAATATATAATGGCACCAAGAGATAGATAGGGTGGTTATTATAATCCCCATTTTATAGACTAGGAAACAGAAGTTTAGAAAAACCCCTTGAATATTATACAGACTGTAAGTGAACAAGTTGAGAATCAAAACCTTGAGTTTTCAGAATCCTCTTCTTTAATGTTAATGCCTTACAGTAATTATAATGCTTTGTGCCCTACAAAGTGTTTCCAAATACCTCTTCCTTTCTTGCTAAACACTGTTAGGTAGGGAAAGCAGGTGTTTGACCATCTTATAAATGTGAAAAGTGTACTTCAGAAAAAAAGTAACTAGTTCAGCTCATGAGTAAGTATAAGTATATTTTTACTGTAAATTTATAGGTGTAGCCATATAAAATCATGATTTCATATTTTAAGATAGTTACATTTAGAAAAAATAGGAAGTATTATCAGCATAACCCAGCTAATTGGATGTCTTCATCTTCCAGACTGCTGGATTTCTTGTTTTTATAGCTTTAAACAAGAATGACTCACCATCAACCCATGTACGATCAGAAACCCAATATCCTCTCCGTAGCTCCAGGGATTCTGGGAGGTCTCTGTTTCTCTGAATCATGGCTGGCAGTGATTTCTTTTTTCTGAGGGAGGAAAGCTTGATCTCTATCACATGCCTCTGCCGATCTGCCCATTTCCCATACTACAGTTTAGACATCTTTACTTCTCAGAGGTGCCTTGACACAAACTGTGTGTGATAAACATTTTTACTGAAAGTTTGAGTGATGGAGGGAGTCACAAATTAGAGTTCACTTGCTGAAATTGTAATATTAACTATCCTGTCCTTTGAATTGCTTGATGGCAAAAGCCACTAAACAGTTTAAAAACTCTCCTTTCTTCATTTACCCTCATCTCATAGGACATCTGTGATTAGCATGATTGGCATACTTTTTCCAGTGCAGTTGCTACTGTGCAGTGTTTTTATGGTTTTTAGTGTATATTTCTAAATCTGACTACTTTTTGCAACCTCTATATGAAAGGGAGAGAGGCAAAAATAAGTCACTTATTCTCCATTCTCAATTTGTAATTCAAATCAAGGCACCTTTTGTAAATTATCCAGTGAGAATTTAAAGAGAAATTAAGGTTTTTAAAAGGAAAGTTGTGCTGAAAATAATCTTATACTCTACAGGAATTACATTCATCCAGGACTTAAATAGCAATACCATATAGATGATTTTTCCTTTATAAGCTTTAGAAATTTGGCACTTAGGTTTTTTGAATGAATTTTTAAATCCTTGGAGGATCTTATTTTTTGAATTTTTAGGATATAATTAATCATTTATAAAATTATTTATTATGCTGGTGATTTTCCTGTATAAATGTTTTAATAAAAACTTGGTAATATAAAAAAATTGTCATATCTTTTTTGCAAATGAATCTAGCAACATTTTTATAACATTTAGATTTCTATGTAGCAATCATTATTCTCTAACAATTTGCACTGAACACAGTAAACATATGAATGGTGTTGTAAAGACTAGTGAGATTCAGAGATCAGCTCTAAGCTATAAAAACTCTGTATAATAACAATTGTACTTGCACACAAGGTATGCTAACTATACATTTTCCATCAATTTGAGAGCAGAATGTTTACAATAGCCTAACATAAACAACTGCATTTAACTCATAGCTTTTGAAAATTCAAGAGAACTTTAGATTTGTGTTGAATGAAGTATGTTAGTCACATTCAGTTTTGAATTATTTATGCAATGCTTAGGAAAATTTATAATCAAAGTTGCATCAAAGTAACTCTAATTAAATTTTTATTATCTGTAAAGCTACTGCATGAACAACTAGAACTTTACTAATTATTAAAACCAAATATATACAAAGATATAGCTTCAGAAGGAAGAGTTGCCAAATCAAATTCTAACTAGTCAATTCAATGGGAAACTTAACAATGACAAAAGGTATTCGTGATTTTGTTGTTGACATTATAAGAGTAAAGACTTGGAGCACTGAAAAGTTCAGATGATGACCCTTGCTACATTGAGCTCTGTTGTATCCTGAAAATGATCTGTGTTTACCCACCAAGTTACCCCATCAGTAACTAACATTGAATGTGCCACATACTGTCATATAAATGCTTAAATATAGTACCTTAGTCTCCTTCTCATGATCATTTTACAGGGGAGTCTGTGGAAACTAAGGCAGTTTCCCTAACTTACCCAAATTCACCCAACCAGCAAATTGCAGAGTAAGATTCAAACCCAAGACTATTTTTCTAGAAAGTTATTTTACTGTTTTCCAAGCCATTTTCTTCCATACCAGAAAGAAATAAGACATTTAGATATAATTGTTTTCTTTATTTTATTTTCAGGGAATAAATTGTAGTTACTAATATATATAATTTTATTTATAAACACACACACACACACACACACACACACACACACATATATATATATATATATATATATATATATATAGTATTATATGTATATATATGGGCTATGAGCTCTTCTTTAGAAGAATTTTGATAAGAACCAATGAGTCAATAAATGGTTGCTTAATTTATATTTCCTCCATTGAGCAAGATTGAATTCTGATTCATTCAAATTGTTTCCATTTTTTTGATGAATAATCAAATGGCCTTTCTCTAGGCCCATCATTTTATTTTTTAATTCTGAGCAGAGGAATAATCACTAAAATTAGTGCTTAAAATATAGCAGTAGGAAACATATTGAAGTAACCACCCCAAGCCTAGACTCTCCACGATATCCTAGGAATTCAGAAATATTTTAAGTTTCAAGCCTGGTAACAGACAAAAAAAAAATATGATCATAAAGGAAACTATGAATAGCAGATTTTGGCACACATGCATACCCCTGTGAGTGTCATCAGTTGATTTCATAGATAATTTCCTGCCCATTGATGACTTCCCTTAAATCTTTCTTTAATTACAGAGGAAAACTGATAGTACTTAATAATATAACATAATTACCTGTATTTCTTATATTTGCACTAATAAATGGTGTTCTGATGTACTTGTTTTAATAAGATTTAAAAAAAAAAAAACAAGCAAAGTTAGAACAAAGCACTGTATTGTCTGAAAAGATCCTTGATAAGTTTTAGGTTGACTATTTCATAATGATCCTTTTTTCTTCAGTAGAGATAGCATGTAATCTGTATTTTTTAATGGTATAATATTCACAACTCCTTTTTGCTAACATTTATATGACATGCAAACTTGAGAGAAATAAAAATTTCATATCATAATTGAGGACAGAAATATACCAAATTCAAGTGTTTGTCTTCTGAAGCACTGCTGAATACATTGTCTGGATTGTACCACAGAACTGAAAGCAAAACACGGGTGGGTCTATCAAACAATCCTGGACTCTGTTTATAACAACTGAAGCTGTGCCTTTCATATCAGAGTCACATCAGAAAGTCGGGGGAGGGGGGGTAAGGAAGAGATAAGCCCATCAGTGAAATAGTATCCTCTAACAACAACCAGTCACTTCCTGCAATCAAAACTGTGCTAGCATGTGGCTTGTTCAAATAAAAATTACTGGACTGGAGCCAAACAAGGAAAAAGTAATTGATAATGTGGTTTTTCAGAAACCATCCATCCATCAAATGTGTCAGTCCTTCATAATACTTTATTTCCCTTCTGAACAAAGATCTTTAAAATTCATTGTGTGCACTTAAAAACAAAGTGTCCTTGTGCTGGTTTATAAAGATTCTCTTTTAGTTTGGGTTTGTTTTGTTATTTGATTACATTCCCTCCCATCCTGCAAAATTTTTTTTCCCAGATAGTTGCTGGAAATTTCTGCCATTCTTAAACAAAGCATCTTTGTGCTGTATCAGCTTGCATTTTCCTTGGATTGTGTTTGGATGATGCTTTTCCCCTGACTTCAGCACTGAGCATTGTAGCCATAGCTTTCCTAAGTAGACTGTAACAAACAGATTCACTGGCCCCTTTTCTGTGTTGCATCCTATTAACCTGCTGGTGGGAAACCCTGCTCAGAACTATTGCAAACAGAAGGAAAAACTGATGAGGAAATATTAGATCACATTTGATGCTAAAAAAGTTATTAATAGTTTGTAACTTTAAGAAGAAATGCTCCCTTCCCAGTAATTTCTCCAATACATAACAAAAATCTTCAAACTTAAATTTTTCTTTCTTTTAGGATTCTAAAAATCAGTTTGCAAAACTGGTAATAAGTTGGCATTATCATTGGTATCTGTATCTGTAAAGTGAATTTCAGAAATATCCACTCACTTTCACTCTTTTTTTTTTTTTTTTTTTTTTTTTTTGTATTGGGAATTTAATCATGGACAGTTACCACTGAAGTTATATACCCAGTATTTTATTTTCTTATCTGGAGCCTAAGTTGCTAAGGCTGTCTTCAAACTTGTTATCCTCCTGCCTCAGCATCCTGAGTTGCTGGAATTACAGGTGTGTATCACCATGCCCAGTTTCACTTCCACTCTTGATGAGTTTCATATCAAACTTAGGTTTTGTAGAGATTCACTGCTGCACACAATGCTACATGCATGCACATTCACACACACACACACACACACACACACACACAATTTTGCACTGAATATTGTGCAAACATACTTCAAAGTGCACAATTAAAGATATATGATAGTTTTTCCCAAAATTTTATTTTAAATTCAAGTTATATGATTAAAATACTGTACCTGAATATGTATGAAAGAATGAGGCTTTGCTGCAGAAAAATGTGAAGGAAAAATTCCAGGGGATTCTGAAAGTTTTTCTCTTCTTTCAGCTACCAATTTATGTCAATGCAATCATATTATATTCTTTTTTGAATACTTGCAATGCTATCAACTATTGACCTGCCAATTACTTTAGAATTAGATTTTGATTTTAGTATCTAGGGAACATGTTAGCAAAAGAGCCAAGCCCTTATGAGATATCTGTTCCTCATTCAAACAGTTAAGTCCTGACTAAAGAAGCCACTCCTATAACCTCAACAGGCATCTCAGTGAAGGGTTTTTTTAAAGAATGCGAGGAAGAAAAAAGCTTTGGTCACAGACCAGACTTCTACAGTACAATAAGATCTGCCCCTGGAGTTTCCCTTTTGGATTGCTCCAAAATAATATTAAAAAAGTAATATCCATACAGGATAATAGTATCAATTTTCATGTATAACCTCTGTTCTGCCTGTGAGAGATATCAATACTAGAATAGCAAAAAGAAGCAAATGTTCACTTCTCACCCAAAGATTGCAACAGAAAGAATACAAAAGTGTACAGGGTTTCAGAGTTATTTTTGGTGGGAGAGACATTATCAATTTGGAAATAGCAAAGGGGTCAACTACTAAGTCAGCATCCACATTGAATCCCTTAAAAGCAAGACCTATAATGCTTTTGTTGTGTGAAATTATCAAAAAATTCAATGATATGAATTCTGCCTTCCAAGTTATTCACAAAAAGAAACTAAGGGAACAAGTTGAAATATTTTTGTCCTTTGTTTTTTAGCTAGAATTTACTGTATGTCCATTTTGCTCCTTGCTCTATGCTAGGACTTGTGGAAAGATAAAAACAAAACAGTATATTTTTTGGTAAGATTTTAATATGCCTTAATTTTTTTTTTTTGCTTGTTTGTATTTTCTTTAACTGAATCCTCCTCCCCATTTTGCCAGAGGCATCCAAAAAACATGCTTCAGAAACATTTAGCATTGTTACAGAAATGTTTCAAAAACAAAAAACTAATATGTTAGTCAGTTTTCCACTGCTGTAACAAAATACCTGAGAAAAACAATTAAAGGAGTAAAGATATAATTTGACTCACAGTTTCAATGGTTTCAGTTTATAGTAGCTTGACCCCATTGCCACAGGTCCGTGGTGAGGTAGAACATTACGGTGGGAAGGGTACGGTAGAGTAAAGCTGTTTACCTCATAGAAGCCTGGAAGAAACTAGACAGGAAGGCTCCAGGAACAAGATATAAACCTCAAGGGCACACCCACAATGGCCCATTCCCTTCAATTAGGTCCTACTTCCTGTAATTTTCACCACCTCCCAATAGTTCATTCAGCTATGAATCCATCAATACATTAATCCATTGATGAAATCAGAATCTTCATGATCCAATCACTTCCTCAAAGTCCCACCTCTGAACACGGCTGCATCCGGAACCAAGTCTTCAACACATGAGCCTTTGGGGGACATTCCAGTTCCAAAGCACAACTATTATTTGATTTCTGATATCCAAAAGAGAATTTTGTCACAAGTCAATGCTTTTTTGGGGTGGGGGGAGTATTGGAGATTAAACCCAGGAGGATCTTACCTGAGCTACAACCCCAACCTTTTCAGTTTAAGTTTGAGATAGGTTGCTAAATTTCTTAGGGCCTCACTAAATTACCTCAAATTTAGGATTCTCCTGTCTCAGCCCCCTAAATCGTTGGGATTACAGCTCCGCACTATGGCATCTGGCCTCAAGTCCATGTACTCTTGAAAGCCAGACTCTGTCAAAACAGAGAGGTCTTTTCAAAGTCTTTGTATCATTTTATGAAGAGCTAGGTTCTGGCCAGGCATCCTGGCAGCACATGTCTGTAATCCCAGCAGCTCTGGAGGCTAAGGAAGGGGGATTGCAAGTTTAAAGCCAGCCTCAGTAATTTAGGGAGGCTCTCAGCAACTTAGCAAGACCTTGTCTCTAAACGTAAAATATAAAATAGGGATGAGTGGTTCAGTGGCTAAGTGCTTCTGGATTCAATCTCTTCATACTAAACAAAAGCTCACTAGCTGAATTTCCTCCACAGTGGGGGAAATACAGCTTGCTCCTTTGGGGTAATGGGAGAAACAATGACAAGAAATGAAAAGCCTTTGTATCATTTTATGAAGAGCTAGGTTCCCCTTTTATGAAGAGCCTGTTTCCCTGGCCCAGAGAGATTTTGGAGAAAAGGAAGCAAGAGAAAGGCTAGTGGTGGTCAGCTACCATCTTTCCTCTTAGATTTAGTGTTCCTTGGGTAGGAACATATATTAGACACATAAATTATTTTACTATTTTCATATACCTGTATTTTCATACTCTTCCATCTCTGAAATCAAGATGAATCAGGATGTGTCATGATTCCTAGGCAATGTTATTTATCTTTAATATTACACAAGAAAATAAAAAGAAATGTGACATCATAGAGTCAATGAAATATATTGTATTGAAGAGAAAAAGGAAGAGAGGGAACTTCTATTCTCTTTCCACTTGGGGCTCTATGAAGACAGAGCCTGTGACTTGACCTAGCAACCAGGAATGGCTACGTCAAAATAAGTTCAGGTACACCTCAAGGTGAGCCAAAGCCGAGAACTTCTCTGCGATCTCTTCACTGTGGCATGAGCAAGATTCTACCCAGATACCTAAGAAAGGTCTGAAAACTTAATGAAGAATCTGGTAGGAACTTTCTAAAAGAAGTTGTCCCTGTGTTAGGAACAGCCATAGAGGACTGTCAGGTAGACTTTCTGACAAGGAGCCTCTGGGAGCTTTCAGCACCCTCAAAGGCACATGTGGGATTGAGTCACCAGAGAGATGACCAGCTCTAAATCAAACTGAAAGAGAATACTGACCATCACTTACACAAGCCCAGGCTTCAGGATCAGTTTCCAGCAGAATGTCCTGAAAACAGAACTACTAAACCTCCTTCCATGGCCATTAGTTCCGAGCCCAAGGATCTTCTGCAGGCCACAAGGATGCAGAGGGGCCTCTGCTCTTCTGAAGACCCTGTCTCTCCACTATTACCATAAAACCACAGAAGATCAACCTCTTCCACTGTACCCAGAAGCCATACTGAGGAAGAACAGGGAGCAAAAGCAGAAATCTAAGACTGAGCATTTCTTCCAAAATCATTCAAGTGTTTGGAAGAACATCTGTAAATATAAATGAATAAGATGAAATTTCCTGAATGTTAAAAATAAATTTAATTTTAAAAATGTTTTCTCTGGGCTGGGATTGTGGCTCAGTGGTAGAGTGCTTGCCTAGTATGTGTGAGGCACTGGGTTCAATTCTCACCACCACATGTAAATAAAGTCCATTGACAACTAAAAAAATATTTTAAAAAAAAGTTTTCCTTGCTGCAAAATTAGGTGTTTATCAGTTAATAGAAAAATGAAATAAACTATGCTTCTTATAAATATCTAATTGGTAATTTAGGTGAACATGTAGCTCTTGGACCTCAGATTAATGAAGGCACTACCCCTAAGAAGTTTAGAATCTAAACAGTTATAATATAAAAACCTCCATAAATTCAACATAAGTTACCCATTAACATAAAATTCTGTGACAGATCAACTTTCAATTATGCATAAATAGACAAATTGTGATTCAGCGACCTGTATTGTAATATTAATAGAGTTCTCATTGAACCAAAGGATACTACTATTATTAAGATTATTACTATATCTTCTTTCTTTTTTTTTATTTTTATTTTTTTGAGTACCAGGGATTGAACTCAAGGGCACTCAACCACTGAGCCACATCCCCAGCCCTATTTTATATTTTATTTAGAGACAAGGACTCACTGAATTGCTTAGTGCCTCACTTTGCTGAGGCTGGCTTTGAACTTTCGATCCTCCTGTCTCAGCCTCCCAAGCTGCAAGGATTACAGGTGTGCGCCATTGCGCCCAGCAATTGTTACTATATCCTAATGCTATGCCTTGTCCTGGTTTAGAAAGAAGGCAGATCCTAAGGGTAGATTATACAACATTGATGATAACAGCCAGATACATATGAAAATAGAAGTATTAGCCCTGGAACAAACTATCGTCTGCTTGTTGGTGGGCCTTTTCAAGAAATAATAGGAAAAAAATATAAACAGATGTCAGGGTCTTATGGAAAAAGTGTGTTTGAGGACCTAACAAGACAAGCATAGAAGGACTATATTGGAGGAGATAAACAGATTGGGAGAGGGATAGAAATGGCACTGTGGTTCTTCCTTGGTTATATCAGCGCAGTGGTCTAACCCTGGCATCTTAAGTACCCACCTCTGTCCCCCTCACAGCTAAAGCCATGGCCTACCAAGCTTGATCTGGAATTGACCCATCGGCTGTGGGGGATATGCTTCATAGAGCATTGAATATAGTCTGCCTTATTTTTCCTTCAGTCCAAGATTCAGGATTCCCATTGCCCTCCTCCTACTTTGAAACGTGTTTATGAGAGAGTTTGCGTGGGTGGAGGGGTGGGGGTGTGTGTTGTTGAACAGAATGGAGGAGATCAAGTGAATGGATCATTATGTAATAATGAGGCAGAGTATATTGGATCATCCCTTTGGATTCAAATGAATCCCTTCTTCATAAAGCTGGGCTTATTGACTCAAAGCCATTATCATGGTGAGACTGAATGAGAGGAAGCAGTTAAACATGCTCTTTCCCCCCTTTTGTGTTTATAGCTACCCAGAAATGAACATCAATATTTAAATGTCTGGATTTTCTTGGGCTTGTAAAAAACCAATTAGCTCCTCCTTGGGCCCAGTGTTTGGAGCCTTCATGGGCAGAGTATGAGACTGTTTAGTTCTTGTGGTCAGAGATGAGGAGCTCAGAGAAAGGTTAGAGGGTCAAGGGTCGTTGCTGGGTTAGTTGGGTCTCGTGGGACTGTGAATCCTAAAGGAGAAGGCCAGGGCCACATCAGGAGCCTGGGGCAGCCCTATAAGGCAGCTAGTATAGGATTTGGCTGGATTCTGGTTGCACAGGGAGTAAATAGTTGGCCAGGAATGCTGCATCACTGAAATACATCATAGACTTGAGCCTTTCATTGTGGACAGTTGAGGACCACCTCTGCCTTCAGGTAGAACTCCTTTGGCCTATAAGACCTTGGTCATTTGTAGTAATTCTGTTTTCTCTAAATAAACAAGTTCACTCCAGCAGATGTTGCATGCTTGCATCTGAAGATAGGGTCCCATCCTCAAGTTTAAAAGGTCCTCTGTAGGGACATCTATGCTTATCCTGGATTAGAGAGGCTGGACTACAGGGACAAAGGCTCTTGTTGATTAATGGTCCAGATTCCCATGATTTCTAATTCTTCAAGAGCCAGAATTATTGTCTAGTTTGTATTTTTTTTTCCCTGTAGACATCATTAGTCATAGGCCCAATTCATTCATTGACTTTTTTTTTTTTTTTTTTTTTGTGGGGGGAGGGTACTGGGGATGAAACTCAAGGGCACTCGGCCACTGAGCCACATCCCCAGCCCAATTTTTTTGTATTTTTTTTTTAGAGACAGGGTCTCCTTGAGTTGGTTAGTGCCTCACTTTTACTGAGGCTGGCTTTGTACTTGCAGTACTTCTGCCTCAGCCACCTGAGCCTCTGGGATTATAGGTGTGTGTCACCATGCCCAGCCATTTAAGTACTTCTTACTAACAGAACTTCATGTCTTTTTGTGGCAACAAAGCACCCAGCCCCAGATGAGAAACATGATTTCCTAACTCTCATGGCATCTGGAGGTAGTCAAAGAGGAGTAAGCCAAAGAAAACTGGGTGATGGTTTCTGGGAAAGATTTTACCTCCTTCATCAAAGAAAAGAGACTCAGGAGGCCTGTCCCTTCCTGCCTTGAGTTTAGACACATGGTTGGGAGCTTCATTGGCTGATTACAGTACAGAGGTCAGAGGCCAGTCATATACCTTGTTTGCATTTATTCAACAATTATTTATTGAACACCTGCTACATATCAGGTCTAGTGCATAGGACCGGATATAGTGTCTGTGTTCATTACTCCTATCAGGTATTGTATGATTCAGAGATCCTGTTTGTAATAGAAATTACTTCTGGTTTAAGCAACAAATGCATAAAATATAAAATGGGGAAAGGGATTCCTAGAAAAAAACTGGATGGGAAGAAGTTTACTGGGAGACTGAAAAATGTGACTTGAAGGACAGGTGGAAGACAAGGAGACCAAGCATCTGGAGGCACAGCTAGGGGTGACTTCTAGGAATGGTTGAGTGAGAACCAGGGCTCTGCCACCATCACAGTCCCCACTGTGACTGTGATCACGTCTAGGGCTGCTGCTGACTTCTGCTGATGTTCGAGATCCAGAATCTTAGGAGCAGGTACCAAATTCTGCCTAGCTTCCTCACATGCCTACCTACACACAGGCAATTTCAGAGAAGGAGTGTAAACAGGATCCAATGCTTCCACCCTGGCTCTGGTTTTGTGGATGGGGTGCTAGAATCACCAATCTACCAAGGCCACCCAATATCTGAGAGCAACCTCTCAAGGAGATTAGAGCACACTGGGGAGAAGGATCAATGCTAGATGGCCCCAAAACAAAAGTGAATGATGGCAAAAACAATTTACATAGAATACTATAATTTTCAAAGTCCAAATCAGGGGGAAAAAAACCTTTTCATACAGTAATTTAACATTTTCAAAGCATATTTGATCTTCACCAAACTGAGATTCAGGCAGAGCAGGTATTATATCTGAGCCTCAAAAAGTTGAGATTGTTTTTATAGAATATAAAGTATTCTGTTATTATCTGAATTTTTATTTAAAAAGAAAACGATGTGTAACTTTATGTGACAATTTCAATTGGGGATGACTATGACATATTTGAAGTGCAAACAAAATCTTCTGTGAACTGTGTTGATTTATATATACAAGGGAACTAGTTTTCTGAAGTGAAGGCATTCTATTGGGAAGTTAAGGTGATTGTTTTTTATATTAGACTGTTTTCAGATTTTTTATCTCAAACGCTTATCAAACTCCCAGATTCTTATTTTGTAAAGAAAAAAGCCACGTAAGAGACTTATCTTAAGCTTAATTGGTGTAGAAGAAGAATGGCAAAAGAAGACATATATCTTGCTATTTTCCTACCTCTTGATCTTAGCGGATATAACTAATTAATCATGGCATTCTTTTGCACAGAATCCAGACATGGCCTCAAAATTCCCCTCAATGTAGCAGAGAATGCAGCCCCTACCAATCAATCAGACTTGGCAATTCTAAAGCACTAGTCAGTATAGAGTTGTAGTGGTCAGGGATTTGTTCTGTTTACCCAGTATGTTGGTATTCTGAGAAGAGCACTCTGCTTTGGGAAACAGTCTTTCAAGCTATGGTTCAAATCTTGGGTGGTTATGTAGATTTGAAGCTGTTGGTTAAACTGTAGCCTGTGGTCTCTTGGAATTTAAACCACATGTCCATCAAGGCTAAAGTTTGGGAGGATGTGGTAGAAAAATGGCATGAGAGTGGAGGGTGGGCCTACCTCTGGGGCATTCAATGTGGTGCTGCAAAACAAAGATGTACTGTGCTCATGCAGCAGGAGAGAAATAGCTTTGTTAAATAAATCTGTTCCTGTGCTTCAGCAGTGGTCCTGTCCTGCCAAAGGTCTGGCATTCATGCACTTGAAAATCGCAAAAATTATTTCTCAGCCCAAACTGAAGTGAGATAACAGAGAAAACCAGGGGAATTAGAAAGTCTGATCCCCCAGGCCCCTCCCAATTATTACCTGGGGCTAGAGGAGAAATTAGTTTTGCCTGCATTGTCTACCCACCCTCTCAAACATAAGCCAAAGGCAGAGATCTAGTTCTTTAAAGTAAGACCCATGCAGACAGAGGCTAGGAGAAAGAAATGATTTCATGTATAGTTCAAATATCAGGCTGGACCACATTTCTACCAATGATGACTAGAAGAAATCCCAAACCTGAATATAGAAACCAGCGATTGCTTAACCCCAAGGAAATTCCTAGCCCTCTAAGAGTCCCTGCATCAATTATAGGTAAGTCGAAGGGTTGCAGTGTTTAAGCTTCCCAAAGCTCTTTTCCCTTCTCTCAGGGTTTCAGCTGAAGAAAATGGAGGAGGAAAACCACCCAGCTGGCAGAAACAGAGCTACCAGATTGGCCAATTAAAGAACTCAATATATTGCCAGGACAATGATTCAACACATAGATGCCAATGAGACCTAATAAAGCCATCGTTTATCTTATTATCCTTGTCCAGCAAAATATTTTTTGTGTGTAGATGGGGTGAATGGAATCAACCTCCTTGCCAAGGATACACCACACACATTCATATATGCATATGCACACAGACACACACACACAGGGAGGGAGGGAGAGAACAAGTGAGCCTGAGGGGAATTCCCAAAGGAAACTGGAGCACTCAGGGGCAAGGATCTATAGGGATTGATCAATGCTACATAGTATTTGCCCTTGCATATATCTTCTCTTCCCCCCATTTATAAACAGAATGTTTTGATTGATGTTATCCTATTTTTGCCAGAATTAAATATTAGCATTAGAAAAAGCCATATTTACACATAAAGTACAGGTAGAGACCTCACCCTCTGATGCAGGATATGAAGCTAGTGGCATGAGGTGGGTTGATTATATCTGTGGTTATATGTGGGATTATTGTGTTTTGTAAACTGGTGGCTATATTGGTTATCTATTTCCACAAAAATTCTGTTAACATGTAGCCACAAAATCCTGTAGCTTAAAACAACAACCATTTATTTAGCTCATAAGTTTGTGGCTTGGTTGGGCAGTTCCTCTACTTTTGGCTAGGCTTGGCTGATCTTGGCTGAGCTTACTCATGGGACTGTGACTCAACTGGTGGTTTGGCTGCTGGCTGGCTAGCCTAGAATGGGTTCACCTAGAACAATCTGGCTCTGCCTACAATATCTTTTATCTTCCACAGACTAGACTGAGCTTGTTCTAACGTTGATGGCAGGGTTTTAAAAGGAAGAGCAGAAGCATGTAGGGCCTCTTGAAGCCTAGGCTCAGAACTGGTTCATGATCCATTCTGTTCTATTCTGTTGGCCATAGCAAGTCACAAGAGGCGTGGGGAAATAGACTTCATCTCTTGGTGGAAGTTGCTGCAAAGTCATATTGCAGAGGATGTGGATAGAGGGAAAAGAGGAGAATTGGAGACAGTTTTGTAGTCAATCAACCACAGAATCATATGGGAAATTATTTAAATAAGATGACAGTATTTGAGAGAACTAGGTGTCCAAGAGATGGACAGTGGAGAGTCATCTTTAAGATCTTCTCACCTCTTTCCCATTATTTTACAAGCAGCATACACCTCCTTTCTTCTAAGAAATACTTATGTTAAACACAGGATTTACTTAAACGGGAGTAGAAAAGTTTCTATGGACTCCATTTCCTTTGCCACAGCTATCTCAATCTAGGTTAATCAGATAAAATAACTTACCCAATATTATGTTTCAGTGCTTGATCTAGGAATGGACAAGGCCTAATTAAGGCCACTCAAGACACATAAGTGGACGATGTGAGAATCCATGAATTCAGAGACTGGCATCAGCCATGGCAGCATGGACAAAGCAAATCTATGACAAAGAATTTGACATCTAGAGAAAAGCAGTTCCCTGACAAGGGGAGAATAGGGTGTTGGGGGTCATTCTCAGTTATCCCTGAACCATGTCACACCCATTCTTCCTGTGAGTTGATTTTAATGGTCTTTCTCTCTTTCAAAACAATTCAAGCTGGGAGCTGATCCACTGCAACCAAAGTAGATTAGTATATATGAGATTTGGGAAATAGCCATCCTGCCTCAGAGCAGACTCTCACTGTGTTTGCAATTCCCCTCTATTAGCAATTCATTTTTTGTGTTAGGAAGCCATATGAATTGGAATCAGCCATGCACTTTGACACCTCCTTTGATGTTCAGGTCAATGTCATCCACTATTTCAAAGACCTTTTCCTGCTAACTCCGTATTAGTGGGCTTTTACTGTCTTTGTTCCTAATATGCTTTAGACACATTTCTAGGGTACCACCATTCATACATCACATTCTGTACGCACAGCTGTATCTATGTTATCTAGTTAAATTGTGATTCCTTTCTTTAGGCTAGACATTTAAAAAATATTATTTACCTTTGTATTCTTGGAGCATAGTATTGCATTGCTTTTAATAAAAATGCAAGTATTCTAAAGATTAGTCTATTAAAACTTTAAGCCATTAATATCTTAGCTTGAATTCGTTGATAAACATTACTTAAGAACATACTCATTCACCCATCAGTAGCTCTAAATCTTGGCTGCACAGTAGAATCACCTGGGGAGCTTTTTAAACATATTGATGCTTGAGCCTCACCCTAGACCAATTAAATCAGAATTTCTGGGATTGGGGCCCAGGCATCAATATTTTTAATAGATTTCCAAGTGGTTCTAATATGCAGCCAGGATTAAGAAGCACTGCCCTGTATGTGGTTTCTTTGTGTTACAAAGAGCCAGAGCTGAAGGAAAGATTCCATCTAGTTGGGAGGAAGGCATCATGAAAGCAGTGACTTCTGAATTAAATCTTAATGGATGGGTAGAATTTCAGTAGGGAAATATAAATGGAGAAAATGGAATGTGTAAACATGGAAAGCCCTGGGTGTGTGTAGGAAATGGTTCATCCAGCTTATTTGCTACATAGGGTTATGAGGTGGGGGTGAAATAGCATGTACTGAGAATGTACTCTGTGCTAAATATTTGACAGGCATTTGTCTTGTTTTTAAATTTTTTTTTAAATATACAAGCTGGTACCAGAGAGTTTTTTTTAACATCAAATGTATACTTAATTAATTTATTTTTTTATGTGATGCTGAGAATCAAACCCAGCACCTTGCACATGCCAGGCAAGTGCTCTACCACTGAGCCACAACTCCAGCATCCTGCTCTTAATATATATAAGAGCAGAATGTATTTTTTAAAAATATTTTTTAAGTTGTCAATGAACATTATTTTGTTTATTTATATGCGATGCTGAGAATTGAACCCAGTGCCTCACTCATGATAGGCAAGTACTCTACCACTAAGCCATATTCCCAGCCCATTAGAATGTATTTTGACATATTATACATGTAAGGAGTATAACTTCCCATTCTTCTGTTTGTACATGATGGAATTACATTGGTTGTGTGCTCATATATGCATATAGGAAAGTAGTGTCTGACATTTGTCTTTTAATCCTCAAAGTTCCATTCTGGGGAAAGAACTATTTTTTTTTTTTTTAGATGAAATAACGGTGGTATAGATAAACTTAAACCTTTGCTTAAGGTCATACAATTAGCCAGTGGTAGATGCCAACCATGGACTTAGGCCCAGCTCTGGGTTCGTCTCCAAGCAGGTGCATGTGACCTATTCTGGGACTGGAACTCAGGCTGCACCTGTTGGCAAGGACCTTGTTTTATTTGACTCTGTCTTCTCCAGCTGAAGTTACCAAAGAGCTCATGGACTCTGGCTCAGGACCATCTGCTTTCTTGAGTAAATATCAACAGGGTTAGTGCATTCAGCAGTGGCCTACATTCCACTTCCAGGTAGAATTAGCATCACTGCTCTCCAGAGTGAGCTCTGGTGCCTCAACCACATGGTTAGCTCTCTGCCTGACTCCTACCAGGTTTAAGAACCAAAGGACAGGGAAACTCACCTATCCCTTGAACAGCAGTATCCCTACTCCTTCTGATAACCCAGATTTCCCAGAGTGTTGTCTCTGAACTATTTATTTCATGTCTCTAATCTTCCATTTTATTTTACTCCTGATTTTAGAAATGATCACAAGGCGGTATTTTCAGACATCACAACTGCTCCCTCTCAAGCAGGCCACAGCATCCTGACAACTTCCCACCTAAAGCTCCCTCCCAGTTAAGGCAGAGGCCAGATTAGGCCTTTCAAGCTAAGTAATAACTTTTGCTTTATAAAAACGTATTTTAACATGTTAGTGTCAAAAGGTTTACAGTGACAGAAATGATGTGGCCATATACAAATCACACAATTGCATCATATTTTTAAGAATTTCACTGAACAAAGCTGACATGAGATAAACTTCAGTCCTGTGGCTGAACCACTCTGAGCTTTGTATGTAGGGCTTTAACAGAGATTCAACCAAATTATCAAACTTAACCCCTAAGTATCACAGTAATCATTTAGAAAAGGTAAGGACAAACATCCAGTTCAAATGAAAAAACAGAACAGGATTATTAATTAAACTAAAGGAGCTGGCATGTAGATGGAAATCAGTTTAGAATCTTTTTCATCTGCCATCTCTGCTCAATTCACACTGTCTTTAGTTTTTTTTGTTGTTGTTGTTCTGGTGATATGATTTGAAGAACTTAATGGACTTCTTTTAGAATCAGCTTTTCATCCACAAAATGTTAAAATGGAGGAAACAATAGTTCCTACCTCCTAGGAACTTTGACACAGTTCATATTTAATAAGTGAATCACTGTAGTCTTCAACATCAACATCATCACCAACAATTCATTTTTTATTTGTTTATTTTTCCAGTACTGGGGATTAAACTCATGGCCTCTTACATGCTAGGCAAGTACACTACCACTGAGTTCCTTTCTCAGCCCAACAATTTATATATACTTTTACCAACCAGCCAACCAACTAACCAACCAAACAAAAAACACCCAACTTTTTTTTTTTTTTTTTTAAAGATATCTTTTTTGGGGAAATTTGGAAGTCAAGAAAGTCATGAGAAAATAAGGACAATTTATAAATAATATATACATTATATATAAAATTTGCCATAGAAGAGATATTTTTAAGCAAAGGTCTGATATGCTTGCCCTCTTTCAAAGATGTATTAGCACTTCTCTTAATGCAAAGGAGAGTGCAGGATGTCTTGGAACATTTTATTTCAGCCAAGCAAACACAGCATGGGTACTCTTGCACATAAGGAGAAATAAACATGTTTATGTACTGCTCTAGGTTTTCAGAAATGCCATTAGCCTTAGTTTTCTTCATTAGCATTATCCTGAAGTTCTTGGCATAAGTAAGCCCTTTGTGAACTTCTGTGTAAAGCACAGATGCTCTTTCTGCATTGCTTATACACCTGTTCTACCTCTCAACCACATGTCCCTTCACTTCCACGTTCCACCCTTCTCTATCCCTGCACTGGGAGGCTAACCTGCACTAAGCAGGTACAAACTTTGGTTGGGATCTACAACTAGGAGTCTTCCCAAACATGACGTTGGGCATCTATTCTTTTGGCTCCCCCTGTCAGGATGCCATTCATCAGCTACTTCCCTCCCTTTGGTAATCCTTTCCTTTAAGCAATCCAACCTGCATTCCACTGACTGCTCCTACTTTGCCCCTCTCAGCCCAAGTGTAGCCGTCTTTCTCAGCTTCCACCCCTCCCTCTTGGAGCTGCCTATTCTTTGCTGATTTCTTTAAACCTGGGAAATTTGTATTATCAGAAGGAGTAGGGATACTGCTGTTCATGTCTTTGTAAATAGTCTATTAAACTCCCCTAAAGTGTTCACTTTAGGTTTGTCATCTGTTTTGGGCTGCACTTCTTATCTATTTACTACATACAGTTTGATCTCATATATTGACAAAAATCTGATCAATCAAATTTCTTCCAATTCAGTTATTAGAAAACAACATAACTAGCATTATTGACATTACTAGCATTATTTCCATTGACTCATTAGCAAAAGCTCTCTTAACAGACTTATTTTAAATAAGTGTCCATTAATAGCAGAAATAATTATATAATAGCAGATATCTATCTATCTACATAGATAGATAAAGAAATCCAAATGAAAGGTAAATTCAATCAGCATTTAGTGACCGCAAAGGTAAATTGAATCAGAATTTAGTGATGGCACATACTTCTTTCATTTTTTTATTGTCTACAGATGAGAAAGATATATTTTCTTTCATTTTCATTTTATGTAATATTATATCATGAATTTTCCTTTTAGCTTATGATTTTTAGTTTTTTTTTATTATTTTTCCATTGAGAGTGTGCAGTGAACCTTTGACATTTTTTTTTCCTCTTGCGTATCAAGAAGGTTGCAAATTATTATTATTTTTTTTTTTTTTAGGGATTGGTATGAAATTTTATTCTAGCACCAAATATGTTACTTTGGAAACAGGTTCAAAGAATTCATTATTGGACTCAGATCTCATAATTGGAAACAAATTCACACATATCAAACTCTTTAATTAGCACATGCCAAACTTTCTTTTATTTTTATTCCTGGAAGTCATTTCATTGATATTAAGTTTTTATGCTCCCAGAGCCTCACCTCCTTATAACCTTTCTACCTGATCTCACACATCTTTATATTTTATTGAAAAAACTCTGCTATAGAACTGTTAGAGCAAAGTGAAAAAGATGGTTTTGAAATGAAGGCCAAGGAAGTTCAAGGCTGATCTAAGAGAAAACAAAAGAAAGAAAAGAGGAAAACTTTTTTTTAAAAAAATATATTTTTAGGTGAAGATGAACACAATTTTATTTTTTTTAATGGAGTGCTGGAGGATTGAAACCAGTGCCTCACATGTACTAGGCAAATTGAGCCACAATCCCAGCCCGCAACTTTTTCTTTTCTTTCTTTCTTTTTTTTTGGGAGAGAATAAAATTTTAGTCACTTTTGGTCCAGAGCACGTAAGTAACAATATGTCACCTCTGTTGGATTAGCACACAAACTATATTTCTCGGTGTCTTTATTGAAGCCCTGACTCTGTTCAAACTTCTAAATCTGCAGTAGGCTTCATGATGGTGCAGAATCCCAAATTTATTTTCATACATTTTTCTACTTAAGTAACAATGTACCTGAATTCATTAGGCAATACTGAGAAATTCTGAAATCACCCCCAACCTGTGCACTATAAGACAACACACTAGAACTATGTTTCTTTACATATGTAATTAAAACTTATTTGCAGTAACATATCTTTATCCAGCAATTTGCTAAAGGTCCTAACACAGTCATCACAAGTATGACTATTATTTTTCCAGATCCTGAATTGTCTGGGTTCTTGAAAAATGGTCTGTGGTCCAAGCAGTGTTAACATCACCTGGGAACTTGTAAGAAATGCAGAATATCAGGCCATACACAGATTTTTCTGAATCAGAATCTGTAATTTTAACTAGATTCCTAAGTGACATATTTGTGGTTTTGGTTATATGTTTATTTGTTTTGACTGGGGATTGAACCTAGGGGACTTTCCCACTAAGTTACAACCTCAGTCCTTTTTATTTTTTATTTTGAGACAGGATCTCACTAAGTTGCTCAGGGCCTTGCTAAATTGCTAAGTGAGTCTGGCCTGAACTTGCAATCCTGTCTCAGCCTCCCAAGTTGCTGAGATTACAGGCACGCACCACCACACCCAGCTTCCAGGTGACCTGTTTGTGCATTAAGGTTTAACAAACACCAAAATAGACTCACATTTGTCTAATAAATGGATAAATGTGTTTCTTAAATATTCTTATACCGTTGAATCATAAAGCTATTTTAGAAATAATCTAACCCTGAATTTACCACTTTGCATTACATGGAACATTCATTTTATAGAATATCAATATGGATTATACTGAAAAAATTCAGTATAATTCAGGAAGTGTTGCTGTTTAAATAATGCAAATAGTTTGGGTTTTTTTTTTTTTTTTGCTACAGGATTTCTCAGCATCATTAGTAAACTAATGTATCTTTGACTTCTAAGGAGGAGGGATAAGGTATGAAACAGTGAATGTGTTACAAAATATCTGAACATGAGCATTATTTTCTCTAGATCTCTTTTGCAACTACTGTATCTATCTTAGTCCATTCTGGCTGCTATAAGAAAACACCTTAAACTGGATGATTTGTAAATAATAGAAATTTATTTCTCATATTTTTGAAAGTTCAGTATCTGGGAAGAACTCTCTGCTTCCGAGATGGTGCCTGTTGCTGTGTCTTCACATGACAGAAAGGCAGAAGCTCATAAAAGGCAAAATGTATCAAATGGGTTCCCTAGACTCCATTTATAAAGTCACTAATTCCATTCATGAGAATAGAGTCTTCATGACCTAATCATCTCCTAAGAGCCCCACCTCTTAATACTATTGCATTGGAGATTCAATTTCTATAACTTTTAGAAGGGCACATATATTCAAACCATAGCAGTATCTATGATACATTTTGGATAATATTTATTTAACCCAATTACCTCATTTAGTAGAATCATGTCTCTTATTTTCATCTTATTTGATAAATATAGGTGATTTACTCTAATTACTTATTGATTTTTAAAGTAGAAATTTGACTATACTATATTGCTTAAAAAGAGATCTAAGATGTAATAGCTTGTTCACATAAAAGTCCAATGCATTTCTGAGGTGGGAGAGTGGGTGAATGTGAAGAACTGTGAATGTTGTAGATCCTTTTTTAAAAAAAATATTTACTTTTTAGTTGTAGTTGGACACAATACCTTTGTTTTATTTATTTACTTTTATGTGGTGCTGAGGATCAAACCCAGGGCCTCACACGCGCTAGGTGAGCACTAAGCCACAACCCCAGCCCTAGGCCTTATTCTACTTGCAAATTCACAAGTTTGCCTACCCTAGTTTCATGGAAGCTGGCAGAAAGACATGAAACTCCTGGGTCAGAGACAAATGACTTTATTACTCATTCCAGAAAGCAACAAGGGCTTCACATTTGTATGTATGTCCTCAAGTCCCATAAAGGAGATTTGAAGTATCCCTGGTGAATGCTGCTCCTGGAGTGAGCTAAGAATCCTTGAATTTAGGGAACAAAGAAATTATAATAATGAGCTGTAAGCAAACCTGCCCTTTGCCCTGGAAGGAGGCATTATCTTTATTATTCTGGACAATAAGCAAACCTGCCCTTTGAATCTAAGGGAGATTCTTACAAGGTTGTTCACTACACAACTATCCTTGAAAAGATAATCTAGAATGAAGGCATTTAATGTTTCTGCTCATGGGATGTACAGATGAATGAGTGACTATTGGATTGTCTCTGAAGTTTTCTGGGGCAAGTCAGAGAATAGGTGTCCTATTGCATAAAGCTATTTAGAAATTTAGACTATTTGGACTGAGGGCAACTCTATCATGTTCATCATATGATTTGTAAAGCAAGTCAGTGTATGTATGTGTGGGGTCATTTCAGACAGCTGAAAGAGCAGGAGTTTGGGGTAACATACATGAGAGATTTTATGAGCATTACTTGGACGCAATGCACATCACTTACTAACGTTCCATTCCATAGAATATGATGAACACATGGTAGCAACATGTTGCACAGGAGGATGGGAAATGTAGCCTCACTATGTGCACAGGAAGAACTGAGAACAGGTATTGAAGGACACCTACATAGTCTAACACATTGCCAATTTTGATGGTAGAAATGAATAAACATACAAACAGATGCCTTGGGGTGGAGCTTAATATTTCACAGTTCATAGAAGTTTCATAGAAGTTTAGAATGAAAATGGCCTTAGAATCATTAATTCCAGCCATCACCTACTGCTTCGGGTCACTTAGGAATAAAGAAACTGACACTAAAAGAAGTTAAATGGCACAGCTATGTAGCTTACAAATTTGATCTGGTTAATTAGCTGAGGTGAGATTTTAAGATTTCAATTTGAGTACACTTTGACTTGGAGCAAACTTATATGCTTACAGGAGTCTTCCTTATTTTCAATTATTATTCCCCAATTACCTGAGGTTTTTTTTTTTTATTTTGAATTGCAATTTTGATTATTAGGATTTCTTAAATCACTACATTTCTATGTATATTATTCACTGTTTATCCCTAATATAAGAGGCACTATTCTAGTTTCTGGTAATATAGCTGTAAACGGGCCAGGCAAGGACCCTGCTCTTATAGAGCCAACACTGAGGTGAGATTCCATGATGTTTAGAATGTGATTGACTTTTTAAAGTATGAGAGCCATTATGGCTAATTTATAATATAAGTGATTATATATGGATTCCAAGCAACTTATGTATTGCTAGCTTAAATCAGGAAGCACAGACTTTAACAGCTTTTAAGTTTCTTTACAATTAATTTACAGCAAGATTCGGTTTGTATGTTATTTAAGCTTTAATATGCCCTGTGTATTACTTCTATAATAAATAAGTTGTTATTTTGTTATTGCCTTTAGGTTAAGGGGCTTTATTATGTTAAAGACTAAGCTTTATTTCAAGCCTCAAAACAGATTGGAACATTTTTGTAGAAATTTCATTCACATGTTTTGATTTATCAAAGCATTTTATGTTTACTTAAAAAAATTCTTTCTGTTCCCTAGAGAAGTCCATAATGTACTCAGTGCAAATTGAACATCAAAAATATAATGTAGTCAAATGACAGAATAAAATTCAAGAGAAACTGCTGAAGCTTTGCTCCTTAAAAGAAAAATCTGTTTCCATGTTACATTGTGTGTATGTATTATGGAAATATCTGAAAGATACACAGCACCCATGCACAAAAATATTGTTTATGAACAAGTATATATAATGCAGTTTATTGAAAAAGGGCTCAATTTAAAGTAATAGTGCATGAAATAATCTAGTGTGGCATTTTGCAAAGAGTTGTAGATTGCAAGCCTTAAGAACCAGCATCTAATCATGACAGTACTTTAAAAAATTACACAATATAAATATTTGTATAGTGTTTTATGGTTGACAAAGCACTTTTTTAAAAAAAATTAACAATAGCTATCATTTATTGAGCACTTACCATGCATCAGACTCGGTGATATCATTAATTCTTACGACACCTCAATGAAGTATGTACTTATACCCTCTTCAATACCCTACTCCCCAGCCTCACCTTCCTGGGTGTTTTTTAGGGTAGGTTGATATGGACTTCTCTCCTCTCAGAGATTCTAAAGAGCACTGTCATCTCCTTCTGAAACTCAGTTCCAGCTTTCCAGAACTCAGTTCCAATACATGATACTGACTAGGTGATAAAGTAGAGAAGGCAGTCTGGGCATTTAGCCACATTACCTTTTACTTTCAGCGTATCTCAGGTCAACATGAGAATTAAACAGGCCCACAGTGTCCCCATGGTTCTCAAGGTATTTGTGCTTACTTGGGTTGACATTTTGCTGGTCTCCCAAACCCCTTAATTTTTTCTCTCTTTTGAGTTAGGTAGGCAAAATTTATTTTTAATTTTTACTACCACTTTATTCAGACAAAAACTAAAACCAAAACCTCATGCAGAAAATAACAGCAACAATAACAACAACAACAACAAACCTCAAGTGAACTAACTGCTATGGCTTGAATATGGTTGTCTCCTCTAAATCTTTTATTAAAAATCTAATCCCCATTATGAGGTATTAAAGAGGTAGGACTAGATGGGTCTTTAAAAGATGATTAAGGTTCTTCCCTTACGAACATGAGATTAATGGATTCATGGGTTATCTACAGGATGGGTTTTCTATAAAAGCCAGTCTGGTTATGTCTCTGGAATGCTCTTTGACTGTTGCCACGTTATGTCCTGCCAGCAAGAATACTATCACCCAATATAGACCCTCAAGCTTGAACTAGAATCATTAGCCAAAATAAACCTTTCATTTTGTAACTTACTCAGTGGTTTTTTTGCTTGTTTGTTTGTTCTTAGCAACAGAAAACAAACCAAACACCAACTTTCAGATTATTGCAATATGGAGAAATAGACATTGTAAACAGCAGAATTTATAAGACTCCTCAAGCAAACCTTGCTCACTTTACAGGTTGAAAACCTTTTAGAAAACAATGAAAATTAAACATTGGGTTAAGGTATTGCCTTTGGTCAAAAACAAGCATTGTAGCATTTTACATAGCTATTACCTGCAGAGAAAATAATTAATTTCAAAGCACAGGTAGGTAAAAAAAATGAATGCTTTTCCTGGGTGTTTTGCTTTGTTCTCTCTCTCTCTCTCTCTCTCTCTCTCTCTCTCTCTCTCTCTCTCTTCATCTCTCTCTTTCCTTTTTTTTCCCCCAAAAGTGGACTTCAAGTGAAGACACTCCAACAAATGATCCAAAGTTAGAACTAGGGTTTGGCAGGACATTCTTCGCATATGGAAATATTTTATTTAAAAACGGGGAAAGAGCTGCAGGGAGCACAGTGGAGCAATTCCATATAAAACCACCTGGAAGTTGTAGTATGTAGGGGAAATAATGCAAGCATTGGGGAGGCTTCAATTCACAGGGAAAGGCATCTGAGGAAAGATGCATGTGGGCAGATTGCACACTTCCATGTATCATATTGCATGAGAACAAGCTGGACATTTATTCTGAATCTGAATTAGGGGAAATGTTATATGAGCAACTCAACTGCTTACCTAGTGTCTGAACATCACTTTTAAGGCCAGAATGAGGATCTGCAACTCAAGGCATTGAAATGGTTCTAAAGAAAAAGTGTCTCAAAAGAACAGATGTTCCTTTAAACTCCACCCTCACACTCAGGAGCTATGGGCAATTTGGACACTGATAGAAAGGAAATAGTTGGGAGGTGCTCTGCCTGTCTTGCACAGACTCAATACAGCTATGCAGGGAGGGAAGTGAAAGAAAAAAGTGGGCTTTTTGAACATGGAGCTCAAGTTTTGTTTTCTACTTACTAATTGACCTAGGGCAGAGGGCAGGTTACTTAATCTTTAATAACTGTTTCCACTTTTATTGCAACAATACCATCTTGCCAGGTTATTGAGAGGCTCAGAAAAGATAAAATGGTTCCCAAAGTGTGGCCCTTGGACAGCACCATCAGTCTCCTAAGGGATCTCTTAGAAATGTGAAGAATTAGCCCCACCTCAGACCTACAGAACAATTAAGTTTAATGAGCCTTCCGGGGGATTACTGTGCAGGCTAAAATTTGAGATCCATTGAAACAAGAAAAGCCCCTGGCACGGAGTCAATGTGCAAAAGTGGTATCTTTGTGGACCAGGATGCTCCTTCTTCACTTATTATCTTCTCTAACTCTCCCTCTACTTTTTCATTATAGGATATATTTGTATGGCCTTTGTCTTCTCTTTTCTGTTATAGGGGAAAGGGGCTGAGACAGACCTTGGGGACAGACAAGCCTGCCACAATCAAACTCATTCCTCAGGGATCTTGACACTAGCCCACTTTAGAAGTTTCTAGGTTTTCTGTTAAAACCACCCTTGATGGGCCCATACAACGAACTACCAACTCCTGGAAACCTCAAAAGAGAAGAGAAGGAGGTTTGCAGGGACATTTTTCTTATCATCAAGCAGGCTCCATTTGAATTTGTGATATTACTGCACTCTCTAACCTCTTCTCCTCACTACTGGCAGCAGATCTTCCAAAATAATATATATATCTGATCTACTCACTCCTCTGCTAAAACTCCCCTTAGCTTCCATAAGATTTTGTCCATAAGTTTAGGTATAACAATATGACACATTAGATTCTTCTCAATCTGGCTCCAAAGGGTTTCTTTTGTTTCATCTTCCATTTGCTGCACTCCTCCTTTTCCTATCCCTTTATCCTCCTCTTCCCACTTTCAACACACACAGGTACCCGCGCACATGCCTGACTTGGTCCAGTGGGAAAGCCAGTGGTGAACAAGGCATGGCTTATTTGTGAATGTTACCCTTGAGCTGATCATGAAGAAAATAGAGAAGGTATTCTAGCCAGAAAGAATGAAGATGTGAAAAATCATGGAGAACTACAGTGAGGCATTGTGGGGGGCTTTTCCTTTCCTTATGTGTTATTTGCCAGGTCAGGTATAAAGAGAGGTGAGGCTGAAAAATCAGGGTCCAGCCAGTCCAGGAAGGTCTATAGTGATAATGCCAACAAAGGAGCCCAACAAAAATCAAACTGCACACTAACATATGAATTGCAACATGTTGCAAACCATCTAGAGGTCACTGGAGATTTTTTAAAATTTAGATATTGGCACAAACCTGTAATCCCAAGGACTCAGGAGGCTGAGGCAGGAGGATGGAGAGTTCAAAGCCAGCCTCAGCAAAAGCAAAACACTAAGCAACTCAGTGAGACTCTGTCTCTAAATAAAATAAAAATAGGGTTGGGGATTTGGCTCAGTGGTTGAGTGCCCCTGAGTTCAATCTCTGATTACCCCCTCCACACACCCAAAAAAAGTCAGTATCTGCTTCTATCAACTAGTTGAAAAAACTGAGACTTAGAGAAGGCAACTTACTCACTCATGGGATGCTTCAGCTATAAATTACTGAGGCTATGACCCAAAGCCATCACTATGCTCCAACCACTATAATATTTTGCAACCAGTGAGTGGCCTGGCCCCATGAAGACCAGAGATCGACTTCAAATTTGGATGACAACTCTAGATACAGCTCAAAGGCCCTCAATAGAGCAATTGCTTTTTTGACCTTAAGAGATTTGTTTCCTTGTAATTGGTGCCTTAATTGTTTGTTATTATTTATTACTTGACAATGCTGGCTAGGCATATCCTGAGATTTATACAATTATTTATTTTGTGAATCTCCTTGATAAATTCTTAGTGGAGAGCCTCCTCTGTCTGCACAGCTGGTATCAATATCCATAAAAGGCCATTTATGCAATTTGTCAGCTCTCTTAAGTATCAATTTCCTGGAGTGAGTGTCTTTAGTGGCCTCCACTTATGTTTAAAATATTTTTATGAATGTTTTTACTTCTGAATTTTTTGGGGGGAAATATGCGCACAAACAACCTTGAAAATATTTTTTTCTTTAAGAGATGGGCTATTGTTCTGTATCTTTCAGAAAGAGCTTGACAAAACTTACATCCAGGGAAGCACATTGAAACCTTAAAGTGTAGAATAAAAACAGAGGAATCAACATGTCAAACTGCAAACTGGACTTATTTGAAATCACCATACCAATGAAAAAAATGATATGTTAATAGCAACACTAAAGCTGTTATATGTGTAGTAAAGTATCTAAAACTTTTTCTTTCTGTATTGAAAAAATATTTATATGTACCTTAAGGAGGAAAAGGGCTTTTAATTTTTTTTGCCTTCAATATAACAATTATCAATATTAGAATGTACCTTAAATTGGAATAATTAAATTAATCAATTTCAGCATTCTCTATTTCTTAAACTTTCATGTCTTTTGAAGGCAAAGATTATAGTTACATTCCCAGAATGAATGCAGAACTTGCCCTACGGTAGCAAACAAAAAATAGTTTAATTAATGAATGAAAACAGTATTAAACCGGATCCATCAACCTAATAATACCATTAGTAAATATTTTATCAGGTTGCATTGTGCACTATATATCTTTCTGTCTTAATTCATTTTAGCTGCTATAATAGAATATCACTTATTTACTTATTTTTAATTTACTTATTTTTATTTATTTATTTACTTATTTTTATTTATTTATTTTTTGGTACCAGGGATTTAACTCAGGGGCACTCAACCACTGAGCCACATCCCCATCCCTATTTTGTATTTTATTTAGAGACAGGGTCTCACTGAGTTGCTTAGTGCTTCACTGAGTTGCTTAGTGCCTCGCTAAGTGGCTGAGACTGGTTTTGGACTCGTGATCCTCCTGCCTCAGCCTCCTGAGCCACTTGCATTATAGGCATTTGCCACCAGCCCAGCTGGATAATTTATAATGAACAAAAATTTATGGGTTCATGGTTCTAGAAGCTCAGAAGGATAAGATTGAGGGGACAGAATCTGGCCAGGATTTTTTGCAGGGTCTTCCAATTGCAGAAGGACAAAGAGAGGTCAAGAAAAAGAAGTCATTGTAGCATAGGTGGCAATACAATACAATAGGTGAATACAATCTAAATGTCCATCAATAGACAACTAGCTATTTCCATATAATGGAATACTATTCCCCCATTATAAATAACTGGCATCTCTATAAATAATTAAGTGAGCAACGAAGGAGTTTATACTTTGGAATAGTCTCAACTTACAGAAAACTTGCAAGAATATTTTTTTTTTTTTAATTTCCGGAACTACTTGAGAATAAGCTGTTGTTATATTGCTGTATCACTTCTGGATACTTCAGTATATATTTCCTTCAAAAAAGGGCATTCTCCTACATAATACCTAAACAAACATGCAAGCATCAAAATCAGAAAATTAATATCAATTCATTCTTGCCATATAATTATGAGACTCCTGTCATGATTTGCAATTATCTTAATAATATGCTTTTATAGCCAAAGCATATGGTACAGAATCATGCATTGCATTTAGCTTGTCATTGAGTTTTGGTCTCCATGCTCACCCTGAAACTGTTCCTTTCTTTCTTAACCTATATGATCTTGGTACTTTTGATGATTTCAGATCAGCTAATTTGGAGAATGTTCTTCATTTGAGCTTGTCTTACATTTCCTCATGATGAGATATAGGTTATTCCTATTTGGCAAGATATTCTTCTCATTGCATTCCATGCAGTGGCACATGGTTTTGATTTATCTCATTACTGGGAATGTTAACTTTGATCCCTTAATTACGATGATATCTTCCAGGTTTCTTTGCTGTGAAGGTTTCTCCTTTATAGCTAGTAAGTATTAAAAAGGGCAGAGCTCAGAAGTTGTGTGTATGTACACACACACACACACACACACACACACTCACACACACACTTATAGTGTTCTTTGGGATGATCTCAAACTAGCCAGATACAGAACCTCTGCTTTTCTTTCTTCTTCTCACATATGCTATCTGAGATATTATGCCTCTCCAAATCTTTCATTTTCTTGTTTCACGAATTTTTTTACTCTTAATTTTTAAGAATTTGTGTCCTTGAAAATACATATTAAAACAAAGTTACCTAATTGCTATTGGATAAGTGTACTTGAAGGCCCATGTTTTGAAGTCTTGAACCCCAGCCCTTGGCACTTTTGGGAGATGGTGGAATCTTTGGAAGTGTTTGGGTCATATGGAAGCATGCCCTTGAAGGGGATATTGGAACCCTGGCCCTTTCTCTTCCTCTCTTTGCTTCCTGGCTGCCATGAGATGAGTAGGTTGTTTTGCCATGTACTCTCTACCATGACGTGCTGCCTCACCACAGGCCCAAAGCAACAGTCCCATAGACTAGGACTTCTGAAACTGTCAGCTAAAATAAATCTTTCTTCTTTTGAAGTTGATTACCTCAAGTATTTGATACAGTAACAGAAAGCCAAGTGACACACTCACAAGAGCTGGGTTGTGAGAAGATAACATAACCTTAATAGCTAATAGGACCCTCATGTTTTTAAAAATATTCAATTTTATAATATTAGATGTAGGTCTAAATCCACATGACTTTTAGCAGCTGGTGGCTGTTGCCCACCTAATCATTATTCCTGGTTTTCTTTCTGGCTGAGAGAATCCTGTTTTGCTCCGATAGCAGACAAGATCCCTGGATCTCTGGGAGAATAGGATTTGACCCTCAGCCCCTAAGGGTAATTGATTTATGTGGGCCAACATACTTTTCCTCTTGCCCCATGACTGGTCTGGGAGTGGGCATATGACTCAGTTCTGGTCAGAAGTTAGCGAGAGCTGAATAATGATGCAAATCTGCTCAAGGGATGGGGAATGACCTTTTAATACCACTCCTCCCCATACTTTCCCAAATAGATAAAGCCAAATTGCAAGATAAATGCAAAAGAATAAATGCCAACTTTCAAGAACGGTAGCATGAAAAAACAAGATCCAGGCCCCTGATTCATCATTGAACTGCTGACTCAATGCCAGCAACACCTACCTCCAGAGTTCTGTTTTAAGAGAAGAATAAAATGCCTATTTGTTTGAGTCTCTGTAAATCAGGTTTTCTGTTATCTGAAGTCAAACTGTGTCCTTTCTAACTGAAACTTTGATTAAAGGACTCTGTTCCATAGTCCCAATCTCCACTAAGAAAAGATCATTGTTAGTATTATATCCTTCACTGCAAGATAGAAACTGGAGAATTTAGGTGAGGAGCTAAGGGATTTCTTCAAAAAGTCAACTAAGTAAACCAAAGTATATTCAGTGTTTACATGCTACTTTTGTGCTTAAAAGGGATTAAATAACATATTCTTTTTTTGTATTTGAATAAAGAAACACGTAAAGGGAACACACACACACACACACACACACACACTGCTAAGAAGCAATGCAGGGAGAAACAGAGTGATTTGGGGTTGGGGTGGGAATGAAGAATAAAATGCAAACAGGAAATCAAAGATGAAACTTGTTACAAAAAAGATTGAAAATGGTGTTTATAAAAGAGATCTTTTTGATGTCACTATGTTTTGGTTTTCTCTCTGCCATTTACTGGCTCAGTGATTTTGGGCAAATCACTTAAACTCTCAGGGTCTAATTTTCTTATCTATGGGATAAAAAGCCAGTAGTTTTCTAATTAGACCTTTTTTAAATTTTTCATTTCTAAAAACACACAGTTCTATAATGTGTCACTCAAATATGTCATCATATTCAAGGTTACATGATTAAATCTAATAATTTAAATAATTTTAGTTAGAGTAGTCCTATTGGAAATTCTCATCCAACTTTATAATGACTTATTTGGCAGGACATTTGGAGGCAACCTAGGAATGAGTTAGATTAAACAATTCAGGCTGGTTCCCATTATGAAACCTCAAAACTATTCATACTATTTAATATTTAACCTTGATACTTCAGCCCTCATCTGCCATTCCTGATGCTTTCTACTGCACTTTACTTTTTCTTTCCTCCATAGCAGTTGTATCTTCTAATATCCCAAATAATTAACTTATTGATTATGTATTGTGTTAATGATCTCTGTTCTCAGAGTATAAACTCCATAAGAGTTGGGAATCTTTGCTTTGTTCACTGTGTGTATATCAAGTACTTGGCATAGTCTTAACACTCAACAAATATTTGCTGAATGAGTGAATGAGTGAAGTCATGGTAGTGTATCAGATCTGTTTAAATGTCTAAACAAGCTTTTACTAGTGTGTGGGAAGAGCAGCATGAAAGATAGCAAAGCATCAGTTTTCACATTTGGATGCTTGGATGATTTGTCAGGAAAATACTCAGAATCAAAGTTTGTTTTTCCATGGCTCATCTTTTATAGCAGCAGAAAGTTATGAAGTAGAAGTAGGGATCTTAAGAATGTGATGATAGAAAATATAGATTCTTATTAAAATAGAGTAGCTTCTTCAATATTAGAGTTAACTTAGGTGACCTTTGGTGCTGAGAATGTGTAGATATGACAATGGTCACTTTAAGATTTTATTTCTAAGTCACAGAACTCCAGAGCTTCCATCTCTCAAATAGAGAATTGCGGTCCTTGAGTTTTCTTGGGTCTCAGTTCAGGTTTCCAAAAAGATGATTGGTGTAAAATGTGCACTGCAGTACTTCTATCTTCCTTGGCTATAGTTCTTACTCAACCTGTTCCTCTTGGTGGTGGAGTGCTGGGTTCTCTGATGATAAGTATCTGCTTAGGCTACCCAGGCTCTGGTGCCGACACATCATTTGCTTTAAACCCCTGTGTCTGGGTAATGCCTTTTCTATAACATGTTCCCTTTGTCAGTTGCAATGTTGGGAAACAGGCCCACTTGTCAGAATTCTTGAACCTTCAGTTGCGTTTCTTTTGGTTTTGCAGTTTAGTGTTCATCTTCCCAGGGCTGAGAGCTATACCTCTACCTGACTCTGGGTTAGTGTGAAATTCAGTGCTGTGTCTCCTTTATGCGGTGAATCAATGTTCTCATTCCCCTGAAACAGTTACTGAGGCTGCTCACTTGGGAATTTCAATCTCTCTATCTCTCTCTCTCTCTCTCTCTCTCTCTCTCTCTCTCTCACACACACACACACACACACACACACACATACACACACACACACACACACACACAGGCTACTTGGTTGCTGTCTATAATCTTGCTTACATAGTCTCCCTGCATCACACGTATGTCAGACAGGTATGTATACATCTGAACTACAAGAGTAAACAGGAATATAATTATTTACCATTCAAATTCTGGGTTCTATGATATCTCAGGTATCTAGTCAGTTTATGTAGGTAGAGGGGAACAGGAAAAGGGGGCAAGTCCTAATTCAGCATATTAGTGTGAGAGAGACATACTGACCAGAGTGTGGAGCATGAGTTTACCTTTTGTTTGTTCCGTGACCTTTGGGAACTAACCTGCTGTCTTTGGAATCCATTTCTTTCATTTGTGAAATGGTCATAATGACAATACTTACTTCACAGAGTTGTTTAATAATTAAATATGGAAAGAGAATGTGGGACACTTAAAGTGGGACCTAAGTAAGTTCTTAAATGTTAGCACATAGAATTATTAACACCATTCCTCTACAACCTGCTTTTTTTATGATTATCCTAACCACTACCACCACGACCATCACTACTCCAGCTGGGACTTCTTTAAATACTGGATTTCTATCTACATTCAATTATTTCATCTTCCCGTGACAGTATTTAATTTCTTTGGGGGAAAAATTTTTAATATCATTAAACACAATTGTTACTGATAATATTAAACATCAGAATACTAAGATATTAAGAGTTGCTTATTGAAACCAAGATTCCCTTCTAAGAAAACCAAAAACAAACAAACAAGTTTCCAGAAAATAGTTTTAAGCTTTAACCATGAAACTGAATCTGTATAATTACAGAAAATTACAGCAAAAACATAAAATGGTATTGTAAAACCTCTCTCTTGAAAAAAAGCCTGTGTGATAATATCCCTCCTCCCTGCCTCCCATCCAGGCCCCCTCCTTTAAGTTCAAAAATGCTAGAGGGAGAAAAAAGATAAGATAAAATTTTAGGCACAATACCTAAATTAAAATATTAGGTATTGTCTAGGAATTAGAAATCTTCATTTTCCTATATGTGCTAATCTTGACAACATTTATAGTGCCTTAGGCAGGATATTTGGAAGTGGCCACAGTGAGAAGGATTGGGAAGGATGCAGTCTGCCAAAATGATTCTCTGAGAAACTGAAAATCAATAAATTGAAATAGAGAAAAGTGGATATAAATTTGGAACCCAAATTTTGAGATCCATCTCTTGCGAGACAGAACTGTAAAAATGACAAGTATTTTTCCTTTTTATGTTTTGATAGGTTAATAGAACCCTGAATTATTTCCTGTAGACTCTGGGCCATTGTTTCTAATGTGTGTGTGTGTGTGTGTGTGTGTGTGTGTGTGTACATTCATCTTTTTTAAAGTCATGATTTATTGTTCTTTTATTGAGGGGTGAGAAAAATTAAGTTTTTGAATTAACTTTTCATATTAAAATTATTTTAAATTTATTGACAGTGTGCAACCCAGAACAAAGACCTCTGATATACCCTTTGTCTTACTCTATTTTCTGTTGCTGTCTAATTTATAAAGGATATTTATCTAGCTTAATGTTCTGGAGGCTGGAAGTCCAAGATTAAATGGGCTGCATCTGGCCAGGGCCTCAAGCTGTATCATATATGGCAAAAAAGTGGAAGTATAGCCAAGTGTATGGGGGAAGAGACAAGTACCAGAGGCAATTTTGCTTCAGGGTAGCCTGATTTTGTAGTTCTAATTCTATTGCCTTTGGAAGGCATTAATCCCACCTAAGGAACCAATCACCCCGAATGGCCCTGCATCCCACACTGACACAATGGCAAGCAGATTTCAATATGGTTTCAGAGGGGACAAAGAATATTCATACCATAGTACCCTTTAATTACATTCCCAAATATTGTCATTTTAGTACATGTGTTTGGCCAATCTCTCCCTCCCTCTCTCTGCTCTCCCCCTCTGTGTCTCACACAATACAAATACATATATACATTAAACATATTACATATTTTTTCTAAAACATAGAGAATAAGTTTCAGATGTTATCTCATTACCTCTTAATACTTCAATGTATATTTCCCAAAAACAAGAACATTCTCCTACATAGTCATAGTTAAACCTTTAAAACCAAGGAATTGACAATGATAAAATATTGCCATTTAATCCACATTAGGATCCCATTCCCATTCAAATTTTGCCAATGGTCCTAATGATAACATCTTTTGTAAAGTCTGGGATTCAATCCAAGATAACATATTGCATTTAGTTGACATGTTTCTTGGGTCTTATTCAATATGGAACAGTTCCTTAGTCTTTGTCTTTATGACCTTGATATTTTTGAAAATTGTGGAAAATTTATTTTGTGAGATATCCCAAACTTTAGGTTCATATGATGTTTTCTTGAGATTTGTGAATTTGGGGCAGAAGCATCATAGAAGTGATGCATTCAGGAGGTACCTGGTGCCAGTATGTTTCATTATTAATGTTTTATAATTTGTAACCCTTAGTTTCATGGGTATTTTCCAGGTTTCTTCTTTGTAAAGTTACTTACTGAGTACCTGTACCTATTAATTATTAATTAAATAATTTGTGGGGAATCCTTTGAGAGTACATATACATCTTATTCCTTATCAAACTTTTACTCACTGGTTTTACCATGCTGTGTGTGTGTGTGTGTGTGTGTGTGTGTGTGTGTTTTCTGGGGATGGAACCCAGCAGCATTCTGCCTCTAAGCTACATCCCCACCCTTTTTAAAAGAATTTTATTTTTAGACAGGGTTGGTTAAGTTGTCCAGGCTGGCCTTATACTTGCCATCCTCCTGCTTCAGCCTGAGTAACTGGGATTACAAATGTGCTTCACCATGCTCAGTAGTTTTACCATTCTTTGCTGACTTTTGCCTAAATCAATTGTCTCTATAATAGTTGGGAAATGGTGATTTTGTAAGATCTCACATTCCTTTTCTGTTGTTATTCTAGTATAAGGTAGAGCTTTCCACCTAGATCTGATGTATCTACCTACCATTTGTACAAATATTGACTCAAAATCCCATTTTACTCAATGATTTACAACCTGTCATTGTTGTTGTTGCTATTATTGATATATTTTAATAGTCGAATTATCCCCAGTTTTGTCAATGCAAGCCCCTTCTAGCTGGCTTTTATGTTCTTTTGACTTGTCCTCACAATTTTTTGAACATTTTCTTGTTTTTTGGCACTAGATGTTCCAGGCTCATCTTGTTTTCTTGCCCCACCTTCAAAAACAACCCACATCCCCAGGACTCTTGATTTCCTTTGGTACAGAATGTTACTTAGAAATCAAGTCCTGAATACTTTGGATACTTGGTATCATAGTGTGGTTACATCTAGGCCCTTTCTGAAGACAGAGGTAGGGAATTCATGCATGGATATGCACAACCATAGATGGATAATTACAGCTTTATTTGTTTATATATGTTTAAAAATCATTATTATACCTGATACTTCCAATTTAGCACCACAGGGATATTTCAAGCATTCACTCTTTCCATATTTGTAACTCCTCAATACTGAGAAACTTGCTTCCCAGATTTTTTATTTCCTTATCTTTTCAATACCCCCCAGGTAGCTCATATCTTGATCTGTAGACCTGACAATAGTTGCTGTCCCCTTGACTGTGTCAACTGATTTCTGAGTTTCAACCAGGGGAATGGGAAGGTCAGGTACTTTAGGCTCATTGTTCATTAGCAACATTTACTAGAGATAAAATGGAGAACAAAAGACCTGAAATGTTAATAAAAAGTGTTCAGATGCCATCAAATATTAAACCCACAAAACCCTAAATATTTTGTTTGATGTATGCTAAATGCAACATTTCTCTTGCTATATAAGGTTCTTGGGCTAGTCAACATTTATATAAATTCCTGTCAGCTGTACAAATGGCAATTTAAATACATTTAGCTATGTTCTGATAATTTCATAATACTATTTATCATATATGATTGACAGATGAATTTATTCAGGCAAAACATACGATTTCTTTGTTGTAATTATTAAAGCTGGGCAGTGTAGGGCATGCCAGTTGCCACTGCTTCTCAGGAATGGGTGAAGGCTCTTGAAATTATTTGGTTCTTCTTTCTCTTCTAAAGCAAAAATGACATATGTCATAAAGCTAAAACCTGAAATTTCACGTTTGTCTCTATTTTCTTCAGAACGGTATCTTTCTTTCTAAGCATGATGTAATTTAGGATAGGAAGTGTCACCCCTAGGATATCTGTGATTAATTTTCTTTCTTCCTTTTCCTCTTCTTCCTCTTCTTCTCAGTAGGGGCGAGATTCTCAACAGTGTTTGGTGGAGGATGGTACAACATTAAAGAAAAAAAATTTTTCATATCTTTCTCTTTCCATTTCTTCATTTTAGAATGATCAAGGAAATGAAGATGGGATATAGAAGCTTTGCTGAATAAAGAATTATAACACTCATAAGCAATTCTGTGCAGACCTTCGCCTCTTTTCAAATCATAGTTATGATATGCTGAAAACTTAAGAACATAAAAGTGAAATGATCTCCAATGAACTCCACGTAAATGGTCACTTTATGGAAGATGTTACAAAATTCTGTTGATAAAATTTGTATTTATGTGTTCACAGTCCTTAATAAGAAAATAATTATAGTAAAGTAGTTTCATCATGCAGTGCTCTAATACCTTTTTATCTGCTAACAATCTATTTCAAGGCAATATAATAATGATCCCACATCCTCACATTTACTGAATATTATTTTTTCCAGTCAAATATGCTCAAATAAATAGAGTCCTCAGAACTGAAATGGTAATTATTGTGAATTTGTCCTTTCAATGCTTGATTTTTATGTTTGCATTTTTTTTTCTCTAAAGTTCTGAGAATCCATTGCCTGTCTGAATAAGAGAACTTAGCTCTGGAGAATGTATCATTACACTTAAAAATTAGTATAAATAATTATAAACATAACACAGAAGTTTGGTTATTGTCCATTATAATATCCACAAACTGTTATTTTTATTTCAATACTCAGATAGATAGGGGAATGCATGTTGTAGAACTTTGCTAAAAGAGTCTTTTGGGAATAGATTAGTTAGTATTCAAAAAGCACTTGGTGATCTTTAAACAAAGAAGACTCCAAATTACCAATTGATTTCTTAATGGCATATGTTCTTGAAAGAGTCAATCTAGAAGTGTTCTATTAGTCAAGAAAAGGAGACTTTGGATTCAGGAAGGCACTCTTACAGATTGATGGAGAGGATTAGGTAGGAATATTGTCAACAGCTTTTATTTAAACAGATCATATTTTACTTTGCTTTCTTGTACTAATAATATTAGTATATAAATTTATAGTGTAAAGTACTTTCATATACATTACCTTGTATAAATATGCATGTGAATATTTACAATAGGAAAAGTAGGCTCAAATCTTGCAAAAGGTTAAATTTAAACAGAATTCTCAAAGTAATATGATAATTGTTTCTTCTTGCAAAATATGGTGAAATCATTTGTGTTTCTTAGAGTATAGTACATTAAAAAAGGCTAACAGATTAGGTACAAAATTTTGCCAATTTAAAGTATGTATAATTTAAAGTAAGTATAATTTCAATTATTTTTATATTAAATTTTTTTTTTTCAATTTTGGGGATTGAACCCAGGGAACTCTGCCACTGAGCTACATCTCCAGTCCTTTTTATTTTGAGACATGGTCTCACTGGGTTGTCCTGTAACTTGAAATTCTTCTGCCTCAACCTCTCAAGTAGCTGGAATTATAAGCATGAGCCAATGTGCTCCGCTATTTTCAATTTAAAAAAAAATATTTTAGTGAGATTCTTTTTTGTTGTTGATTATATAGATGATGTTTTAAAGTGACGGAAAGATGAAGTTGTTTTTGTTTGTTTATTTGTTTTTGTGATATTGGGGATGGAATCCAGGGCCTAGAGCATGCTAGGCAATTGCTTTACCACTGAGTTACATCCTCAGCCCAACCTAGGATTTTTTTTTTTTTTTTTAATGAATGTTGAAGAAGCTTTTCCTGAGTAGCTGATCTCTTATTTTTGGCAGTCTTATTACTTTTACTTTTATAAATGAGAGTGAAAATTAGATTAAAACATAATGGAGATACTGTGCTCCTGGTGTCCAGAGAGCAGGCCAAGGTGTGGAGTTATTGAATATTTCATGGAGTCTGGTTCAGACTTGATCATCTTGGACAGTGGCTGAGCAGTCCTGGTGCAGAATAATTGGGTGGAGAGACCTGTAGGCAACATTTCAAAGAAAAAACTGTGGAAGTTAAAATTGAGGAGTTGAATCTATTTTTATTTCACTTAAGGATACCTGGTTTCCTATCCCCTGTGCTATAAACAAGAGGCTGCAAAGTTTTCCAATTAAAATGGAAAATGCTCAGTCTGGGTCTATGGGGAACCAAATAATTGGATGAGAACTCTTCTGGCTGTGGACCCCTGCCCACGCTTACTCAATACCCAGAATGTTTCGCCCATAACTGACTAAACATTGGGGTTTATGGAACATTAGAGATGTTTGAATGTTTCAGCTTCCAGGCAAATGCTTACAAATTTTTGTCCAAAGTTAAAGGGTTGGCAGGGATCACTTCATAAATATCATCTTGAGAATCAGCAGTTCATCTAGTAATGATATATTACAGGATGTTAGTTAATAAGATTCTATAACACTGTATAATAAGATTACTTTAATGGAGTTATTTTGTTGTTAAGGACTAGGAACACGTGGATACAGATTTCATGGATGGAAATTCATACTGTCTTTCACAAAACAATCATTTTCTTGGTGGTCCTTGGTGATCAGATCACTTGAGTGTCCTACCAATTAAACCTGCAATTCCCAAACTTTTCAGTTCGCAGATCCCTTCAGATTCCTAAAATTTTTTCAGAACTCAAAATGTAACAATACATGTTGGTTGGGATGTGGGAACTGCAAATTGGTGCAACCACTCAGGAGCCTAATCTTGAATCAGAGGAAGAACGATTGAGGCCTCATTAGACATTTGCCATGCCTACATTAATTAAAATAGTATAGATGCAAAAGTGGACAAATAGATGACTATAAATAAGAAAGTATAGAAAAAAATATTTACATAAATACTTAAAGCAAATATGCCATTGTAGTACAATGCAAAACAATGTTCATTAATAAAGGTGCTAGATTAATTCAATATCCCAACTTTAAAAGATAAATAAAGAATCTTGACCTTTAATTCACACCATACACAAAAATCAATTCCAGAAAGATTATGAAGAACTAAATGGGAAAGCTGAAGCCATCTAGCTTCTTAGAAGATATAAGAGTATTTTTTGTTTTTACTTGAGTTAGGAAATTTTCCTAAATGGGATATATTTCCATCTTTTGTATATGAATAAGAAAAAAATAGCCGACAATATAGCGAGTAATAATTTGAACAGGCATTTTGTGAAAACGACTATCTAAATGGTCAATGAGCTTATGCAAAGGTGCCCAGCACTGTTGGGTATTTGGGAAATGCATATAGAGCCACATTTATACCTTTATACATCCACAAGAAAGACTAAACCTCAAACCAAAAACAAAACAAAAGACCAAAACCAACAACAACAGCAACGACAAACAAACCCCCAAATCATACCATGATATACCAAGGATTTAATGGGTGTAAATTTGTTGGAATTCTCATAACTTTGACAAACTATTTGGCATTGCCTTCTAAAAATTAAAAATCTGCTTTTACTGTAACCCAATAATTTCACACACACACACAGTTATAGTTTAGCTTTGGTATCCCCCAAAAGCTCATGTGTGAGGCAACACAAGAAGGTTCTGAGGAGAAATGATTTAGTTGAGAGAGTCTTAGCCTAATCAGTAAATTAATGTCTGAAGGGATTTACTGAGTGGTGACTGGAGGAGGTGGTTGTGGCTGGAGGAAGTGGTTCATTGAGGTCGTGGCTCTGGAATATATATTTTGTATCTTGAGAGTGGAGACTATCTCTGTCTCCTGGTCACCATGATATGAGCTACTTTCGTCCACCAGTCTCTCTTGCCATGATGTTCAGCCTCACCTTGAGCCCTGAGGAATGGATCTGGCCTTCTATGGACTAAGACCTCTGAAACTGTGAGCTCTCAAACTTTTCCTTCTCTACATTTGTTCTGATCAGATCCCTTGGTCACAGCATTGAAAAGTTGACTAAAACATATATATATATATTTACATATATATACATGTATGTATGTATGTATGTATATATACACATACATATATATATATATATATATATATATATATATATATATATATATTCCTGCAGCAACCTGAATGAATCTCACAGATAAAAGATTGAGTGAAAGAAGACACAGATGAGTTCCCTCTATATAAAGGGTCTGCAGTATATATATAAATATATGTTTAATATTTTTATTTTTTAGTCATTTATTTATTTATTTTTATGTGATGCTGAGGATTGAACCCAGGGCTGCATATGTGCAAGGGGAGCGCTCTACTCCTGAACCACAACCCCAACCCTGCAGTATATATTTATAATAGGTAAAAAGAGAAGCAAAGTGATCTTGGTAACAGATTCCAGAATTTCTTTGTTGTGGGATAGGAAAGGAGCAAGTGATAACTTCAGGGGGTTTTGAGGGAGGGTTCTCATTTTCTGGTGATGATCTATATCTGGATCATATGGTGGGTGCATCCCTTTTGGGGAGAGTCATCAGAGTATATATTTTAGGCTTGTGCACTTTCTGGTAAGCATGATGTATTTCCATGAAAGAATGAGCAAATCTGTTATTATCTAAATCGAACACAGGCATTCATTTAGGACTGCCTCCTACACAGCTGATTTGTTATATTACTCTTTGTTTCAATAATATTCTCCTTAAAGATCCGAGGACTATAATTAATATGCAATTCCCTTGTGACAGGGCGGCTGGTACAGATAAAGAGAGCATTGGCATTCTGTGCCATCTGTGAATGGGAACAGATCACAAGATCCATTCCTTAACCTGAAGTGTTTGCCGGTCAGGTCAGTTTGTTGACTCTTCTGAATCCCTAGTCTGTTGTGGCATTGTGTTCAGCAGAACAACCTTTACCCCCAATGACTGTTAGAAGGTGTGTAAACATTCCAGAGATGGGGCAACTGTGCAAGGAAGACCATCAAGTGGAATTTTGAAAGTTTAAGGGTGATGGTGGCTTGAAGTGCTCTCAAGGGGAAAGCCAACAGATGGGGAAACAGAAGGTAAAAATCAGGCCCTAATAGGGATCTGTGGAAGACAGATAGATATTCCTGTGGACAGGAGGACAGACTAAAAGGTGTGGCTTATATGTAAAAGAGATAGGTCAGTTAAGGTTTAGATATGAGGTATCCCCAAAATCTGATGTGTGAGACAAGACAAAAATTTTAGAGGTGAAGATTAGATTGTGAGAGGTAACCTAATCAGGGGATTATCCACTGATGTGGATTAACTGGGAGGTAGGAGTAGGCAGGTAAGTATGACTGGAGGAAGCAGGTCACTGGAGGTGTGCCTTCAGGGTTTATATTTTGACCCTGATAAGTAGAGTTCTCTTGGCTTGGTAGTTGCGGTGTCCTGAGCAGATTTCCTCTGTCACACCCTTCTGCCATGATGTTCTGCTTCACCTCGGATCCAGAGTTATGGAGTCAGCTGACCTTTGACTGAACTTTTGAAATTGTGAGCCCAAATAAAATTTTCCTCCTCTAAATTGTTCTTGTCAGGTGTTTTGTTCATAGAGATGAAAAAGCTGACCAAAACAAAGGCATGTAATGACTTCAGGGGAGTTGAAATGAATGAACAATCCATTCATTCATTCAACAACTATTTACTGAGTACTTGCTCTTGAACAGGGACTGTCTTAGGCACATGTGATGATTGAGGTGCTTTTTAGAGACACAGCCTCACAGGGGCTATCCCACAGTGGACATATATGGGACTGATTTGCTTTAGCATTCGTTCTTCCAAGGATACATTTTTCTCTGCTTAATGAATATATGATTAAAGTTACCTTTTTTAAGAAAAATAGTCTTTATTTATAAATATCATTTATTGCTGACTTGTACAGAAAGTCTGGTAGGAGAGTTAAGGAAGTCACAACTGATTCATCCACACTTCTGTCTGGTGCCTCTATAACCAATATTATGCATTTGTAAGAAATTTGGGCAATAAATAGTAACCAGGAGTGCATAAGCTTATACGTGACTTGTACCAATGCCAACTGAGTGCAAGCTTTGCCTATATAGTACAGCATGAATTATTCAACAATTCTATGTTAAATGGCCATTTTTGGAATCCAATCTATGTATTTGAAGTTTTTGCATTTTAAGTGTTAGACTTAATTTGTGCTTATCCTGAAATTATAATTGTCATTCTGACATGCTGCCTTTAGCAAAGCATACTTTCTTATGCATGGGAATATATTTTAGAATGATAGAATGACTCTTTTAAACACGTACATGTGCACATGCGCACACACACACACACACACACACACACACCCCACACTAATTGATACCATATAATCATATTGTGGCAATTCTGTGCACGCTGCAGGCTCTGAAATATTTTCATCATTCCTGAAAAATCCAGAAATCTTTTTACAGAAATTACAATAGTAAGTAAATATTTATGCAAAAGATGTGTAGAAGTGACTTCCAATCAAAAGAGATAGTAATTAGCAACATAAAGTAGTGTCCGCAGCTAGGCTTGCAGCCAGACAAACTGAATGTGCAAAAGGATCCGGCAATTTGTAATCTTGGGTAATTTACCTAACCTTGCTAGTGAGGCTAAAAAAGAAGACTCTGTTTCCTTCTGCGTAAAATGGGGATAATAATATTGCTCATCTCCTGGAGTTATCATGAAGTATCAATGAGATAAAAGTATACGGAATTCTAGTCACATCAGGAGCATTAAAAAGAGGACTACTATTTTTCAGAAGAAACTTCTATACCAACCAGATTTATTTTAATGCTGTCTGCTGAATTTGAGTGTTTCTCTTTATTTAAAGTCTGGTTATGATGAAATAGTCCTGAAATACTGTAGGGCATGTTCATAGTTCTCAAAGAGGATGGAAATTCCTGTTGCCACATCCCTTCTCCTGGTCTGTATCATCTTAGGTGTCTCTGAGAGTCATGTTTAAAATAGAGAGAAGATATTCTGTGCCATGATGTGGTTTATTTGATCACCAAGTGAACCGATATATAGATCAAAATATCAAAATACACTCTCCATTGATGTCATTGGTAGTGAAGCCTTGATCTTCTTAAGAACTAGTTTTACGTATACTTTAAAATTTAACCATTTATTATGATTGGAGGTCTGTAGTTGAACTATGTGTAAAATTTAGTTAAGTTGTAATTTTCCTGGGGCTTAATTACATAGACCCGGTACACCACTCCATCCCATTCCTTTTCATTTGCATGTTTAATTTGAATTTGCACCAAAGATGACTATTTCAATGCTAAATGAGAAGGAGAGTGGGAGTCTATCTTTAAATTGAGTTCTTTTAAATTTACATAAATACTTCTATCTCTATAGTTTCTGGCCAGGCTTTTCAATCTAATTCCCCCTTTCCTGTGGTAGGAATTCAAACAAGGTTTCCTCTTCCAAGGTGAAGATTGCTCTTCATTAAACCATCCCTAGAGCCCCTTTGGTAGTTGGTTGACAACTGGAAACAGCAATCTCTCATCCAACCAAAACAAGGGGGATAGCGGAATGATTCAATAACTTTTCTCTGGCTTCTTTGAGAGGATCTTTGTGCCAGCAAAGACACTATATTAGAAATATTGTCGTTCTTAGGTTCCTCAAGTTTCCACTTCCTTCTGGTAAATCAACCATAAATACTATTTGTATTACAGTCCAAGATAATATGATTATTAGCAACATTTGTTTGCTTTTTACTATTCAGCTTATTGGAAAGTGGGACAAGCAAAAAACGGATGCAGAGAAGTAAATTGTCTTTGAAATAAATCTGACTTTCATCTCACCAAACTTTGCCAAGTATGGTATATTCTATCTTTTGCTCTTATTCACCTCAAGTTTTCCTTGCAGTATGAAGATTAGCATTTGAAATGCTCTTTGAGTGACACGTGGTCAATCCTGGGATCCAACAGAGCTTTGATGTTTTTCAGGAAAATGTTGGAGTTCTAGTACACTATGGTTTCCACAGAGCATGAATAACTTCAATTCCAGAGAACCTGTGAAGAAACTCGGAGAGAAGTTAAATATAAAGCAATTCCTTTGATAAAACAAAAAGAATTAGTGTCTTTCTTGAGGACTCATCTGGAAAATTCTTCAACCTTTTTTCTTTAAGATGTATGTAGGTATGAAATTCAATTCTTATTTCAAATGGAACATTTATATGTCAATTGTGAGAAATATGTAGAGGGGTACAGTTGACTTTAATATCTTACTGAGCAATGTGACAAGAATTTGAAAATGTACAAACTAACCACAGGATGACCTTTCAAAACTGAAATGCAAAGGTGTGGATGACATTTTCTCATTCAATTACTTATTTCAAAATCTAAATTAAAGCACACACAACACCAAATTAAACATCTCCTCCCCAGAGTGACTATCCCAATCATTTATAACTAAGCAACTTAAACATCCAGTAATCAACAAACATTAACATGTAAATACTTTATTTTAATAAGCCATAAACACTAATAAGCACATGGCTGAAATTACTTCTGCTGAAATTCTTTATCTGCAACCCAAAACATCAAATAAGGGCTGCAGAGAAAGAAAACTGTTAAATTTGATTCTGAAAACATTCATGTGAGTTTGCATAAATCTTCTTTATTTTCTAGTGGATTTTTTTTCCAAGATTTTTTTTTCCCCCTGCTAGGAGCCTTATGAAACTGAAATGTCAAGTGAGGGTTGCTTTATATCATGTTCTGTCAATCAAAGGAAGGGAGGCTTTATGCATCTGTTGCTAGTATATTGGCACTTTTTGAAGAGTGTTTCGGTGGGAGCGAGAATAAATAAAGATCCTTCAGGCACTTTCTCATTTATGGATGAGGAATCAAAGCAGTCTGAAACTTCATTTTCAGCCTGATACCCTGAAGATTGTTGGCTGATAATTCTGGATGGAACAGCTTATCTTGGAGGATTAGGGAGAACATGGCCTGCCTATTACTTCTGGCTTCAGCCTATTCAGCTGGGTAGACTTTGTCACACAGTATCTGGGCCTTTACATATGTCACTAATCTTATCTATATCTTTTCAGCCCCTTCTGTTGGAGCTGCGGTTTCCCGCACCTAAACCTCCCATTTCTTCATTACACCAGCTGTATAGGCATTAGCCTTCCCTAACAGCCTTTCTGCACCATGTCATTCAGTAATGGTGAGTTTTGCAGACACTCGGCTTTCATGAGCAGGCTGGGGTAGGATTTTATCCCAAGTTGAGACTTTCACATCAGTTATATTAAAAAACTCCCTGTAGTCCCCAAACAAACTCATTTCCCCCCTTTACCAAATCCGCTTAACAAAATGAAATAATCTCCACAATATGTTATCTTTGCAACCATTAAAGATAACGTGGACGTCTACCCTGCATGCCTGTGTGCATGTGCCAAGCTGTCACTTCTCCCCCAGAAGTGTGAGGCAGTCAGTCACCCATGCAATATTAAACACCTTGCATGTATTAACACATGAAATATCAATACAAACATGATTTCAAGACTGACTGTCCTCAAGATGTCTATAATCCAGTGGGAAAATGTAAACTCACATAAAATAACTATGATGCATATTAAAAATGGACCCAAGGAAGGCACATCAAAGTGCGTGGATAGTACATAAAGGGAAGATAAACAAGCAAGAGGAAGAACCTGAGAAGACTCAGTGAAGGAGGTGGCATTTACAAATAAATGGCAAGGATCTGAACAATTTTGATGGGGTCAGTAATTCTTCCAGTGCCTGTTTCCCAGTAACTTTCAGAATATAAGACACAAACAATAATGAAGTTAGTGACTGAGGCTGGAAGAAATATGTGTCAAAGTCTGTTCCTTTCCCATCAAATATACATTCTCTGCTTTACTCTTGAATTAACCCCATATTTACCTGACCCACTTCTTCCCTGAATACAGACCACATTTGTTAGTCACCTTCCTAGCTGCTGTTTAGCCATATAGCTCCATTCTATCAGTGAGGTGCAAGTGGAAGAAATTGTTTTTCAATTCAGAAGTTGAGCCTTTCTTTTTCTCTGCCCTTTTGGTTTATGGAATACAGGTATGAGAGCTGGATCTCCAGCAACCATTTGGCAGAGGAGGATAAGGACCACACTCTAAAAGATGGTAAAGTGAGAAGGTGGAAAAAGCTTTGGTCTCTGGCCATGAAAGCTACACCAGCTCTGCCCTATTGTTCTCCAGCCTGTTTTTACACAAGAGAGAAGCACACGATTACAGTAGGTATGATGACCTTTTTTTGTTGTTGTTGTTGTTGTTTGTTGGTATTCACTGCCACTATTTTAACTAATATATTTTATACCCACTGCTATAATCCTGCTCTTATGAGTGCCCATTATGTGATGATATCTGATTATGTTTCCAGTTTCCCAGTACTGCACTAAATGACATGATGCATTATCCACAAAGTGTTTATTGAGTTTTTGCAATGTTCATGACATTTTTTTTCTAGGCAAAATGACCCCAAAATTGTGGGGCCTAAATGTGCTTTCATGAAACTTAGATTTTACTTGGAGGGTTAAAATGTGTTCACTTATAGATAATTAATCATACAGAGTCATTAATGTGAGTATAGGAGGAGGAATAAAAGTTATAAATAATAGGAACTGAAAGGAGACAATGAACACTTAAAGCTTGGATAAGATTGCCAGGTAAAATGTAGGATACTCAAGTTAAATTTTGGTTTTTAAATAAATGATTACATTTTAGTTTAACTGTATCCAAAATATGGCATAGAACATATTTACATTAAAAAACTATTTACTGTTAATCTGAAGTTTAAATTCCAAATTCTAATTCAAATTCTAAATGTTAATTGTCCTGGATTTTGCAGGGGACATATTTCTTCAAAAAATTATTTATTGATTTGCTGAAATTCAGACTTAGCCAACCATCTGCATTTTTATTTGCTGAATTATGATAACTGTTAGCTGTGAACCTCTGGTATGTCTTTCAGAGGAGGTGGCAGAGGGATGAGTGCAATCAATGACGAGAGAGAAATAGGTCATCCTTTCTAAAACATGGTGCACAGCTGTGGGCCAAACCCCAGGTCAGAATGCCAGATACACATGACTTATTTTCTTATGGTGTCAGTTATACTCAATGAAAAAAAAATAAGACATATAAAATATTATACTGAACACTGAGTGGAATGCAAAATTTGCCTGAATTTTAGTATGAAGCAGGAGCCCTCAACCTTTTTCAGCACTTGACATTTGGAGCAGAATAGTTCTTTGTTGTGTGGGGCTCTCCTGTGTGTTTTTAGGATGTTTAGCAGCACCCTGGCCTCTTCCTACTAGATGTACATGTCCAGTATCTCCAGACATTGCCACATGTCCTCTGGGGTGGGGTGTGGGGGGGAAATCACACTTGCTTAAGATTCACTGACATAAGGCCTGACTCTTCCAAAAAAGTTTTTGTGATTGCGGTGGACCATATGTGTTTATTCCCATTACTGCACAATATTGACCAAAGAGGACATTTATGATGGTGACAGAAATAAGCACCTTAGTGTCTGTTTAAGAAAGAATTTTAAATTTCTAGTTCATACCCCCACCCAGTTTTACAGACTGTAAACTCATTGAGGCAAGCACAATTCATCTCCCCAAACACCTAGACCTAGCACACTACACTTGGCCCGGGAATGTGAACTGAATTGAAGTTTTTAGTTCTATTTTGAGAATTCCAGGGATCAATGATGACAGGTAAGTGGATGGGAAGACGTTTTGGGGAGGGTGGAATTTAAAATGACCTCAGGTAAACTGCTGGGGAAGGGCTACACAATCAATACTAGTAATACTTAGGATTAGTTTCAAGAGTAGGACTTCAACTTTCATATTCTTTATTTTTTTTTCTCTCTGGTTCCTACATAAAAGAGAAAACATTTGACCCTTGACTTCCTGAGTCTGGTTTATTTCACTTAGCATGACGTTCTCCAGCTCTATCCATTTACCAGCAAATGACATAATTTCAATCTTCTTTATGACTGAATAAAACCCCATTGTGTATATGTACCATATTTTCTTATTCATTTGTCTGTTTATGGGCATGTAGGCTGATTCCATTATTTGCTATTATAAATTTAAATTGTACTGATCTAAAAAACTGATATGCACGCATCACAATTAGAAGGGAGACCAATGGAACAGAGGAAGGGGATTGAGAGGAAGGGAGAGGGACAAGAGGGGGAGGTTTGGGGGAACAAAACTGACCAAATTATGCTATTTCCATGTACAACACACCACAATGCATCCCACTGTTATGAGTAATTATGATGCAGTAATTTAACAAATAATATTGATAGAAGGGAGACCAGTAAAATAGAAGAAGGGGATCAAGGGGAGGGAGAAGCAGAGGAAAAGGAGAGGTACTGAGCAATGAGAGTGATCAAATGATGTTATGTGCATGTATTAATATGTCACAATGAATCCCACTATCATGGGTGATCACAATGCACTAATAAAACCATAAAAAGGAGTAGGACTTTAACCTGAATGCAATCTTCCAAATAGATTCCCCAGAGAGTTTAATACATGCTGCTGGGAGTCATTGACTATTGTCTGCATTTCCTATTTCTAGTAGCAAATTTCTGGCCTCTCCCCAACAGTCAGAAGCACTATTTCCTGGAAGCTGGACGCCTCTTCAATTGCACCAGCCCTCCATTACTTTGGCCTAAGGCCTCTATTTGTAATCTGCTGCCCACTCTTCTCTCCTGGAAACACAGGCACCTAAAATAAAACTAAACCTCTAAGCCAGGTCAGCATACTGTCAAGAAAATAGCTGAAGCTTTTTACTCCAGGCTGCACAACATGTCCCCCTTGGCGACAGGGGAATCCAGGAAAACGATGATGCTTCCAAAGAAGGGAGAGGAGCCAGCTGAAGGAACATGAATGGTGTAGAGAGGTCGGACTGTGTGTGTCTAGGTGCGTGTTTCAATGAGTGGGTGTGTAAGTGTGTGTGCCTGTGTGTGTGTGTAATATATATGTGTCTAATGTCTTTTTCTTATAACTGGTTTATTTAAGAGTTGTTCCCATAAAGATCATGAGTATGGAGATTGGATTTTGCTGGCATAAGACATCATGTCTGAAAAGAGTTCCTTTGGCTTAAATGGCTCCTCATTCTTTTATCTGCTTATTTCTCAAGTCCATTCGTTCAGTTGTCTGTTCTTTCCATCCAGACTTGCTTTCAGTCCATTCTTCGGCCACCACCATCACCACCACCACCACCATCATCATCATCATCATCATCATCATCCTTCTTTCTCTCTCTCTGTCCTCCTCCTCCTCCTCCTCACCACAGACTGAGCAGATGTTCTTGCTATTTGGGACCACTGCTGTTTCATCCTTCTTGAAGTCTTAAGTTGTTCAGTGGCTTCTCCCCAGCAGTCAGAAGCAATATTTCCTTGAAAGCTGAATGCCCCTGTGGTTGCAGCAGCCCTTGATGACCACACTGAAGGTAGGTTCTCCTTAGCTCTTAGGAGGCTCCAGTGATAGCTTCTGAGACCCACCAACCCTCTTTACCTTCCAGACCCACAGTAGACATCGCTCAGTTTTTACTCAATACAGCTCCCCCAGCAACTAGTACCATTCAGTTGGAATTTATATTCTAGAGAAGTCTCCCTTGTCATCCTTGTTTGAGGTAAATGGAAAATGGGAAAGAGTGGGATGGGTACAAGAAGCAACCAAGAATGTGAGGGTACATGGAACTGGGGCCTTAACACTGAGGCTTAGAAGGTGAAACACAAAGGAAACGCTGGCTGTGAAGGAGGCAGAACTCAGACATTCATCTATAAATGAGTGTGTGACTGGATATGAATTGTGCTGTGAACACACATGTGTCCTTTTGTGTGATAGGGATAAAATGGTACACATGTTAGAGAAGGTAATAAGTATTGACATAGTTAGAGATAATGGTAGACTAACAACGAGTTATGAAATATTGGTTTTCCTACATAAGATAATAATAATTATGGCCATGTATATGAACTATTTGTTCTCTGTCTTTTTCACATGCAGCATGACAAATAATGATGTAACTTTGTTATACTTTTTATTTGATGACACATTGAATTTACACCATATGATTTCAAAAATTAGACACAAAAGGAGTTCATATTATGCTCATGTAAAAATCTTACTTACCTTACTCACTAGGTGTTGCCATGGGTGCAGAGTTCAAGGCCACCAATTTACAAGTCAGAGGAGACTATAATATTCTTATAAATCTCTCTCATAAAACAAGGGAACAGAAAAATGAAATCTCTAATTTTTGGCAAGCTAGCTTCCCATTGTTTATTGATGAAATAACCACAATATGGTCAGTCTTCTCATTTTTATTGAAATTTCTTTTGGATCTATTTAGATTTTTCCTTAGCCCTTTCACAGTGGGACACTGATATCTTTGGGGGGCCAGCTCACTGTGATGTAAAAACACATTCAATCTTCTCCATCCTCTTGAAGATAACAATACCAGGAGACCTGGGAAAGAACTTCAGTGTCACCCACAGGGATAAGTCAAGGTCACATGTGTCTCAATTCATAAAAATTTCTTTCTTATTTCCATTTATTCTTCTTTCTTTCCCTACAGACTCTTTCCTTTTTTTCTTTTCTGTTTTTTTCTTTATTTCACATTATTTCTCCTTCCTTCCTTCCTTCCTCTTTTTTTTCTTTAAACTGGAATACTCATTTAACCCTATCTATAGCCCTTACATTTAAACATGTCGAATATTCTTGGAGCTTCAAGAATTGCAGGCATGCACGAGAGAGAGAGAGAGAGAGAGAGAGAGAGAGAGAGAGAGAGAGAGAGAGAGAAGGGAAGTACCATAGTGAATAAGATATGGGCCTGGTCTTTGGCATTTTTTTTTTGTCAATTTACAAAACAGAAGTATTAATTAATACATACCATTATATGTGGTAAGTGGTAATATAGAGATATTGTGGGAAAATTAAAATTTCATTCTACCTCCTCTTAGCCCAATTTCCCATAAGAATTTTCATGAAGGACTTTCCCACAGCCATTGCTTCACTTCTTCATGGCTCCTGGAATTCCAGTTTTGTTTGGGTCAATTTTACTAAATTATAACTGATAATTAATGTGAATCAATCACAAAAATTTCATTTTTCCTTTGTAATGCAAGGATCTGATCATGTGGCTCAATTTAAAAGGGGTAGTCTAAAGTAGGGGTTCTGAGAAAGCATTTGCTTCCTGAGAAAGAGACTGATAAGAGGGAGACTGTTGGCCAATAGTCTTTCATGATGACATTGATACTGCGAGGACTTGATGCTCCGAGCTATGGATACTTGTATCACACCTTCAAATGATGTGTAAATATGGCCAAGGTATCAAGAACATAGGGATGGAAAAATCTGGATCTCTAATGACACTTAAACTTTTAAATGGACCCAGAAATTCCTATAGTCAGATTAAGTACATGATAAATTCCTTTATAGTCCAGGGAGGTTCCTTGAAGCCCAAACCACTCCAAATTGAGATAGTCTTGTAATTTTCTTGCTAAGACATGTTAGTAACACTGAACTGCCTATCATTTCCATTGTTTGATAGCAGGGATCTGTATAATGTGTCCTATGGACCAAATTTATCCTGTTTTGGAATGGCTTACGAGTTACAAATGGTTTTTATATTTTTTAATGCTTAAAATAAAAGTCAAAAGAAGAATAATGTCTTGTGTACATGAAAATAATATGAAATTCAAATGTCCATGTCCATAAATAAAGTTTTATTGGAATTTAGCTGCACTCATTTATTTATGTATTAGTGAAGTCTGTTTTTATGGGGCTGAGTATTTGAGATGCGAAAGATGGGCTGCAAAGCCTGTTATATTTACTCATTGGTCCTTTATAGTAAAATGTTTGCTGCCTCTGCTCTACCATGTGAATCTCCATTGCCATCTGTGTGATCTTGACTGTATCTAAGGCATGATTCTGTCTTCCCATGAAGTTTCCCCCACTATAATTGACATTCTTTTACTCTCTGAATCTTTCACATTTGTTCATTGCTACATTGAATTTATAATGCACTTATAAGTCAAATAAATATCCACTTGATTTTTATAAAATTTCTGTGAGAAGGAGGAGCAGAGATGATGGTGAGGAGGAAGACAACAACAACAATAATGACGATGACTTTAGAAAGAAGAAACTGATACCAGGAAGCAGCCTGGTATCAAAGACTTCGATCTGAGTCACTCAGGAGCTGTGTGACTTTGGACAAGTCTCTTAAATTTTCTGAGCCTCAGATTGCTGTCTGTCAAATGTGGATAAAATTATTAAACCATTATGTGTTTGGTTCAGAAAGAGCTAAAGAATCCAAAGTTAAGTGTTGGAATCTGGTTGATAATCTCTACTGGTGTACACATCTACAGTTGGCTCTGACAAACAGCATTAGGAAGGTAAATGAGTTGTGCAAAGATGAATAGCAAAATGTCATGGAATGTCCATTTCTTAGGCTGAAACTGATAGAACAGGAAACTACTTGTTTGCTTCAAGAAGAAGTTAGTGTCTTAAGGAGAAATAGAGAGGGAGGGAGGGAGGGAGGGAGGAAGGGAGAGGGAGGGAGGGAGGGAGGGAGGGAGGGAGAGAGAGAGAGAGAGAAATACTGTGTTCTCTTTTAACCCAAGCATATATACCTCAGATATATTAACCAATGGTCTTTATTTAGTGATTTCAAAATGCTACGCATGGAAGACCCTTCAAGGCTTTCAATATTCTTCCTTATGTGGTTGTTTTAATTAATAGTGTTGTGGGGGTGAGGGAAGAGCTGATTCTTTCACTGAACTCTTTGGCCCTGAAACCTTTTTTCTTGCCCAAACTACCTCTCTGTCAGCCGCTGGCTGTCCCCTAACTCCCACAGCATATTTTGAAATTGCATATTTCAATCACCTATATGTGCTAACCAAAGCTGAGTAATGAGTGTCTGGAAGGTTTGCACAAGGTTATTAAAAGTTTCTTAATCTGCCACCAACTTCTCTTTTAATATTGTTTGTAGATTTCCTAAAGCACAGGAATAAATTCCCTTGACCCTCTTACTCATTAACTTGGAGAGTATGGCAGAAAATCAAAGGTACAAGGCTGTTAGGGTATTTGGTCCCTTTTAATAACCTCATGACTGTAGCATTGAGCAGACAAGGCTATCATTGCTGTTGATCAAAAAGACAAGAAAAGGCAACTACAGCAATAGATACATCATTATGCAAATAGTGGTTTTAAAATCATTGCATCTCAATTCATTTTCTTGTTAGTATCTTTTAATTAGGGGACTTTTTAATAAAAAATTACGGTAGAGAAAATGACAGCTTTAGAATGTCTTTATATGAAGGACTTTGTGTTGACAATCTTATGGGGGTGACAAGGGACTCACTGTAAAGTCATGTGTGTAGAGCAGGCACAGAGTTTTTGCTTAGACATTTCTATTATATGAAGAGAGGAACAAGTGAAATTAAAGTGTAAGAACTGTGTTTGTCTTTGAGCTTTACCACTTGTAAGCTATGAGTAGTTGGAGTAGTCACCCAGTTTCTTTGGGATCCAGTTTCCTCTTTTATAAATTGTAAGTAACACCACAAAATAAAGATTGTATCCATTGTTTCCTTGAACACCTACATTACATTAGATAATTTAGTTCTTTAAGTAACACTTTGAGCTATTTTTTTTTTTTTCATTTTAAAGATGAGGAAAATGAAACTCACAGTTTGGCTTTTGTGCCCAAGGACACATGGCCAGGAAGTGATAGAGTTGATAGAAATATCCAAGTCTGTATCACAGGGTTTGAGTGAGGGTCTGCTGAAGTAATTGTGTGTGCTTTTCCACACCAAAGTTGCCAAGTATCCTCCAAAGATTTTTGCCTAGAATGTTAAAAAAGAAGGTGGTTTTAAAAGTATGCTCTAAACATATTCATATTTGGGGGAGTGACGGAAGGAAGGCTGTATGTTCTTCTAAATGTGTGAGTAATAAAGAATAAATAGAACATGTCCTTTTGGTTTGTTTAGTTTTCAAATCATTCCAGTGCAATTTGCAGTAAAAACTGCTTTCATTTTTAAGTGATCAAAGCAGTGCATGATCCAATGAGGTCAATAACTGCAACAAGCCAGAACAATGCAAACATGCCTAAGCTCCCTGTTTACTAAAGATGTCCACAAAGATAATCATGTGCACATCCCGGGATATTTAAAGAAAAATAAATACATGCAGAGGAAACCAGTTGGAAGATGACTCTGAGGCAGACGAATATGTAAAATTTGCAGTTGTCATTTACTGCCCTTGTTGTTTTAATTATAATTGGGAGGAGTAGTTGAAGTTTATTGTTTCATTTTTTTCCCCTTCTCTCTGGAATTTCTCTTGCTCTCTTTTTTTTCCCCCTAAAGGGCAGTTTACTGCTGCGGAACCTAATTTTCTTTGAGTCATAGAGGCCTTTTGTGCCCCTGGGGAAAACTTCTGCATATTCACAAAACACTCTGGCTTCTCACAAGTCCATTTGGGTGTCAGCAGGGCAAATGGACTCAGCCAAAAGGTTCAGGAGGCCACCAAGAGCTCAGCTCTAAGCACTTTATTTCTTAGTCACACCAAAGTCATTGGTTGCTGCCCCAGAACAAGGATAATGGCCGCAGTGTGTGCACTTGCCAAGTACAAACAATGCTGCCCTGTGAAGAATAAAGGCAAAATTAACTTTTTGGAGGTTGTATTATTCAGAATTTTTAATCAAACTCTTTCAACTAGTTGTATTTTTATATCATCACATGTCCCTTTCCAAAACATTTTAATTCATAGAGTCTGTAATTACAGAAGTTTGGAATCTAATAGGATATTTGGGATTGCTTAAAGTCACTAGATATAGAGAGTCAGTATAATGCACATAGTAGGTTCTCGATGATCACCATTATCATTCCATGCTACTACAACCTCTTCTATTTGCAGTGCAGGAGACAGAGAGTTAGAGATGAATGAAAGTTACAGGCTGCTGATGATAAGTGACTTTGGATCTCCATCTTTTGTTTGAGCGTCATGTTTCCTATAATATTTTTCACCCATAAATCTTTTATCTTAAAATCATTCTCTGTAGATGCCCAAAAGGAATCACTTTATGAAGGAATGTCCTGGGAAAGACGGGTCAGAGTGCCTACCATTGATTCCCATCATTTGACTTCTGTGAGACCTTGCTGCAAAGACTTCCCAGTGGGTATTCATGAGAACTAGGAGAGACGAATGGTTAAGACCAGAGGGTCTGGAGTCCCATCTGATTCTCAGTACTGCCACTTTCAGTTAGCTGTGCTAGCTTTGGGAAGTTGCTGAACCTTGCTGTACCTCATATCCTTCCTTGTTCAAATGGGAAAATGAAGACTACATACAGGGTTGAAAGAAGGATCAAATGAGATGATGTAGAAAGCACTTATCACAATAGAGTCTTCTCTCTATAGCAATAGGTTCTTCACCCACGGATCCAACCAAACATGGCTTGAAAATATTTGAAACAAATTTGTGTCTGTTCTGAAACATGCACAGACTTATTTCTTGTCACTATTCCCTAAACAATACATTATAGCAACTATTTACCTAGCACTTACATTGTTGTCAGTATTATAAGTAAACCAGAGCTGATTTAAAGTATATGGGGGGGGGGGGCTGGAGTTGTAGCTCAGCCTTAGAGCACTTGCTTCTTGTGTGTGAGGCACTGTGTTTGATTCCCAACACCACATTTAATAAGTAAACAAAACAAAGATCCATCAACAACTTAAAAAATATTAAAAAACAAAAATAAAGTATATGGGGGGATGTGCATAAGTTATGTCATTTTATAGAAAGGACTTGGGCTTTTTTATTTTAGTATCCTGGGAGTCTGGAACCAATCACACAATGGGTACTGAGGGATGGCTGAATATGAAAAGTGGTAAAATGCTCATCAGTGGTAGGACCTATGGAAAATTACTCTGTTGTTACTTGAATCATTGTTTTAGTATAGCATTTGGTTAAGGTGAGTCTGTCTGTCCAAGGGCTTGTTCAGGAAAGTGCTGAGATCACCTCTTTATGGGGCGTTTCACCTGTAACCTGGTTTGTGGTATCAGTTTAACTGTGATTGTCAGAGAGAATCTATGACAAACAGGATAAGTTTTCAAATGCAACCAAAGCAGATGAACAAATGAAATTAAGAAGGAAACCAAGAGCATTATATTTGGGAAGATAGCCACTAAGGTAAATATCCAGAATTGGGAGGAATTATTTAGGGACAGATTGAAATGGGAAGTCCAGCGGTAATATCTCTACCATTCAAGAGTCTTTCTGTTGTAAAGTTTCATTTTATTTGTTTGTTTTAAAATACTTTTAGTTGTAGATGGACACAATACCTTTATTTTGTTTATTTAGCTTTTTTATGTGGTGCTGGGGATCAAACCCAATTTTTCTAGGCAAGCACTCTACCACTGAGCCATAACCCCAGCCCTATTTGATTTTTCTTTCGTTTCTTTCTTTCTTTCTTTCTTTCTTTTTTTTTTTTTTTAAGATAAGGGGGCTAGAATTTATTGCCTCATGTAACCGAGAGATCCAAGGTTTAGGCATAACTGTATTTCAGTGATCAAATAATGCCATTAGGACCTGGAGTCTTCTTTACCTCTACCTCCTCCTCCTCCTCCTCCTCCTCATTCTTCTTTTGTTTCTTTTGCTTCAATTTATTATTTTTAAAATATATGAGGGGACGCGATGGAGGCTGCGGCGGTGCCAGCCCGGCTGCGCGTGGGCTTCGTGGGCGCGGGCCTCATGGCGGAAGCCATTGCGCAAGGCCTCATCTGAGCAGGCAAAGTGGAAGCTAAGCAGGTGCTGGCCAGTGCACCAACAGACAGGAACCTCTGCCACTTCCGGGCTCTGGGTTGACAGATCACACACTCTAACCAGGAAGTGCTGCAGAGCTGCTCGCTGGTCATCTTTGCCACCAAGCCCCAAGTCCTGCCAGCTGTCCTGAAAGAGGTGGCTCCTGTGGTCACTGCTGAGCACGTCTTGGTGTCTGTGGCTGCGGGGGTCTCCCTGAGTGCCCTGGAGGAGCTGCTGCCCCCGAACACACGAGGGCTACGAGTCTCACCCAATCTGCCCTGCATAGTCCAGGAGGGGGCCATGGTGATGGCACGGGGTCACCATGCTGGGAGCGAGGAGGCCAAGCTCCTGCAAAATCTGCTGGAGGCCTGTGGGCAGTGTGAGGAGGTGCCTGAGGCTTATGTGGACATCCACACTGGCCTCAGTGGCAGTGGTGTAGCCTTTGTGTGCACATTCTCTGAGGCCCTGGCTGAAGGCGCCATCAAGATGGGTATGCCCAGTGCTCTGGCTCACCGCATTGCTGCCCAGACCCTGCTGGGGACAGCCAAGCTGCTGCAGCAGGAGGGACAGCACCTGGCCCAACTACGGACAGATGTGCTTACACCAGCTGGCACCACCATCTATGGGCTCCACGCCTTGGAACAAGGTGGACTGCGAGCGACTACTATGAGTGCTGTGGAAGCTGCCACCTGCCGGGCGAAAGAGCTCAGCAGGAAATAGGTCCCAAGCTCAAGAGGAGGCCGTGGCTCCTCACCCACCTGAATCTCCTGAGTGTCTAGAACAGCCCTTTGTGGCACACTGGCCTCCTTGCTGCCCAGACCCACCCCACCCCGCCCAGTTCCCTCCTTCCCTTCCCTTAAGGACCACAATTCTTTTTCCATCCCACACAAGTGATAAATGCAGAGATAAATACAGCTCCTGTGGGGATCTCCCACCCGTAATTGTGGTGACCTTACCCCTAATGAGCCCACCATAGTGGGTGATGTTCTTTCTTAGGGGCCTGCATTTTGGGGTGGTTGGAGGCCAGGAGCAGAGCTGCTGGCAACAAGAGTAGCTGGGACTGGTCTGGAGCGCTGGCCCTTCCTCAGATTTCTCAGCAGTGCAGCCTGGCCAGCGCTCTCATCCCAGCTCCAGGACCTGCACAGGAACATGGAGTCTGCACAAGATGCACCCTTCCCTCCTTAAAGCCAGTAAGCGTGGCCTGCTGCTGTTGGGAAGGCTGTGTGCCTGCTGGGTCCACCTCAGTGTTTGGGCAGTACCAGGTGGGCAGTGGGCAGTCAGAGAGGCTGCTCAGTGTCTGGGAGAGGAGACCCCCCCTGCCAGCCAGATGTCCCCTCCCTCCTTTGGACCTTAAGCTCCTGGCACATAGTCAGGTGGAGCCAGGCCCTGGGATGGCCTCTTGGGTCAGAAGTCTTGGAGGTCCTGTGGCCATGGCATCATTACACTGGCCTCTGCAGGATTCGACTCTGAAGTACGTCCCTTAAGATGGACCACAAGTCAGAAAAGCTAGGACTAGGAGAGGAGCAAGGCCATGAGACTGAGGGCTGGGGCTCTGAGGTCCCTGAGTGGGGAGGGTCTGGCCTAGCAGCATGCAGCTCTGATCCTTACACTGGGCATCACCCATCCCTCTGCCTCTGCTCTCCTGGGCCTGGCTTGCCACTCAGACTCGGGCGTGCTGCACTCTCCCTTGCTTCCACTCCTAGCCTCCTGAGCCTGGGTAAAAGCACCTGCATGTCCGGCTTGAGTGGCTCCGACAGTACCATCTGCTAGCTGGGTGATGGCAGGTATATTACGAAGCAGGGCTAGTGGCACTTAGGCAGCAGGGACAGAATGTTCCATTCCTGTGTGTAATTCTCTGCCATGCCTCCTCTCTCTACGCTGTCTCACTCATTCTCCCTGAGACTGCTGCCCAGGGCATCCCACCAAACCCCTTTCCCAGCCAGAAGATGGCTGCTCTCGGTCAGTGGCTGCTTAGTCAGACCCTGGTGCTTTCACTTGTCAGAAGAGCCAGCCTGATTTCCTTATCTGTGAAATGGGAATAAAGGACATCTCAGAAAAAAAAAAGAAAGAAAAAAGAAAATATATGACAATAGTGGGATGCATTACACTCATTATTACCCATATACAGCACAATTTTTCATAACTCAATATATAAAGTATGTTCACACCAAATTATGCTATTATACATGTACTTTTTGCATTACAATTCTTAATACACATATATACCACAATTTTTTGTATCTCTGTATATAAGGTATGTTGACACCAAATTCAGTCTTCATACATGTATTTTGAATAATGATAACCATCACATTCCATCATCCTTGCTATTCCCCTTCCCCCTCCTTTTCCCTCCCACCCCCCTTCTCTATCTAGAAATAGTCTTCCTCCCATGCTCTCCCTCCCTACCCCACTTTGAGTCACCCCCCTTATATCAGAGAAAACATTTGTCATTTGTTTTTTGGGGATTGGCTAAAAACTTCACTTAGCACAATCTTCTCTAACACCATCCATTTACCTGCAAATGCCATGATTTTGTTCTTTTTAGTGCTGAGTAATAGTCCATTGGGTATAAATGCCACATTTTTTTTTTATCCATTACTTCCACTGAAGGACATCTAGGTTGGCTCCACAGTTTAGCTATTGTGAATTGTGCTGCCATAAACATTGATGTGGCTGTGTCCCTGTAGTGTGCTGTTTTTAGACCCTTTGGGTATAGTCTGAGGAGAGGAATAGCTGGGTCAAATGGTGGTTCCATTTTCAGATTTCCAAGGAATCTCCATACTGCTTTCTAAATTGGCTGCACCTCTATAAATTCTCTATGTTGTTTTCTATCTTCTGAATCTTATTTAGACAGCTCAGGCTAACATTCTCATAGCCCAAGTATAGCAAAAATAGAAACAGTCTCTTTTCTGTTTGCTGCAGAAGAATTCTGGTATTGGATTTGATCAGGGTTTGTGCCTTCTGTTGATCCATTCACAGAGGCCCAGGTTAGATGAGATCGCAGTGGGCAGTGTTTATGTCTCATGGCTGCCCCTGAAGCCAGGTGTGGAGCTGGCCCCCCTGTACAAAGACTGTAGTAAGGTGATTCCCCAGGGGAAATGTAAGTTCTGCTGTGAAAAATATGTATTATGGACAACCCAAAATGAAGCATGTCCACTTTAGTGACCAAGTTGAGGGTAGGTGTACCAGTAGGCCTTCCCCTCATGGGGACCATGTGTATATTTTGTTTCCATTTATGGTCATTCTTCCATTTTTATATAAATGGACTCTTCAATTTATCTATATTTCTCTATGGAATCTTAATTTTCCCAACCGTCAGAACTTCAGCAATCATTGTTACAACCTTCACTACTTCAACTCTTAATTAGCGGAGCTGGTGTGAGGAAGGAAGATCCTTAAGTAGTAGTCAGTAAACCCAGCTGGCCGCTAAGTATTCATATCTCATGTTTCTTCATTACATACAATTGTGAAGTCTGAGGGAACCTCAAAAATAGTAACCTTTCCTGCTCATGTTTAGAATGGAGGGGGGGCAGTAGACAAGTGCACAGGGAAATTAAAATTTCATCTTCTTAACTAATAAGGTTTAGAGAGTTCATGTGTATGAACTTACTGATTCTCTTCTGAATTGAACACACCCCCTCCAACTGCAGACCTTCCTGCAGGCAGCAGATCCTGCCCCACTAACACTTAACCCATAGAATAGTGCAAACAGATGGAAGCAGATTCTCTGTAGGCGGGAAAATCTCAAATAGAAAAAGAAAAGGCAAGAGACTGGCTTAAGAATCCTCAATCAGTCCTAAGCTCAATATTATTCTTATTCTTCCTAAATCAGGGTTTCTCATACTTGGTGCTATAGACATTTATGGTCAGATTAGTCTTTGTTGTTTGGGGGGACTGTGCTGTATACCATGACACTGTGCACTGTTAGGAGCATCCTGGGCCTCTACCTACTAGATGATAATAGTGTCCCTCCTATTGCCCAGTGGTGACAACCATCTCCAGATATTGCTGAGAAAAAAAAAAAAATTACTCCTGGTAGAGAACCACTATCCTAGAGTAAGAGGGAGAGGCCAAGGTGTGTTATTTTATTACGGTTTTCCATGTAGATGGGAACATCAGAGATAGGAATAATATATAGTAATTGTCATGAACTAATTAAAACAAATAAAGCCAAAACAAACCCACTTTACTTCTTTGTAAAAAAGTAAAAATAAATTGTTTTTTTCTCTCAAAAATCAATTGTTAGTTTTTAGTTTGGAAGTGAAGAAATGTAAGAAAGCACTCAACAAATATTTACTGGGTATATGCCAGCATATATACCCAGGGTTGTCTCAGGGTTGTAGTGGAAAGAAAAAAAGAATCAAGAATGAAAGAAATTGTGGCTCAGTGGTAGAGTGCTTGCCTAGCATGTGTGAGGCACTGGGTTTGATTCTCAGCACCACATATAAATAAATAAAATAAAGATCCATTGACATTTAAACTATTTTTTTAAAAGCAGAAATAGAAAAAAAGAGAGGAATAGAGAAAGAGAGAAGGGGAGAGAGAAAAAATGAGCAAATATAGAAAGAGTGGTAGTTGTCTGGGGATAGGGGAGAGAAACGGGGAGTTGTTCTATGGGTGTGAAGCTAATTATACAAGATGAATAAATTCTAATATGTGCATAAAACATGGCACCTGTAGTTGGCACTATGATGGTGTATCATTAAAATTTGTTAAGAGGGTATATTTCATATTTCATGATATGTTCTTAATATGGAAAGAGTTAAAAAAAAACAAAGACAAAAGAATATAGGAAACTTAGAGGTAATGGACATGTTTGTTATCTTGACTGTGGTAATAAAGGGTATGTTATCATGGTTATATATATATGTCCAAACTCATCAAAATATAAATGTGCAGTTTCTATATATCAATTACACCTCAGTAAAACTTTAAAAAATAGGCCAGGTGGAGTGGCACATGTCTGTAATTTCAGCTGCACAGGAGGCTGAGGCAAGAAGAGCACAAAATCAAGGTCCTGGCAACTTAGTAAGACTCTATTTCAAAATTAAAAGGAAAAAAATAAAAAGGGTAGGACTTCTGGATTCAATCTCCAGTGCTGTTGAACAAACACAAACAAGAGCTGTAAAAACTAAAGAACAATGGGCTTTTGGATAATAACTAGAAATTTTGGGGAAAATGAGTGTACTATCTATTTGGTAGTGATGTAAGTAGATAACAAGAGATGAAATCATCATAAATTCTACACAGGAACCAGGAAAATAGATTCATGAAACTATTCATAAAAATATGCCAGACAGTGCCAAAATTACTGCTTGAGAGCAAGATTTAAACTCAAAAGTTTGAAATAATTATTACTTTGATATGAAATTATGTACAAGAAATGCATGACTCTCAGCAGAAGTGCATGTGCTCTTTTCTCTGGCTTTTCTCACTGCAATTTGGGGAATTCCAAAGGTCTTTGCCTGTATGCTTCATGAATCTCCGATGTCTGCTCTAAATACACATAATTATCATCACACTTTCATTTATTTATTATTAGGTTTATGATACTACTGTTATTTTCCCCTCACCTTTATTTATATTGCTTAACATCAGGGTTCAAAGCATCTCAATGATTAAAACCCAATGAAACTAGGGAACCTCAAAGTCTAGGATAAAAGAGATACCATATAATCCCAGGTGTCAACAATGTATTTTTAAGTCGGCAAATTACTCTGAGGTTTGTGGCTTCTAGCACCTTCTGGAGAATCTGGAAACCTGGCAGGGAGGAAGACTTTCGTCCTAAGAAAAACATTGATGTTGTCTTTAGACCTGCCACCTGAGGGAAAATGAAATCATAAGGCTTCTATTACCTTTCTTTTGTAATCTACAAACCCCTAGTGCTCTATTCTTTTGCTTTTCTCACTGGGATGGGTACTGTGAGGTTGGTAAAAGTGATAACAATTATATCTTGTATTTTTCACCTTTCTAAGTGCTGTTTTTTTTTTTTCTATTTGAGCTTCTAGACACCCAGGAAAGGGCATTATTATCTCTATTTCCTATAGGAAGATTTTGAAACCCAGAGAGGTCTAAGAGGTCATAGAACTAAACAAGGACATATAAGTCCCAAGGTCTGTTGTTCCCATAATGCCTTCAATGAGCATTTCTAAGTACTTCAAGTACCACTCAGCCATATTGAAATTCCCTGACAAACCTGGATCACGTGTGGTTTGGAGCATTACCTAAGTGCTCCATGGTGAGGCCCAGGTAAGGGGGGTGATGGGAACAGAGCCTATCACAAAGTAAGTGGTCAGCAGAAAACTTTTTCTGTGTATGAATTCATGCATTTAATAATTAATTCAGTAAATAATTACTAGGCATAATAATATGTGGCAGTTACTTTCTAGGTACCCCAAAACATCCTTCTACAATTATCAACCTCTTTATGACCAGTAGAAAATCATTTTGGTCTATAATCTGAGTATATCAGAGTCAAAAGGAGGTTGTTTCACTATAATAAATTACCTGAAGCAGGGTAACTTATAAAAAGATTTAATTACTTCACAGTTCTAGTGGCTGTAGGGTCCAAAATGCATGGCTCTGATGTCCTGGTGAGGGGTTCCCTGGCCATGTCACAACATGGTGAAGAAATGAAAGGGAAGGAGGAGAAGGGCAGAAGGAGCCAAGATGCACAGTGTGAATAATCCAGTTTCTTGGGAATTAACTCAGTATCCAAGACCTGCAGTAATTCACTCAAGAAGGTGAAACCTCCTTGATCAAACTACCTTATACTGGGTCACCACCTCAACACTATCACACTGGGGACCAAGCTTTCAGCCCATGAAACTGGAAAACAAACTTCAATTATACCCAAACCATAACCCTTACTTTGAGCTCTTTAAGTCCATAAGCCTCACAGGGCGTATGCATCAGTGTGTGTCCCTAGGATAGTGTCCAAATTTTTTGCTGATTATAAATTGGTTTTTTTCCTCACTCAATCTAAAATCCAAGAGCAGTAGTGGTTTTGACATTATATTTGTCAAAAGAATATTTAATATACTGGTAAACCAATTGGAAAGCAAATTTGGCACTATATATCAAAGCCTTTTAAAAATATACAAACATTTTTACTTTGTTTTATTTTGCTTTAATTTCTGAGAATTTATCCTCAGGTAATAATTCTAAATATGGAAAAGTTCTGTTTGTATACAATGTTAAGTTCTTTATTTACTAGAGTAAAAATTTTCTTATAACTTAGCTATTCAACAATAAGAAAATAAATTATAATTTTACAAAGTGTGCTCTGGGGAACACCAATGTTGTATGCTGTCCATGGTAAAAATGGCGTTTAATTAACTTTGAGAAGATGGCACACTGGAACTTCTGGAACTTCACTGTATGTAAAATGGTAGAGGAGTTGTTATAAAGTAATATCATTGACTTTTACCAACTAAGTATATTTCAATCTATTTATTTTTGGATCCCAGATTTTGAAGTAACATAAATTAATATTCTATAAACTATTCTATGCCAAATAAATAAATTATAATCTACTTGGAAATAATATGCAGTCATTTTAATTATTATTTTTTAAAATTTATTTTCTGAAAATGTAATGTAGAGAATAGGTAGGATAAAATATTAGAGTATAAATAATTATAATTATGTAAAAATGTAAGTAAAAGAAGAAAAACAAAGAAAAAAAGGCAAAAGGCACATACCAATATTTTTATGATAGCCACAGGTTACTTTATAGCTCTTTGTTCTATTTTTTTCTATTTTCAAAATTTTAATATCACGGCTAAAATACTTTGATGATAGAAATTTCTTTTTGAGTTGGGAATAAAAGGGAAAAACAAAGTTACAAAAAATGCTTCGACCAAGCCAAAGTTAATATATTCTAAAATATACGGATAATAAATTACATGATTAAAAATTTAAATGGCCACATAGGTATGATCCACAATTTTGCTTATTCCTGGTTGAAGACAAGCCCATTTCAACCGATGACATTTAGATAGGATGTAGACATAAAGCTCAGTTGACAAGCGTAGTTTGATCAGATTAATGCTTTAGTGACTATCCCTAAGTGGCTACGCATTTATATGTATTTCATTCTCTCTCCTCTCTCCACTCTTCTTCCTCCTCCTCTTCATCCATCTCTTCTTCCACCTCTTTCAGAATCAACAAGTATTTGTTACTGAGTGCCCATGCCATGCTGTTTCCATTGGGATCCACTTGACAGTACTTATCTAGTTCCTTGGAAGTGTGCAGCCTTTGTTTTAACTTTGCACATGTTTAGTACTTATAATAGAAAGAGAAAGGAACCAAGATGTTTGCTTTTTCTAGTGAGAGAAAATAAAACAAGAAGACAATCCAGAGGAAGCCATAGTGAGATCATCAGTAGATAAACATTTCACAAGAGAAATGATAACCACTATTATGAGAAGCAAATGCAGCTTTTTTTTTTTTCTTGGCCATAGAACTTTAAAACAGTCTCTGAAAACATCCCGTTATCCCTCAGCTAGCAGACACACATCTTCCAATATTTGACAAATACCATCTTGAATCTTTCTTAGTGCAGGTGGTGCTAACTATGTCATGCTGTTACTCTCTTCTCAGTTAAAGTCGCATTTCTTTTTCAAATTCCTTCTGTACTGCCGAAGAAAACCTTAGCAGATGGATTAGGGTAAAGGAAATGGTACATAATGAATCACATTTGAAAACCCCAGCATGCAGATCAATATATAAATACATATAGTCCTCCTCCTCATCTGTGTTCAGGGAATCTGAGTGTTTTGGAGACTCAAGAGGCCAGGATCTTGCTATGTGCTGAGAAAGCTTCTCTCCGCAGCTGTGCCTATTTTCTTCAGAATGACTTTTCCCCTATTGCCATCAAGCCAGGGACGCACTAAAACTTTGTAACCTAAGCCCTCCGAACATGTGTCAATATCAAGGCCAGAATCTTTATCTTCTGTAACTAGGGATAGTTTCTGATGAAGCATTCTTTCTCCCTTTTTCATGGGCATGACAGTGGATAAGTCAAAGTGACTTGGCCAAAGTCACAGAATGTATCTGCAATTTAAAGCCAAACTCCAGAATGGAAATTGCTCATTCAACTAAATTGAATTTCAGCAAAGCACATTGTTAATTTTTATTTTTTCTCCTAGGGGTTTACAGCATGCAATCAGTACTTATTCTTTATTCTTCCAGTTCAATCTCAAGGTAAGTGATCTAGAAACTTTCCTTTATAAAATAGAATGAAAGGTCAAATCTTTAGGTATCTCAGCTCTTATGTTCCCAGCTTCCTATAACCTGACTAGAATTCTGACATAATGAATTTAAACACTAGACAAAATTTGTCATTACCAAATCTGTGTGACATCTAACCTTGCATTTTAGTTTTGATAGGACAAACTTTTAGGTGGGAGCAGCTGCTTAATGGGTCAATTTGTAGAATCCCACAGCTTTTAATGTCGCCAGTGAACGAGTGTTTTCACACACCTACAGTTGGCACAATACTTCATTATTAGTCCAACAAAGGAGGAAAATGTACACGTGTATAGAAAAAAACTAGTGCCATAGTGCATTTTTAATGAGTGGATAAAAAGAGAATTTCAACAATGACATAATTTGGTGACTAGCTTTCTTCAGTTCTTTAATTTTTAAGTTTTGCAGTTAAGTAAATTCTTTCTTTGATATCACTTTTACATAGAAATTTTATAGCTGCTTAAAGAGGGGTGCTATAATTTATATTCTTGCCTTTTATAACAAATCATCTTGGAAAGTTAAGAGTATGATTTGTATCTAACTGCAACACACCAGATGATTTCTAAGACAGGAGTGAGGCAGAAATTTGTCAGTTTCTTTATACTAGAAATTACCATACAGGCAAAAATGTCAATGGAGGCACACATGAGGAAAGCATTTGCTGAGACTGATGGTTTTGAAGAAACAATCTTCATGCCATAGCAGAAAAAGTTGTGAGAAATCTGTGACATCTAGGGTTAATGGTGAAGCTGAAGGTAGTTCTAGCTGTGCATGGTACCAATAGTTAGAAAAAGATTGAGATATGTTAGAAGGTCAGGTTTTTGGATCATCATTTAAACACCTTCATGAAAAGAGTGGAAATTAAACAATCCATTAGAGATATGCTGATAATAGAGCAGGTTCGTTCTCATCCCCAAACAAAAACTGAATATCATAAAGCTGGTAAGATGTTTAAATAGACACACACACACACACACACACACACACACACACACAGAGAGAGAGAGAGAGAGAGAGAGAGAGAGAGAGAGAGAGCGCACAAAATTTCACTTCTATTTTTGAATAGTCTCACAAAGAATGGTATGGGAATTTGAAACAGAAGTGGTAGGCCCAATGTGATTTTGTCAGGCTTGTTTTCTCTCTCAGCTACTGAGCCATTCATTTCCTTCATCCTTTCTCAGCAATGCAGTATTTGGTTGAAAAATTATTCTATGTTCCCCAATAGAGAGACTGTTTTCCCTATGGAAAGCAAATCTGAATGACATAGAAGATGTTCTTAGGTTGTCCAAGACCCTGTTCTTTCAAAGCCTGCTAAGACCGGGCACCTGGGCTAGTGCTTCTTTGTATGTCTGTTCAACTGCCTCCTTTACACATTTCAGATTCTGGAGACTTCATGTTGCATATTTTAAAACTAAATGAGAACATTTGGGGAGGTGTGAGAAAACAAGTTGGTGGTAGTGATGGCGACTTACAGAATAGTGGAAGAAGAGCTGTGAGACATTTGCCGATTTGTAAATTCTAGTAATTGGATTTTTTGATGAATGGAAATATTTTTTTTTCCAGGAAATACTTTTCATTGTGTTCTTGGGTTACAAAATGGTATGGAAAATAGGCAATGGAGATGTAGAAGTCAAACAATAGCAGTGCTACAGGTGAGCTGGTCATTCCTAATGATAGAATTGTTTCGATTGAAACTCCCAATTCCAGAGGACAAAAACTGTTGGTAAATGTGTAACTGACTCTTCATAAAAAAAATGTGTACTTAAATGTACTTAAGTTGTACCTTACTCAAGGAATGCAGTGAACACACCAATCAAACACTAGTTAACGCCACTAAGGGCTTTTATGAGTGTATATGATACGATGTCAGGAAAGGCCACTAAAAATAGTATAGAATTTGAAACTTAAAGAGAATGAATTTAGAAAAACAAAAACCTTACAGTGGATTCCTAGGACCAGATCATTTATTGAACTTCCCTGAGACTTAGAGTTTTGGTAGGTAAAAGGAAACAGTGCAGTTTTTCTTCAGTATCCACAGAGCGGTTCTAGGACCACTCCAGACACCAAAATCCACAGATGGTCCAGACTCTTGCATAAAATGGCACAGGATTTTCATATAACCTACACATATCTTCCTGTATATTTCAAATCATCTCAAGATTACTTATGATACCTAATGCAAAGCAAATGCTATGTAAACAGTGGGTATATTGCATTGTTAGAGAACAATGACAAGAAGAAATGTCTGTACAGGTTTAGTACAGGTGCAACCTTTGGAGGCATAACTACATGGTTTCTGATGGTGGTTGAGTGTATCAGCAGATGTGGAACCTGTGGCTGTGTAATATAGAAATATAGGTGACCAGTTGTACTTCCCTCATACATAAGAGAAGCAAACTAGCAAATAAAGTCCAAGTTGATAGCATTTGTGATTTTCACTGTGTAAATACATCATGGCTGATGTCAGGTTTCCAATATGACATTACTGAATATAGAGGTGTGAAGAAATGTGCAGAACATGCCTTCTGTAGTATTTCCAACAAACAGATAACGACAACCTTAAGAGAATAGGTAACACTACAGTGTAGCAAATTATTTGGGAACTAGTGAATTTTGAAAATTTAAACTTTAAAAAAATATATAATTTATTTAATTTATTTTAAATAATGGGTATGTTTAACACCTGCCTCATAAAATTTCTGAAAAATGAACAATGGGCGGGGGGGCTGGGGTTGTGGCTCAGTGGTAAAGCCTGGCATGTGTGAGGCACTGAGTTTGATCCTCAGCACTACATTAAATAAATAAATAAATATGCTCTTGTGTCCATCTACAACTAAAAAAAAATTTTTTTTTTCAAAAATGGATGAATGCATTCTGTGAATCCAGAACAGGTTCCAGGATTCCACTAGTTCTTGCTCAACCCCTGCCCCCTCCAAATCTGATGTCTAAAGGAGCATCATTGTTGGCTGCTTAGAAGTCAGGCTTGTTAGGCCTGGTTCACATATGTTAATACTTATACAATTAGCTTCTTCAGTTTTAAAGCAACAATCCCTATAATTCCTTCAGGCTGTCCTTAAAATTCAAGGTCTGCCAAACCCTACCCAGATGCCAACAGCCAATAATTTATGACAGGATTAGGAATGAGAGTGAAGAAAGGTTGCTTGTTAATTATGATTGTGAAGACCACACACACTATGAAAAGCAACTTTATGTACAAATGAAAGGATTCCCAGTTAACCCAACTTGGTGATAAGCAGTCAGCATTTCCTCAGCTCTCTGCAGCTCCATCTAGGAGCTTCCTATCTCCCTTTTTGTCTAATCAAAAGCTCATCAATGAAATATCTTATCAAAAATGCTAGAAAATGTGGGGTTCTTAGAAACCAACAGTTGACAAAGGCTTTACAGTACCATGTCATGCAGGCTGTTAAAGAAATCCAGCCCTGGTGATAATGTGTATATTCATTCTGTGTAAATGATTAAGTTCAAAAAACCATACAATGAATCATGGTAGCAAGGCCAGGCTTGCTTTGATTAACTACACTGGTATAATGAAACCCAACAGAGCAATCACTGAAACATTTAGTTCCAAATGTAAATCTTCTTGAACTCTGGCAAAAAAAAAAAAAAAAAAGCATGTTAGGCAATGAGAGAGGAGGTGTATAATACAGCCATATTTCACATAATAAAAGTGGAGGCAGTTGTAAAGAAAAGGGAATGTTAAAAAGTTGTTATGCTGTGTTTGGCAAGAATGAGTCATTTTAAAAGTGTCAATCACGGTAATCCAACATATTTTTAATCTAAAGGTCAATAGAAGCAGTTTCTAAGGTAGTACAATAGTTATGCCAAATATGAAAGCAAGCAGTTATAAGATGATTTCAAGTGTTAATACTGTACCATAATATGTCTTGGAAAATTAATCTCAGCTCTAAATTGAAGAGCATGGATTGATCAAGGCAGAAAGAATTTTATTAAAAATGTACTGAAATAGCTGGCAACACTGTCTTTCCTACCAAACTGCTCTAAGCCATTCTTACAATTCAGACATGGCTGAGCAGAGGCAGAGTGGTGTCTTCTATGGTGAGTAGTTATTTTGGGAGAAGTAGGTAGGGCTTCATCTGCTAGTGTCAGAATGAAAAGAGTTTCTATTCAATTGCCTACAAGTCATCTTTGTGAAAGCAAGAGACACATATGCCAATGAGACATAAGTCAGTGATCTATGACGGAACAGCCAGTTCTTCTTCAACACACACAACTGTTCGAGTCTCCATGTACATTCAGTTTTATCCTTGAGTAGATTTCAAAAGAACCTCAAATGTGCTTAGGTTATGTTGTACACTTAAGTATCAGAAATATCCCATGAAGAATACAGAACAGTAAAATTATATTCTACCTTTAAAGTTCATGGGAACATGTGGTCTTCCTTATAGAGAAGGCAATTGCTACCTTGGCAGTATTGGACTTTCATCTTGTGGGTCTTGTATGTACAGATTAAACATAGGAGAAGTTTTATAAGGCCATAGAAATTGTTAGAGAAAACAATCCTTAAGAGGTCTGAGCCATATAAAAATCACTGGACACATCCAGTTTCATGATAGAGCTATTCCCAAAGTTATTATATTGCATAATTTAATCTGTGTTATTATGGAGGAATTTGGGCCCAACCATTGTTGCAGATTATAGTAATAATTCTATGTGCACACACTCATGTTACATAAACATGTTACATAAACTGGTTTTAGATGAGCACTAGCATATTCTGTTAATCCTCATAAATCTAACTAATAACTTCTTTCTGTTACCACATGCATTAAAGTTCATTTCATATTTAAAAATATCTAGTGTGTATGTATATATATACATATATGTATAGTTATTAAATTTTATATATATATATATATATATAATGTGTGTGTATGTATGTATCTCACCCTGGTAACCTCTTTAGAGTATAATCTACATAACTTGTCAGTTAGCAAACATTTATGGAGTTTTAATTGTATATCCAGAAGGCTTTTGAAAACAAAGATAAAGAAACCACTCTATCTAAGTTTATCTTTTTCCTAGGATCTTTGTCTATGGGAGATAATTATTATAAATGCCCCCCAGAGCACAGATATTTGGAGTCTCTGATGCTTCTTGTTATTCCTTTTTTTAAAATTTATTTCTTTATTCCTTAAGTTCCTAAAATATGTCATTTATTTCAAAGTGCCAGCCTCACAACTAGTATTTCAAGTAGCTAAATGTATCTATGTCATAATTTACCTACCAGTATATTATATTTAGTGGTGTAGATATACAGTTTACTCTGTTTTTAAAATTTTTTTTTCTCCACATGAAAGTAACATATAAATAACACACACTGATAAAAATTATAAAAGTTACAAAAAATCAGAAAACAATGAAGAAAATAAATATGTAAACTCATCTTACAGAGAAAACCACTGTTAAAGTTTTGCTGGTTTATTTTGGGGGGGGTGTTTTAAATAGGCACACATAGTATAAACACATTAAAAATTAAGTCAGAGTCATATTTGCATAAAATTTTCATTTTCACTTGTCATAAAAACAAGTGAAAAAAAGATATTACCTATATGAATATTATTGTTGACATTATTAAATTTGTAGACAAAGAAATGTTAGGAAAAAATTCCTAGCTGGGTGCTGTCTGCCTTGTAATGCCAATGAAATTATTGAAATTAAAGTAGAAGTTATTGAAGTTATTGGAATTAAATAGAAATTAAAATAAAAATTTATCCCAGACTCTTAAAAAACAGCTGTAGGACAAGACCAGTCTTCCTTATCTTCTGGGGAAAGCCTCACTTTAATGGAGCACAATGATAAGAGCTCCATTGAGCTTTCATGATCACTTTGTTGATCAGAGTATTTACGGACTTAAAGCACAAGTGCTTCTGAGCTGCCTGCATCCCAAAGTTTCTTTTCTAGAAACTTCTATTTCAAAAAAATGCTATTAATTTCTGAGTGGCTATACTTGTGACGTTTTGTGCCATGTTTTCATTGGACCTGATAAGCATTACAAATTGGACATTGGGAAAAAAGATTTAGCATGAAGTACATTCATGTTAGCTGCTATTCTCTTTGTGTCAGGTGTAAATTTTATATGGCCATCTCATCAGTGCTATAGAAAAGGATATGTTTCAATAGAATGAACCTCTTCTCATCTGTCAATTTGGAGTAAAAACTCAAAACAATGAAAAGTCTTGTGTATAGGCTGATTATCTAAATTGTGAACAAGATACAAACTTGACCTAGTTACCTCTGTAGTGCTCAAAGAGCAATTTTAGAAAGTGAAGTAACATATCTAAGAACCATTTTATTTGCATGGTTTTAAAATATATATTTCAAAAATTATATATGTATATATAAAATATAAATTAAGAGAGAATTCAAATATACATAAAATATATTTGAATGGGGCTAGGGATGTGGCTCAAGCGGTAGTGCACTCACATGGCATGCATGCGACCCGGGTTCGATCCTCAGCACCACATACAAACAAAGATGTTGTGTCCGCCGAGAACTAAAAAATAAATATTAAAAATTCTCTCTCTATCGCTATCTCATAACTCGGAACTATATTTAAAACAAGATACATTATTAAAAAAATATATATTTGAATGTATATTATATATATGTATATATAATATAAATTAAGGGAATATTCAAATATATTATATATGCTCTCTTAATTTATTTTTCTTGATAGTTCAATTAGTTCTCTCCCACTATAACATAGACACATATACATTTGGGAAACAAGGAGAATGGATGTCACTTTGAAAAAGAAAAGTGTATGAGCAGCTCAGGCAAGACTCTTTCTTCCAGCCTATTGATTTGAAAAGGGTAGACTGAGAAAGTGGAGGGATTGAGTCAGGATGGCTCCTAGTCCTCCTATCTTTACAGCTTTATTGGATGGATTGAGAAGTCTGGTTTTTCTCTTGAGATGTGGGAAACCTAAACAAAAGTCAAAATTGCTCTGTAGTGGAGTTATGTGATCCTATAATAGAAGGTTGGAAACGAGAGAAATCAAAGAAAGGAAGAACATTCTGGAAGACTGACTAATAACCACAAAGAGCATGAATCAAACCTGAAGAGGCTGCTTCAATGTTGGATTGGACTAGATTTTAAAATGAAGTAGACTACAGTTAGTCCTTCCTTCTCTCAGTACTCATGAAAATCATAGCAGCATTAGAAAATGAAAATTTGCATTTTTCTGCACATCTGTGTATTTACTCACAATTCACATACACTTTTTTTTGGTACTGGGGATTGAACTCAGGGGCACTCAACCACTGAGCCACATCCCCAGACCTATTTTGTATTTTATATAGAGACAGGGTCTCAATGAATTGCTTAGTGCCTTGCTGTTGATGAGGCTGGCTTTGAACTCATGATCCTGCTGCTATAGCCTCCTGAGCTGCTGGGATTATAGGCCTGCACTGTGCCTGGACACTTTTTTTTTTTTTTTTTTTTTTTTAAGAGTGAAGTAGTGGAAAATTTTTCAACTTCTTCCAAAAAATTTGTCTTCTTTTGCTCTTTGGTTGTCTTCCTTCATCTGTTGCCCATCTATTTTTCCTTTTACTGATTGAGGTACAACTGTTATATTAGTGGTTTTTTTTGTTTTTGTTTTTTTTTTTTTGGTACCGGGGATAGAAGTCAGGGGCACTTGGCCACTGAGCCACATTCCCAGCCCTATTTTTTGTATTTTATTTATAGAAAGGGTCTCATTGACTTGGTTAATTCCTCACTTTTGCTAAGGCTGGCTTTGAACTTGCAATCCTTCAGCCTCAGCCTCCTGAGCCTCTGGGATTACAGGTGTTTGCCACCAATCCTGGCTATATATTAGTTTTTTGGGGGGAACCATCCTATACCCTCTCATAATTATCTTGAATATGCAGAATTCCCTTATTCGAATTCCCTGTTCAATTTGTCACTTTGCTTTGGAAACATTACTTTAGAGATGTTCACCCTGAGTTATTGAGTGAGCCCTTGACAGTAGGGACCAGGACCTGAGAGTTTCTTCCTATTAGCAGAAGGCCAGACATGAAACACATTCTCAATAAAATATGAGAATGAACCAATGATGGATGAGTGGGCTGTTATAGAAGTTATCCACATTTCTGATAGTTTACATTTGTTGGTGCAAAAGTTCTTTTTCCACCAAAATTGGTAGCTAAGAAGACAGACCAATCAATAACATTAACACCCAAGAACATGTGAACAATCCGACAGTATAGGACCTGTGTTGTTCTTTGGACTCTGAAGACATGTCCTACGTTCAAAGAAACAGAGAGGGTGTTTTGGAGTCCAGTAAATAAGTCTCTGACATACCCTTAGAATAGTAAAGTTTCAACTTTTCAACTTTTAAAAATACCTTCCTAACCTTGCCATTGATTAGATTAACAAGAAAAGAAAGTAGAGAAAAGAAATTAACAGTTACTGAAATCAATTCAGGAGGAGTTTATATTGTACATTACCCTTATTTAAGCTTTGGGACAGTCCTAAGAAGTAAATCTCACTATCCTCATGTCACAAAGAACTAAACAGAATCAGAGAAGTCAAGTGACACAATATTACACAGAGAATAATGTGGAATTGAAAGTAACAGGTCTGCTAATGTCCAGTTCAATTTTCTGTCAACTGGATGGTATTTCCTAAGACTAGAAGCATATTTATAATTAAGAGTTGGTTATGCAAACTTTAAATATTAAGACCTTATATTCTCTTCTCCTAGACTGACATAGACCTAAAGAAACTGCTTCTCTGTATTGGAAAGTCTCTTAGGTACATCAAACAAAAAGGAGTTGGTGGCAAGTTTGCTTTGCTCTGGAGAACAGATCTATTTACCTCCCTTCTTGCTCTGGTGACATTTTTCATCTTCAGCATGTTTCACAGTTTTGATCACTTACTTGAATCTGTTGCATAAGAGATTAAATTTAAAAAAAAAAAAGCTCTCTATTATTACCGAGGACCATAAATTTGAGCTGGCAAAAGCCTGCCCAGCAAAGCAGATGGCCGCTGAGCCAACAATGAGGTGAGTGTTAGTTTCAATTTCCCTGCAGAAGGAAAGTTGTACAGAGGGTTATATTTTATGCTGGGGATGTAATCAGGAGAATAGCCCTCTTTCCATTAATAGAATGTGTGGGCTCTTGGACCTTGTAGGGTGATCTAAACAGAAACTATGTTCTGAGGATGATAGTGTAAACTGGAACACAATACAACTGGTGCCAGATTTCCTTTTTTGATTTTTTTAAAATTTTGGACAGAAATATACATTTAGCAAGCAAGCCACACTTAGCCGTCAAGAGCTGGCACACTTCCAAGGGGGCATGAATACTTCAGTGTTGTGAGTCTAACAGAGACATCTACTGGCTGAGTTCTGGGCTTGTAGACCAATCTACTGGCACCCACTATTGGCCAGGCCTTTCATCTCTGACAAGCTTGTAAATACAGTCATGTGTTGCTTAGGGACAGTGATACATTTTGGGAAATGTATCTATGAGGGATTTCATTATCATGTCAATATCACAAAGTATACTTGTATAAACTAAGATGGCTAGGATACCATTAGGTAACAAACTCATGTGATCACTGTTGTTTACACAATCTGTTGTTGACAGAAGTGTCATTATGTGGTACATGACTGTAAATGAAAATGATAATAATAACTATTGTATTTGCCATGAAAAATTACTAATCATACTCTTAGCCTATGTATAAAGGTTGAAAAATTTACAGAGGTCTTAGTAGATCTAATTGGTAAAGAACCAGCCAATCTCACATGTAGTTTTTAAAAAGTCATAAAGATGCTTTGGTTCTGGTATTTAAAAGAAAAGTCACAAGGTCGATTTTGAGAGTAGAGTGTCATGAGTAGCCACCTTTCTCACCAGCACATCAGAGGAATTGAAATATGCAAAATATGAATTCCAGTGAGATAAAAAGTGCTCTAGTGGTGGTATATTTTCATGTTAAGCACTAATTTATGGGGTAAATTTAAGATACTGAATGAGGGAAAAAGTAATTCCCATGAGCAGAACCCACCAGATAACACTGTCTTCTGGTATCTGTCCTACTTCTGTACCCTAACTGCCTCTGGCAGAATCAGGCCAATATCCACAGTATAACATTTAGGCCCTTATTAATTAGCATGAACCCCCATCCCAACTTTACTAGGAGAGATCACAAATTGCAGGACTAAATACAGGCAAACACATCCAATAACTAAACCCTTGCAGCCAAGGCATAAGCAAATATAAATCCCACTCGTGTTATTATAATGCCTACCAACCTAATTGAGAACACATTTATTTTAAGCTAAATAAATTACCGCTACAATTATATAACCTTGAGGTCACCTCCTTTAGGAGATGGCCAACACTTGTATTAACTATTCCATGCTTTACTGTAAGTGGCCTTAGCCAATCAATGCCAGATAAATGCTGTTAAAATATGCATTTAATTAACTCAGTCCTTCATTTATTTGCTACTTTAGCCTCGGGATGAAGAGGTAAGTGAAGTTTAAATTGTGTGCTCAAACAAGACTTCAGAATTGGGAGCTTTTCCTTTCTAGTCAAAGCATTCTCTACCATGTTAATCTGGCCAAAAGAGCATTCCTCAGACTTAAATAAATAGTCCATCCATCTGAAGAAGGGAGATTGGAAGCAATTCCTTCAGCTCACCTTAGGGAGAGGGATTTCCTTAGAGAAATATCTTCTGAGCTGATGGCTTGATCCCTCTCACACTATGGGCAATTATTATTGCTCCTTTACAGTGATGAGGACACAATGTAAATTATATCACTAAGTTAAGGATTGATGAGTTTCTTTATTGTTTCAAGACACAAAGTTATCTTTGGCTGTGGTTTGGAATGTTCTGCCCTCTCTCCCTCTTCTGTGTTATGTAAATGATCATAGCAGTACCACCAGGTAGGTACATAACGTGCTTTTTTTTTTTTTTTTTTTTTTTAACCAATTCTCTTCTTTTGGTTTTGATACTGCTATTGTAGCTCCCTTATTGTTCATTGAATATCCATCTACTTCCTCACATATCCCTGCTATGTTAATTGGAGTTATATAGCTGTGAGCGGAAGTGATTTGTGTTACCTCAGGCTGAAGGTTTCAAGAGCTGACACACTCACTACCTGCTCCCTTTCTTTGTTCCATGATGGTATTGCAACTTGAAATGGTAGAGATTTAAATCAGAAGCCACACAGTGTGCTGAGTCACTGTGGAGGAGTTTCGAGGGGTTCTTTGACTTCTTAGGAGCAAGAAAGAAACATTGTTTCATTAAGCCTTCAATATTTTAAGGTTGTTTATCATTGCATAATCTAGACCTATGTTTATTCTCTCATAAAAAAAAAAATCCCTAATCTGTAGTACTGCCTCTAACTGCCTAAACAGTAGTAATTTAGATCTCATATGCATGATTATTAATTCTTTTAAACAAGAAAGGAAAATAATGATATTCTACAGACTTCAATCCTTCAGAATAAACCACTTGTTCATTAATTTTTAATAAGAAACATTCATTATTATGAATTCTTTGACAAGACCTTAATTTTTTTTTTTTTTTTTTTTTTTTTTTTAGTAAATGATGACCACAATTAAGCGCCTCATAATGAACACAGCAATTTTTAAACAGCGTAATCTGTATAGTGCTTCTCCTCTGGAGGCTCAGTTTTTATAATGAAAAGCAACAGAAGATCTACAGCTGTTTTCATCATGCAGGAAGATTTGTAGCTATGATTACCTTCACCTCTGCTTTCATTCATCCATCCATCTCATTGACACATATTCTTTTTGCACCCTTTACAGAACTGAGTTTTACTTACTCCAAGACTGAATTTTTTTAAAAAAGGAAACTTTAAATACATCCTGGATTACTGGCAATGTAACATTTCTCACCAAAGGGCTTTCCTGTTATTATTGGCTTAATGGCTTCATTTATCTATGTAGTTCAAAATCTTTCAAAAATTCTTTTGTTCACATTTACATCACAATTGAATGTATTCGTGTGTGTGTGTGTGTGTGTGTGTGTGTGTGTGTGTGTGGGTGTGTATGTGGGTGTGTATATGTGTATGTGAAAATCAGTCATTAATTAAAATGCTAAGACTTTTTTTTTTTTTTTCAGGAGCATTTGACATCAGAAAACAAAAAAATAAAAATGGAAATCTTTCTTACCTGTTTTCTCCTTTCAGAGAATTCTAACTGGTTATATCTTACCCCAGATCACAGTAGAAGACAACACTGGATCCTGACCAATGTCTTGCTTTTTGACATGCTGTCCTTTTTGGACAGAAGATCTAGATAATTTCCTAGGTGTGCTCCCACAGGCAGCCCTGAGCAGAATTGGTGAACTTACATCAAATTATTTTGGTGAACACTGTAAACTGTATTTAATTGAAACTATTTAAAATCTAATTTTAATGCAGATGATGCTGTATAAAATAACTTTTCCATAGTTCCCTATATAATATTTTGGAAACTATTGGCACTTGGCCTTGCTCATCTTATCTGCAGTAAAGAAATAAGGACCAATTTGCAGGTAAAAAAGGCCCAAATTGGGCAAGATTCAGTTGACATTAACCCTTTTGTTCTACCAACTCTATAGGTCGGATGTCAACTAGCATTCTGAATCCTGATACACTTCTCCAATGTAATTGTTGGCCAGAGGTACTCTGTGGTTCCTTTTAAGAACTTGTACTAGTTGAATCCCTCACTGCTCTGCAATTTACAATTGCAGTCCTTTGACCCACCCTACCTTGCATTCCTGATGCCCTTAAGCCTACTCTATTTGAGAGTATTTTATCCATAACATTTTCCCTTAAAAAAAAAAATACTGTACAGTTGGTCCTGCATCTCATCCATTCTTCAGCAGATTCTGTCAGCTTGTCACATGGCTGACCTGCTTTAAAACTTCAACTTTCCCACTTTATTTGTTGGATCCTCACCAGTGCCTTCCTTTTGGGCATGCTGTCCTTTTTGGACAGAAGATCTAGATAATTTCCTAGGTGTGCTCCCATGAGCATCCCTGAGCAGAATTGGTGAAGTTATAACAAGTTATTTTGGTGAACACCGTAAACCATATTTAATTGAAACTATTTAAAATCTAATTCTAAATTATTTTTTTATAAGATTTTGTTTTGTATAAGGAATCCACTTTCCTTTTTAAGACAGAAAATCATGTAGAACTTTCCTATATGATAAATTCAGTTACTATTTTAAATAACATTGTGCATTTTTTCTTTGAACTGATTGCTTAAGTTAAAACCAAACAAGTTAATTCATAAAAAACAGAGTTCATGTGTTCACATATTATAAAATCCTCCGAAGCCTACAAATGGATGCAACAAGAAAAGGGATAAAAATAGGATGCTGGGAATTAGGAAGAAGAGAGTGTTCCATGAATGAAGGGCACACTTGCAAAGAATTATCTGACCTCACGTCATGATTGAAGAAGTTGAACTTTTTAATACAGAGCTCATATCTATAAAAGGAGCTTTGTGTGGAAATGATGTCAGAGTAAGTTACTGTCCCAAGGAGGGAGCATTAGGCCAAATCAATTATAATGCTCAGTAGTGTTAAGATGACCACCTTTTCTAGTTTGCCTGGGACTGAGAGTTTCTTGGGAGCCTTGGTCTTTCAGTGCCAAAATGCAGACAGTCCCAAGCCAACCAAACAAGCTGGTGATTGGAGCAGTATCCCAGCTGAGCGGACATCTAGGAAAAAGTCTGTATGTGTTTCCTTGTATGTAAGGTTTGCCTTAAGTAATTGTTTAGTATTTGGTCAATGTACGTGCCATAAGGAAATTCTTTATAATTGAAATTTTTAAATAAAATTAAAACTCTCACAGAGTGAGAAGGAGGGAGGCATCGTTCCCCAAAACCAATTCAAATGCTAACATGGGCCCAAGCTGATGTTAAGAGTACTGAAGAGCCTTCATTTTGTTCAACTGTAGGAAATCAGTCCTTATCACTGTCTTTGCATCTGTGGGGCAGAATCAGCAATAAGGGAAGAATGTAATGCAAGTGATTTGGATTAACTGACAAATAGGGCGGGGGGGGAAAGCCTTTTCTTAAGACTCTGACAGGAACAGAATGGTCAGATTTGGCATCAAAAGCAAGCCTCAGACTGAATCAATCTTGAGTCAATTAAAAAAAAATAAAGGATTGGACATTTTTTACTGAAATTGTGTAAGGCAACTGTCTGTCTCTGGGTCAGGTGTAACAGGAAGGCGAGTGGAAAGGAAAATTCTGAGAACTCAAAATGCTCCCTCTTGACTTTCACTTGCCAATGTCTATCAAGAAAGTGACATTTGGAACCTTCTAGCCATGAAACCAAATTAAGAGCAACCAAGGAGAAAACAAATCTAGGAAACACATACACACAAGCGCGCACACACACGCACACACACACACATCCTTACATCTTTTGAGAGAAAAAGATCAAACTGAAAATTGGAGTTGAATTTGAGAAGAGAATTTCCAGAAGTTCAATTTCAAGGATTAAAAGAAAAGAAGGTGATGGTGATACAGCACTGTTATTGTGAAATCTTTATGTAAATTATAAACGATTTGCAGTAAACTCTAGGTTCATATTATATATTACCTAGGGACTAAAGAGGTATCTTTTTAAGGATGGGAAGTAGTAAAAAAAGCACTTGCCTTTGACAGAGGCACTTTGATACTGCAGAAATATTCTTGAGGTATCATGATTATAATAGTAATTCACAACAAAATACCAACAGGAACTTAAAGGCAATAAAAATGCTAAAATCAGATTACTTAAGCCCACTGCATTTATACCACCAGTTTCCCCTCTATATAATTATAGTAAATCATTCAAATATCACTTTCAAATTTAATCTTCCAGCCACAGTGATTTAGGTGTTAATTTTATCCCCATTTTACACACAAGGTAATTGAGGTTGAGGACATATATGGCACCCATAAGCTTTTACTGCTACTAAGCTCAAGGGCTATAATTGCACTTAGGCCCTTTTAATTTACATGTTGTCCTGTGAAGATAAAGCCAACTCCCAGCTTAACCTCATAAACTTTTGACTATTAAGTAGATAACATCTATTTCCAGGTTATTTCTCTATTACATCAGTAGGTATAGACATTTCTGGTCACTTGCTTCAGCAATTGCAGTAGCCAGACTTATTACCTCCTTCATGTTGAGAACTCATGAAACCTCAGGGGTTGTAGTTGAAAAATCAATGCCAGATGGCTGTAGAGAAGAGACTCCTAAAGATTCTGCTACTGTCAAGTCACCCCAACAGAAATGTCCTCGATGCTGATAAAGATGGAGATAACACATGCAAGCCATCTGTTCCAGCCACATGGCTTTTTAACAAGGAAAATCTCTTATGGTATAATGAATGAAGACTAGATACAGGCAAAGGAGCATCTAGGATACATTCTTATTTGTCTGTTGGTCATTAATTAATCATGGATGAAGATGATTAGGTCTCCAAAAGTCACCCCTCATTTGACTACTATTGCTGAGCATGCAGGAACATGTTGAATAATAAGAAATCAGTTTTGTTGGTGAAACTGTCTCAAGGAAGTCCAAATAATCTTCACAGCAATTATTTTCCCTATCTGGCAGGGGATGGACCAGGAGGAGAGTTTGGCTATGTTGTCCAGGTGTGCTTCAAATTCCTGGGCTCAAGTGATTCTCCTGCCTCAGCTTCCCATGTAGCTGGCACTATATGTAGAGTATCTGGCTTCATTATAATTTTTATTAGAATGCATTAATTCAATTATTTTCCCTCCAATGTATTTAAGTTAGTTTCTAGAAAAAAGACATAAGCAAGTAAAATTGGTATAGAAAAGCAAAACTCATGGTCAGAAATGACCACTGCTTGTAGCCCATGCATTACAACCATTCGTATAGAATTATAACCATAACAGGGGCCATTTAAGATCAAATTAGGGGCACTGCAAGCATTTGAATCTGTCTTGTAATGAAGAAAGTGCTTAATAATATTATGCAGGAAGTGAAAAAAATCACTTATTTTTGCTTTTCATGGTAACATAGGAAATCCATACATGACTTCTTTCTGTGAGTTTTATTACAACATTCTAATCACACTTGGGATCCTGGAAACCAAATGTGTAACATAATAAAAATTCTCTTTTATAATTAATTTTTATTTTTAATTGACACATAATAATTGTATATATTTATAGAGTGGGTATGATAATTCATGTACTCAATTTGTGATGGGCAAATCAGGATAACTAGCATTTTAATCCCTTTAAACAGGTATCATTTCTTTGTGACGTTTTTGAACTCCTTTCTTCTAGTTCATCATAACATACATAATAGGTTATTGTAAACTATAGTAACTCTACTGTGCTGTAGAATGCTAGAATCTATTCGTCCTGTGACTGTATTTTGGAAGCACTTTCCAAACCTTCCTCCCCTGACCCTTTCTAGCTTCTCCACTCTTTTCTTTGACATCAGCCAGTAATGAAAATTCTTACCTAAAAGTACCTGCCTGATACGCCTGGTGCATCCTGAATGTTTCTTCCTTGATGCATTTTGCCAGGGTTGGAGTGTCAAGCCTGGAGGGAAATTTGTTTAGGTCCTGTACCCTTTTTGCTTTAAAACAGAATGAGAATTTCTCAGTTATTGTTTGAAGAGGGGAGTGACTGATAGCTGACTCTTCAATATACTTCAGAACCATTCTTTAAGCAAGGAATCTATTTGAGTTTCAGATTGGAGGCCGTATTCAATTCTTAGCAGTGGTATTTCTGAGTAGATTTTCATTCCCTGCTGTTGCTCAACTCTTCCTGTAATGGGATTCTTTCTTGTTATCACTGCTAGATAGTGTGTTGGCGCGTCAATAATCCAGCACAAAACAAGTAGGCATTCTTGAACAGTGCTTTGCAGGAACTCAAACCACTCTACATTATCACAGCATCAACTCTATGACCTCTCAGAGAAGTTCCCAAATTCTGTCAATTTGTGGTAAATTTTTTTTCATCATGTCACTGGATCAAACCAAATCAAACCAACCAACCAACAAAACTCAACAATAACAACAACAAATAATCCAAACTTAAAAGTTGTTTATTAAGCACTTAGATCCAAATAAAACAATATAAATGTGTGTTCTAACAACTTTGGTAATCATCTGAATTTTATTCTCAAGTAACCATAATTACTTAGAATGAGATGCATGTACCTGTCACACACTGTACAACAACTTCTCAAACCCTAGAATCAAATGGGGTACTGCTATCTTCATTTCCTGGTCCACATTAATGTTTTAGTACCTGATTTACGTTTCAACAACCATTGAATAAACCGGCAACACCAAAATCTGATATCATCAGAGAATGCAGTATGATTTAATGTTGAACCTATCAAATCCCTGGAGCCAATAGTTTATATAACATCCAAGCTGCCTGTGACTGAGAAATTGCAGTGTCTCCCCAATGATTTAAAATATCTCAGGGTGCCCTCTGAGCTCACTGCAGCATACTCAAGTTTGCTTTGTGGACAGGTTGGGAGTAGCAGTTCTAAAGAGTTGTAGTAATAATACCTGTGAGCAAAAATAACATTATTATTGAGATATTTGTACTCAAAAGACTGGCCAAATTAAAAGCAAAAGCCACTTGGAGTATGTTCTCAGGAATCACAATTCATTTGGAATAGAAAGGGAATGTGAGTGTCGTGGACATTGGGAGTTTTGTTGTTGTTGCTGTTCTCAATGAGGGGAAAGGAATTCTTAAAAGAATTGTGTTTGTCGGTGGCTCAGGGAGCCTGACTTTCTGCAGATCCCCTAGAAGCTTTAGATTATGAATATGCCATCTGAAGGTTCTAAATAATGAGAAGGGAGCTCTGATGGGTGTAGTGCACACGCCTTTATTTCTCTGTGTTTTGTCCGAGTCTCTTTAAGGGAGAAATTCTGCACAAACTATTATGATTAATCACAAGTCCTAAAAGTTTTGGTCTTCTCAACATGTCAACCACATGAACCTCACCATACCCCATCTCGCAGCTTGGGGGCCCTCAGAACAAATGTCTCATCAGCTATTCACATCAGTGTTGAAGAAGATCAAAACCACACAGGTTGAATGACTGAAGTCAGACATTCAGACAAGTTGTACATTAATGAGACCTCATCGGTCTCACATTTCACTCTGTTCGCATTTCCTAGAGAATGTTGGGATAAGCAATTGATTGATTAAAAACAAGACATCAGCAGTGATTAACACACGAGTTGGTTTTTGGAAAAAAGATTCACAATAATACATTATTCAGGATGACTTGCTGGGTCCCAGAGGTGAATAAGAAAACACTGTACTGTGATGCAAAGGAATTTGACTTTTTTTGCCCCCATCGAACTGCCAGCTAATTGCATGTCAAGGTCATCTGGCCTCCCTTGGCCCCATACCTCTTACCTGCATGTACAATTGCAGGTTAGCTGTTTCTAAGGCCCTTGAGTTCCAGCACTGAATACTTCATGAACTTTCCTGCCAAAGTGGATTTTTGCCATCCTCTTTGTACATAAGTATCATTGACTCAAATAGCCAAATAGCTAAAGGATAAAGTTTTTTTTTTCTTTTTAAAAGTTTTTAAATTGTGTTTAAAAAAAACACACGAATTTCATGAATTTCAAAGCATACAGGTTAGTGATGTTAAGTATATGCCCTTATCATCTTATAAAACTGAGTCTTTATACCCATCAAACTATTCCTTATTCTTACTGCCAACACCCCTGCCCCCAACCCTTGGCAACCACCTTTCTGCTTTCTGTTTCTATGAATTTGACTGATCTTGACACATCATGTAAATGAAATTATCAGTATTTGTCTTTTGGTGACTGGCTTATTTCCTTTAGCATAATGTCCTCAAGGTTTATCTAAGTTATAGCATGTGTCAAAATTTCCTTCCTTTTTAAGGGTGAATAATATTCCATTGTACATACATACATAGCACATTTTAGTTATCTATTGATCCATCAATAGAACTTCGGGTTGCTTCTACATCTTGACTATTGTGAATAGGACTGCTATGCGCAGTACGATTACTGCTGAGTTTTAAGGGAAAGGAATGTGAATTGATTTTCCTCAGACCCCATGGAAATCACAGCACTGTCAATAATCTCCTGATTCATCTCGAGAGTTTTTAGAGGTAAGGGAAGTTGGTCACCAGGGTGCTTAAACTTCATTCTGGGAAACCCATAGGAGAATTATTTGAAATATCATTTCCAGATGTGTCTTAGAACCAAAATGTATTTCCTTCTGTTTTATTGCTAGCCATTAAAGGAAACAACAGGAAAAAAGAAAAACAAAGTTTTATCTTCCAAAATGTTTTTGCCATTGGGACAGTTTTATTGTGAACTTGAATCTCCATAGACATGTCTCATTTTTAATTAGTTACAGATCCAAACCTTTAAAAAAAAAAAAAACATCTCTCAGAGACTTGAAAATTTTAGCCTCACATATTATTGTATCTGTCCCACTTCAAAAGTGTTACACCTAAGGATATAATGTCCTTGAATAATTTATGTGTCTAAGTCAAGCCAGACCATTTTTTGAGCAGTAGGCTCAAAACTTTTCAAGGAAAAGTTTACTTACTTATTTATTTATTTTTTAATGGAAGGAAGTCTCTGTAAGCCAGATTCAGATGCTTATCTCCAGGTATTCAATGACTAATTAAATACATGTCATGGGTATTTTTGACTTTAAAAGCAGCAGAACATTTTTAAAAGCACAGAACTGAAGCCACTTCTGGGCTTCCCATATTTGCATGCTGTTTGTTTATGTATATTCTGCTACTTCCAGCACTTTCTTTTCTAAGCAGGCTATAGAAAACTCATGTCGAGTACAGCTAGGAAATCTTTTAATGAAGAAAGGCTTTCAACATCACTGACAATATTTTTTATCTAATTCCCATATTTTTTTTTTGAAATGTCAGCAGAGGAATACATTCCAAATTAGATGTTCAGTTTGAAAGAAGAAAAACAAATTCTATGTAAATAGAGAAATAAACCAATTGAAACCTATAATTTCCAGCTTCCTGTACTTGTGCTGAATACAGGTTCAGAGGTCATACATGTATTACTCTTGGTAAAACTCCATATTTCAAGTTTTTAGATTGATCACCATTGTCCATAGGAATATAATGCAATTCATATAGGTAATTTTAATTTTTTAACAGCCATATTTAAAAAAGCAATAGGTGAAATTAATTTTGTGATTTATTGTATTAACTAATATAGCAAAATACCACTTCAAGATGTAACTAATATGAGAATTATAAAAGAGGCATTAAGTCTTTAAAACCCTTGCCTATGTTGCACTTAAAGATACATTTCAAATTGGACTAGCTATATTTCAAGGCTTAATAGCTGCATGGGATTAGTGGCTATCAGATTGGACACTCACTTTTGTTAACTATTTTCTTTGAAGTTTGTGCCTTTCATAGTAGTTTAGAGACATTTATAATTATGTGTTATTAATAATTATATTTATATATGCATTTATAGATTTTCTAAACTTTTAAAAAGCCTAAATTTCAGACAGAAGTGTCTATTTATCTTACCAAAAGTCTTCTTACTACATAAAGAAATTCATCAGTTTTCCTTTGCAAAATGAGAATACTTGGTCTATTTCAAATTATTTAATTTATAGAAATATGATTTTCAACCAACTTTTTTTTTAATTAATTTTTATTGTAGGTTATTCAAAACATTACATAGTTCTTGATATATCATATTTCACACTTTGATTCAAGTGGGATATGCGCTCCCATTTTTACCCCACATACAGATTGCAGAATCACATCAGTTGCACAACCATTGATTTACATATTGCCATTCTGGTGTCTGTTGTATTCTGCTGCCTTTCCTATCCTCTACTATCCCCCCTCCACCCTCCCCTCCCCTCTTCTCTCTCTACCCCCTCTACTGTAATTCATTTCTCCCCCTTATATTTTTCCTCCTTTCCCCTCACTTCCTCTTGTATGTAATTTTGTATACCCCTGAGGGTCTCCTTCCATTTACATGCAATTTCCCTTCTCTCTCCCTTTCCCTCCCACCTCTCATCCCTGTTTAATGTTAATCTTCTTCTCATGCTCTTCTTCCCTACTCTGTTCTTAGCTACTCTCCTTATATCAAAGAAGACATTTGGCATTTGTTTTTAAGGGATTGGCTAGCTTCACTTAGCATAATCTGCTCTAATGCCATCCATTTCCCTCCAAATTCTATGATTTTGTCATTTCTTAATGCAGAGTAATACTCCATTGTGTATAAATGCCACATTTTTTTTATCCATTCGTCTATTGAAGGGCATCTAGGTTGGTTCCACAGTCTTGCTATTGTGAATTGTGCTGCTATGAACATGGATGTAGCAGTGTCCCTATAGTGTGCTCTTTTTAGGTCTTTAGGGAATAGACCGAGTAGGGGAATAGCTGGATCAAATGGTGGTTCCATTCCGAGCTTTCCAAGAAATCTCCATACTGCTTTCCAAATTGGCCGCACCAATTTGCAGTCCCACCAGCAATGTACAAGAGTACCCTTTTCCCCACATCCTCGCCAGCACTTGTTGCTGTTTGACTTCCTAATGGCTGCCAATCTTACTGGAGTGAGATGGTATCTTAGGGTGGTTTTGATTTGCATTTCTCTGACTGCTAGAGATGGTGAGCATTTTTTCATATACTTGTTGATTGATTGTATGTCCTCCTCTGAGAAATTTCTGTTCAGGTCCTTGGCCCATTTGTTGATTGGGTTATTCATTATCTCATTGTCTAATTTTTTTAGTTCTTTGTATATTCTGGATATTAGGGCTCTGTCTGAAGTGTGAGGAGTAAAGATTTGTTCCCAGGACGTAGGCTCCCTATTTACCTCTCTTATTGTTTCTTTTGCTGAGAAAAAACTTTTTAGTTTGAGTAAGTCCCATTTGTTGATTCTAGTTATTAACTGTTGTGCTATGGGTGTCCTATTGAGGAATTTGGAGCCCGACCCCACAGTATGTAGATCATAGCCAACTTTTTCTTCTATCAGACGCCATGTCTCTGATTTGATATCAAGTTCCTTGATCCACTTTGAGTTAACTTTTGTGCATGGCGAGAGAAAGGGATTCAGTTTCATTTTGTTGCAAATGGATTTCCAGTTTTCCCAACACCATTTGTTGAAGATGCTATCCTTCTTCCATTGCATGCTTTTAGCCCCTTTATCGAATATAAGATAGTTGTAGTTTTGTGGATTGGTTTCTGTGTCCTCTATTCTGTACCATTGGTCCACCCGCCTGTTTTGGTACCAGTACCATGCTGTTTTTGTTACTATTGCTCTGTAGTATAGTTTGAAGTCTGGTATAGCTATACCGCCTGATTCACACTTCCTGCTTAGCATTGTTTTTGCTATTCTGGGTCTTTTATTTTTCCATATGAATTTCATGATTGCTTTCTCTATTTCTACAAGAAATGCCGTTGGGATTTTGATTGGCATTGCATTAAACCTATAGAGAACTTTTGGTAATATCGCCATTTTGATGATGTTACTTCTGCCTATCCATGAACAGGGTATATTTTTCCATCTTCTAAGATCTTCTTCTATTTCTCTCTTTAGGGTTCTGTAGTTTTCATTGTATAAGTCTTTCACCTCTTTTGTTAGGTTGATTCCCAAGTATTTTATTTTTTTTGAGGATATTGTGAATGGGGTGGTTGTCCTCATTTCCATTTCAGAGGATTTGTCGCTGATATACAGGAATGCCTTTGATTTATGCGTGTTGATTTTATAGCCTGCCACTTTGCTGAATTCATTTATTAGCTCTAATAATTTCTTTGTAGACCCTTTTGGGTCTGCTAGGTATAGAATCATGTCATCTGCAAATAGTGATAATTTGAGTTCTTCTTTTCCTATTTTTATGCCTTTAATTTCTTTCGTCTGTCTAATTGCTCTGGCCAGTGATTTGAGAACTATGTTGAACAGAAGTGGTGAGAGAGGGCATCCCTGTCTTGTTCCAGATTTTAGAGGGAATGCCTTCAGTTTTTCTCCATTCAGAATGATGCTAGCCTGAGGCTTGGCATAGATTGCTTTTACAATATTGAGGTATGTTCCTGTTATCCCTATTTTTTCTAGAGTTTTGAACATAAAGGGATGCTGTACTTTGTCGAATGCTTTTTCTGCATCTATCGAGATGATCATATGGTTCTTATTTTTAAGCCTATTGATGTGGTGAATAACATTTATTGATTTCCGTATATTGAACCAGCCTTGCATCCCAGGGATAAATCCTACCTGATCATGGTGCACAATTTTTTTGATATGTTTTTGTATCCGGTTCGCCAGAAGTTTATTGAGGATTTTTGCATCTAGGTTCATTAGAGATATTGGTCTGTAGTTTTCTTTCTTTGAAGTGTCTTTGTCTGGTTTAGGAATCAGGGTGATGTTGGCCTCATAGAATGAATTTGGAAGTTCTCCCTCTTTTTCTATTTCCTGAAATAGCTTGAAAAGTATTGGTATTAGTTCCTCTTTAAAGGTTTTGTAAAACTCTGCTGTATACCCATCCGGTCCTGGGCTTTTCTTAGTTGGTAGTCTTTTGATGGTATCTTCTATTTCCTCAATTGATATTGGTCTGTTTAGGTTGTCAATATCCTCCTGACTCAATCTGGGCAAATCATATGACTTAAGAAATTTATCGATGCCTTCACTATCTTCTATTTTATTGGAGTATAAGGATTCAAAATAGTTTCTGATAATCTTCTGTATTTCTGAAGTGTCTGTTGTGATATTGCCTTTTTCATCCCGTATGCTGGTAATTTGAGTTCTCTCTCTTCTTCTCTTCGTTAGCGTGGCTAAGGGTCTGTCGATTTTATTTATTTTTTCAAAGAACCAACTTTTAGTTTTGTCAATTTTTTCAATTGTTTCTTTCATTTCGATTTCATTCATTTCAGCTCTGATTTTAATTATTTCTTGTCTTCTACTTCTTTTGCTGTTGTTTTGCTCTTCTTTTTCTAGGATTTTGAGTTGAAGTATTAGATCATTTATTTGTTGGTTTTTTCTTTTTCTAAGGAATGAACTCCAAGCAATAAATTTTCCTCTTAGAACTGCTTTCAATGTGTCCCATAGATTCCGATATGTTGTGTCTGTGTTTTCATTTATCTCTAAGAATTTTTTAATTTCCTCCTTGATGTCTTCTATAACCCATTGATCATTCAGTAACCTATTGTTCATTCTCCAAGTGATGCATGATTTTTCCTTACTTCTTTTATCGTTAATTTTCAATTTCATTCCATTATGGTCAGATAAGATACATGGTATTATCTCTACTCCTTTGTATTGTCTAAGAGTTGCCCTGTGACATAATATATGATCTATTTTTGAGAAGGATCCATGTGCTGCTGAGAAAAAAGTGTAACTGCTTGATGTTGGGTGGTATATTCTATATATGTCAATTAAGTCTAGGTTATTAATTGTGTTATTGAGCTCTATAGTTTCCTTATTCAACTTTTGTTTGGAAGATCTGTCCAGTGGTGAGAGAGGTGTGTTGAAGTCTCCCATGATTATTGTATGGTGGTCTATTAGACTCTTGAACTTGAGAAGAGTTTGTTTGATGAACATAGCTGCACCATTGTTTGGGGCATATATATTTATAATTGTTATGTCTTGTTGGTGTATGGTTCCCTTGAGAAGTATGTAGTGTCCCTCTTCATCCCTTTTGATTAACTTTGGCTTGAAATCTATTTTATTTGATATGAGTATGGACACTCCTGCTTGTTTCCGAAGTCCATATGAGTGATATGATTTTTCCCAACCTTTCACCTTCAGTCTATGTATGTCTTTTCCTATCAAATGCGTCTCCTGAAGGCAGCATATTGTTGGGTCTTGTTTTGTGATCCATTCTACTAGCCTGTGTCTCTTAATTGGTGAGTTTAAGCCATTAACATTTAGGGTTATTATTGAGATATGGGTTGTTCTTCCAGACATATTTGTTTATTTATGTTACTAAACATGGTTTGTTTTCCTCTTTGATTATTCCCCCCCCTTTACTGTACTACCTCCCGCTGTTGGTTTTCATTGATATTTTCCATTTCCTCTTCCTGTAGTATTTTGCCGAGGATGTTTTGAAGAGATGGTTTTCTAGCTGCAAATTCTTTTAACTTTTGTTTATCATGGAAGGTTTTAATTTCATCTTCCATCCTGAAGCTTAATTTCGCGGGATACACGATTCTTGGTTGGAACCCATTTTCTTTCAGTGTTTGAAATATATGTTATTCCAGGATCTTCTAGCTTTGAGAGTCTGTGTTGAAAGATCAGCTGTTATCCTGATTGGTTTACCCCTAAATGTAATCTGCTTCCTTTCTCTTGTAGCTTTTAAAATTCTCTCCTTATTCTGTATGTTGGGCATCTTCATTATAACGTGTCTAGGTGTGGATCTCTTATGATTTTGCACATTCGGCGTCCTGTAGGCTTCTAGGATTTGGGATTCTGTCTCATTCTTCAAGTCTGGGAAGTTTTCTCATATTATTTCGTTGAATAGATTGCTCATTCCTTTGGTTTGGACCTCAGTACCTTCCTGTATCCCAATGACTCTTAAGTTTGGTCTCTTTATGTTATCCCATATTTCTTGAATGTTCTGCTCATGGTTTCTTAACAGCTTTGCTGAGCTGTCTATGTTCTTCTCCAGTTGAAATACTTTGTCTTCATTGTCTGATGTTCTATCTTCTAAGTGTTCTACTCTGCTGGTAGTATTCTCAATTGAGTTTTTAAGTTGGTTTATTGTTTCCTGCATTTCCAGGATTTCTGTTTGTTTGTTTTTTATAACCTCTATCTCCCTGTATAATTGATCTTTTGCTTCTGGGATTTGTTTATGTAATTTATTGTCAAAGTGGTCGAAGTGGTCTTTCATTGTCTGATTTTGCTGTCTAATGTCTTCCTTGAGACTCCAGATCATCTGAAGCATGTATATCCTGAATTCTTTATCTGACATTCCATCTGCTGTAGATATTACCTCTTCTAAAGTTGAGTTGACCTGCATTGCTTGTGATCCTTTCTTTCCTTGTCTTTTCATATTGATCGCGTTTCTTTCTGCTTGGTGAAACTGTTGTGTTATTGATTTTTCCCCCTATATATTTATATTGCTCTTGTATAGCTGCAAAGTCTCCCTCGCAGGCTTTGGCGGTGGTTCTGCCCCTCCTCCAATTGAGGCAATGTGTCTACCACGCCGGGAGGCCGCTGTGCCTGTACTTTCGATGGGCCTGTTCTTTCGGTGGTCACAGGTCCGCCTATCTTGCAGGCATGAGCAGCGGCTTTGTCCCTCCGCTGGCCACTAGGCCTGTTCTGTCTGTCGGTTGCAGGTCTGTCTACCTAAAAGGCGCTGGTGGCGGCTCTGCCCCTCCCCCAACCGGGGCGATGTATCTGGCGGGCCACTGGGCCTGTTTTGTCAGTGGTCACGGTTCCGCCTACCTTGCACGTGCGTGGAGCAGCTGTGTCCCTCCGAGAGTTGCTGGGCCTAACCTGCCGGTGGGTGGCAAGTGCGCCTACCTTGCAGGCCCGGGGGTGGCTCTGCTGCTCCGTGGGTTGCTGGGCCTGATATGCTGGTGAGACGCAGGTTTGCCTACCTTGCAGGCGCCTGGCGGCTCTGCCCCTCCCCCAACTGGGGCGGGCGATGTGTCTGGCCGTCCTCTGAGCCTGTTCTGTTGGTGGTCAGGGTACTGCCTACCTAGCAGGATCGTGGGGCAGCTGTGCCCCTCCGCAGTTTGTTGGGCCTGACCTGCTGGTGTGTGGCAAGTGCGCCTACCTTGCAGGCCCGGGGGTGGCTCTGCCGCTCCGCGGTTGCTGGGCCTGATCTGCTGGTGATTCGCAGGTCTGCGTAACTTGCAGGCGCCCGGCGGCTCTGCCCCTCCCCCAATCTGAGCGATGTGTCTGGCAGTCCACTGGGCCTGTTTTGTCGGTGGTCACAGTTCCGCCTACCTTGCACATGCGTGGAGCAGCTGTTTCATTAGTGCCTGGGCACACTCTCCTTGTTTGCCTCCCTCAGGCCCTAAGTTTGTAGAGCTTGGGGCTGAGAACCCCCAGCAAATTTGCTTACCTTCTGGTAGCCACGCCCCCGTATCTGATGCAAGAGACCTCAGTTGTTAGCACTGGTGGGAGCGGTAGCTGGGAGTCCCGCGCCGCGCGGTTTCTGCCGGCTCCTGTGCCAGCGCCGCCGCGGCTCCCACCGGCTCCCGCGCCGCTGCTGCGGCTCCCGCCGGTTCCGGCCGGCTCCCGTGCCGCTGCCCCGGCTGCCGCCGGCTCCCGTGCCGCTGCCCCGGCTGCCGCCGGCTCCCGTGCCGCCCTCGGTCTGGCTATTGCGCTCACAGGAGAGCTGGGAGGGGCCCTTAAGTTTTCCCCACTGATCTATAGCTGAAAGAGCTGTGTTCAGTCAAAAAAAAAAAAAAACAGAGATGATGACGTCAGCTCTCCAAGATGGTGGCTGCTGGCTTCCTCTGTGGTCTGACCGATGTGGAGAACCGAATTGGATGGCTTCCTTCCCCGTCTCAAGCCCAGAATTCAGCTCTGAGTACAGTATTTGCACAGCTGGCGGGAGCCTGCAGAATCCGTAGCGCTGTATCTTTGCATTGTTATCTTAGCAGAGCCAGAGGGGAATGGCGGGAGCTGTCTGCCGGCCGGGCGGGGACCCTTCTCGCCAAGCGGGGCCGCCGGGGGCCGCTTGTAAAGCCGGGTGGCTGCAGCCGCGTGGCTAAGAACCAGGCGGGCGGGGTGGCTGTTTGCAGAGCAAGAGCGGAATGGCGGGAGCTGTCTGCCGGCCGGGCGGGGACCCTTCTCGCCAAGCAGGGCCGCCGGTGGCCGCTTGTAAAGCCGGGTGGCTGCAGCCGCGTGGCTAAGAACCAGGCAGGCGGGGTGGCTGTTTGCAGGGCAAGAGCGGGGCCGCCAGGGTAGCCGGGATGGCGGAAGCTGTCTGCTGGCCGGGCGGGGACCCTTCTGCCGCACTGCTCTGGGCCGCCTGCCGCTTGCAGAAGCGGCCAGTGGCCGCGGGATTGGACTCTGCGCCCGCCGGTCAAGTTTCACTTGTCTGGGGCAAACTGTCACGTCTAATAAACTTACTAATTCTCGGCAGGTCTTCTTTCAACGGAATTTTGCTAGATGATCCTCAGTAGGCAGAATGTAGCTGTTTTAATGAGTGTTTCTGATCCCGTTAATGTGGAGATATTGAGAGTGCTGTTTCCTCGCCGGCCGCCATGTTGGATCTCCGATTTTCAACCAACTTTTTAAGAGTAACCCAAGCGCTATGTAAACCAAGAAACACCCATATATCCTTATACTAAAGGAATCTAATTGGAATTCAAACCTTGGTCCTCCTGGGTAATAGAGAGGATGAGAAAAATGAAATGGGGATAATTTAACATGTGAAATATCATTCTTCTCTGTGAGGACAACTGCTTTACCTTTACTCAGTTATGTAAATGGCACTAATTTTATTTAGAACAGTGTAGAAAGTTAACTATAGACGTGTCTATGGAGTGTCCAAAGTGTAAAGGATGTACATTTTCCCTTTGATTTCAAGGTTATGTGCATTTGTGTGCACATGAGTACACACAATAGGTTAAAGTTTTACAATGTAAACAAAAACTTATGTACATATCTTTTGTGTCTTTTAAATAGTATGATGGAATGTTAAAACCTGGATCTCATATATTCTCAATTTCTGCCCCTAAATTTTAATTTTGATTTTAAAGAGGAAGAAAACCAAGAGTCACTGAGTGACTTCACTCCTAGGTTGGTCAACTTCTAGCTTTTAGCACTTCCACTTTAATCGATATTGTGGTGCTCCTACCTGCTGTATTAGCCTTCATATGGTCTGTCTTTCTTTTAGTGCTAGTTCTAGCTTCCTCTGATTTTCATAGTAAATATTAAGCTCTCCAGATAGAGATTGCAATAAACCTGTAAGGTTTTAGATTTGGTGACTTTCTCAGATTATGTCTTATGACAATTTACCATATGTCTAGTCACAATTGGTAACTTTCGATGTCTTCCAAGATGTCCCAAACACCTTCTAATCTTTCTACAACTATTTCTACTGGGTACACTCTAGGGACATTAAGAAATCAACAAGCACAAACAGTGGGATTTTAGGGGGAATGGTAGGGGAAGGGAAATCCCAAAAGAGAATAAGAAGACATAAAACTGCTTGGAACATCAAAGAAAGGACAGTCTGGTATGGGTGGATTGTTGGGTCTGTATCAAGGATGAGGCCATGTTGGACTGGGAAGGTGGGAGGGGCCAGCTGGTGATGCTCTTGACTACTGGGTCAGCTGCTGCGCTTGTTCTGCTTGCAATGAGGAACCAGCCACTGATCTGTGTGTGTGTGTGTGTGTGCGTGTGTGTGCATGAACAAAAGATTGGTGTGTGCGTGCACATGTGTGCATGAACAAGTGCATTAAGCAGAATGATGACATGTTTAGGCTGTTATTAGAAAAATAATTGTGTTAACAAACTCAATATAGGAGAAGAATTTTAAACAGGAAGTTCAAATAAGAAGTGGTTGCAGTAGACCATAGGAAAATTATTTTAGATGTTTAATTGATTGTAATGATATCTAGCATTCATTGAGACTTGTGTGTGGTGTCTCGTTTAAATTTCACTGTAGCCATGCAAAGATGGTTTTGTTTTTATTCTTGTTTTACAGTTGAAGAAACTGGCATTCAGAGAAGTAACTTGTTCAAGGACATGCAATTGGTCTGTATCAGTAGTGCCCAAACTTTCTTTTGAAACTGTGTATCAAATTTGTGAAAAAATTAGTGAAATTTGAGCAACCTTTGTGAATAGAGTGTTTTAGTTGACCAATTTACATATTTATTGCTGTTTACATACATATTAAATATTAATGAAGCTAATTATTTTAATGCAGCCCAATGGATCACTTGGTGTATCTAATGAGTTGTATCCACGCCACTTTGAAGACTGCTGGTCTATGTAATTGAATCTGAAAGTCTTTTAGACATTTCATGAGTCTTAAGTTGACATAGATTCTATAATTCTTGCACCTGACTGCTTCACAAATTGATGTTCTTTTTGGCTTCTGAAGGCATTTGAGTTTGAGATTCTGTATTAAACTTCATCATTAAGCTAAGCAGGACTATTATATTTGTATATCTGAATATATTTTCTGTTTTTATTTTTTTATTTTGTTTGGGTTTTGACTTTCTCTTATGATCAGTGTAGAAATGTTTTTAAATCGTTGGGCTTAAAGTGATAATTTAATTCATGATATGGATATGTACATGATATGGATAATTTAATTCACCCTATTTACACTACAAGTGACAAAAATAAGTCTCAGTGATATAGCAAAAGAGCTATGAGGTGGAGGTAGAGAAGGACAGAGTTTTAGGATTAGAGCTTGGATTTCTAATGTTCAGAGATTTTCTTTCAGGTACCTGGCTACCACACTGTTGCCTTAATATGCTGTACCTTGAGTACTCGGGATAGCATTTTACCCACTTGTTAATGTGATTGCCTATAGAATTATATTGTAAATTCTACATGATTATGATGATGACTTAGGCTAGTGTTTTTTAACTCCAGTTCAGAATCATTGGTGCAACTTTAAAAAATTTTCAAATTCAAGTCTTCACTTGCAGAGGTTCTTTTAAAATCATTCTGGGATGCATGGTCAGTTGTTCCTACGTCAAAAAATTTCTTAGGTGATTCTAATGTGAATCAGAATTCAGATCTCTGATTAAGACATACCCCAATTTAATGCCTGCGGTAGAGTAACTTGGAGACACACATGGCTATAAATATCAGGCCTGAAATTGTTGTGAAATTGTTTTTGAACCTGATCATCTAGATACAAGATAGACATGATACAGATAATTTAAGAACTATGACTCAAAATATTCAACTTAATATATTCATACCTAATCTTTCACTCTTTGTAACCAAAACCACACGTGTAGTTTTGAAATGACTACGGAACACAGAGAAGTCATCATATTCCAGACTTTCAAAACATCACAAATGTAAACTACTTATGAACAAATTCAAGAAGAACTATGTGGAACCAGTAATGAAGACCATAAAAAGCTTTTATAATGGACATTAAAGAAAATTGGACATAAATATTCTATATTTTTATCTCACACTGTTCCTGTTTATTTTTAGCGTGTAATTACAACCAAATTGGAAAATCATCAAATTGTTTTAAAAGTTATTTTTGAAAAACAGACAAGAACAACAAATAAAATTTGGATATGGAAGAAAAGATTGGTAGTTGTGAGAAAGCACTCCATATTTAGTCAAAATGAGTGCTGGTATAAGAGCAAATACAGATTCCCAGAGCTGAACAAGGAGTGTAGATACAAAATTTATACATTAAAATTTACAACAAACACACAGTAGTGTATTTAGAAGTCACCATCTCAAAAATCATGCAAGAAAAGAAAGATTATTTAATATTAATTTTTAGGAAATTTGGTAACAATTGGAAAAAGTCCTACATTACATGTTATAAAAAAGTTAAGTTTTCAGAAATAGTAGAGATTTGAATATCAAAAATGGAACTACTGGACAATTAGAAAAAGCAGAAATGACAATCCATTTTTTCCTATTTGTTCTTTTTAGATATATACGACAGTAGAATGTATTTTGACATATTATACATACATGGAATAAAAATTTCTGTTCTTCTGGTTGTACATGATATGGAGTTATAGTAGTTGTGTATTCATATATGAACATAGGAAAGTTATGTCTGATTCATTCTACTGTCTTTCCTATTTCCATATTCCCACCCTTCCCTTCATTCCCCTTTGTCTAATCCAATGAACTTCTATTCACCCCACATTGTGTTAGCATCCACGTATCAGAGAGAACATTTGGCCTTTGGTCTTTTGGGATTGGCTTATTTCACTTAGCATGATACTCTCTAGTTCCATCCATTTACTGGCAAAAGCCATAATTTCATTCTTCTTTATGGCTGAGTAACATTCCACTGTTTATATGCCACATTTTCTTTATCCATTCATCTATTGAAGGGCATTTAGGTTAGTTCCATAGCTTAACTATTGTGAATTGAGCTTGCTATAAACATTGATGTGGTTGCTTCACTATTGTATGCTGATTTTAAGTCCTTTGGGTATATGCTGAGGAGTGGGATAACTGAGTCAAATCGTGGTTCCATTGCAGGTTTTCTCAACAAGACTCCTAAAGCACAAGAAGTAAAATCAAGAATCAATAAATGGGATGGTATCAAAATAAAAAGCTTCTTCACAGCAAAGCAAATAATTCAAATGTCAAGAGAGAGGTTACAGAATGGGAGAAATCTTTGCCACCTACATCTCAGATAGATCATTAATCTCCAGGACATATAAAGAACTCAAAACATTAACATCAAAATACTGAATAACCCAATAAATAAATGGGCAAAGGAACTGAACAGGCACTTCACAGAAGAAATGTAATCAATCAAAAAATATAAAAAGTTCAACATCTCTAGCAATTAGAGAAATGCAAATTAAAACTACACTGAAATTTCATCTCACTCTAATCAGATTGGCAATTATCAAGAATACAAGTAACAATAAATATTGGCAAGGATGTGGAGAAAAAGGTACACCCATACATTGCTGGTGGGACTGAAAATTGGTGCAACTACTCTGGACAATCCAATATTTTAAGCACAAAATAAAAGTAGAAACTAATTTTGAATAGATAAAATATAATAAATAAAATGCATATCCAAAACACCATAAATTAAATTTTACCGCCCCATAGGTCAAGTATGAAAAACCTTTGCAACAAAACATTAAAAAAAATTTAAAAAGATTTTATGAGTAAATGAGTAAAAGTTAAGTATCTCAACAGGAAAACAGGCAATGGACAATAAATCCACAATTTTCAAATGAGAGATACGAATGAGCAGATTACCCTTCCCCCAATATATAAAAACTATATACTTCACTGATAATAAATCTAGTAAACAAAAATGTAAAATCAACAACTAGATACTGTGTGTACCAACTGCTCAACTTTTACAATAAATAAAATGTTTTTGTTGGGGAGATGGAGATTAAAGTTACAAAGAACATTTTTGTAATTCCCCGTGATTCAGTGTGTTAACTGATACAATCCTCTTTATTGGGCAATTTACCAACATGAGTATGAAATTTGAGACTCTGATCCAGAAATTTTATTTCTAGAAATCTATCTATCTCAAAGAACTATCAGAGATGAGTAAAAATCATACTTTTAAAAAGTGAAGTTAAACTTACTATAATGCTCTTTCTAACATCAAATGTGAGGAAAAACTACCTAAAAAATTGGGGAACAGTTTTAGATGTTCAGATGAGCTAATAAATTATTTCAAGGCATGCCAAAAATAATTTTCAAAATGTGAAAATAAAATGCAAATATAAAAGTGCATGTTAAAGATTGTATTTTACATATTAATGAAGAAATCAATAAGACATTAAGACTGGCTCAAAGAGCATTTGGGGAGTTGGCATTTATTAGCAATTTAATAAATGAATATTAGTGTAATAATGTTGGTTCAGATACAAAACTACATGAGCAATAAGAAAGAAAAAAATTGCATTTCCATCTGAAAAAAAATCTATAGGTTAACAAGTAACCTAATTTATCTTGGAATTTTTGTAAAATAGTAAAGAGACAGTCGCCTTACTCTAGGGAAGACCACTGTTATATTTAACATTGAAAGGATATGCAACTAAACTTTTTGCAGTATTTTCAATTTTTTTTTTTTTAGTTTTCTCTTAACAAGCTGCATGTTGATGAATCTGTGAGCTTGAAGTTTCTATCAGAACAGAATATCCAAGAATTATAAGATAATTTCAATAGGTATAGCACATATGTATCAGAAAAAAAGAAACCGAGAATGAAAAAGAAGAAAAATTTGAAACAATGACAGACCAGAATTTTCAAAATCAGTGAGAGAGACTCTAAACCACAGATTTGGGAAAATTAAGGAAGACCAAGTTGGATAAGTAGTTAAACAAAACAAAACTACATCTACGACTGCCCAAACTTTAAAACCCCAAAGACAATGATAAAAGAAAGCAGAGGGAGAAGAACTAAACATTTAGCAAAGCAAGAACAAGAATTACAAAGAACTTAAAATCAGAAACCAGGAAAGCAAAAGAGTGAAAGAGATATTTAATATTAAAAGAAATCAGCCTTCAAAAATGAAGTAAGGTGGTTTACATACCTAGTGACTGTAATTAGCAATCCAAGTGAATTGGAATGCTGAGGCAGGAGGATGGCAAGTTCAAGGCCAGCCTGGGAAAGTTGGCAAGAACTTGTCTCAAAGTGAAAAATAAATAGAGCTGGCAATATGACTCAGTAGTAAAGTGCCCCTGGGTTCATCCCCACTAAAAAAACAAAAACAAACAAACAACAACAACAACAACAAAACAAAGACAAACAACAAAAACAACAGCAAAACAAAACAAACAACCCCTCCCTCCCAAAATGGAAGGAGATAATCAGGCAATTTGGCAAGCAAAATAAATAAAAGGCATCTAGATTGGCAAGAAATACCTAAAACTATCTCCATTTGCAGATGATATTCTTTTCTATATGGATGACCCTAAGAAACCATTAAAACCAATTAGAACTTAATAAACCTGATTATATAAAAAAACAGAGTAATTAATGTAACATTAATCAAGACTATATTGACATAAGGATAAACATATATAGAATTAAGTATTCAGAAATAAACCCATCTGCTACAATTAACTAATTTGAAACTAAGATGTCAAGGTTTTTTAATGGAGGAAAAATAGCCTTTTCAATAGTCTATTCAAAAGATGGAACCTCGACCCTTACCTTGCATCAATCAAAATACATTAAAAATCAGATGTCAATGGTGTTATTGGTGAATTCTACCCAGTATTTCTGGGAGCAATAACTTTAACTCTGTATCAATTCTTCCAGAAAATAGAAGGGAAAGGAATTTTGACACTCATTTTAGTGACACCTATGCCCTAATACTGTATTCACATGAACACAATACAAGAAAACTACAATCTAGTGTCTTTCTCAAATAAGGACACAAAAATCCTTCCCAAATATTAGCAAGTCTAATCTAAGAATATGTAAAAAAGAGTCACATACCATAATCAAGTGAAACCTACAAGTATGCAAGCCTGATTTAATATTTTAAAAAAACCAATGTAATCTACCACATCAAAAGAGTAAGAACCACTTTTATGCAAAATAATTAAGGTCATTGTATTATAGTGAAAATGCATACCCATGTTAATAACAGTGCAATTCACAATAACCAAGTAATGAAACCAGTCTAAGTATCCATCAACAGAAGAATGGATAAAGAAAATGTGAGGTCTCTCTCTCTCTCTCTCTCTCTCTCTCTCTCTCTCTCTCTCTCTCCATACACACACACACACACACACACACACACACACACACACACACTGTAGTCTGGCTGGGCACAATTCAGGAGCCACTTGTCAAAAGAAACAAACTTTATTTTTAGAACACACACCACACCACACAGCTCCTCAGGAAAAACCCTCAGAGCCCAACTGCCACCACTGGCTTCCCACAAACCTCTCAACCTCCCCCACTCCTCCTGCTCTTGGGGCTGATTGGCTGGGTCGTGTGGGAGAAGCCAAAAAAAGTCCCCCGATGAGTAGCTCCATGGTCTGAAAGGGCGGGAATCAGCCCAATGAGCATCAGTGCAGAGGAGCCAATCAGTTGGCAGCTGGAAGTTTGCTGGCAGCTGGAAGTTTGCTGGGGCCCCTTTTGGCTGTGGCTGTCAACATCTCCCCCTCTCTGTTTAAACAACAAGCATGTGGCTTAGGGACCGTGCCTGCCTTAGGTTGTCCAATACTACATATGGTCCTTACCCGTCATAGGATGAGCTGATCTCAAGGCTTCAGCCTCCTGTCTTAGGTTGGTACCATTGCAATTGGATCTTACCCGTCATTGACTACCAGTCCAGTATACAGTCACACCTGTGGATAGGTCTTTGTACCAGCGGGGTGGGGGGTGAGGTTCTTTGCCTCACCTCTGTTGGCCCCCAAATTTTAGCTGAATGACCATCACAAGCAGAAGGGAGGAGGATACACCAAGCCAATCGACGGCTCCTTTTGGAAAAACTGTACCACCGATGACACCATCAGCAAAAATACCCCAACACTACCACAAGTCGCTGCACCAACAGATAGTTCACAATGCATACAAGTGAGTTCACAATGCATACAAGTGATACATAGTCCAGGCAAGTTCTGCAAGCAGTTCAGTGATGGCTATTGCAGAGGCTGTAGATTGGTTTTATCTTTGTCTTCACCAGCACTGGGATGAAGATAGGAATTCTGGCAATAATGGCTAAAGAAAAAAATTATGTAACATTCCAGAAGGCACTAAAAGAAAACAATTTTCTTAACAATTTACATTATCTTGAAGAGAATTATTAAATATAATGAAAAGGATAGGCGAAAGTAAACAAACAGATCTGTTAACCTCCTTTTTTGTTCACATATTAAAACAATCCTCAACAGCTGTTTACCCAATTTAAATTAAACCATTTAAATCATGTGAATAAAAAAAAAATTGGATCCATTTTTTCATGAGCGCTCATCATATATGATATATGGACATACGTACATACAAACATAAAACATAAAATACAAGTGTGCACACATAATATAATACATACAACACATAACATAATAGTAAAGGCCTTAAAGGTGAAATCTCCATTGCAATGTTTAAAAACTCTACAGTCAAAAAATAGAACTGATCAGCAAAACATTAACCTAGGTCTGTATGAGCTCAAAAAATAAAATAGAACTTCATGATGTGGGAAAGGGTAATAATAAAATAGATATTGAAAAAAGCATCCTGGTTCTGTCGCAGATGTAAGGATAGCCAAACTGGAGTTTTGGATATCAGCTGTTATGGATTTGAGCCAAATCACCTTCTTTTTGGTCTGTAGAAATCGCTTTAGTTAATCTCTCTGGAATCCAAATAGGCTGCTATTCTCCCTGTGGAAACACATAAACAGACCCCCAACTCCAGACAATCACTGGGTCAGGACTTTAGTTAATCTCTCTGGAATCCAAATTGGCTGCTGTTCTCCCTGTGGAAACACACAAACAGACCCCTGACTCCAGACAATTACTGGGTCAGGACCTTTCCATTGTCCTGTTAGAATATCCTTCCAAAGTACCTTGGGCTTATGTACATTTTTTGGACACATATGCCTTTCCGCAGCACTAAGCCCTGATGAATCCAAATTTAAAAAATTTAGAGTAAAAAGGGTTATTTTAAGTTTATCTTTGGGGAATATATACCCCTTCCCAATTCCTTCTTTTTGCTTGAATAAGTACATTTTAATAGTTTGATGAGCTCTTTCAACTATGCCTTCTCCCTGTGGATTGTATGGGATTCCTGTTATATGAGTAATGCCAAATGATGAGCAAAATTGTTTAAAAGAGGTAGAAGTATAACCAGGGGCATTATCTGTTTTTAACTGTTTTGGAACGCCCACAGTGGCAAAATTTTGTAAGCAATGAGCTATAATATCTTTAGTTTTTTCTCTGGCATGAAGGGAGCCCATCAAAAATCCAGAAGAAGTATCAACTATAACATGCAAATATTTTAATTTTCCAAATTCTGGCAAGTGTGTGACGTCCATCTGCCAAATATGGTTAGGTATCAGTCCTCTAGGATTGAGTCCAAGATTAACTTGTGTTAAAAAGGTCACACAATTTTGACATTGTTTTATTATTTGTCTAGCTTGTTCCTTAGTTATTTTAAAATTCTTTTGTAAAGTATTAGCATTGACATGGAACTTTTTATGAAAATTTATAGCTTCTTCTAGTGTAGAGAAAATATGTATGTCATGTGTAGTTTTATCTGCTAAATCATTGCCCAAACTAAGGGCTCCAGGCAATCCTGTATGTGCCCTGATATGTCCTATAAAGAACGGATCATTTCTGTCCCAGATTAGACTTTGTATAGTGGAAAGCAAAGAGAAAACAGTAGAGGAAGGGGAAATCCTACCAGCATCTTCAAGGGATACTATAGCATTAACTATATACTGACTATCGGAAAATAAATTAAATGCAGAATCTTTAAACATCACAAAAGCTTGTAATACTGCATTAAGCTCTACCTTTTGAGCTGATTGTTTGGGTACTAAAAATGTAAAATTTTGATCAGGTATAACTATTTCTGCTGTACCATTATTTGACCCATCAGTGAATATATTTGGAGCATTCATGATAGGGGTTTTTCTTGTCATTTTTGGAAAAATTACAGGATGCAATGACCAAAAAGACAATAAAGGATTAGATGGTAAGTGGTTATCAAATGAAACATTAGATTTGCACATGATTATTGCCCAAGTATTTAACTCATTAGCTAACTCATCAATTTGATTCATAGTATATGGAGTAATAATTTTATTGGGAGAAATTCCAAACACTCCCTTTGCTGCTTTATTCCTTTGAGTATTAATTGTCCTACAGTCTCAGGATACCTAGTAAGAATAGTGTTAGCAGAATAAGATAAATGTATCCATAATAATGGACCTTCTTGCCAAAATACTCCTGTAGGAATATTTTTTTGGTAGTACAATAAATAATAAAGGCAAACTTATATCAATTCTATCCAAATGCATATTTTCAATATATGTTTCAATGATTTTTAATGCCTTTCTTGCTTCAGGCATTAACATTCCGGGTGAATTTGGATCTGATGGACCTTTTAGGATATCAAATAAAGGTCCCAACTCTCCTGTTGGTATACCTAGATAAGGCCTTATCCAATTTATGTCTCCTAATAACTTTTGAAAGTCGTTAAGTGACTTGTGTTGATCTTCCCGTATTTGAATTTTTGGTGGAAGGACCATGGTTGAGGATAATAGAACTCCTAAATAATTAATTGGAAAATTTAATTGTACTTTATCTATTGCTATCTCTATAATTTTTTAGTAAGTTTGTAATTGTGGTATAACATTATCTTTGTGTGCTAATAATACATCATCCATATAGTGAAATATTTGTAGTTCAGGATTTTGATTTCTAAGTGGCTGGATTACTTTGTTAACATAAATTTGACACATAGTTGGGCTGTTAGCCCTCCCTTGTGGGAGTACTTTCCATTCATATCTCTGATCAGGACCTTCATGATTCAGTGCAGGGATAGTAAATGCAAAACGTGGACTATCCTCAGGATGAATTGGAATCGAAAAATACCAATCTTTAATATCTATAACTAAAACATACCAGGTTTTTGGCAAAGCAGACAATTGAGGACTCCCCGATTGAGCAGGTCCCATAATAACCATCTCATTATTAATGGCTCTTAAATCTTGCAATAATCTCCATTTACCAGATTTCTTTTTGATGACAAAAATGGGAGTATTATGGGGAGATACAGAAGGTTGTATATGTCCTTCCGCTAATTGTTGTTTGACCAGGTCATGGGCTGCTTATATCTTTTCTTTAGTCAGGGGCCACTGAGGAACCCATACTGGTCTTTCTGATTTCCAAGTAATTTTTATTGTCTCAGTGGCCCTTTCTGAAAATCCAACCCATGTCTGTCTGTTTCTTGATCTATTTGTATTGGTGCTTCTATACCTTGTTCTTGTTTTTGTAATCTTTTTCCTTTTTTAAAACCTTGTCTAGCCATAATAGTGGGTGCATTTTGATTGATGTTATTTGTTAATGTCAAATCTAACTGATCTAGGACATCTTGTCCCCATAAATTTATAGGAAGATGATCCAATACATATGGCTGTATAGTTCCTTCACATCCTTCAGGATCCTTCCAATCTAATACCATTGCACTTCTATGGGGATTAGTTGCCACTCCTAGGCCTCAAATCATTTGAGTAGCTTGTTGTAATGGCCAATGTTTTGGCCATTCTTGATGAGAGATGATACTAAGGTCTGCACCTGTATATAGTAGCCCATTAAATTCATGTCCTTGAATATTTAGTTTTAGCATGGGGCGAGAATCTAAATTTAAAGAAAGCATAGCCCAATCTACACCTGTGGAGCCTAATCCCTTGGAACCTCTTTCTACAGTATGACTGGAAAATTTATCATGTAGGCTGGGTATTATTAGTAACTGTTCTACTCTATCTCCTGGTGAAATTATTGATATACCCTTTGGAGAACTGGCTATAATTTTTATTTCACCTTCATAATCGGGATCAATTACCCCAGGACTTATCATAAGTCCTTTTAGAGTAGAAGAACTGCGTTCCAATAATAAGCCTACTGTTCCTTTGGGAAGAGGTCCTTTTACCCCTGTGGGAATGATTTGAACTCCCATCTCTGGAGTTAGTAGTGTTCTGGTGGAGGTGCAGATGTCCAATCCTGTGCTTCCTCTGGTTTGTCTAGTGAGGGATTTAATGGACAATGTGTCCTGGGCACTACCCAGATGGGGTTGCTGGGTTCCTCCAGTGCTCCGTATATTTGTGGTCTTGGGCCCAGGAGCATTGGGCCCCCCGTCCATTTTTTGGCAATGGAACCCGATGCCTTTCTCGACGATATCGTGGATAAACACCTGGTCCTTGTTCATTTTTTGATAATGGAGTACCCTCTATGGTGGTTTGAGAACGGCATTCATTAGCCCAATGTCTCCCTCTTCGGCATTGTGGGCAAATACCCGGTATTCTGCTCCTTTGATACCTAGTTTTGTTAAACCCTCCTCCTATGGGGCAATTCCTTTTAAAATGTCCTGTTTGTTCACAATTGTAGCATGTTCTTGGCCTGGCATCTAAAGCCTGTTTTACTGCAGCTGCCACGACTTGCCCTTGTTCATTAATGTCTCTGGCATCTAAAACCTTTTGTACTGCAGCTGCCACGACTTGCCCTTGTTCATTAATGTCTCTGGCATCTAAAACCTTTTGTACTGCAGCTGCCACGACTTGCCCTTGTTCATTAATGTCTCTACATAATTTAATATATGTGTTTAAATCTTCATGTTTCCATGGTCTAATGACTTCTCGCACCAACGGTTCGCTTGCTCATAAGCCAGTTGTTTTATTAACAGCATTACTTGTTCTGTATTCCCAAAAACTCTGGTAGTTGTTTGAATAAGCCTATCTACAAATTCAGTGTAAGATTCATTAGCTGCTTCTATTACCTTAGATAATTGACCTTGTAAACCTCCATGTCCTTGTAAAGTCTTCCGTGCCCTAACCGCATCTGCAGCAATTTGTGCGTATATGTCAGGATCATATGCAATTTGTTGCTGCTGATCCTCATAAGGTCCCTTTCCTGACAACATATCTAGATTTCTCTGAGGATAACCAGCTGCTGCATTTCGCCTAGCCGTCTCCTTGGAAAATTCCTCATTGGCAACCTTCCATAATAGGTATTGTCCTCCATTTAGCACAGCTTTACACATATTAGCCCAATCTGCTGGCGTCATGTTCAAGTTGGTAATGGATTCGACCAAGCTTACAGTGAAGGGTGCTTGAGGACCATAGGTTGTTACAGCATCCTTTAGCTGTGCTTCACTTTTTTGAAATTTAAAGCATGGTGAATTCGCTGTCCTCCTGCCTGCTCAAATACAGGGCATGTTAATATTTGAGATCCTGTCTCAGGATCCCAACTATCAACTGCGGGGGTTGGGAGCCTCCCAGCATATGGAGGTGGCACTGTTGGTTGGACACTTACACCCTCTGGTGATAGAAAGGTGTTAATAGCAGTCTCCTGTTGTAACTTTTCCCCTGATGGCTTTTTCTGCTCTAAACTTTCTTCCTCTGTCTGACTAGCTGGAGAGACCTTCTCTTTAATTGAATCTTTTCCTCTGTCTGACTAACTTGAGAGACTTTCTCTTTTACTTGAATCTTTTCCTCTGACTAACTTGAGAGACCTTCTCTTTTACTTGAATCAATATGTCTTCTCCTTCCTCTACCATTGTCTGAACTGAAGGCTTTGGACTAAGCAAACAAGATACGAACGTCCACAATGGCAATGTGCCAACTGGCAGAGTCCCTGGGCTTTGCTTTTCTATTCTTTTAAATTCTTCACCATGATGGTTCCATTGTGATATATTTAACAACTCCTTCTTAAAAAGCCATGGGCTACATTTTTGCATTGTATCAACGTATGCCCTGACTGCTCTTGATTTCACTGGGATGCCTTCTTCCTCTAACAATTTACTTAACACTCTTTTGGTTTGTTTTTTACTAATTTCTGATCCCATATTTCTACTATAATACAACCCAACAAGATGACACCAAACAAAGCCGAGACAGAAAGAAACAAAAATGGAACAACACAAAATCATTATATCAGCCTTTCTATCCTCCTGAAATGTCCATCCGTCCTTTCTCCCTATCTGTTCCTCAGACGCAAATAGTTTTTCCTCAGATGTGAGCGGTTTTTCTTCTGTCTCACTCATCTCCAGGGACAGGCAACTTAAAACAAAAGCAAAACAAAACAAAAGAAGAATCTTAAAATGGCTACCCAGCCTCTCGCCCTGCTCTCAGGGCGAGCAGTTTACCTTATCACTTACCCTCAGTTGTTCCCCGTACCGGCCAACAAATGCTGCAGTCTGGCTGGGCACAATTCAGGAGCCACTTGTCAAAAGAAACAAACTTTATTTTTAGAACACACACACCACACCACACAGCTCCTCAGGAAAAACCCTCAGAGCCCAATTGCCACCACCGGCTTCCCACAAGCCTCTCAACCTCCCCCACTCCTCCTGCTCTTGAGGCCGATTGGCTGGGTCGTGTGGGCGGAGCCAAAAAAGTCCCCCAATGAGCAGCTCCATGGTCTGAAAGGGCGGGGAAACAGCCCAATGAGCATCACCGCAGAGGAGCCAATCAGTTGGCAGCTAGAAGTTTGCTGGGGCCGCTGTGGCTGTGAGCCAATCATCAGCTGGCAGCTGGAAGTTTGCTGGGGCCCCTTTTGACTGTGGCTCTCAATATATATATATATATATATATATATATATAGAGAGAGAGAGAGAGAGAGAGAGAGAGAGAGAGAGAAAGAGAGAGAGAGAGAGAGAGTGTTCTACCACCTGCCTATATATGTATGCATACATAAATACACGCACAATGGAGTTTTATTCAGCCATAAAGAAAAATGAAATTATGTCATTTACAGGAAAAAAGACAGAACTTGAGAGCATTATGTTGAGTGAAATAAACCAAATTCAGGAAGTTAAGGGTCATATTTATTTCCTCATATGTAGAAACTAGAAAGAAAAAAAGGAGGGGGAAAAAGTGTGTGGGAGATCTCATGAAATTGGAAGAGAGACCAGAAGAGTATGGAAAAGGGATCAGGGGGAAGAGTAGAAGGAAAGGGTAGATGGTGAGGAATGAAATTGGCCAAATTATGTTACGTGCATGTACAAACATGTAACAATAAATTTCATCATATGTATTTTATAATGCACCAATAAAAATTAAGAGGGGAAAAGAAAAGTCATCTGATAATATGAATTGATTCAGAAAAAGAACTTGACAAAATCCAACATCCAAATTAGAAATAGAGGGAAAAGACCCCAACTTGATAAAAAATTCTACAAAAATCCAGTAGCTAACATGGTACCTAATAATTAAAAACTGGATTTTTTACACATATGGTCAGGAACAAGGCAAAGAAATCCCTTCTCATCACTTCTATGCAACATCACACTGAAGGGACCAGCCAAGACAGTAAGATAAGAGAAAGGTATACGAATGGAGAAGGAAGATATAAAATGAGTTCTTTTTTTTTGGGGGGGAGGGGTAGGTGACATATTTTTTACTTAGAAAATCCCAAAGTATTGACAGTAAACAAAGGAAAACAAAAAGGTCTCATGGAACTAATAAACAAATACAGCAGCAAGGTTTCAGGGTACAGGCTTTATAAAAAGTCCATTGTTTTCTGAGGTACCTGAAGTAATCAATTGGAATTCAAAAATTAAAACAAAAAAGAACCACTCATAATCACACCAGAAAAATTGAATACTTATATACAAATCTAAGCATATATCCAAAGGATCTATATGCAGAAAGCTACAAACCTATGATGGAAGAAATTTTAAAAAGATTTAAAGAAATGGAGTGATATTCCATGTTCATGGATTGGGAATGTAAACATAATGGTGTACATTTTTTTCCAGTTTGGTGTACAGTTCATTTTTATTGAAATATCAATAAAAATCTCATTAAGCTCTTTTGTAAATGCCAACAAACTGATTTTAAGGTTTATATAAAAAGGCAAAACATCTTGAATAGTTAATACTGAAGAAGAAAATTTTGGAGGATACTTTATCAAAGAAGAAATACTTATGAAAAATAAGGACATTAATGATGCTCTAAATCATTTCTTATTAGGAAATTGCAAATTAAAACCACCACTATTCACACATTAGGGATGATTCAAACTCAAAAAACTGACAATGGGCGTTGTCATTGAATCATTAAAGTGGTGATGGATTAGAGTTGGAGACGTCAGTATGAACTCATGTTGAATATAGATATAACTGCCACATATAGAAATATTTAGAGATAAATATGAACATTTTAGCATACACATACATTTCCTTGCTGTCAGTTGAAAGAGCTCAGAAATAAAGACTTTACAGCAACAATGAGCACACCTGGCACCAAATTCTTGGTCCTGACGCTATTTTCCAATAGAAAGAACCAGGATTTCTTGGAGAAATGGCCGATTCTAGGACTGGGGCTTCATGATGATCATGAAGTCTGAAAGTAGGGAAGTTGTCCAAAACACCCCAAATCAAAAGCCATCTCACAATGATAGGGGTATGTAAAGGGACAGAGGGCCAACTGAAAGAGCTCCCAGAAGTCAAAGCTGAAACAAAAACGGAGCAAGAAAATAAATACAGTAGTATAGGATTATAGCCTGAGAGTCCATCCTGATATAAATTATTGATACATTAAAGATATTTTGTTTGAAATTATTCATAAAACTTGAATGAATAAATTTTCCATTCAAAATAATTTTAAAAACTTTATGTCGATACATTGTTCTCAAGAAGGTGTAGCATAACTTACCATTCCTTATGTGTATGGTGTATGGTGACTTTTTTCCAAAGAGTGCAGTGTGGAATGAATAACATACTAATGTAGAAGATTGATCAACAGTAACCAAATAATCAAGGTTGGCATCAAGAGTGACATGTTGGTCAGCTTTTCATTCCTGTGACAAAACACCTGAGAAAATCAAATTAAAAAAAAGGAAAGTTTTATTTCGGCTCACAGTTTCAGGTTTCTAAGGTCAGTTGGCCCCATTGCATTGGGTCTCTGAGGCAGATCATCATGGAAGAAGTACATTGTTGGAAAGGCTTCTCACTTCATGGAAATAAAGAGAAAGACAAAGGGGCTGAGGTTCTAATATCTCCTTCAAGGAGTACCACCCAACAGTTCTACCATCTCCCAGCAGTGCCTTAGGTTGCCACCAAGCCTTTAACACATGGGCCTTTGGGGAACATTCCAGATTCAGACTATAGAAAATGATAAGTCATGTTCAGGTCATGTACTTTTGGTGCAATATGATGAACATGAGATTTTATCTTTGTGGTCTTTCTATCCTAAAGATGTAATCCCAGGCTAATCATGAGAAAACCTTCAAATAAATGTCAGCTGAGGGACACTGCACAGAATGCTTGATCACTGCCCAAACCTCTCAAAATCATCAAAAACAAGGGAAATCTGAGAAACTGTCATAGCCAAGAGTAGTCCAAGAAGAAAGCTAACCAAACATAATGCAGTACCTTGGATAGGATCCTGGAACAAATAAAGATCATAAGGTAAAAAGTGAAAAAAAAAATCTGCTGGGTATGGTGGTGCATACCTGTAGTCCCAGTGAATCAGGAGGCTGTAAGATTGAGGCCAGCTTGGAGAGTTAAGTTGAGACTCTAACTCAAAATAAAAAATAAAAAGGGCTGGGATGTGGAGCACCCTTACGTTCAATCCATAGTGTTAGGGGTTTGTGGGGGGAAGACTAAAAAATCCAAATAAAATTTGGATTTAATAAGGATGTAATAATATTAGTTCATTAATTCTAACAAATATACTATATTAATATGTCAATCATAAGGGAAACTGAGTGTTGTGTATATGAGAACATTCAGAATCATCTTCGCAGTTTTTTTTAATTTTTGATAATTCCAAAGCCAAAGGTTTTTCTAATTCCAAAATAAAAGGTATATTTTTAAATGTTGATAATAATTTTATCTAGGTAGTGGTACGATGGTCAATTCAAAATTTTTCTCTTTGTATATTTATGTGTTCCAAATTATAAAGAAACCCATACTTCTTTTAAAATGAGAAAAAAGGTTTTTTTTTTTTTTTGTTGTTGTTGTTAGTTGCAGAAGACATTAACTAGTTATATTAAGTTGTTACTCTGAAGAATTGTCAGTTTGATATTTTTATTCACTCTTAATAAAAATCACTCTAGGGTAAAAATATACATGAAAGAATTAGTCAATGAAACACAAGAGATTCAGGAAGTCCAATATAGTGAATTTTTGGATGACTGTAAAAACTTGCTTTTGTTTAAGAAGGTCATCTAATTATTTGAAGGTTTATATCAAGGTCAATTGATTTGACCAAATTATATGGTGAGTTATGTAAAAAATCGTAAAGACCTCAAATAAAACTATTTTGGCAAGAATTAGCTTTAAAGTCTTGTAGGGAGTCCTTCTTAAAGTGGACACTGAAAGATTATTCAAGTATGAATCTACTTTTCATTGAGAGCAAAATTCTCAGAAACATACCTTAGGATCAAGTCCTTTTGCCCCAGCCCAGTGCTTACTTCTTTATCCTGTTTTAGTTATTCAAGCAGTCCAATCCAAACTTCAGTCACAGTTGTCTTCATTTTATGAAGATTTAAAGTCCATGTTGCCCTTCTGCCCTTCATCAGTGTCCACAAGAGAAATTGCAGCTAACAGCAGGAGGCCAGAACACAGCAAGGCCACCCAAATTCTGCCTGCTGCTCCAGCGTGGTGAGAGCATGCTTAAGAAGTCCTTTACTTCACACTCAGGAGCATAATGGAAATGCCTCAGGGTTCAGGGTCATGCTTTGTGTGTGAATATGTAAAGTAGCATGAGGCTTCTCTGCCCCAGAAATGACCCTCTGCAACATCCCTTTATTTGTAGAAACAAAATGCAAACAGGGAGGCTGTTCTCAGTCTGGCTGTAGGCACATGTTTATGAGGTTTGTGTAATTGCTCGCACCTGTTTGGGAGAGACATTCTTCAGCATTCCCTAGGTGTTCTGGGAACTCCCATTTTGGTTCCACTGCTGCCTTTGCACCCCCACACTTGGCATGTGAAGGCAGTAGTTGTTGATTGTAGGAGCATCTTTTGCTTTGTGGTGGGGTTTTGGTAAAACTAAGATTAAGTTGGTTAAAAGAAAACCCCTGCCTTTCCCAAATTCCAAAAGAGGAAGAAGGAAACTGACAAAATATCCTTATCTTTTAATGTTATATATGTATAGAGATATAATCTGAGAATACAAAGCAATTTACTGAAACAAAAGAGTATAAAGTAAGTGTTTGTGCTGTATTTAGACCACTCCTTACACGAGTCCTTCATAGACAATTTGGTTTGGAAGCCCTCCGAAGTATTCTTTTCTTTGATTGCAAAGCAACTTACTCGCCTTGGATGCATATCTGTTAATTTTCTCCCCCATTCAGCTTTGGAATTAACTTGTTAAATTAATCTCATCTTCATTTATTTTACAGTGTCTTCATGTTTAAATGCTGATTTTATGAACATCTGTTTCAATCACAGTTGCAGAACCATTACTTTTATGAGCTGTACATATTTTAGAGAGATTTACGGCTGACCTTTGTTGGTGAATTGAATGTTTTTGTTGTCAGTAACATTTTTGTAATTGATGCCATTGTTGCTGCCACCCAGATAGCGGTTTCAAATGAGATATGTTTTGGGGAATCTTTTTTCTTTTGCTTAAACACATTAAATCAGACAGACATCACTTTAAAATTGCGCAGCTTTGGAAAAAAAAAGAAATGTGTTAAATCTTGCAGCATGAAATGGGGGTAAACTGCCACTCAATTTTCCTCTACTTTGAGACAGTTTTAAAGTTTTATATGCTGTAAGTGATGATTTTTCTCCCCAGTACTTGTCATTTAATAATACAATTGGGGGAACTGCACTACTTACATAACTGCTCTGTGACTATTGATAAATCCATCAATCAAAGTAAGGTGAATTGTGCATTCAGCTTTCCACTATCTTCGACAAAAATACTGTTTTTTTTTTTTTTTTTTTTCTGGAGCAAGATAGTAGAGCAGAATACCACCTAAGTGCTCAACCTCCAGTCTCAAGGGAGATATTTTGAGTTCCTTCTGTGTGTCAGAAATTTAGCAAAAAGTGAAAGAAATTTGTCTCTCTTAGCAAGCTGACGAAAGTGGCAGGATGTTCAAAATATCTCCTACTTTATGAGTATGTAGGCTGAGTTTTGCCTTCATCCTGGAGAAGGTAATCAGAGTTGGTGTACTTTGGAGGAACAGGGTGAAAAAGCCAGTCCCATAAAGATGACAAATTTAGTCTCTAATCTGTCTTAGAGAAAACTTGCCTCTGTTGATGTGATCATTTTGAATCTGAACAGAGTGGTGTATTTCCACTTCTGGTTCTGAAGAATTTGGCTTATTTTAAAAATCATCTACAATTACATATCTGTTTTTTTCTATATTTTGAATCAGAAATAAATATCTAGATCTCCCTGCTGAATGCCGCCTTTTCTTTGTCTCTATTTGAGTGCATCTTAACCCTTAGATAACAAGAGTCTGATTAACATATAACAGGCTACTAATCATCAAACTCCTATATTATGAAATAACATGACTAACATCCAGAAGTACATAATAATTATTAGAGAAAATTATACAAATATATATGTAAATTGAATTTTTCCCTAACCAATAAAAATATTGCCCTTTTCCTCTTCATAATCCCAAAACATAAAATGATAATATTCTCATTTTTCTAAACACAGGAAACAATTGTAAATCAGAATTACTATAACATCTACTTTATTTATCTTTTAGCATCTGCATTATTTGATAAGAAAAAAAGAATATATTGCTCTTGCCTTTTTATTACACTTACCCAAGTATTCTTCTTCTTTTATGTTTTTCTCATTTCCTAGTTATAAAAATAACACTGTTACTATAGACATCTTGGAAGACATAGAAGAGTATCAGAAATAAATAAAAATAACCTTCCACGCAGTGCAGTTACTTCTAACATTTAAAAAACATTTCTTTTGGAATATGGTTTTGTGTCCTGATTTTATCACTGACCATTATATCATTTTTCTATGTCATGGTAAAATCTAAAAAGGGACTAACATTGATTCTTGCACATTATTCCATTAGGGAGGTTTACAATAATAAATTTAACTATTCATCCAATTTTGCACAATTTCTGATTTTTAAAAGTATTATAACTAATATTTCAATTAATAAATTTGTGTGTAAATCTCTTTGCACACAGCTAAATTTTTATTCAGGATAAATTCCTGAAAGGATTTATATTGTGATTGAGTAATTCTACCAAGAGAAATACACATATTTGAAAAATCTTAAAAGTTTCCTTCCGAAAAGATGCATTAATTTATAGTCCTCTAGTAGAGTATGAAAGTACTCATTTTATTTGCTCAGTTGTGATGGTGATTAAATCTTAAGGCAAAAAAAAAAAATTTGATGAATTAAAAATATTTAATTATTGCTTTAACTTGCATTAAAAATGTTGTTGAGATTTAATATTTCTCATTGGTTATTGCTATTTCCATGCTTCTTTTATGAATCTGTTGTATTTCTTTCATCTCTGTTTCTACGGGGTATTAGTTTCTTATTAAATTGTAAAAGCTCTTTGTATATGAAGGATACTAGCTATTATTGTTTTATATTTATGCAACAAACTTTTTTCCATTTGTCACTTGCCTTTTACTACATATAGGAGCATTTAATGTTAATGTCACCAAATCTACTTCTTTTGCTAGAAGACAGACTCTCGCACCCAGAGATAAGCTGATTCTTTTATAATTTTCTCCTTTTCATATAAATCTTTAATCTAATATGAATTTATTTTAGGGTATGGTAGAAAATAAAATTTTTATTGAATGTTTTTCATAAAGAATAAATGCTGGGGCTGGGGTTATGGCTCAGCAGTAGAGAGCTCGCCTCGCACATTTAAGTCCCTGGGTTCGATCCTCAGCACCACATATAAATAAATAAAGTCATTGTGTCCAACTACAACTACAAAAAATAAATATTTTTTTTAAAAAAGAATAGGGGCTGGGATTGTGGCTCAGTGGTAGAGCGCTCGCCTAGCATGGGCGGGACCCGGGTTCAATTCTCAGCACCACATAAAAATAAAGGCATTGTGTTGTGTCCATCTACAAAAAAAGATATTCTCTCTCTCTCTCTCTCTCTCTCTCTCTCTCTCTCTTAAAAAAAAAACTAAATGCATTTTCAAGTTCAATTTTCCCTTTACTCTATCTCATGATTCCATATTGAAGTATCTTCATACATAATCCTTTCACATGTCAGGGCATGTTTGGGGGTCTTCCATGCTGTTTTATTGACTGTTCTTACTTATTTTATTTTAATAGCCATAGAATTGTATTTGCTAGAGCAAGTTGAATGATATCCTTCCACCTTTATCCTCAGGAATACTACTTTAAAAGTAGTTGGTTAACACACAGTATTGTTCAACATGAAAATTTTCACAAGAAATTTTATTTCATTAGCCATAGATGTACTCATTTAAAATTTCACCTTTGAAATTGAAAGGTGTCTTGCAGTCAGTTTTGGCAGACAGTAGTCATCAAAGTTATTATCGCTCTACTAACATTAGAACATTTAGAAGTAGGAATTTATTTTTCAGTGTGGTAGGAGATGAAAATTTTATTAATTTTTTTTTCATAAAATAATAGTTTTAAGTACAGTGATACTTACAGTCATTTTTATTTTGTTACATCTGTTACATTTTGTGCATGCTGATATTACATCTGTTTATGTGTATAATATAAGATGTCCTGAAGATTATATAATGATTCTTCATTAAAAAGAAAAGGTGTATATAAAAAATGGTGTGAAACCTGAACAGCAGGGCATTTTTTTCTGGACAATGGATTTCAGTTTTATATTTTCTAGTAAACAAAGTACCTGCATGCTTTATCTGACCTAAGCAAGGAAGATGCCTACAAGAAAATTATGCTTTGTTCTACATTGTTACCAAGATACAAGCAAAGGATGGCCTATCACTCACTAAGCAATGCAAGTAAACCAGGAGAAATTGTCAAATCCCTTGGAACACATCAAAAAAATTCAAAGCAATGAGAAACACATGTGAACCAGTTCATGCATTGTGTAAGACACCATGCATTAAATTTTCAGAAACTTCTTGCTGCCTTTGAACAGAAGCATCTTAGCTTCAAGAATCATGTGATTCAGTTAATTAAAATGGTATTGTCATCAAAATTTGCAAAATGAATGTAGGTGACCTGGAAGAAAACACTGGAGACAGTAACAGAGTGCATTTTCTGAACCAATGCTCTTGAAGTTACCAGGGATGCTGTAGTGACAACATCTCTAAGGCCCCAAACATTTGTTTTTGTAAGTATTTTTCTTTTTTTGCTACCAGGGATTCAACCCAGGGGTGCTTAACCACTGAGCCATATCCCCAGCACTTTTTTTTATTACTTTATTTAGAAACAGGGTCTCACTGAGTTGCACAGGACCTCGATAAGTTCCTGAGGCTGGCTTTGAACTTGTGATCCTCCTGCCTCAGCTTTCCTAGCCATTGTAATTATAGGCATTTGCCACCATACCTGGCTGTCTTTTAAATATTTAAGTGAGAAGAAATAATTGGTAGCACTGGTTAAAATAGTGGTATATCTTATGATCAAATACATGGTATATTAGACTAGATGAAAAACAGCAGTTGCCCTGATTCTCTTTCTTTAGCAACTTAGAGTGCCTACCCATAGGGTGAGTCCATCTTTGTTCCATAGAATTCTATGAACATATTTTGGTCTTGGCAAATAGTGCCTTGCTAAACATTTGGAAGGACATAAAGTACTGCAATATCCATGTTGAAAAACCGCAATCTCAATGAGTAAGTCTTAGAATTCAAAAGTGTTTTTTCAAAATTCAATTCATATCTAGAGTGCAGCTTTCCATGTTCCTTTCACTTAAAATAATTTTTTAGACAACTCCCAATTCATTTGTGCCAGTTCTGAGTGTTCATCCAAGCATGAATCCAATCTATACTTTCTAACAAGATCTTCATTATCTTAGTTTCCCAAACTCCAATCTTCCATGAAATCTTCTCAGAATGAACAGAGAATTGATGTCTTACACTCTTGTCTTGAGAAGTATTTGAATCAGAATTGTCTTTATTCATATACTTAAAGTAAACTCTAAGTGCAAATTTTCTGTGTCATTGCTGTTTTCAACTTTTGGAGAAGTCTTTCCTACCTTGGGTAGTTAGAATTCTAGTCTTGGGTATTTAGGGTTCTCTTCTCTGTGTGCCCATCTTCCTACACCTTCCTATATTTATCCTTTTCCTTTCCCTTTCTTTAATATTATTGCACTTCTGGCACTCTTAGTAAAATGTAAAATGCCTCTTTTGCCTTTTGCCTTAACCTCATCTTCCTTTATTCTAAATTTGCAATCTCTGGAACATGGTCATTACCCAAAATGCCAAATGTAGGTCAATTGACGTTGCTGTGAAGAACACTATAGAAGAGGGAGACGTACAGTTTCCTCATGCTTATTACAGAGAAAACACAAGATATACATTCTGATTTGAGAAAGAAGGTGACTGTATCCTCTAGCTCTTACTGTATAGTATCACTCTAAAAAAGTTAATACCCTGTCATGGGATGTTTCCAACATGTTGCAAAATATCTAAAAATAACAATTTCTTTTTTGTTACTAACTTGTGACATCAACTTTGCCAAATACATAATTCTTATCATTATCATATGTTCAGGTATTCTGTTTTATAATCTTATCTTTGATGAAATCCTAAACCAGGTATATAGGGAACAGAGTCAAGAATTATTTAAGGGAGGGTAGGAAGACTAGATTCTTTGTAGAATTGGTGATTTAAAAATATATCCACAAAATCAGGCTTCCTGTGGAGTTTGGTTCTTCTCCTTTGAGGAGGGTCTAGACCTAGGGACTTGCCTTGAACAGATGTAATGACAGAAGTAATGGTGTGTGTGACTTCTGACACTGGGCCATAAAAGTTACTACATCTTCCACCTTGCTCTGTCTTCACCACACTGGACAAAGCAAGGTGCTTATTATTTCATGAGTACACTCACATGGCCTTAAGGAGAGGCAGGGGACTCAGATCAAGGAACTGGGGTCTTCTGCAACAGCAGAGTGTAAGTGATCAACTTGGAAACTGATTGTTCCCCCTCAGTCAAGCCTTGCAGCTTAGTGGACATTTGACTGTGAAATCAATTATTTTAGATGCTAGATGGATTTATTTTTTATTTTTGTACTGTGGATTGAGCCCACAGGGCTTAACCACTGAGCCCTCAGGCCCACTCCCCTTTAATTTTTTTTTTTTTTTTTTTGAGGCAGGATCTTGCTAAGTTCCCTACAGTCTTGCTAAGTTTCTGAGGCTGGCTGTGAATTTGAAATCCTCCTATCTTAGCTTCCTGATCTGCTGGGATTACAGTTGTGCACCACCAAGCCCGGGCTTAGATAATACTTCTTTAAATATTTAGATAAAATTATTTCCAAATAATTAACAAGTTAATGAATAATTAATTAATGATTGAAATAAAATTGTTTCCAAGAGGGCTCCTGGGTTGGCTTGGATTTATATGGTTAATACATTTATGTGTATGTGTGTGTGCATGCACATGTGTACGTGCACAAGACAGTGAGGAGGAGGAGGAGGATGGAATTGATGACAAATTGTTCCTCATCTTCAAGTATCTTAGATCTATTAGCAGTTATAATAAGCTCTTCAAATTAGTTTTGTGAGTTTGAAATTCATGAAGTAGCCAATGAAACACAATATGCAGATGTAAGGGGTGACAAATCTCACCCTTGCAAGGTGGCTCCATTTTGACTTTCAAATTCTACCATATTCTGTGAGTTCTACTACCCCATCTATCTCCAAGGGACTGACCCATAACTTTATAACCGGATAAGGTTATTCATTCCCAATATTGTGACTTTTCTGGTTATCTTTGAACCCCATTAGACTTTAGCTTTGGAACAAAGTACTGAGTTCCTGCTCTCCCAGCTGGTCTCTTACAACTGAATCCATCAGCCAGTTTCTCTGTCTTGGCTCCATCATCAGTTGGTAAGCCTCATGTGGTCCTTTGGAATACAGTGACTTTCCATACCTAGACAGCCTTTGGGATGTGTTTATGGTAAAGAGCAACAAACAAAGATGGTTTTTACTTTTACTGTGAAATCTCTCTCTTAGAACATTTTACCTGGAAACAATAAATAAAAAGAACTTTCTGGGTCTTAAAATAAAGATGCCCGGTGGTGTTATTCAATTATTTATATTTAAAGTTCAAATATCAATGAATAAGTCATTTTGCGTTAGTCAACTTTGTTTGGCCATGACCAAAATACCTACTAAGAACAACTTAGAGGAGAAAAAAATAGTTACTTTTAGGGATCTCAGTCCATGGTTATCGGGCTTCAATGTCTTTGGGCCTGAGGTGAAGCAGAACATCATGGTGGAAGGGCATGGTGAAAAAAAGCTCCTCTACTCATGGCAGCCAGGAAGGAGGAGGAGGAGGAGCAAGAGGAGGAGGAGGAGAAGGAAGAGAGAGAGAGAGAGAGAGAGAGAGAGAGACACTGGAAGAAGAGGAGGAGGATCAACAGGAGGAGGGAGAAAGGATGGGATAAAGAAAACTAAAGAAAACATAAAAATCTCTGGGGCATACCACTATCCTCCAGATAATTCCCACCTCCCAGTAATCCATTCAGGCATCAGTGGATTAATCCACTGATAAGATCAGAACCTTCATAATCTAATCATTGCCTAAAAGCCTCAGCCTTGCTGCATTAGCAACCATGTTTTCAACACGAGACCTTTGGGAACATTGAAGATCCAAACTTCAACACATCGGACATATATTTAAGAAATAAATTAAGAACTAATTTATCATTTCCTTAGAAGGCTTAACTATTGGCTTTGTATCAAATCTCCCATAGCAATTTGGTGTCTACATAATATATATGGTAAAGTAGATTAGATTATAATAAAAGGAATGGGGAAATTGTTCTAGTTTGTTTTAACATAAGGTATCTAGTGAGCTGAACTAAACATTAACTTTTTTGGTAAAATATTTCATTCAATGATAAAAATTCAATTATGAAAGTTGAATCTCTTAGTAGAAGATACTCGAAATTATGGTTGAATTTTTTTAATAAAAATTTCACCAAAAATTGAAGAGGAAGAAGGTATAGACACATATTTCAAAATTATTCTTATTAAGTTTCAATGTTTCTGAGAAATTTATCATTCTATATAGTTAAATGTGTCATTGAAACTGCCAGTTATATATCTTAGAAATCCTCTTCAGGGTATTTTGTTTGTGAAGTGAAGTGGAAGTAGGAGTTAAAGATAATTAGATAATTCTGATATCTTAATTTGCATAGGCAGGGGAGATACTCAAACTTACCTCTAACTTCTTTATTGTGAATAATTTATTATATAGTTTTAAAAGAAATTTTAAGTCAGAGCAATTAAAAATAATAAATGAAGAACACACGTGCATATAATTTATTCATCAAAACCTATAAAAATTCCAGTTGAAGCAAAATTCATTGAGCCTGACCACCTTTCTCCATATTTCCAACTTACTGAAAGGTGTCAAGTGGTTCCTTGCTAACAGGAATATTTAGAATATCTTATATTTTCAGATAAAAGACATTATATGAGACTGTGTGTTTATTCAGAGGTGAAATGATTATGAGAGCTGTAATCTACTAAGTCCATCCTAATTTGAACTGACTGACTAAGTGGTTACTTCAGGCAGGTAGGACATGCCTGGAGGAAGTGGGTCACTGGGAGTGTGCCTAGAAAGTACATATTCCCTGAGACCCCTTCCTCGTCTCTCTCCTTCCTGACCCTGACATGAGTTGAGCAGCTTTCTTCTGCTGGGCCCTTCTTCCATGATGTGCTGCCTCTCCTTGGGCTCAGAGCAAAGAAGTTGGCTATCTATGGACTGAAAACTCTGAAATCATAAGCCCCAAATAAAGTTTTATTCCTCTAAATTGTTCTTATTGGACATTTTGGTCACAGTGATGCAAACAGAAACTGGTACCAAGAAGTGTGGTCCTTGCTGTGACTAACCTGATCATGTGATTCAGAAGCCTTTGGAGCAATTGGTGAAAGAAATTTGAGAAGTCTGGGAATTAAGGCTGAAAAAGCTTTAGTGAAAAACCAGCCTCTATCTCAGAGCAAAGCCTGTCCAAGGAAGGGACATGGCCTTTGTCCTTGGAAAAACCCACAGAGCACTCCTAAGCACATTCCCACCCTGCTAAGTTGTTTATCTACAAACAACAGGAAAGATCTGCTGCACCAGGTGTCCTGGACTCAGTCAGGATAGGTGGAGATCCATAGCAACCCCCTAGCAGCCACCAATCAGCATGAGACAGGGAAATACCTGGGATGCCAGATGACCCTCCCAGTGGTTTATGGTGGCTGATAACATGTTGGGAAACCATGTAGTTCAGCACGTACACCCCTCTTGGCTTAAACCAATCAGTTCAAACAAATACCCCTTTTGTACTGACCAATCATCCCTACCCAACTTGTTCCCGCCAGTGAATGTGCTAATCATGTTTTAGAGTTGTTATTTGATTTTCCTGTGGTGTGTGATGATTTTCTAAAAGAGGCTATGATGTATGTGAAGTCCCTGCCTTCTCCAAAGAATGTATAAAAATGCTGCAAGCCCTGGGCTCAGGGCCTCTCAGCGTCACCAGTTGCTGTGTGTGTGCGCGGAGGACCGAGCTAGCTTGCAATAAACACCTCTTTGCTGCTTACATGGATCTTGGGTCTCTGGTGGTCTTTGGGGGTCCTGAATTCGAGCATAACATTAGAATATTATAAGGGTAGTTTAATGGATGATTCTGGTGGGAGCTCAGATGGGAATGCCAATTCCTATGCGAACTGTGCTTGAGATTTCAGAGGAAAATTAGGGCTTTATTGGGAACTGGATTAGGACTCACTCATCTTATATTTTGCAAAACAATTTGGCTACATTTTGCTCATGTCCTGAGACTTTATGTGAGGCTGAGATTAAAGACAATGGACTAAGTAATCTGGCAGACTAAATTTCAGGCAGCACAGTTGTAAGGATGGCCTCAGCCTAAGCAACTCCATCTTAAAATACACCTTCAGTCTCACCAGGCAAGCTCACAGAACCCTCCAATATGTCATCGAGCATAGCCTGAGCATAGTCACTTTCCACAACTCTGATAAGAGTCAGGGTGAACTCACATGTCATTTGCCTTAACCCTGATAAGAGCCAGAAGGGTAATATCAGGGTGGAAACCACCAGACCATATGTCCTCTCCAAGATGTACGATGTCACTAAGAAACCTGGTAACAGCTGATATGTACCAAAAGGGTGTGCAGAAGCCCCCAAATTGAGTATAAATAATGAAACAAATGAACAGACATTCAAGCCAGCCGATACTGATGCACACATGCCGAAGAGCCTGATGAGGACCTGGACTGACATCCCAACTCTTCTCATCATCTGCCTTGATCCTCTGCATCACCCTCATGGCTCTCAAACTCTACAGCAGCCTCTTGACCCTGGTGAGGAGACGGTCTTGAGGAGAAGTCGCTTTTCTCACCAGGAGAAGCCTCCATCTGATCTTGACTTAGTCACTGAGGTCTGAGTGAGTGTGCATCTGCTGGACTTAAGACCTAAGACTTAGGACTTTAAATCTAGAAAATTAAGCTTAGCAAGCAGAGAGAATGTCTGTTATAGGTCTGTCATGATTAAGTGTATTTGCAGTGCTTAGAGTTAACTTAGAATTTGTTTGCTTTGAATTGATTATGTCTATTGCAGTGTCCAGCATTAAGGATTGTCATTTCTTGATTAAGAACCTATAGAATGAAATTGTATTGAGTGACTTTGTGTGAATAAAGCATTGAAAAGGGCATAGTGCGTGGACATTCTTTATTTCTCCCCTTGACTGCATTCGTCACACTTCTGCCCATTGTGACAACAGCAGTCAGTCAGTGGGATGGATATTGCTGGCAGCTTTTAGCCAGGTTTATAGTGAGATTCAGGATCAGCAAAATGAGTTATAGGATTTTACAAACTTTCAGTTTGGGTAGATATATGCTTGTAAATCTGGGATGGAGGAAGTTATGCTTTGTGAGGAGATTATAGCACCTAAAGAGATGCTAAGTACTTTGCACAGGGACAATAGGAAAGATGCCTTGAGGGCATCTCAAAAATTTCCAAGACCACACCCTCTACCTCCCCATAGTACAGAAGGGAAAATTCCTTTGAGAAAAGGTAATGGGGGCAGCTTGCTTGCATAGGGGCATGTAGGAAATTGTTTTCACCATGCTGAGACGTGCAGATACTCAGAGGTCACTGCAGCCATGATTGCAGGGGAACCAGGTATTTTATGAACTAAAAGCAGACCTCGGAATCATCCATATGGTGCTGGTTCTTTAGGGATACAGAATGCTAAAGTTAAGGAGTCATAGAGTCTTCCTTAGAGACTTCAAAGGAAGATGTGGACAACTAAGAAAAGTGAGGCAGTGTTGGAGTCACTGTGGGCTGCCCCTGAGTGGACAGTATATAAAGCTGTGAAGGTAATACTAAACTAGAATGGTTACCTCAGGAATTAAGAGTAACAAGAACTGTCTGCTAAGAATAGCTGCTGTCTGCAGAGAAAGCCAGTATAAGAGAGAGATCATGTGGGCTGGAACCAGCAAGGTCCAAGGGGGGGCTGTCCAAGCCCTTTGTAAACAACTGGTCACCACCACCTGTCCTAGATTCTGCCCATGGAATTAAGGGGTCTGATCTGGTCTTGTTTTGGCCTCATCCTTTATTTCTATGCCACCATTTCTCTCTTTTGGAATGCGAATGTTTACTACATGCTACTCTATATTGGATATATGTAACTTGCTTTTGACTTTTACAGAAACAAACAGACAATAGAAAAAAATTTCAGAGATAGTTAAGGAGAATGAAATAATTTCATATGTACATCAAAAGGGCTCCCTATATTTCATAAATCTTCTACTGAATGATAAATATCAAAGCATATCCTGGCAAAGCGATTAAATTTTAAGGTAAAACATTGGGGATCAATAGAAAAAAAAATAGGTACAAGTGGAGAAAATCAGACAGACTTCATTCTTCCAAGTACCAAAAAATTCTATAGACCTCTATGGGAAGCTGTGGATGACTTGAGAATGCTAAACTCCAGCAATGCTAAGTTGTAGGTCTAACAAGAAAGCCACAGGAAAATATTTTTAAGCATCAAATAATTTGGGAATACAATGCACATGTAAAAACTTCACAGTGATACTATTTTATTTATCCCACAGAATGGAAACTCAACATAAGGGAATCAAGAATGTAGACGATGTGGTAAAATTGTAAATTCGGCCCCTGCGACCAAAAGGAGTCAGATTTAAAAAGGCTGCTGAAGGAGGCTTTAATCAGATTTCCTTCCTGGGTGGGACCTTCAGACAATAGAGTGGGTCTGAGGAAGATCGCACTGGGCTCCAGACTGGAATTTTTATTGGGCTTAGGGCAGGAAGGGAGGGCTTGGGTCAGGAAAAGGAGTTTTCAGAGCCCCTTGTCCTACTGAGGTTGGCTGGGGAAGCAGGGTCTCCTGGCCAATCCTGGATTGATGCTTAAAATAATTATTTGATGCTTAAAAATATTTTCCTGATTGTCAGGCAGTTCCCTCTGTGCCTGATTGGTATTTCTTTCCCACGTGGGTTGCTTGGCGCATTGTTTCTCAGCCACCTCCATTGACCTAACAAAAATTACTAAGCAGCCATTACATTGTGTGCTATTAAAAAAACAGGTGGCAGAGTAGGAAATTGTGAAATAAAAATTAGTTTATCTTTCACAGTTCAGAATCAGTGAGTAGATTAAAATCATAATGAATTAGTTTATCTTTCACAGTTCAGAATCAGTGAGTAGATTAAAATCATAATGATTTAAATTTGTTTTACTGGTTTTCCACCATAGGCTTTTAAAAATTATATAGGCTTTACTTTTTTAGAGCAGTTTTAGATTCAACACAAAATTGAATGGAAAGTACAGAGTTTCCACATACCTCCTGTTCCGTCAGCACCCACAACTTCCCCTATTATTAACATTCTGAAGTATATTAGTACATTTGTTAATTGCACTAATTAACAAATTAAGAATTGGTTAATTTATTTTCACTGTTATTACCTAAAATCTAAAGTTTATATTAGGGTTCACTCTTGATGCTGTGCATTGAATGAGTTTGGAAAATTATGATGTACCCACTTTTGGATTAGGATACAGAATTATTTCACTGTCCTAAAAATCATCTGTACTCTGCCAGTTCATCCCTCACACCCCTCAATCCCTAATAACCATTAATCTTTCTACTGTATCTATAGATTTTCCTTTTTCATGATGTTATATAGTTGGGATCATACACTATGTAGCTACATTAGTCAGAATTCTCTAGAGAAACTATATTATTATGATACATAAATATATGTTATACATATTTGTAATACACAAGTATATATGTAAATATGCACCATATATGTATGTATATATATACATTATATATGTATACATGTATATATATATGTATACACACACACACACACACACACACACACACACACACACATATATATATATATATATATATATATATATATATATATATAATGGCTGTCTGCAATGAAGAGCTGAGGAAAACAACTTTTCAGCTAAAGAAGTTGAAGTCTCAGAACAAGTGGGACCAGTGATCCAACTCCATTCCTAGACTCAAGACCTGGAAGCCCCCTGGAGGAGAAGCTGGAATCAGAAGTACTTGGTGATGACAACTGTAAAAAATGCACCTGCTCAAAAAAAAAAAAAAAAAAAAAAGGAGCTTGTACAAGATTACAGGCTTCCTTTTTCCCCACTTTTATTTCAGCTGGGCCCTCAGTCTGTTGGATAGTGCTGCCCATATTCAGGATAGGTCTTCCCATCATGGTTTGCTGACCCACATGTCAATCATCCCTGGAAACATCCTTGAAGACACATCTAGTTTGCTTTACTAACCTAAGCATCTCCCAATCCAATCAAGTGGACAGTCAAGACTGAGCATCACAATAGCCTTTTCAGATTAGTTTCTTTTACTTACTGAAATTTGTTTAAAAATTCTCTATGCTTTTTTTTTATGTCATGAAGCTCCCATCTTCTTAGTGATGGATAATATCCAATTGTTGTAATGTTATCACATTTTTATTTCTTCATTCACCTACAAGGAACATCTCAGTTGCTTCTAAGTTTTGACAATTACAAATAAAGTTTCTATAACCATCTGTATGCAGGTGTTTGTGTGGAGATAAATTTTTATCTTCCTTGGGTAAACACCAAGGAATATGATTATGAGATTTCATGGTAAAAAAAATACATATAGTTTGTAAGAAATTACCAAATTGTCTTCTGAAGTAGCTGTATGTTAGGATGGAATGGCAACTTCTAAACTCCTTACCCACTGGACCAGAAGTTGGAAGTTTGCAACCTTCTTTTTAACATAGAACAAGAGCATAAAATTGTCACTTGAGGAAAACACCCACTTATCTACAGGCCAGCAGTTCTTTCAGATGCATTGTACATTTTTCTGTTAAAATATTATTAATTTTTTTAATTTAATAACATTTATTTATTTTTTTCCATTCAATTTGTGAGTGAAAAGTTGCACAGATGGCTTTATTTCTGGAGGATGGCATTTTCAGTGAGTTTTTTCTGTATCACTTATTTTTAAAAACCATATGTGTGTCAGTCTTATGAGAACAAATACTCTTAAGAGAAATAAATCAGTTAGATTTGTGGGCCCTTAGGATAAAGAGTCACAAGGATAATTTTAAGTTTCTGCTTGTAGTGCGAAGATTATAGCATTAGTTCAAAAATGGCACCCTCAGAACAGAGTTAGGGTTTCTGCTTCTTTGTTCATTGTCATCTTTCAGCCACAGCATACTACTATCATGGAGGTCTTACAAGGTCCTCGACTAGAGTCAAGATTCCTTCAGGTGGAAACCATTTTACATGCATGATTTTATTCTTTTCCAAAACAGCAACAGAACATTTATTATTATAAAACTCTTCTTATTTCAAATATGTATCAATAAAATAAGGCAATGAATATGCATGTATTTCCATCTTATAAAGTCTTAGCATTTTTGCCTTATTTGCTTTGGATCTTCTTTTCTTAAAGGAACTTCCATGTTTTGAATACAATTGCAGACCTGTGTGAGCCACTTCCTGAACTTATTAATATATCTTGCTTCTAGAATTAGACCCTATTTGTTATGCCCTGACTAAATTTTTTTTAGAAATAACATCCTTACAGGATCAAAGTATTTTTCCAATGCTCTTGCATTTTATTTCTGATTTGACAAATTTATTTATTTAAATACTTTTAATTAGGAATTAATTTTTAAAGTTTTACACAAAATTTGTAACTATTTATGGCATGATAATACATGTTTACAATGTGTAATGATCAAATCAAGTAGTTTTTTGAACCGTCTAAAATACATTGAAATTGTTTGATCTCTTCCTACTCTTGGTAAAGAAGCAATTTGTCAGTTATGGATTGTGACATATGGCAGTATCTGTTGTAAACACTGACAATACCAGAGAGACTAATACTTGAGTTCAACCTTGAAAAACCCCACTGTTTCTATTAAAATTCAAAATTCTCCATTAAGCATTAAAAACATTAATTCCCTGTTTTATAGTAAGCAGGAAAACAATGAATTTCATTTGAGAAGATAAGGGAGCTAAGACATATTCACAGGGCTTAACTGTCCTATAGGATCACATCACTTTTACTTCTGAAAAAAGAAGTCCCACTCCTGAGAAGAAAGCAGGTGATGACATCTGTCTTGGTTAATAACGTATAAAAAATGAAACTAAGCAGCAATGACTGTTTTATGGACACTAAACGCACTAGGCCACAAGTGACTTGAAAAAGTTAGAAATCTGTCTCAGTTTAGAAGGGCACCATCTCCATCTTAATGCTAACCGATTTAAACCAAGGGAGCCTAAAAGATTTAGAGAACCGTGCAAACACGAGTGGACCAAATAATCAATAATCTGCCTTGCCTTGATTAGAATCTGATTGGCGCCCCATTAAAACTTAAAGTTGAAAGTTCAGAAGAGTACTTAGGAAGATCCAGCTCTCTCCATGGTCTGAAACATCTCTTGACCCAAGTGCAGAGGGTAAGTGAAGGAAATCCATCCGAGGATTTAATAAGCGAATGACCAGAGGGATGTTGAGTGAAATTCAAAGCACCGAACATCAAGAAATGGAGAAAAAGAATAAAACCCTGACTCTTCCTGAAAGAAAGATCAGGAATATATGGACAGAAAATGCCAAGGTTCTGAGTTACAGGGACTGGCTTGTAGTTAAATCAGAAAAGGAAGATGAATTAATAAGAGCTCTGTAACTTGTATTTATATGATGTCTTTCCCTGAGAAGTTCATAGTACTTTATGGATAACATCTAATTAAACTTTACAACGTGTCTGGAAGTGAGGAATCAAGTGTTATTGCCCCTGTTTTTCAGAAAGGAAACAGCATTATTCTGTGAATTGGCTCACATTGTTAGGGGCACATAAGGAAGTGGGATTTAAATCTGTCTTTTCTATCAGTACTGTATCCATTGTCCTTTCCTAATACAAACACCAAGAATTCTAATGGTATTGTTATAAGAAATCTGGATGAATCATTTTTCTCATTTACTGAATGCTCTTCCCCAAATGGATAACTTCCCTTTACATGTGAGAAACACTCTAATTCTAAAAATAACTATCTCCTACATCAGTAGGAGAAAAGAATTTTCACCTCAGAGGAGGGGTAATTGAGACTCAGAGAGTTTGGTGAATCATCCACTTTCACCTCATAAGTAGCAGAGTCAGGTTATAAAACAGTTCTTCTCTACCCTTACACTCATATGTTGTCAGACACAGTGATGTGAACCTGTAATCCCAGCAAGTTGGGAGGCTGAGGCAGGAAGATTGCAAGTTCTAGGCCAGACTGAGAAACTTAGCAAGACCCTTAGCAACTTAGCAAGCCTGTCTCAAAATAAACAATATATATAAACAGATACAAAGGCCTGGGGAATGTAGCTCAGCGATAAAGTGTGCCTGGGTTCAATCCAAACCAAACTAAACCAGACCAAACAAAATCCCAAACCAGAACCAACCGACCCAACAACAACAACAACAAACATCTGAGCTAAACTAAGTTAAACTAAACTAAACTTAACCCAATCGAACTCACCAAACCCAACACTTATATGCCTGATTGCAGTATGGGAAGTGTTGGGATAGGATGGGATTTCCACCATTCATATTTAAAAATTGAAAGTGCAGAGTGGGCTAAAATACATTGATTAAGCACTCTCTTTAACATGAGTTGGCCCTTGGATATCTCTCCAGAACATCCCTTCCACTCCAACTAACCTGAATGACTTTTAGTTATCTATTGCACTATGCAGTGAAGACTTCAACACTCTGAAATCTGAATTTCTTTCCACTCCAACACTCTACATATCCTTTGATCTGCAGAACTACTTATTATCCCTACGCTTCAACTTAGGAGTCATTTCTTCTTGTGAACATTCTTTAATTCCCACAAATAGGTGAGGGGGCTGTTCCATGTTTTCTTCAAGCCTTTGGCCATTAACATTGCAGCAATTTTTACTTTGCATTTGTAATGTCTTTTTACTTGTAAATTTCACATTAGAATGACCATTTCCATTTGTCTACCACTGCAAATTGGCAACATAAATTCACATCAAATAAATGAATCCTGAGACTCAATTATTTACATTATTCACTCTTTTCAGCCTGCCTCTGGACCTTCTTCCCTGGTCTAGAGCATCTTCTCTCTATATGAGAAGTTTGGAATAGTCTCTTCTATTCTAAGCTACAAAGTAGAGATACCAGGTATGCCAATGGAGCTACCATGCCCTTATAAGAAATCTAGGTAATCTATGGAGTGCCTTGTGCCTGGATTTTTTGGCAACCCCATTAGTCCACTGGCATCCCCCACTTCTGTCAACTCCTCTATGGACACTGAGTGAGTCAACCCAGTATCACTGTTTGTGTTGCCTGAATGGTTCCCCATTTGTCTAATTTACATTTTCCCTATGTGTTTTCAGAAGTTCCTTCATAGGATTCATAGAGAATTGGACTCTCTCACTCTTTGTACTGTGTTATTCATCACAACTTCACCCAGTCGGACTAGCTGAAGACCTAGAATGTTACCTGGAATGGTTGACATTTATCTTTCATTGTTGCAGCCACTTGCCCCTCAACCCCATGTCCAGGCTGTTGTTTCTACTCTAATTTTACTGTTTCTTCTGGCTGGCTTCCTATTAAAGACTCTTTCTGTGAAATCTCCTTTTAAATAAGGACTTGAACGACCACCGGCCACTCCCCCTCCCTCTTGAATGCATCCTATTTCAGCAGGTTCTGCTCTATCCTTATCTTCTACTGAGAGGATTAATCCAGCCTCAATTTGGAAGTCAAGGCTTACTTTGGATAAACTGCATGAACAGAATACAGAATGTACAGCAAACAAGTAGTTCTATGTATACAGACAGATAGCTGGGGTTGTGGTCATTGTTGAAGTCCAGGGTGAGGACAACAGATTGAACAATGAATCATGGCCCCTTTCCTTGACTGATGTGTCATTCCCTAGTAATCACAACAGCCAAAGCTAAAGAAAATTTTCATTTGGGGGAAAAAGAAAATCCCCAAGAACTCAGCAGCCACAGTCTTAATAAAGTATATTTAACAACATGTAGTTTTTACATAATGTGTTAGCATTATTCATACGGAGAGAAAGGCTACAAAAGCAGAGGCAAAAGGAAATGAATATTTAAAAGAAGCTTTCCTCAACATATAAAATAAAATAATGAATGTTAAAACATTTTATTGTCTTTCTCTTTTGTAATTTTAAAAATGTCATTATCTCCTCTTAATAACTGTGTTAGTCTATTCCTTCAACAACAATTTACTGAGTCCCTACTATGTGTTTGGAATATCTTTAATGCTGTATAAATATCAAACTCTTAAAAAAGTAAGTGAACCTAAATATTTATAAAGTTATCCTTTGCAGAGTAAAATTCTTAACCAAATCACCAAGTGGCTGTAAGTTATGCTACTTTTATATTTCTATGAAACTCACCTAAATATTCTGTTGCCCAAACACATCCTTCCTAATATTCTATGACATTCTTTTCTTTCTCTTTTATTAGTGATAACCCCATTGCAGGATACTATTTTAGTCAGCATTTTTTTTTTTTTTTTGCTGCTGTGACTAAAGACCCAACCAGAAAAACTGTAGAGGAGGAAAAGTTTATTCAAGGGCTCACGGATTCAGAGGTCTCAGTCCATAGACAGCCTGTTACATTCCTCTGGGCTCAAGGTGAGGCTGAACATCATAGTGGGAGAGTGTGGCAGAGGTAAGCAGCTCACATGATGGTCAGAAAGAAGAGAGAGAGCTGTCCACATTCCAGATACAAATATGTAACCCAATGCCACACCCTCCAAAGCCCCACCTCCTCCAGCCACACCCCACCTGTCTTTAGTTACCACTCAATTAATCCCATCAGGTGGTTAATTCACTGATTGGGTTTAAAGTTCTCATAACCCGATCCTTCCTCCTCCAGCCTTCTTGCATTGTCTCACACATGAGCTTTTGGGAGACACCTAATATTCAAATCAAAACAGACACTAACACATGTTGCAAAACATTCCTTTTGAAGTCAGAAATATGTGAGGTGGAATGGAGTGGGGATACAAGTGTTTTTCCAACAGATGGCAGGGAGATCCTCTTAGACAGTCCAAAAATCAGATAATAATCAAGAGCTCTTACTAGAAGAAAGACCCACTTGAAAAGTACACTATGCAAAATAGCAGGCTTCTGAAAACAGAAATTGAGTTTTGTGTTGCAAAGTGTTGAAGTATTTAGAAAAAAACTCAGAATTAGACTTCCTCTGCAGTGCTCAGAAAAAGGATGGCTTTCCTTCCACATATGATTTGTTGGAAACCAAATCCAAGGAGATTTTATAGCCTTTTAGTACTCATAAGCCCTTTCATTTTATCCTTGTTTTATGGCCCTCCTTGCTGAGCCCATAATGCCCAGGGGAGATCTGCCAAGACACCTGAATTCATCTATCCCATTTGTGCCTGTTGACAGGGATCCATTCAGTTGTCAGCTGCCACTTCTGCATGAAGGAGAAGCCCATGACTTCTGAAAATCAGACATCACTAGGCAATGTGAACAGGCTGCAGAGCCAAAGACCTGGAATCAAATCTACAGAATGTTTACCTACCTCTGATTACATAATTCTATGAGATTTGGTTGTCTCTTTTGCAAAATGGGAAGATAATAACATGCACATCGCAGATTGCTACAGGGACTGAGGCAGCACATAATCTGTGTCTCACTCTTCCCAGCTGTGCACCTCTACATTGGATTCTGTAAAATGGAGCTAATAATGGCACCTGCTTCCCCGGGTTATTGTGAGCATTTAAGTGAGTTATTAAATGTAAAGTTCTTAGAATAACACCTGGCTCAGATTCCCATAAATATTACTCTTCTTGTGAGTGGTAGCAGAATGTCTTTAACACAGCATCTGTCTCAAAAGGGTTGTATGTGTGCGTGTTCATGCACACATATGTGCACATGCATACATACATAGCCATCCTATACTCCTGTATTTTGGGTAAGGACTTTTAATTTAGTTTAGGTTGTTTTTCTTGTTTATAAAATTATATAATGATTAGCACATTGCAGAACTCATATCTCCTAGAATGACCTGATTTAGAAAGGTAAGTTCCAGTTTGGTTTATGGTACCTGTACATCATGGAACCCAGCCCATGTGAGTCACAATATTCATTAACCCTCAAAATTACTCAAGCATCTTGTTTTGCTTTGAATCAGTAGCCGTGAGTTTTGCTATTTCTGGACTGTTGACAGCAAATTGAACTTTCACATAAACTAGAAAGACAGTCACCTCTACCAGTAGGGTTACAAAGTACTGAAAGTCTCCTTAATCTATTTTGAAATGGCCACAATAGTCATGTTCAGAGCCATAATATTAGGTTAATGAGAAAATATATTAGCTGGGATAGGATGGAGAGATACAGCTCATAAGGATATCAGTCAATTTTTGGCAAAGTTCCTGCCTTAGAGTGGCTCTCCCTTAGCTCCCAGAGACTGGAACACAGGGGAGCTAAATTTTCAAAGAAAGGAGAGGTTCATGTTTTCACCAGAAAGAGAAGACTTAGGTGCAGTACTGAATTGCTTGAGAGGGCATGCACAGGAACATGAAGGACCTATTGACAGTGGAGAACATAAAATACATGCAGAAAAGTGTCATCAAAGACATCTTTTGAAACCTCACTGTGCCCTAAACTTTTGAAACCTCACTTTGGCCTAACTAGTAGTCATGTTAAGTCATAGATAATCTATTCAGATGGGACTGGCTGACATGAAATTCTGCATTCCAGTTTCAGCAAGTGAACACAGGAAACTTAGTCAATCTTGATGAAACTGGAACCCTTCTCCTGATTTTACCCAGTGTGACTCTGGGTGATTCTTCAATGGTTTTTATAAATACTAACATTAGCCATCTAGGAAAGAGAACAAGAAAAGCTAAAGAAAGCAAATGATAGTATGTGAGTAGACTCAAATCCTTATTGGGTTTCATCACCTACTTCCAGCCCTTCAGTCTTTGTGAGAGTAGAGTTTGAATGTGAGAAACTCTGCTTGGGCTGGAATGAATACAGAGTACGTAGGCAACTGTCTAACATTCGACTTTTCTGGTTTGCTCACATTTGTTGGGTTTTGACACATTACATGCGATGGGTGATGTGCTTTTACAAACCTCATTTGTTTTTTATCCTGACAATAGGCCTGGGACTGGCAGACAGTGAACTGACTTTCCTGAGGTTACACTGTACTGTGTCCCTGATATGCCTGACCATAAAGGCCTTGATCTTCTGTTTCAATTATAGTTGAGGTCATTTCCTAGGTGTGGAGAGTGAATCTGGAATTAAGAGTTGAGATAATGACAAAACTGGAAGAATTATTATGGAGTCCTAGTACGTTGACTGAGACAGTGAACTAGGAACACTTAGTTGAAATTAGCATAGAGTTTTGGCTATACTGTTCCATGGAGAAAATAGTTGGTACAGGACTAAAGATTAAGGATTTGTACAGAAACATGATGCTGTGAACTGAATTGTGTTCCCTTCCCTCCCCGCACCAAGTTTACATGTTCATGCTCTAATGCCCAATATGACCATATTTGGAGATAGAGCCTGTAAAGAGGTAATTGGGTTAAATGCGATCATAAAGGTGAAGCTCTAATATGATAGGACTGGTGTCCAGAAAGTGAAGAGTTCTCCCCCCACCTTGTGAGGACCTAGTAAGAAGATGGCCATCTACAAGTAAAAAGAGAGCACTTGGTCAGAAAAGAATTGACTAGTACCTTGATTTGAACTTCCCAGCCTCCAGAACTATGAGAAATTAATTTCTAAGTCAGTTGGTAGTATTTTTTTTTTATAGCTACTTGAGCAGATGAAGACATTTGAGGCCAAGGCGAACTTCTTAAACAAAGAAAATAGGTAATTTTCCAGGAACTGGACATTCTTTAAATATAAAGGAATGAGCTGGGCGTGGTGTCTCAATGGCTCCAGAAGCCTGGGATTACAGGAAGAGGAGTGCAAGTTCAAAGCCAGCCTTAGCATCTTAGAGAGGCCCTGAGCAACTTAATGAAATTATCTCAAAATAAAAAATAAAAAGGGCTGGGGTTGTGGCTTAGTGGTTAAGCACCCCTGGGATCAATTCCTGCAAACAAACAAACAATCAATCAAACAAACAAATAAATAAAATGAATAAGATAGAAGTTCAGCAGGTTGTGGCTAGAGGTACAGGGGATTATGAGTGAAACAGGGATTCCAGGTTTGCCTTCACCAGTGAGTAACTTTATTGGCACAGTGACTGGTGCAGAGGTCAAAATGTCAGCTGAACTGTCAGTATAGATATATTGAACTTGCTGAGAATGATGAGAGAAGAGGAAACACAAGTGAGAAACTAAAGATGTTGCCTCATATTTCTCTCATATATTTCACTAGCTCTAAGGAAAAGATATTATTTTCTCCAAGAAGGGATGTGATGGTGGAGGCATATGGGATTCTACATTGCTAGTTATTTAGGTTTACATGATAACCACAGCCAAACTTATGCCTATTAAATAAATTGCCATCATCTTCTTCGAGTCTGATGGGAACAAAAGGTGGCATTATTTATATAGTCACCTTTGGGGCAGATCTAATGTCTTAGTTATCTTTTATAAACCTGACACCTAATTTTTAGTTATTTATTATAAATGAAAATTGTTCACTCAAACCCTGTAACTTTTAAGATTTGGGGCTAATGAATAGTATATTTTTATTTTTGGAACCAACTGAACTTTGCCTCCTTCATCATAATTCAATTATAGATTTATAATCATTTACTTAGAAAATATGCATTTTTGTATTTGCATTCAAAAACGTATGCACAGAAACTAAAAGATGTTACATAAAAATATTAATAGGATAAGGATGATGGACTATTATGTTTTATTTTTCTTTAACACTATTGAGATTTCCTTTTTTATTTTACCTAATGGTAATGTGTTATTTTTATAGAAAGGCAAAAATTATACATAATATATAATAACTATGTAAATAAAGTCATACATTTCTTTTCATCCAAACTCATTTTGTCTTGCAAAGGGTACTATTAAGCATTAAGATATTGTTCTAGGAAGAGGACTTAGAACCTATTTAGAGCAGTTGCTGGATTAATAACTGCTCCTTCAGGGCAAGATTGCTTGTGTGAAGAGTAAACAATAAATCTTTTGTCACTTGGTGTACGGCGCCTCATTTGGAAACAGGAATGCTTGAAATGACACACCCTGACAAGCAGATGAAATACCTGAGTTATGCACGTCTGACATGAAGATGATGCATCATCTCCCTCAATTAGGCACCAGCTCAAATCTGCTAACTTAGGTAATTAGCACTACATCCAAACCCATGTTTTGCAGTGTGGTGGGTTGAATTGTGTCTCCCCCACCCCCAATATACTGAAGTCCTAACCCCTGGTACTTGTGAGGTAACCTTATTATCTTTTCAGATGTAATCAAGTTAAGATGAGGTCATTAGAATGAATTCTAATCCAATATGATTAGCTTCCTTATTAGAAGAGGAGAGACAAAAAGACACAGATATATGAGGGGGAAATGCTCTGTGGTGAAGGAGACAGAGATGGAAGTGTGCAGCTGCAAGCCCAGGATCACTAAGGATCCCTGGAAATCTACCAGGAGTAAGGAAAGAGGCCAGGAAGGATTTTCTCCTACAGATTTCAGAGGGAGCATGGTCCTCCAAGATCACGATTTTGGACCTCTACCCTCTGGAACTCTGAGACAACAATTTTGTTATTTTAAGCCGACCATTTGTGATGTTTTGTTATGGCAGTTTTGGGAAATTATTACTCTCAGAAATTGCAATTGCTTGTTTAATGCCTCATGCATTCATTTAGTAAAGTTTGTTATTTATCTATGCTCAAAACTTTGATGCTGCTAGGAGTGGTGGTGCATGCCTGTAATCCTTACTGCTTGGGAGGCTTAGGCAGGAGAATCTCAAGTTCAAAGCCATCCTCAGGAAAAGCAATGGGCTAAGCAATTGAATGGGACCCTGTCTCTAAATAAAATACAAAATTGAATGGGACCCTGTCTCTAAATAAAATACAAAATAGGGCTTCGGATGTGTCTCAGTGGTTGAGTGCCCCTAAGTTCAATACCCAGTACCATAAAAAACAAACAACAAAAAACTTTGATGCTTGCAAAGGTGTTTAGGTGAGCTGGTAATCTGCTATAGAAATTATTAGCATTGCTGCAAGTTTCTATGTAGGTTTATGTATTTGGAGTAAAATAAGGGTAGCCAATAAACAAGTGACATTGACTGGAAGAAAACTTCCTTAATCAAAATCAAACTTCCTCAATTAAAATCATATGGCCAGAATATATTAAAGAAAGAAGTTGAATTCATAGAATAAGGAAACAAAGAATTTGGAGAGAAACACCTCTGGACTAGGTGAGGAAGAGTTTGATTAATGGCATATATTGTGTTAAAGAAAGGATTTAAAGTTACCACTGGGACAAAGGTGGTGGATGGGTTCCATTTTCAAGCATGATTCCTTTTCAATGGTTAGTTGCTACCAGGAATATTGTATAGAGTAGGATACTATAGAAGAATTTGGAGCAGGAAGGAAAAAGTGCTGGGATTGATTGCTAATGTCTTCCACAAATTTAGTTGGGAATGTGACAATAGAGATCTAACCCATTTGAACTTTGTCATGAGGTACTTTAGCAACTAAATGATCTCTGTCACATAGTCAAAACTCCAACACACTCTGAAGCTCCTCGCAGAACTTGAAACCATTCAAGCCCAAGGACTTTTTACAACTATCATACAGTAAATAAGAGAAATTGTTAAACAGCATCTCTTCATTTTTCTAAGGGAAATTAAATATCTAAGGATCATTTCTTACTGCTTGCCTTGATATTTGAGTTTATTTAGATTATGCTCATTTTTTAAAAAATGAAGGATAATAGACTAATGTTAATAATTGTTGGCATTGGCTATTTTACTGACTTTATTTTAAGGAACATCATGCAGATGTTCCTTAAAAAAATTTCTTAAAAAATTATTTTTGATATAGTTAACCATGATTATGAGAAGCCAGGCTATTTGGAACAAAAGGTTGTGGTTTATTTGCTACTTTAATTATGATACTGAGCAGGAGGGAAAAAAATGGCCTCTTGATGGGGCCCTGAAAATTTAGACCCCAATATGGAAAACCATAGTGAGAATGAACTCCAGAATGCTGGGCTGAGTGGAGTTAAGAACAAGGATTGAGGATCACATGTTACCTTGGAGGCATACAGTCTCCCATTTCTCGGATGCTGCACAATGGCATGTTTTTCTGGGGTCTGGTGGAAGTGCTGTGGTTTGTGCTCCAGGTTGGAGTCCTTCTCAACTCCCCTTCTTTGCTCTCTTTTTTATGAGTTAAGATTCAAAGTAGCTTTATCAGTAGGATTATAAGTGTCAGATATTTATAATAATGAATGGAAAAAAAAAACCAATTAACCAATTCATGAAGAGTATGAGACATGTGTAGATTTTTAACCTCTCCAATTTCAGGGAAGTTTCCCAAGTCTTAAATAGTCATTTCCAAACAAAATAGAAAGCTTTCAGGGACAGTTTGGAAAAGTTTGGTGGATTGTATTTCTTCTGAAAGATTTAAGTCATTTTCTTCCATGCTTGTCTCTGCGGATGGTTTAGAATTTCTCTTGCATTGGTGTGTGACTTGGAATTGTGACTTCTGTTAGCCAATGGTACATGAGTAGAAGTGACACATGACATTTTTGTGTACAGGCTCTAAGATCCATCGTTATCTGTGCCACTCTTCTTTTTCTTCTGCCTGGAGATAGACATACCTCAAATAGTGATGTTTTCAGATTTTTGTTCCCCCAAAACTGCTGCCAACATATAACATGAGAAATTAGTGTTTGTTGTTCAAATTGTGGGTTTGTTTGTATCACAACCTAGCAAAAACTGACCAGAACATCATTCCAAAAAGGTACACACCAGCTGAGGTAGGGATGGACTATCTCTCCTGGGATATCAGAAATCTAGAAAGAAAAAAAATACCAGAAGTTCAAACATGGGAATTAGGGCCCAAATCATTGATCCCAAGGATGAACACACTGCACTGGAATAGCAATCTTAAGGCTCCATGCAGATCTCAAACTAGGAAAGTAGCTAATATGGGAAAGGACAGGTAGACACAACTTCTAATACCATTTATAAGAGATGAATACCGGACCTATCTCTCTCTCTCTCTCTCTCTGTGTGTGTGTGTGTGTGTGTGTGTGTGTGTGTGTGAGAGAGAGAGAGAGAGAGAGAGAGAGAGAGAGAAACAAGCTTGTATAAATGGATTACAGAATAATTTAAGACTGGACTGGTCCAGCAATGGCTTTTCTCCCAAAGAAGTTGAAGTTCAAGAATCTAATCATTGAATTAGGTGATGAATGGGGCAGTGGTTTTACCTAGAGAATGAAGGGACCTAGTTATTGAAGACTATAAATGTGAAGGGAGTCAGAGAAGAAATGCCTTAGAAAGGAATGATGAGAAAGGAACTGATCTGTAGGGGAAAAGGGCATCAAGGTAAGTATTTTGCCAGTGGGAAATGAAAATTAGACATGAACCATATCTTTGAGTAACTAGAATACCAAGGTCTGAGCAGAACTAGGAGAAAACTGGGTCAGTATTAAATCAGGGAGGTATTATTTCCCTCCAGGAGGCTGCTAGGAGCCTGGAGCCAGCCAGAAGCTGCAGGTAGAATATAAGTGGTGTTATTTGTATAGGGTTTGAGTGGAAATACCATGTTCTGACATTATAAGATAGGTTAAAGGAGCAGGCCAATGATTTTCTCAAATTTTAAACAGGAATAATGAATCAAACTAGGTTAAAAAAATCTTTCTCTAATTTCAGACAAACTTTCCAAAGTTATGGGGGTTCAGAGTGCATAATGTAAGATGACTGGTGGAAAAAAATTATTTTTATTTAGTCTACAGATTTATATGCCTAAATAATGTGTTCTGATATGCCCCGTTAAGTAAATGATCTGATTTTTTTTGATAACATGACTTTGTTTCTTTGTATTTCAGCATCAATAGAACTGCACTCTGGGCTAGTCTCGGTTGAAGTTACTTTAAACTCTTACATGAAGGCTCCATCATTTTCAAAGAAAATGGGCTGGAGGAGATTGCCATTTGTCTCAATATTCCTTTTCCCTTTCATCTTTTTGTAACTAATTTTCCAATTTTTAGCCAAGCATGTGGCCACCTAAAACAAAAGATATATTTCCCAGACTTTCTATGGGATTGCTGAAGTCATATGACCTGTGGGAGGCATGTGAATGGGAGGTTATAAGTTTCATATGCAGGAAAGGACATTCACCCTGTTCCCCCTGCCCCTCTCTACGTTTTTTTTTTTTTTTCTTTTTTTTTTTTTTGGTGTGTGTGTGTGTGGCTGCATTGGGGATTGAACTGACTGTCTTGTGCTTGCTAGACACTGTAGCACTATAACACTGAGCTACATGCCCAGCCAAACTCTTCCCAGTTTTTGCTGGCTGGACTACGAACAAAGTGATGAGCCATCTTGGATCTCCTTAGGGCAACACTCTAGTGATGGGGAGGAAATATAACTAAATGGCTGAACCCATAGTCTAACTGATAAAAAAAAAACTGTATATAAATGTTTCAGGGAGTCTCCAGAAGGTTGAAGCATGGGGCTGAATGAATTAATCAATATTGGAAAAGATGTTTCCTAGGAGTAGAAGATACACAACTAGGGACTGAGTTGTCTTTATCACTGAGGAGTGGGCAGAAGGAAGGCAGTAAAAGGTGCAGAGTAAGAATGTGTTTTCTTCTGTTGACTTCCTTTCTGCTATAACCAGACTCCATTCCTGGGCATCAGTACAGATCCAGTATCTGAACTTACAAAGCATCTAGACTTTGCTTCTCCTTACCAAGCTTCCCATTTCTTTACATTGATTGGGGCCATGGATATTCACCCAAACTTCCCTACTTTTTTATTATAATTGCTTCCATCACAAGATAAAAATTTTGATCCAATACAAAGAGTTCTGTCTCTTTCCCCTCCTCATCTAGTTGATTCCTCATTACTCATCAGGTGTTAGCTTAATCTTCCACATGGAAGTCTTTGCTGATTAAGGCTAGACTCCTGCTATTTGCTCTCATAGTGAATTCCCTTATAGAGCATGAATTATACTTTATTTGAAATGGTTCACTTCATAAGTCTGGATTCTCCAAGAGGAATTCCATGGAGCACAGGCTGTGTCTACTTTGCTAACTATTGAATTCCCTGTACCTACTACTTGTATGTTTGTGAACATTGGTGAAATGGATTATTGGAGAGATCAGATAACTGGTTGGGAAGAAAGTGAGGTCTAATCTCCTTTTAAGTTCTGTTAAGCACTTTCTTGTCATGCCCTACCCAGGAGTGATCTCCTGAAAACAGACTTTGAACCTATCTTTCCTCTTGCCTTCCTATAGAGAATTTTATCTCATGTACTGTTCCCTCAGATGTTTGATTTATATCAATATAATGGATATATAAGGCAATTTAGATGCTACTGATCTTATGATCATTAGATTGTTTTTCCAACTTTTTTAAAATTTAAACTGAAAATATTGTATATATTTATTATGTACAACAATGTTTTGACATGTGTATGCATTGTGGAAAGTCTAAATCAAGCTAATCAACATCACTATTACCTACATACTTGTCACTGATTTTGTGGTCAGTTTAAAAATTTTAGTGAATTGCTGGATAGTGAAATAGATGATCTGAAAAAAAATCAAGACTTACAGATAGATTTCTGTTATTGGCAGTAGTAAATAGCACCATTATCTTTCATTTTTCTCTCCTAGAAATGTGATTTTCAATGTTTTCATAAGAGGCTACTTTGATTCTTTGCATAAGTATTGAGGAAGTAAAGGTTTGAAGTACTGCTAGAGTCACCCCCTTGGCTCTGATGAATGCTGTTGTTCATTTAGCAAGTTTGGAAGTGGGGAGCATCTCTTTCAAGCATGAGTCCTGCAGTCTTACTTGTATCTTTCTTCATATTCTTCCAGTTGTCTGAAATGGTATCTCCACTCACCTACACTGTAAGTTACTTTAGAAGCTGTGAGCAGAACATGGTAGAGCCACCATCAGCATGGATCTTTGAACAACTTTCTATAGTAGAACATCTACTTCCTTTCCTGTCCCTGACATATTGAGAAAAAAATTCTCCATGAGTCTCTCCTATTTATGCCTATTTTCCACATTTGTGCCAGACTATATATATATTTTTTAAATTAACTTTTTTTTGAGATTATAGATACACATGCAGTTGGAAGAAATAATACAGAGAGATGCTATATATCCTTTACTCATTTGTCCCCGATGGTAAAAATGTATAAAAACTATAGTACATTATCATGACCAACATATTGACATTGATAAAGTCTACTAATCTCACTCAGGTTTTCCAAGTTTTACTGTACTCATTTGTGAATGTGTGTGGGTGTTTGCATGTGTACAATTTCATAGTTCTATGGAATTTTGTCACATTTGTAGGTTTGTGTATCCTTCACTGTGTCAAGATACAGAAGCAGTTTCATAATCACAGAAATACCTCATAATGTTTTTGTAGTCCCATATACATTTAGAAACCAACATGTTCTTGATCTTTGTCATTTCAATAATGTTACATAGAAAGCAGTCACACACTACATAACCTTTTGGGATTAACTCTTTGGAATCAGCATCATCTTTTTGAGATTAATTCAAGTTGTTGCATGTATAAATCATCTATTTCTTTTTATTGCTGAGGAGTATTCTATGGTATGGATATATATCTGTTTGACACTCGCCCACTGAAGAATATATGAGTTTTTTTGCTACTACAAACAAAGCTGCTTTGCACATTTATGAACAGTTCTTTGTGTAAATGTGTGTTCATTTCTCTAGACTATATGCCTAACAATGCAATTGCTGGGTCATATGGTAATTACATATTTAGTTTTATAAGAAATTGCCATACTCAATGTCAGAGTGACTGAACTACTTTGTATTTCTCCAAGCAGTTCATGACTGACCCAGTTTCTTTGCATCACTGTCAGCATTTGGTGATCCTGTTATTTTGTATATTAACCATTCTGACAGGTATGAAGTAATACCTCATTATGGCTTTAATTTGCATTTCCCTAATAGCTAATGATGCTGAACATCTTTTTATGTGCTATTTGCCATCTGTAGATCCTCTTCGGCAAATTTCACTTTGGATATTTTGCTCATTTTCTATTTGGATTATTATTATTATTATTACCATTGAGTTTTGAGAATTCTTTATGTACTCTGGGTACTAGTCCTTTGTTGAATATATGGTTTGAAACAATTTTCTACCTGAATATACAGCTTGTCTTACATTTTTTTTATATCTATGCTTTTTTTTTAAAAAACCAATGGCATTTTTTTTGAGAGAGAGAGAAAGAGAGAGAGAGAGAGAGAGAGAGAGAGAGAGAGAGAGAGAATTTTAATATTTTATTTTTTAGTTTTCAGCAGACACAACATCTTTGTTTGTATGTGGTGCTGAGGATCGAACCCGGGCCGCACGCATGCCGGGCAAGCGCGCTACCACTTGAGCCACATCCCTATCTATGCTTTTATAAAAACTTCCTAAAAGTTTATCTTCAATTAAATGAGGGACTTTCAAGCAGATCAGAGGGGAAGATATTTAAAACTTTTCTGTTTCAAATAAGCCAATTTTAAGAATATGATTTAAATAATATTACTCAAATTGTAGACATTATGTATTTCATTAACTAACTTCATTATATTACTTCCTCATTTGAAAATTTAAAATAATTTCCCATTATCTACAGGATAAATCTTTTATCCTTCAACCTAAACAACCCATGTTTTATGACATTTATTAGATTATATTTTTGCCATCTTCTCAACACACTATGGATGGGAATTTCCACACTCTTTATCTTTAGATATTTCATTGCCCTTGAAAATAGAACTTCTGTCCTTTTGCAGGGCATGGTGGCACACACCTGTAATCCCAGTGGCTTGGGAAGCTGAGGCAGGAGGATGGTGAGTTTAAAGCCAGCCTCAGCAAAAGCGAGGCATTAAGCAACTCAGTGAGACCCTATCTCTAAATAAAATACAAAACAGGACTGGGAATGTGTCTCAGTGGCTGAGTGCCCCTGAGTTCAATCCCCAGTACCAAAAAAAAAAAAAAAAAAAAAAAAAAAAGGGAAAAAGAAAGAAAGAGAACTTCTTTTCTCTCATTCATCCACTTATGCTTTAAGAATGAGTTCTAATGGCTCTATAGCGGGTGCTGGAAGGAGGAGGAAGGGAAGAGATTGAAGGGAGATGCTGGGTGGGAGTTTTTTTAATACATGAGAAAGCTGTAGGGCCTTAATAAAGTGGTGGCATAAGGTTGTTTCTTAGGTTGGTTTGTGTTGCTAAAACAGAATGCAGAGTGAGTAACCTATAAAAAAAGTAGAAATTCATTTTTCACTGTTGTGGATGCCAGGAAGCCCTAGATGAAGGCACCAGCAGGTTTCTGTTGGTAAGGGGCTAGTCTCTGCTTCTAAGATGGCAGTCCTAATGCTGCATCCTCAGGAGCAAAGGGTTGCTGTTCCAGGGGAAGAGCAGAGAGAGGGCTGAGCTTGCCCTTTAATAATAGCCCCGATCCCTCCAATGAGAGTGCAGCCCCAAGGCCTAATCACCTGTAGGGAACCCACCTCCTAATGTTGTTACAACGGCAATTAAATTTCAACATGAGTTTTGTAGAGGACAAACATCCAAACCAGCAATAAAACGGTGAACTAAAATAACTGACAGCCAAGCTGTGGGACTGTGAGAGACTATCAAGAAACTCCTTGAAAAACGAAATAAGGGTGTTGCTTTGAGAAAAAAAAAAAAAAAAAAAGTGAAAGTAAAAGTTTTTTTGCTTTCTCTCACCATGTCTTTGCCTTTCAGGGTCCTGAAGACTTCACATAAAACTAAGCCGTGGAGTCTGGCTGTCCACTGCTCCACAGCCTTTACCCACTACGGGGACACCTTAAATCTCTGCTTTTTTTTAGTCAGCTCCACTGACCCTGATGGCTGGCTCTGAGTAGGGTGTGGCGTGTTTTAAACTCACCTATCTTTCTTTCTTTCTCTTCTCCATGCTAGAAGTGGAGAGCACTGGTTTTGCTGCCCCCAGTTTACTAGGTCTATTAAAATTAGCTGGGTAGACTAACTTGACCTCTTGCAAATGAATAGTGAAAGGTGCCAACTCTCTTTACCCTCTGTCCTCTGTGCGTACAGCAACGTGTGGCCTATAAATGTGGGGATAATGGAGCTACAGATCCAAATCTCACTGTAATCCGAAAGTATCCTGTGGATGGCCCCCCTCCTCCCATCGACAGTTAACACAGAGAGTTATTACTGAGGCGTACTCCTTGATTCCAACAACCAGGGGCTATTCTAGCATCCTTAACTGGATAAATAATATATTTTATGATGCTTTTAGACAAAATTTTGTCTTTTCTATTTTTACTGCTTATTCTTTCCTCTTGCCCTCTTCCTAGTCTATACACCTTTCCCTTTAAGAGGAAACATAAGTCTGCCATTTAATAAAACCCCAATAACGATCCTTCTTGAAAGGACAAGGGCTAATAATCACTACCGTTTAACATTCTAGTCACATGATGGAGAAGGAGAATAAATCAGTTAAACAGCAAGATGCAGCACAACTAATTTTCATGTAAAAGGGGAATGATTGCTTTTTTTTTTTTTGAAAACCATTGTGATTTTTTAAAAGCTGTTAAAGCCCAAACATCCTTGTCTATCAGTTTATGAATTATTAATAAAAAAAAGAAGAAGAAAAAAAAGAGGCTTTCTTTTTCTAAATATCATCTGCTAAGCCACCATGGCCTGAAGAGGCTCACACTGATTCCTGATTTACATAGTCCCAGTTGGAAGTTAATGAAGACTGCTGAGCCACCTTTCAACATGCAGATAAACCTTCATGTATTTAAAAGCAGGGAATCTGTGCTTGTTCCTGGCAAATTATTCATCTAGGATCTGAAGTTTCTGACACCGCCTGCGTCAGATAAACTGTCACCCAAATTGCAAACTAATTAGTGATTCAAACATTTTCGAGCTGATTGATGACAGAATAATTTACGCTTGTTTCTCAGTTTCCAGCTGGCACGGGCTGCTGACTGGAGCCCTAATTAACGCGAGTACATCAGTCATGTTCTGCCAAGGCAGCACATACAATTAAAAGGCAGTTTAAATGGAATATCACATTAAAAAGGCTGGGAGATGCAAATGTGAGGAAACAGCGCTTTAGGAAGAAATGACAACAAAAACCCACAAACCAAAACAGAATGGAAAAAAGATTTTTTTTTTTTTTTTAATGGAGAAGTAAATTGTATTCTGCATTGAGTATTTAACAAAAAAAATAACCAAGAGAAGCCAGAATGGGCATTCTAAATATTTTTGTATTTAAGGAGTTTTATTGAGATGAGTGTTTACTGCTCTTTTTAGTAAAAACAGTTTGTCTAATTGCCTTTTAAATATGTCCTTGAAGAAGGGGGCTTCCTCTTCCTCCTGTGCAGGGTTAGGGCAGGTGGGATTCCAAACAGTCCTAATGGGTTGTTCTTGGGTTTGTGGGACCACTCTCAGTTCTGTCCTCTGGCCTGAGCTGACTTTGATCTACTCTATACCCCTGAAACTTAGAACTCTCTTGCATTATTTGTGTTACTCCTTTATAAAGTAGCCTTTACTTTTTTTAATATTTATTTTTTAGTTATGATGGACACAATATTTTATTTTTATGTGGTGCTTAGGATCGAAACCAGTGCCTCATGCATGCCAGGCGAGAATCTACATCTGATCCACAACCCCAGCTTATAACCTTTATTTTTTAGAGCAGTTTTAGGTCCACATACAGCCTCCCTCACTATTGACAGACTGTGACCTTTCTATCATCTTCATTGTTTTGTCTTTTCTAGAATGTCATATAGTTGGAGTCATACAGTATATAGTCTTTTCAGATTGGCTTCTTTCACTTAGTAACATGCATTTGAATTTCCTTCATGTCTTTTTGTGGTTTGATAGGCTCATTTATTTTTAGTGCTGAATAATATTTCATTTTCCGGAATGGAACATTGCAGTTTATTTCCTTATTTACCTACCAAAGAGCATCTTGTTTGCTTCCATGTTTTGGCAATTATGAATAAAGGTTCTATAAACATCTGTGAGCCAGTTTTGTGTGAGACTTACATTTTAACTTCTTTGGGTAAATGCCAAGAAGTATTACTGCTGGATCATTCCTTCATTATAGACATGTACACACTTTTCTCTGTCTTTGAGACCATAAGCTGCTTGAGGGCAAGGAACATATATCTTTATGCATTTTCTGTAGAGCATGGCATGATATTTTGCACGGAATACTAATACCACCATACTGTGTTATTATTTCTTGTTTACAAACTTTTCTATAGTTTCTCCTCCACCTCCTCTTCTCTCTTATATTTTTGATTATTTTATAAAAGTAGGGATCTCTATTCAGTATTCTCATAGTTATTACAATCCACACTGTGGGTACAATGATTCCTTGCTGTTTTTTGATAAGGAAAAAAACTCAGATGTTAAAGAATGGCTTAAGACCACATAGTGCGTGAATGAGCTGGGCCTCCCATGGACTGACTTGATTGCTTCTCCTAGGAGACTACAGACTTCTCTTAATGATGGTGTCATAAGATCCCAGAATTGATAAGTGGCAAAGCCAGGGTTGGAAATCCAACCTTTGGAGTTCAATCAACCCATTATTTATTAGCATTTTTACCAAACAGATATGGAACATATATTTTGTTCATGCGCAGGCTTTGATTGTAGAAGGAGTTCTTTCTGCAGCTTAGAAGCCTTTCATTTTACAAATAATTAGTGAGTCTTTTATTCTAGGCACAAAAGTTGGCTCTGGGGACAAGTCTAAAGCCATGCCCTATAAGCCTACAATCTAGAGAGGTAGATAGACATCAATCATATGTAAATACCCATGATTAATATGAGTTACAAGGTGAGAGGAGAGGAGTACAGCGACAGGGTAAAATGTGAGGGGGATTAATGTTTAGGAGAAATGCCACAAGAAGGTGACTATGTTGTAGAAACTTGACAAGGGTGTAGACTGAGGTAGGAGCAAACTTTAGCCATTGAGGCAGAATCTCTATCAGTTACATCTGTGTTCAGATGCAGTGGAAGAAAACCAGTGTTATGGAGAAGAAGGGAAGGAGCTTAATCATAGGTTAACATTTCAAAATATGTGAAAGTTGTGATTTTGTGAGGCATTAATCTCCTGGGAAGCAAGGAGGTACACACTTATTTGAGGTTCACAGATCATTTTCTTTCAAAAATTATAAGGCAATAATACACATCATAAGAATTAGCTTCTCTAGGTGGGCCCAGCCCTGAATGGAAAGGCAATGCAGGGTCTCCTGAATTTCAAGTGCCATGTGGCACATTCTGTCTAGTGCCTAAATGTGTACAGAAAGCCAAAAATCAGTGCACCTGTAAAGGGAAGTGACTAAGTATGATTTTCCTTTCCAGTATATATATGTATGCGTGTGTGTGTGTGTGTATGTACACACACATATACATGCACAGTCATGAATGGCTTAATGATGGGCATAGTTTTTGAGAAATGTGTCCCTAGGGAATTTTATCATTGTGAGAACAGAGTGCACTTATACAATCTAAGGCAGCTACGGTGCCACTAGATGTAATCTTACAGGGCCTCTATTATATATGTGGCTCATCATTGACCAAATAAAAAATTATTACATGATGATTAACAAGTTGAACGGACTACTGGGTGGCAACTGCAGTCAGGTGGGCCATGAAGGAAGGAAATAGGTCACTGGGGTCATGTCCTTGGGGATTAGATCTTGTCCCTGGCTCCTCACTATCTCTGGTTCCTGGCTGCTATGAGCTGAGCAGCTTTCCTTCACCACGCCCTTACGTCATGATGCTCTGCCTGAGCAATGCGGTCAGATGGTCCTGGGCTGAACCTCTGAAACTCTGACCCTGAAATAAAATTCTTCTCCTCTAGGTTTTTCTTGTCAGGTATTTTGTTCACTGTGTTGAAAAGCTGACTATCACACTTATTTTACTCTCTGTTTTAAAGAAAGAATCATGAGGTTACTGGTACAGTATAAGACCTCATCTATTCTCTTTCTCTCCCTTCTCAGACTTAGCAATCATCTAAAGTTGATCTCTGTGTGTTTTTGTCAATCTTTACATTTTTTTTTACTTTAAACTTGTATCTATAATCTTACTACATAAGCCTGTTCATAAAAATGTTTTCATGTGTATTAAAATTTTATTCAAATGGTATGCTCTGGTGTATTTAATTTGCAATTGCTTTCTAATTCACCATCATGTTTTTGAGTTTATCTAGATGGAAGTGGTTAATTCATTATAACTCTTGTATACTTTTACAAACATGACTTATCCCCCATTCTAATACTCAGCCTCCTACTGATGATGGTTTCCACTTTTCTCTGTTACAAACAGGACTGTAATGAACTTCTTTGGATAGTCTCCTTATGCTCAAATGTGAGAATTCCTATAGGATACATTACTAGAAATGGAATTGTTGGGCTACAAGATGTGCATGCATGGAGTCAAGTTGACTAGGAATTGCAAAATTGTATTCCAAAGTGGTAATACAAATGGCACACTCACTAGCAATAAGGTTTCTGCTTTCTTGAATTCTTGGCACCATTTGAAGTTTTTACAATTTAGAGTTTTGTCAGTTTTTTTGGGGGTGAACTGTTACCACATTGTTATATTAGGTTGTATTTCCTTGGTTATTACTGAGATAGAAACCATTTTCCTATGTTCACTGGAGTTAAGAATTTTGTTTTTGGTTAATTGCATGTGCATATATTTTGTCCATATTTCTATTATTATGTATTATTATTAATTTGCAGTATTTCTGTGCTTATTTTTTACACTAACCCTTTATCAACAAATATTTTCTTCTGGCATATAACTTGTGTTTTAACTTTCTTTAAAGCATTAGGAAGTGGATGACTACCTTTTAACCAACCTCAAGGAACATATACTTTCACAAGAGAATTGTGTCTTCCACATCATTTTTTCGTTGATTTGTATAATTGGTCCTACAATGACACTCCTGAAATTTTTTGGAATTTCTATTTTGGAATTACTTTCAAAGCCAGAAGGACAATTAAAGAAGGAAATTATTTATTTTCCTTTAGTACTAAGGGTCAGGAAATTTTTCTATAAAGGTGATTATTTAAATAATGGTGATTATTTAAAAATCTGTACGCTAAGTTGCAACTTCTCAATTCTGCTGTTGTAGATGTGAAAGCAACTTGAGACAGTATATAAACAGTGAACATGGCTGTGTTGCAATAAGACTTTAGCTCTAAAAACCTAACTGTGGTCCAAATTTGCATTAGAATCTTAGTCTTTTTTTTTTCCCTTTGGTAACAAAATACTTGAAGCTGGATAAGTTACAAAGAAAAGAGGTCTATTTTGCCTTACAGTTCTATCCATAATCAGTAGACACATTTAATTAGCTTCTGGTTATGCAATTATTTACTCTGGATACTAGTCCTTTGGGTGGAATAGTGCCTTCTCCTGGACTATGGCTTCTCAATCCATTGGTGGAGAAGCCTTGACAGGAAATTAGCATATTCGGAAGGACTGTGTGTGTGTGTGTGTGTGTGTGTGTGTGTGTGTGTGAGAGAGAGAGAGAGAGAGAGAGAGAGAGAGAGAGACGGAGAGAGAAAGGAGACACTAACTAAAGGGAGGTGCCTGTCTTCCTTTACAACAATCTGTTTTTGTGGTAATTAATCTAGTCCTGTAAGACCTAGCCCACTCCTGTAAGACAGGCATTAATCCCTTCTAAGGATGGTGCCCCTGTGACTCAATCACCTCCCACTAGGTTTCATCTCTTCAAGGTCCCACTTTGTCTTAATACCATTATACCAGGGACCAAGCTTCCTGCACATAAATCTTTAGAGGAGAAATCATAACCAAACAATAGCAGAATCACTAATTATTTTTGATTAGAACCTTCTTGATCAATGTGATTAATCTTATAAACCTTGATATCAAATATCATTTGGTTGTTGCAAATAATCAATAAGGAGCTGTCCTTCCTGAACTATTCAAACAAAGGGAGATAGATTGCAAAAGGAACAAGAAAATCAAACAGCTGTTAACCTTTGAGCCATGGCACATCACCTTCCAATGGAATTGCTTTAGAATCTTCAGGGCTGTCTAAATGCTGTGCAAATTACCTCAAATCTCAGAGACTTAGCATAATAAGCTTATTTTCCCCTTTTTTGGCAGTGCAGTGCAGGTTGCTAGAGGTCAGATGGATTTAGTTTCTTTACCTTCAGTGACTCATCACTTCTTAGATTGTTTAGAGACTCTCCAACAGATCTCTGTGTGGCCAAGATATGAGGAGAGAGATGAAATATGGATGCTTGTGTTGAAGGGCTTATTGACAGATGTGGAGTGGGCGTGTTTCCATTCTGTTCACATTTTAGTGCCCAGAACTCAAGTCACATATCCACACCTATTGCAATGAAAGCTGGAAAATGTAGTCTTGTCACAAACTCAGCAAGGAGAGGAAATGATCAGGGTGTAAACATCTAGCTCGTCTCTTAACACAACCTTTGAAAAGTATAGGATCTTTTAGGGGTAAGAGTTGTAGTGTGGTTTTTTTTGGGGGGGGGAGGTGGAGTGGCGGGGGGTGTAAAGAGTGAGTCTCTTACTGTATAACCACTCTATATGACTAATAGATGGTCAAAAGCTGAATTTTAACTAAGCCTTGGGTAAGCCTATATTTGGTGATGAAAATAAATGCTTCATTAGTCTGACCTAGTGTATGACTAAGGCATGACAGAAATACTACAGCCAGATTTTTACCTCATGGCGTTCCTGAAAGGGAAACAGCATTTACGGAATGAAGACACATGCACAATTTAATTTTAGGGAAGAATGTCAAAGGTAAGTCTATAAATGACCAAAGTTATTTTGTAAAGTTTGCCAGAACTACGCCAAGGGTGAGTTACATGTTTGGCAGTGTGAGAAAACCACCTCTGCCAAGCGTCCTGTGGCTTTGAAGCTGGGTGCTTTCTTTATAGCACTAGATGAATCATGTGAGCTAAGCATCTCTAGTACATGTCTTTAGAAGATTATAAAGTAGGAAAATCATAGGATTTGGAGGCTTACTTTTAGTTTCTGCCTTCTATTAAAACCATTTATGAGAACTTGGGTAGGTTTTTTACTTTCTCTGAGCTTTAGCTCTTTGTTTTGTAAAATGTAGATAATATCTACCTTGTGGGGCTGTTGTTAGAGTTAAGTTAGAAAATGTGTGAAAAAGCAGGCACTCTACAAATCAAAGTCTCCTTGCCTCCTCTTATACTGCTGACTCAGTAACTTGCTGGCGTTTGAACTTGAGAAATACCTAATTTGGGGGGCTCAGTTTGCTCATCTGCAAAATGAAAGTGCTAGATCAAATAAGATCTAAGTTCCTTTGAATTCAAGGACAGTGTATCATGTACATGATCCAAGCTTATCTGAGTAGTTTAGGAGTTCAATAAAAATAGAATATGAATATAAAGCCATCCCTGAAGAATACTTAAAAAAATTTTTTATTTGTTCTTTTCAGATATACATGACAGTAGAGTGTATTTTGACATATTATACACGCATGGAAAACTTATTCTAATTAGGATTCTGTTCTTGAGGTTGTACATGATGTGGAGTTTCACTAATTGTGTATTCATACATATATGTAGGAAAATTATGTCTGATTCATTATTCTACTGTCTTTTTTTTTTTTTTTGGCCCAGAGATTAAACTGAGGGGCACTCAACCACTGAGCCACATCCCCATCCCCATTTTATTTTTTATTTAGAGACAGAGTCTCCCTGAGTTGCTTAGGGCCTTGCTTTTGCTGATTCTGGCTTTGAACTTATCCTCCTGCCTTAGCCTCCCAAGACACTGAGATTACAGGCATGTGGCACTGCACCGGGTTCTACTGTCTTTCTTATTCCCCATGTTCCCTCCCTTCCCTTCATTCCCCTTTGTCTAATCCAACTTCTATCCACAATAACTTTATTGTGTGTTAGCATCTGGATATCAGAACATCTGGCCTTTGGTTTTTTGAGATTGAGTTAACTTCACTTAGCATGATAGTCCCCAGTTCCATCCATTTACAGGCAAATGCCATAAGTTCATTCTGAAGAATACTTTTAATGATCATTTTTGTGTACACGTGTGTGAGGTAGAGTAAAGAAAAAATGGGGACAATGTGCACTGCCTTGATTTTCAGTTACCAGGATGAAATGTAAGAGCTTGTCTCCATTTCTGTGATTTTTCATTTCTTCCCTCCTCTGAATATTCACCAAACTTGCTTACCTCTTATGTCACTGGCCTTGCTTTTCTAGCCCTTAAGATTATTATATAATGCTATCCCTCTCCTAGAGAGCAGAGTCCATGTCCTCTTCTGGCTAAACTTAAGCATCCCACTGAAGTAACCAGTACAACCAGATTTGGTGAGCTTTTTCTGTTAGGGGCCAGATAAAAAATATTTTTAGATACCAATTGTCTGTGTTAAAACTACTGAACTGTGTGGATGTAGCTCAAAGTCACAGATAGAACATAAGTGAATGAGCATGTTAGGGTTCCAATACAACTTCCCCTGCATACACTGAAGTTCTCATTTTAATGCTTACAAAATAGTATTCTTACTTTGATTTATTTTCAAAGAAAGGTTGAAAATGTAAAAACCATTCTTAATTCATGTAGAAAACTAGGTAGTTGTCAAGATTTGGCCCATGCATGATAGTTTCTCTATCCCTATTGTATGCTGTAAATTATTAGTGTTTGCTGTTATATTCATTTAAGCTTTAGTTATAAATGTTTATTTTTTAAAATGACATGTAAGGTACTGTTCCCTTCCAATCCTATAAGTTCTAGAATTTCTCACAAGTGCCTAGGATATCTGTGAGTAATTGCTCTAAACAGAAATAGAAAGGATACTAATATAGCAATTTTTCAAACAAGGGGACCAATTTCCAGTGACTGAACTACCATATTCTTGTGAACAGTTTGCTTTTTATTTGGTTGAAAAAATAAAAAAATATTATGTACTATATTAATATTTTTTATAAAAGAGAAAGTAGACTTTGGCGTTTGGAATATATTCCTGGTTTGATTTCTTGACAGATGTGTTTTAGAGCAAGTTACTTAACTTTTCTGTGGCTCTGCTGCATCTTCTGCCATATGGAGATAACGATGCATTTATTGTAAGCTTGGTCTGGGAGTTAGAGCTAATGTGAACACCCACTATAGCTCCTCAAGAATTATCTAAATAATATTACCTAAGATCATTATACTCCCTTCTGTTCCTTCTATAGAGTGGACAACTTGGGATTTTGGCAGCTTAAAACATCTTTGAAAAATGGAAACAGGCATTGAGAATTCTGTGTGAATATTTGAGCCTGGAGCGCACGCAGGGGAGGATTTCATGACCCTGACTTTATAACCTGCAGCTTTATGCCACTCTGTCCATTTACGTAGGTACACAGAAGAGAAACACTTCAGCCAGTCTGGGGAAAAAGTAATTTGGAGAACAAACCCCCAAAACCTTCTCTAACATAAAACTTTTTTTCTCCTCTGTTGTCAGTTATAAGGGGATTTCCTCAGTCTAAGAACTTTATGCCTTTGCATTTCTGAAAACAAGAACAAAAACAACAAAAAAGAAATTTTAAAAATGCTATGGTTGATAGAGGAAAATCTATTAAATAGAGAAATCTTTAGTGAATAGGAAGGGTTGTAAAAATTTCTGAGGTCAAAGTGTATTAGGGATACTCATTGCTTCTTTAAACTTAAGTAACTTATAAAAAAGCAAACTTTCATTGGACTGTGATGCAATGTGTGGCTTCCATTTTAGCTCTCTTGCAAGTTAAGTTGCTGGGGTTTATGTGGCAGGAATGATTCCCAGGAGTGAACAATTGCTTTGACAGCATGTTGTGGGAGATATCTCTATAGGAGGAGGGTCAACCTATATGACTCATCTGGATCAAAACATAAATCGGAAAAGAGGCAGGTTGACTTGTAAGAGTAGTCAACTTAAGAGAATGTACTGTATTGGCTACTGCTTAAATAATTCAGTTATAAACTGTCTAGGACAACTTTCTGAACTCACTCAGAGTATCTGGTGAATAGAAACATTTGTTGCCTTAGCATTCTATACTCTTTTGGGCAGGAGGATCGTGTAGTACTTTTTCTATAATTGCATAGTTGAATACAGGCTTGCAATTTATAGAACGATTAAACTCAACTCAAGATTTGTTTATTTAGTTTTGGTAATGGATTGAATTATGCCTCTAAAGATGTTGAACTCCTAACCCCTAGTGCCTGTGAACGCAATCTTATTTGGAAATAAGATCGTTGCAGATGACCAAATTAAGATCAGGTCACTAAGGTGGGCCCTAATCCAATATGACTGTATCCTCATAAAAAGGAAGAATTTGGACAGAGGGAGAATGCCCTTTGAATGTGAGGGCAGAGATTAAGTTGATGCAGTTTCTAGCCAAAGAATGCCAAAGATTGAAAGCACTCACCAGGACATAGAAGGCTCAAATTCTTCCTCTCCACCTCAGAAGGAGCTCACCTGCCTGTCAACACCTTAATTTCTAACTTCTAACCTCCAGTAATGGGAGGCAATGATTTTTGGATGTTTAAGCCACTTGATTGGTTTGTGGTTCTTTGTTTCAGCTGCCCTAACTAATATAGCATTTAACTGACAAAATTTAAAATATTCTTGTAAGGTAATCATTGTCATTGTTGAACTTTTAAAAATGAGGACACAACAACTCCATACTTTTTTTTACTGCATCCACAGAAGGTCAGGAGCTTGTATCTCAGTGAGTTTTTTGGTTCTGACACTGAGATTGTCATTGTCAAAGTGGCCTTTCTGGGTAATGACAGACAAAGTACATGTCTATATGTTTTAGCTGGAAGTAACGGGAAAATCAGCTTGCAATAGCTATAACAGAGACTTGCTATTCACCCACTAAGAAGCATTGAGATAGGAAACCCCCAGTGTTATGATAAAGTCAATAGGATGTTAATAATGTCATCTGGGACTATATTTTCTTCACATCTCAGCATTTAGTTTTCATCACCTGGGGATTGTCTTCTGCCAGCTTAAAGATTTTATATATATATATATATATATATATATATATATATATATATATATATATATATATAAAATCTTCATGTAAAGTAAAAATTTAATAATAGTCACATTAAAAACATTAGAAAAACTGGTAAAGATAACTCAATAGTATATTTTACTTAACTCAAAATACCCCAAATATCCATAATTTCAGCATATATGCTAGTACAAGCAATTATATTTGATACAGTGCTTCTCATTTTAGACTAGAAATACTTTCAGTGTGTAGTAGCCATTGGTGGCTATGCTGTTGGACAGGTTGGCTCCAGTTCATCTCCATTGTCTAAGATTGCTGCAGCACTTTCAGGCATCAGATCCAGTCTTTCTTTCTGCCTTTCTCTCTTTCAGTGTTGCACAGAAGTCCCCCTGGTACTCTACCTTCATGTGTCATTGGCCAGAATTACTTCTAGTGTCCACGTTATTCCAGTTGTAAGCAAGCTGATGAGATATTAAAATTGGCTCAGACCAAGCCAGACCGATCCTGTGTTCTAAGGGTTTCAAATCTAAGTAGAGAAGGAAGGATACCAGAATCACTTTCTGACAGGCAGATGGGAGTTGGGTATTGGGAATGCAGCAAAATGTCTTCTAAAGCCTTGAGTGCAAGGTCAGATAGTAGCAGAGTAGAATGGATCCATCATTGTGAATCCTGGAAAAAAGACAAAAGCAAAGATGTGCTTTTTGTTTGCATTGGGCATGAGGATTTGTGTTTAAACCCTTCATCTGAGTAGTCTGTGGAAAAGTACTGAAACCAAAGATCCATTGGCAAGACAGCATAGCTTCCTAAGGGTTAAATTCAGGTATAAAAATAGTCAACACAAAATCATTGTTTAATGGGATCGTATTCATTTCAGAGAAGTGGAAGCACTACTTGGAATTGGCTATTGATAAAAGAGGAAGAGGGCAGGGTTTTTTTTTCCATAGTGCTTATCATGGAGTAGACATAGTTCATGGAATGTGAGCTAATTTTTATTCCCCTAGAAATCATACTAAAAAATACCAAATATTTTCATAAGCAGAATGATACTAAAAGAATCCATTTTAATTAAAGTGTGCTTTTCTCATCATTGCACATCATGTCCCTTGCATGCTTAACCTGATTTACCTTTTCAGAGAAACAGATCTTATGGCATTAACATAGTGTCTTGACTGGGTTTTGCTTTGTTTTGTTTTTGTCATCAGAGTAGCTTCTATTTAAAATCCTCAATATATTTTTGAAGAAGCTAAAATCAGAAATTGGATTAGGCATTTGTAGAATCAGAAATTGAGTTAAGTCATAGGGTAAAAGAGCAGAAGGAGGTACCTTCCCAGAATAAAAAGGCTACAGGAGAAGGGGGTGGTTGGTTGATTGGGTCATGTCAGGGGGTCTGTGTTCACAAAAGGAGTTGACAACTAATAGGAATCCAGGTGTGCATAGATGAGTGTACCTGGGGACTGGATATTATTTTCTCTCACAGCCAAATGAGGTGAAGTAGGAAAGGAAACAGGACAATGGCACCAACTTTCCTTCATTCAATCTCAGGTTATCTTGGCTCTTGCACTCCTACAGTTTCGGTGAGTAGCAAATCTAAGTTACTTAAGTTTTTGCGCTTTTGTTTTGAAGCTCACCTTTCGTAATCTACATTGAGACAATGGCAGAAAGGGAGCTCATTCATAAGAGGAAAAAAAAATCACTTGTTGGTCTTAAGAGGATTGTTTGTCCATGTCTGCAAGGATGATGAAGCAGTTTGCCTCAGAAACAATCCGTCTTAGCCAAGGGGTATGAAATGTGACTCATAACAGCTCTTGAACTCTGGCTCACCGTGCACAGCACAATTCATGGAAAGACTAAGCATGAGGAGCTGCTGCAATCATGTCCTTCCATTCCAGAGCCCGATTGTGTTGCCTTGCAAATGATTTTGGCATTGCTGGCTGACCAACTGGGCAGCAGCCCTTTAAGGAGCATGCTTTAGGAATGCGGTCTTTGTGGGCAACAAAATGGGAAATGCTGGATTACAGTAGGCGGGGAAAAACATAAGAAATGATGGTGGACTAGCTTAATAGCAAGCAGAGAGTTGTTTTCCCTTCTCAAGTCTTGTGTAGGAAGGTAAACCCTTCTATGGGACACTTGTTTGCCTACTCCCCTGTTCTTACTTTTCTGTTTAGCTTTTTATTGTCCTGATTGTTTGCTGCCAAAGGCAGTTTTATAACACTGGTTAAACCACTCACTGCAAAAACTTTCCCAATGACAGCTGCTTATCACCTCTGTGGATCTCTACAGTCCTCTGACAGCACAGCTGTTCCCTAACCCAATCCAGCCAATGACATTCTGCATTCTGTGTTAGGAATCAGAAAACTGCTACTTTTTGAGCCTTTAACATGAAAAAAATAATTCACAAAAGTATTTGTATGCTTATCATATGTTCTACAAATGGTTCTAAAAATGTTTTAAAAATATTTTGCAAATAATAAAGCACACGTCATTTTGAAACTTGCACCTTTGACTGATTACATTTTCTTGGAATATATCTGATAAGTTATATTCTTTTATTTTGACTGAAATATTTTCTTCTAACTTAATGGGCACTGAGGGAAAAAAGCATATATGGAATGGGCAAGTTCTACAGATAACTCTTTTTTTTGGCGGGGGGGGGGGGGGTACTGGGGATTAAACTCAGGGACATTCGACCACTGAGCCACATCCCCAGCCCTATTTTATATATTATTTTAGAGACAGGGTCTCCCTGAGTTGCTTAGTACCTCATTTTTTCTGAGGTTGGCTTTGAACTTGCAATCCTCTTGCCTCAGCCTCCCAAGCTGCTGGGATTACAGGTATGCACCACCACTTTAGGCTACAGATAACTCTTAAGGAAGGTAATGCAACTTATTTCACCTTACGAAGATGGAATGTCACATTGAATCAAGAAGCTTCAGTTCTTTTACTAATATGAAAGAAGGTTATTTATAGAGGAGGCAATAAGTTAATGTATGAATGAGTTAATCAAAAAGAGACAGCTTAACCTACTGCAAAAAATAAAAAAAAAAATGTGGCTTTAAATTTTTCAGGTGATTCCAGGGGTCTGGTGATGGTAAGAAGTACTAAAGTATTCTGGTGGTCCGTAATCATTAGTGTAGTTTCTAGACTTTTACTACATGTGGTTACCAGGAGAACTTAATAGTAGGCTTAGCTTCTGTAATACCTCCAGTGTGAAGTGGGGTCATGAGATGATTACTCTAGGAAAATTATGACCTTGGAGAAGTCTTTATGTACCTTTCCAAATATAAAAAGTGTGCATCAACAAACAAGACCCATCTGAAGGTGCAAAAAGAATGGTACTCAGCCAAATGATTTAGAAAATAATTAACTAAGTTCAGAAGAACTTGCAGTTTCTGAGTAATTGTTTGCAAAACAAACAAGTGTTTTCCACTGTTTCTCCCCTAACTAGTGTGTGTTTGTAACACAACTGAAGAGCCTGCATATGTGGCTCACTGAGAAGGGAGTCAGCGGTTGATGCTGAGAGGGCGTTAAGTGTTTATTGCTGTGGTGACAGACTAGCACACTTGAAGAAGTGGTTTACTAAAGAGACCCTAGTGGCTGGAAAGAGTGGCTGAACATGCTGTGTGGGGCACATCTGATCCAATCACTCTGGCCAACTTCACAAGCCATAAAGACTGTGATCTGTCAAATTGCCTGGAAGGATGGACAACTATTCTGAAGATAGCAAAAATGATAGAGGGACCCAGTATGGAGAGATTTAGGCTTTCTTATCTATCCTATTCCTTTGTTGTGTTTTCTTTCTTTCTTTGTCTCTCTATCCTTCCCACAAAATATACAGAAATAAAGTTCATTGGTTTAGACCAAGGGAAATGAAGGGAAGGGAGGGGAAAGCAGAATAGGAAGAATAGTAGAATGACTTGGACATAACTTTGCTATGCTCACCTATGAATACACAACCAGTGTAACTCCACATCATGTTCAACCATAAGAATGGGATCAAAATTGTACTGGGTAGCACCTCATGTTATATATAATATGTCAAAATACACCCTACTGCCATGTATATCTAAAAACAAAAAATTAAAAAAAAAAAAGAAATGCATTAGGTGTGTTATAGACAAATAAGAAATCACAGTCCTTTAAGTTAATTTTTGAATTAATTTTAGCAGTGAAAAAATTAACCCCAGGTAGAGTCTCACTCAAGACTTCTAAATATAATCCTAAATATACAGAAGTAAAAGTGGAACTCAGCCTGAAATAAGGTTGACAGGTCTCAAGCTTAGCCAGCTTAGTTGCAGTTATCTCTTGTCTTATCTTTCTTCCCTATTTCCAAGCTCTTGGGGCATATCCTAGAACTCAAATCCAAGTGAACATCTCTATTTGACTTTAAAAGGAAATGACCACAAATTATTCACAGTCAATAACTTTACATTCACATGGCTGAACATTTCAGTAACTATGCCTGGGGTACCTTTTCCATCTATGAGGAAAGAAGGTGAAATTTCAATCCTTTCTAGCTCATGGACACTGGGGATAATTTTACAAAGCTCAGACTTTGTCTTTTTGAGGCACATGATGCCATAGATTACACATAAAGAACTTAAATCACATTTTCAACTTAAAACATTTTGCTTTTAATATAAATTTAAAATTCTGAAATGATTCTCAAATATAAAACCTTCTGTTTTGTGTAGGGGAATTACCATGGACTTTGAATTATGACTGTTCTAGTTCCACAAGTGTTGGAAAGTGGCTTGCCATTTTTGACTTTTAGTTCTGTCATTTATAAAATGGGAATATCAGCTAGTATAGCTGAATATTGCCATCCCAAAGATGTCCAAGAACCTGTGACTATGGTGACTATGGGAAGGAATTTGCAGATGTGATTCAGTAAAGGACCTTGAGACACAAAGATTCTCTTTGTGGGACCAAAGGTCATCATAGGTATCCTTCTAAGAGAGAGGCAGAGGGAGGTCTATTTGACTACAGAAGGAAAGAGAGAGCTGTGAGGAGGGACGCAATCACAAGCTAGGGAGTGCCAGCCATCTTCAGGAGCTGGACAAGAACAGACCAGATTCTCCTCTGGAACCTTGGGAAGGAACCAGCCCTGCTGACCCTCGAGTTACTGGCCCCTTGATCTCATTTTGGACTTCTGGCCTCAGAAATAAGAGAAAAAAAATAATTTGTTCTTTCAAGTCACTGAGTTTGCAATTTAGTATGATAGGATGCATTTTTTTTTTTTTTGATGACTACGAAGAGGTCACACAATCGCGTGAAAATGTCAGTGTACACAGCAGATTTATCAAGTGGTGTCACTGTCATTCTTCCTACTTCATAAGACACATGTAACCTCACATATGAAGATTTTTTGTAAATTTAGTGACTGCACGTCTGTAGAAAGGAAGCCTTAACTACTCGATTGTTTGCCAGAAGATGAAAATCTACTAGTTAATACATAGACGAGTCTTGAGATTTCCAGAAGGAACCATTATTAAGGAGAGCTGGTTTTGTTGAGTTCATGCACCAAGAGCTCTTTTCCTCACAGACATTTTGGTACCTATTTTCCTGAATGCCATAACCTTACCCCCTGGATTATGGAGGATTTACTGCACATCATTTTCTATAGTGGATTTACTTCCCTAATTATGTTTGGCAGAAACTAATTTTTAAATGAGTTTAAATTTTGATTGATGATGGTAGGCAAGGCAAAAGCCAGCCCGTGTTTTCTCATGACTGACAGACTTCACAGGCGATGCCTGAAGAACTGACCTCATATATTTTTAGTTTGAAATGGAAAGACTACGTTTGCAAAGACGGGTGTGTGTAGTTTATGTGAGTTCTCATTATGCGGTTTCTCATTTGAAATCATATAAGGGAGGACTATCATTTGAAGGATATTAATGTTCTGTTTGGCAAAGCAAAAATATTGTGGGAGAACGTTAGCTATTGGAATAAATTACGATATTCTCCCTTATTGAGCCAGTGGCAGATAATCATCTTTCTCAATGCCTTGGGATGGTTTAACTCTCAGGATATTTGTTTATGATTATATGCTTTTCTAGTTATCTTTGTTGAAACACTGTTGGAGAAAGGGATGGAACCACTGCTTTTTCATATGTAGGTTTATTTCCTCGATAAGTACCTGCCATAGCATTCCTGCCATTCTTCCCTATAGATCCCTTTTCAGACATTTATAAATACAACAAAAAGATACTCCTTTCAATTATGACAATGTCTTTATCACTAAAGAGAAACCGGACACAAATAATAGTGAAGGGAGTATGGATGGTGTACATTTTTCATCTATTCTAAAATATTTGACAGCAGAGGGACTGGGGTTGTGGCTCAGTGGTAGAGTGCTCGCCTAGCATGCACAAGGCACCGGGTTCGATCCTCAGCACCACATAAAAATAAATAAATAAAATAAATGTATTGTGTCCAACTACAACTAAAAAATAATGTTAAAAATTTGATAACAAAGTGTTTGTTTAAAAAACTTAAGAAAATATTTTCTCCCCAAGACTGAACAGGGTGACTATTCCATCCCTCTTCTTCTTGTGAACATAGTGAAGGCGGAGAAAAGAATTAAGAGATTACATGTTGTTGTGTTTTCCTTACTGGAGACATTTTTCTTCCTTTTTCTTTGGTGAAACTCCCAAACAGGGCTTTCCTTCCCTTCCAAAAGAGGAGTCTTTTGAAATAGAAATGGTCTTTTAGAATCGGGCTTTGTTCTGTTCTCAGCAGAGCCCGAAAATGAATGTGTAGGTTGATGGAGAAATGAATACAAGGTCTCTTGGGGTTGTTTGAAAGGAGAGCACACTGTGGACCCTTATTTAAGTCTTAATTAACTAAATAAACGTTGAGGGAAAAGCTTTTGGAAAGTTTCTGAAAACGTGGAAGTGCAATTTCATTAAAGTCCTTGGGAGCCAGGAGGCCATAAATCTCATGATAAGTTTATAAAATGTATCTTGAAGTATATATTAGAAGAACATTTTCTTTTGTCTATTTTCCAAAATTCCACATAAAATATTTAAAACAATTTCTAATATCCCCTACTCCCCTGTCCTGTCAGAGCTCCAATTCTAAGCTTGTATTTTACCCCAACCTTGTCATTCACATCTTCTTTCAATGCACAGCTTTAGGAAACCACGAGACACTGACCAAATTAAGAGCAATATTTTAAGCAATTTTTTCCTTAAAGTTCAGGGTAGGATTAAAATAAAAACAGCTTTTTGTCAATTAAAAATTTTATGTAATGATTTAAAACATTTTTGTTTTCAGTGTTTATTTTTTGAATGAATTGTATTTTAAATAATTTATTTTTTTTTAATAGTTGACAGGTATTCATGAAACACAACTTTAAAAATACTGAAAAAGAAATCTACCTTTTATTCCTGTTTTCCTCTAGCCATCTTGGTCCCTGAAAGTAAATATCTTTTCCTGTTTTAAGTGTTGCCTCACAAAGACATTGTAGGCACACGCAGACATATACTTTTATAAATGGCAACATACTTTAAATTCTATTTCCTAGTTTTTTCACTTAAAAATATATTTTATTCTAATCAATGAATAGAGATCCCTCTCTCTCTCTCTCTCTCTCTCTCTCTCTCTCTCTCTCTCTTTAGTGGTGCTGGGGATTGAACCCAGGGCCTTGTGCTTGAAAGGCAAGCACTCTACCAGACCATAGCTCTCTCATTTTTAAAGCTATATAGTATTTCATTATAAACAAGTCACCTATAGATTCACCAATAACTCTTTATAATCCTTGACATTGCCAACAATTCTGCAATGACCTTCCAAATACATGCTTAGCCATGTCAGTATAGTAACAGAAGAAATGCCTAGATGTGTATTTGCTAGGATAAAAGGCTTTTGTCTTTTAAATTCTGACAGATTTTGACAAATTACTATTCAAAGCGATTGCAGCAATCTCTGATGCATGAGGATGTCTACTTCACATACCGGAACCAACAGAGTATTTCACCCAACTGTATGATATTTGGACATATGGAAACATTGTGTGTCCACAGTTCTCTGTTTATGAGTGTAGTTAAGTATTGCTTCATGTCTCTAAGAGTCATTTACAGCTCATATTTTGCGACCTATCCTTTCTTATTTACTTTTCTATTAGATTGTTAGTTTTGTTGATTTGTAGATATTCTATACATATTAAGCATATTAAAACTCTGTGATAGGGGCTGGAGATGTGGCTCAAGCGGTAGCGCGCTCACCTGGCATGCGTGCGGCCTGGGTTCGATCCTCAGCACCACATACAAACAAGGATGTTGTGCTCGCCGATAACTAAAAAAATAAATATTAAAATTCTCTCTCTCTCTCTCTACCTCTCTCTCTTTAAAAAAAAAAAACTGTGATAAGCGTTGAAAAATGTCTCCATTTTTTATTGTATTTTTAAAACTTCTTAATGATATTTGTAATTTAACTTTATTTTTGACATATTTTGCCATACAAACTTAAATTTTTTATAGTTAAATGTATCACTTTGTTCTTTTATTAGTTAAGGGTTTTGTGTGTACTTAGAAATGCTACTCATTTTTATATTATTTAAAATGATTTTCCATATATTATCTAGGACAATTTTTCCATTTTCACTATAAACATTGAGTATATCTAAAATTTAAATGGGATTAAATAACAGAAACATTTTTGATAGCTTTATACCTGTGATTTTCTCTGTAAGTTCCTTTACTCTTTGCTCATGTGAATATTATTTAATTTGACGTTTTACCTTATATTTCTTAATATGCCCCAAGAAATGTCTCATGCCATAATTGTTAACTTTATGTGTCAATTCGACTGGATAACAGAGTGCCCAGGTGTTTGCTGTAGCATTATTCTGGATGTGTCTTTGAGGGTGATTCTGGATAAGACTAACATTTGGATCAGTGACTGAATAAAGCAGATTGTCCCTTCCCCAGTGTGCAGGTCTTATCTAATTGAAAGCCTGAATAGAATAAAAGGCTAAGAATGTACTCTTTCTCTGCCCAGTGGTTTTTGAGCTGGAACACTGGTTTTCTGTTTTTGGATTCTGTCTTGAACTAGAACTATGCCATTGACTCTCCTGGTTTGTCAGCTTCATGACTTCTAGTCATGGACTTCTTAGCCTCTGTAATTATGTGAGCCACTCAATTCCTCACAGAAACTTACATATACATTCTCTCTCTCTCTCTCTCTCTCTCTCTCTCTCTCTCTCTCTCTCTCTCTTATATATATATATATATATATATACTACCTGCCAATACTGTCCTTAAAAACCAACATAGTAGCTTTAATTTTGTTCCTATAACATAGACATCCACTCCTATGGTCACCCTGATCTCCTCACCCTCCAAGGGAAAGGGAATCTAATATTTAAGATTACTTGTTATATTTTAGCTTAAGTGATTTTTGAGGCATGTCAGGGTTTGCTTAACAAAACACCAATTTCATCTGCAGAATCTGGCATCCCAGAGAAGGATGGTGGAACCAGTTATACCATTTCAACAAACCTTACTTTAAATAATAATAAAAATCTATATACATAAAAGAATAAAGAAGGGTTTATACCCACAATTTTGAAGAAATGATAAGGAGTAGATATAAATAATTGATACCTGCATAGGTGAAGCCAGTGTAGAAGTAAGCTAACCAAAACGGTCTTTTTCCTATGTACTAGGAGATTCTGCAGATGAGATGGTGGCATGGCAGCTTTGTCTGGAAGAGGAAGAAATGGATGACTATAGACTCCTCTCCAAGTGTCTAAAAACTGGCTCAGAATTCAACCCATAGACCTGGGGAGATGAATAACTGAAATCACATTATACCTATATTTTCTGATGTGAAAACTGTCAACGTTACCGTCACTGACAATGTTCTGACTGAGCTGGAAGGAGATTTTTGGCAGTTCACAATCTGTTAGCTCGTCTTCCCACAGCTCTGGGGAAATGGCCTCAATACTTCAAAACCCAATAGTTGGATTGTCAGGGAGAAATCAGGGTCAGAAGTGGAGTCACTGATCCAGTACTTTCCAAGTTCTAGAAGAAAGAAACAATATATGGTGTCAACAGCTTGGATCAAGATAAAGGAAGGCAGCGTGTTGTTCACTTATTTGGTGCCTACTTGTTAAATGTCATTCCAAGCCCTCTTCCATATGCTACAGATACAGCAATGAGCAAGCACAGCATCCATCTTGAAGGAACTTACAACCATATTTTGTGTTTATGTGGGATGGGGATGGAAGGATGGTATGAATGTGCTGTGCAAAAGTGAAAAACTAAAAAAGCAATAAGACAGATTTATCCTCCAGAGTGATTAGTGGGACAGTGGTTCTTAGGAAGGGTGATAGGAATGTCCCTGAGGAGGAGGCACTCACAATCTGACAGTCGTTGCTGTGTACGTGTACTGTATGTGCTGTAGTGTGTATTAATCTTTATGGGTGATGGTTGATCTTATCACAATGCAATGAATCAGTCAGGGCCAAGGTGCTGATACAGAGTATTTTGCTTGAAGACTTGAGGGCCAAAGCAGTCATTTTTTTTTTTTTTTGGCCTTACTTTCAGTTGTATGCATGTTTTATGCAGGTACACAGGTAATTTAATGACCACACTTAAATATAAACAGAATTTGATGACCAAGATTTTTACATGTAGTGGTTGTTTTTACATGGAGAATTTAGTGATTTCTGTACATAGGGACCCATTATTTTTAAATGTCCCTACCTAATGTATAAACCATTTACAAAATTAAAAAAGAGGTGCTTTAGTTTTCAAAGCACAGATACATGCGTGGCCTCATTTAATTCTCCCAACACAACGCTATGGGTAGATATCATTATTATTATTATTATTACAGAGGGGATTAAAGCACAAACAGGCACATAAAACCAGCTTCAGAGATGGGGTGAGGATGAGTAGAATCATTCAACTTTACCTTTGTCCTTCTTCCCACCAAACAAGGAGCTATGTAGATACTACTTAAGTATTTTGGGAGAAGGACCCTGTATCCCAGGCTTATATATAAAGAATTATATCATATAGACATGTATATTAAGGCAACAAAAAATCCAAGTGTTAGAAATGTTTTTAGTCTAATTTGGAAATAACTTCATTTTGTACCGTATTTCAACTTGACCTCAGGTATAGATGGCTTCATTTGATAAATTTCAGCACAAGGATATTGATAAAATCTTTATTTAAAGGATGCAATCTAAATGAAAAAACAATCTGCCTGGGTATTTATATTGTGCAAAATATTGGTTTCTAAATTGCTAGACATGAAAAAATATAATCATTTTTTAAATGGAGAAGTCTATCTGTCTATGAAAGATAGCTACCTATCTTCTCTAATATCTATTTGAATATTTTTTTTGTTTTTCTAGGACACAAAATGCTTTAGTAACTTTTCTTCAGATATTCTCAAAGTTGTGTACTTTTGCACTGAAACTATGCACAAGCACATCTGTTAAAAAATGTTCCATTTATCTTTTCTCTGGGTTCAGTGATGAAGTCACTTGAGTTAATCCTCTTTCTCTCAAGTTATTTTTGGTCCTTAAACTTTTCAGAAATTTACTGAACTGATGATGTCTCCTCTCTGCCTAATTTATCAAAATGTATTTTTAGGCTAGACTCAACATTCATTAGTCCTGAGGTAAAAATGATAACAGCTTAAAGTATTTGTTCTGCAATAGGTATTTATGTTTTAATAAGGAACAAATAAAGAAGCTCAAACAATAGCATTTTAGATACTGTGAAGGGAGAATGTTAGGAGCTTCTTGGAAATGATAAAAGGCAGTTTCATAATCTAACTTATTTCTGAGATCAGCTGCTTCTGAGCAACTGAAAGCAAGACTCTCTTTAAACTGTCAGAAAACTAACTACCCTACCATATAATGATGAACAAAATAAAACGTATATCTGCTAGATCTTCCCACAGCATTAGTTTTCGACTGTACCTTATGGCCATGCAAGTTCTGACATGCACAGAAGTAATTAAATGTCATGAAGCATCCTCAAATTTTGTTCATGCTCAGCCAAATTCATATCTTCTTCCACACCTCTTAGTAGGTGTGGAGCCAGAGCCTGAAGGAAGATTGCACACATTAGTCCCTCCAAAAATGATGGGCTAGTCACCATCAAGGTGACATTTTTTTCTGTGTAGGGCAATCTCTGCAGTCATAGTTCTTGTGGGGACTTCTGTCTGAAGAGTTTATCCTAGTGCACTTTGGTTAAAAAAAATGTCAAAGAAGAGGGATCTGTGGAGTGGAGAGAGGGGTTGGGGGCAGGGTGTGTGTGCTGGGGACTGAATTGGAGCAGGTTGTGTTCCATGCTTCTGTGACTGTTTCAGGATATATCATGGCGCTGTATATAACTAAAAAGAATTTTTAAAAAATCGAAGGAAACTTTTTAATAAAAGGAGGAATAATAACATCAAGAAACATATTGGTAAGCACTTTATTACCATGGCCTAATTAATACGTTCTCACGTATTATGAAGTTGATATTCTACCTATACCTACTCTACAGACAAGAAAATGGAGACCTGGGGTACTATGTGACTTGGCTCAGATCACATGGACAAATGTCAGAGAAGGGATTTAAACAGTCAGGTGGGACTGACTCCAAAGTTCATTTCTAAGGCTTCTTCATACATGTGGAGGACATGAATGCTGATGGAAGGAGATTATTTTTACTGGATATTTTAAGGTTGATGCTTGCTCTGTAAACCCCAGATGTGGCATTTAATTTTTCTTACATTTGATATGTAAGATCTATGCAATTTAATGTGTATTAAATCTTAATACTGTGGAAGAAACTCAGAGTATTCCTTGTGCCGAGTCACTGAGATTACTTTTATCTCCAAGGGAGCTTTTGGGTGTTGACTGCTTGACTTGCTAATGCACAAGAAGGGCCCACAGGAAGAAGATGAGGTCTGTGCAGACATTTTCAAATTACTCCTCCTAATAATGGCCACCATTGCTCAAAAAGAGAAAGGTGCTGCTGTGGGGATTGGGATAATGGTACTGCAATATGGAGAGGAGTTTGACCTATAAAAACTTCTGTGAGAACCTTCTCCCATGAGATGTATGAGAGATGACTTGGTATCTAGTCCCATTGACTTTGATGGGACTCTCTACCACATTTTCATGATGATAACAACAAGGAGGCCAAATGCACTTGGGGTTTAGATGGGATGGAAGAATGATCATATGGTACTTACACTGTCATTTGCTTTGAAGAAGTAAATAGGAAATTGCAGTTCTGGATTATTTGTATTTTGTTGAGGATAAGCAAAGGGTTCAATATGCTTATTAGGATGGACTTAACTCACCTCTAGGGGGTTAAGGAAGGCTTCTGGAAGAAGGGACATTTTAGTTACTTCTGTGGAAAATGTAGGAATTAACTAGGTGAAGGAGGAAAAGGGGGGTTGAGAAAGATTTCCAGGCTTTGAGAGTTATTAAGAGTTTAAAATAGTCCTCAGGGATTGGGACTGTAGCTCAGTGGTAGAGCACCCACCTTGCATGTGTGAGGCCCTGGGTTTGATCCTCAGCACCACATAAAAATAAATAAAGATATTGTGTCCAACTACATCTAAAAAAGAATAGTCCTTAGAATCAAGAAAAAGCAAAAAAAGAAACTTATTGGTGGAAGACATGTGACAATGAGCGAGGGCTGTGAGACAAATGAGAAAGATGAGACGGAATTTCTGAAAGCCTACCTGTGAAACGGATGATAGATAGGGTCAAGGTTACAGGGCTGGGACCTTCCAGGAAAGTGAGGCCTGCGAAGTCTCCCCCCAGCCGTCTGTCCTCACCTGGATTCTAGTGATCAAGTCAAAAAGATTTCAAACCTGTTACTCAGAGTAACAGGCATTAGTTAATTAGAAGGGATGGAAAAGTGGGAAGGGGAGCACTCTCGAGAGAGAGTGGGTCCTTGCAGAGAGGAGAGGAATGGCACGCCTCTCCTACCCTCTGGTTTTACTGGGCATCCCAGGGAAGAGTCCTGCTCAGGTCCACTTCTTGACTTTTGACTGACAGCAGGATGACATTAGGCTTTCAAGCCCCCATTGCCATAAATACTCTAGGTCACTCTGGGCCATGCTGACCAGTTCTAATTGGAACCAGTTCTTACAGATTTTATAGTCAGAAGGAATTATCCTATTTCCTTAAGATCTGGTCTGTGTAAGGGTCACAAAAGAACCCCCACTCCCTTAGGATGACTTGTATTCTTCTTATTGGTATTTGGGGCCTGCATTTTTCCTGCAGAAAACAGATAGTTTGCTGCAAAATGTAACATTTCCCGTGGACTTAAGCCAGGTATGATTGTAGGAATATTGCTTTTTAAAATTAAAAGTATGTGGGGGTCAGCACAGTGGACCCATTTCGAAGAATGATTCCCTTATCCTTATGTTCAAACTGCTCACACCTGTTGGTCCTCTGTCAGAATGAAGTTTTTGAGGGTGAAGTTTTTGGGTGTGAATCTTAAAAATTTATTTTGGTAAAATTTTTATTGAATATAACATATATGCAGTAAATGCACAGAAACAAAGTAGATTTTTTAAAAAATATATCCACTCCTCAAAACAAGACAGGGGGTGCTGGGCTTACAGCTCAGTTGGTAGAATACTTGAGTGCTTGCCTTGCATGCACAAGGCCCTGGGTTCAATCCCCAGAACAACAATAACAACAACAACAACAAAAAAAAAACCAAACAAACAAACAAAACAAAACAACAAAAACAAAAAACCACCACAAAACGAGAAAAAGAACTTCTAGCCCTCCAGGGGCCTCCCTCATACTGCCTCCCAGTCACTCCTCCTTCTCCACAGGTGACTTACACTTCCATCATGTTTTAGTCATCCTGTGCATTGTGGTCACCAATATGCCTGACAAGAAACAAAAAAATACTGGAGGAAAATTTACTTTGGCTCATGGTTTCATAGGTTCAGTGCTTGGTTGGCTGACTGCATCGTTCTGGGCCAGCAGTGAGGAAGAACAACATGGCGGAAGGGCATAGTGGAGGAAGGCATCTTTGGATGTGGCAACTAGGAAGCAAAGAGAGCTGTGTTCACTAGGGACAAAATATAAACCCCAAAGGGAAATTTGACTATAGGCAACTATTGATCACAAAAGTTAAGTAATAATAGGAGCTAACATAGATTGAGTGCCAGGTACTCTTTTACATACTCCATGCAAGACAGTTTACTTAATCTGCACAATTAGACTCTGTGAGAGAGAGAGAGAAAGAGAGAGAGAGAGAGAGAGAGAGAGAGAGAGAGAGAGAGAGAGAGAGAGGGAGACTGTAATTGCTTTTCCCTTTAATTATCTATTTATTATTTATTTATTTATTTTTTGGTGAGGTTCTCACTAAGCTGTTCAGGCTGGTGTCAGACTCCTAGGCTCAAGAGACCCTCTGCCTCAGCCTCTTGAGTGACTGGCACTACACACATACACCGTTGTGCTCAGTCTTTGGTTTGTGGGACAATTGAGGGAACGGATTTATGTTACCCTGTGTTTCAGATCACAGAAATGCTAGGAGGCAGAGCTGGGATTTGAACACAGGCCATCTCCTGCTGGAGCCCTCATGTCTAATTACCATGCCACCTGAACTAGAATGCAGTTGATGGTGCAAGGTCCCTGAGAGGGCATACTTGGGACCCAGGGCACAGGATAGAAGAATGCCTTAAATAGCAGCATGAACATGTGTTAGAGGTAAAGAAGAAAAATGAGAGTAGGTACTTTAACCCTGAGGTGAGGGCGGGGGCAACAGGGAGATGAGAAATTGTCACTTGAGAGTTTCCATTTTTTTTAATCAAGCAGGAAGCAAAGTCCTGCTTGACAGTGAAGAGGTGGTAAGAATTAAAGAAGAAGGAAAAAAGACTTAAATGGATATTTTGGAAAATGGAATACTGATAAACTGGAAGACACAGAGGGGTTTCCAAGCACACATGAATATTGATTTGACATTGGAAACCACAAATCTATTGTGGCACCAATTTGTGCTTGTATAATTGACTCCAGCAGAGGCCAGGATCCTATCTTTCACCCTACCAAGAAAGTTTTAGTGGTTTAGGGGTGGATTTTTTTTTTTTACATGCATTGGGCTGACATGAAATCAGTGATATTTGGACCATTTGGAAAAGAGACATGAAGGGTGTGAATCTTGAGGAACTGGGGAAGAGAAAGAGAGACAGGGAGGATAATGGCAGAAAGAGGAAGGGTCCAACAATCACAAGTCTGAAAAGGCCTCAGTACTTCTGATGAGTAAATAAATGTGAGGTCTGGAAAGATGGGAAGTGGTGGTTAAGAGGCAGGGTATTGGAAATGGTGATTTCTATTGTAGAACAATGCAAAATGATCTTGGTAATGATGAAGTACAAGGTGTGGTCATGATGACTGCAATGGGGGCGAGTGGTGGAGTGAAAATGGGGCTCACTAGATTTGAGGAAGTCAAGGAGGAGTTGAGATAGTCAGTTATTAAGTGGTTGTCCATAGGGTTACTAAAGACACCCTGGGTATTGAGAGGAGTTGCAGGTGGAAATGAAGACAATGGATTTAAATCTTAATTAAATGTGAGAAGTGGCTACAGGTTTTGCAGTTGACTTTTTATTTTTATTTTTCTTAATATATTTTGTTTTTTAGTTTTAATTGGACACAATACCTTTATTTTATTTTATTTTTATTTGGTGCTGTGATCGAACCCAGCACCCCAAACAGGCTAGGCGAGAGCTCTACCGCTGAGCCACCTGTAGTTGACTTTTTAAAGAGAAGACAGAAGAGGAAAGAAGAGAAGACATAGATGCTATAACTGAATGACACACATGGGTATTTAGATGGAAGAATAAAGTTGGAGAAATAGTATTTATAATTTTGAATATAGCACAATTTCTGGAACAGTAGGTTGCCAATAAGTGTAGAAGTAAACTCAGAGAAAGAGTAGGAAGGAAGAAACTACAAGCCATCCGAGAGGTGAAGGAAAGTCATGGAGTGAAAAGACTGGAGTCAGCAGCAAACTCATTTAGCGAACAGGTAAAAGGGCAGCTCATTTGTTAATAATGTCCTCTTGCTTCTGGCTTATTGCCTATCAGTGCTTTTTACACAGTCATTACTCAGTGCAAAGGTACTCCTTTCACATTACAGCAAATCTTAGAATGAAAGAAGTCTTATGGGGTCTTCCAAACTTGGGACCTAATCTTATTAAAGGCTCAACACAATAGTAGCAACCATGACCACAGTACAACACCTGATGCATGTTATACCAGGTGCTTACATTTCTTGACTCATTTAAAAATATTCTCAGGAATGATTTTTGGGATTCAGTTCAGTAATTGTGATAAAATTGAAGGAAAAATACTTCTGTATTGATCAGAGGTTGTCAGCTATTTTCAACCATGACATATGGAACATTCAAGGTGTAACAGTCTCACCAAGTTTTTGATTGTATGCTCAGATGTCAAGTCAGTACTCGTTAGCACTTCTTTTCAAATAGCTTCCCACAAAACTTCTTGCATGGCTAAGCAATATTTTCAATGACTTCCTTCCATATTATTTGTATGATCATCTACTTCTGTTTCACTCCAGAAAGTTGAGATGTGGAGGAGGAAAACTGACAATACTGTAAGAATGACTTTGAATCTTATTTAATTCATATCAAACAAATTAGCTACCTGTGCACCTTGACTTATGATGAGGTTATATCTCAAACTCATCATAAGTTGAAAACATTGTAATTAAAGATGCATTCAATACAACAACCCACTGAGCATCACAGCTTAGCCTAGCCTACCTTAATGTGCTCAGAACCTTATTTTACCTTACAGTTGGGGAGAGCACCTCACAAAACTCTATCTTATAACAAAGTGTTGAATATCTCATGGAATTTATTGAACTGGTCCTGAATATGAAAAGTAGAATGGATGTATTAGTAATGCTTTTAGCCATCATAAAGTAATATCGTCAATTGATCCACTGTAGATCAGGGTTGGTCTATATTTGTCAATTTGGTATTTTTGCTCTTCCTAGAAACATGGCTTCACTCAGTTCAGTGGCCCACCAGGCCCCCTGCCAATCATTTCATTCCTCTGTCTGTCACATGTTGGGGGCATGTGAAGAACATCATCAATGTACAATATTTCCTCTTATTCTTTTTTTTTTTCTCAAAATATGGGATTGAATGGGCAGATAAAAATGCTTTCCTCGTGTTCTTTGAAGTATTCAGGTACAGCATTCTTACTTTTGTTTTTTCACCTTAAACATAATTAAACTTATGGTAGAGGAAATCACAGTGTGGTAGACTTTGTGACAAATGAACCTTTGTTCTTCATTGTCCTGTGCACATGAATGACTCCCCTCATCCCAGTCTCACCCCGGCCAGACTCCAAAATTTCTGCTGTTTTTACTACTAAGTAAAATTACTGCTTTCTCAGACATCTTTCCCTTCTGAGGAGGTTCACCAGACTTTTTCGTCATACGGGGTGATAACGGAGGGTCTGCCGTGGGGACTCTGGAGCTGTGGGATGGGGCTCAGTGAGGAAGGGGGATTTGGGTCCGCACAATGTCGGCCTTCCTCTGCCCCTGATGGGAGCCATGCATCTGGCTTCTCTCAGTGTCGCGCCTTCTCTCTGATCGGGACGCTGGGCAGGTCGACTTTTCCCACTCCTTGGGCTTAATCAAACAGTGACTCAAATGGGGATGTTAATGTAAACATGGGTCTTCTGATTTCATTTCAGCGCTGGAGGTGTCTCTTGGCAACGCAGGGTCCTGCTGCCCTGATGGACTGAAAAACCAATGTTTATAAACCATCCTTTCCTCTAGACTTGCATAATGGAGTCGAGATTTTCTCTTATCAGTTCACATAGTAGACCGCCCTTTGCCTTCTTGAGCCTTTCGAGTGATTTGCATTTAAGAATGGAAATTTCCTTCAGACCATGCCAGAAACCTATGAAGCTTTACTTTATTTTTCTGTCAGCAGTGGAATCCTTTTCTCAAGAGAAATATTGTGCAAGGAAGCAACTTATTTAATCAATCACAACTGGACCGTTGGAATTGAAGTTGAGGTGAAGGGCCTGGAAGCCACTCACTAGAGATACATGTCTCCCCCCATTCCCAGTGGTTCCTGATAATCAACATTGAACCCTGCAACTTGTGGATCATGGCCTGAGAATTACTCTTCTTATCTTCAATTATTTGTCATATGCACAATGTTCTGATACCAGCAAAGTTGTCTCTGTGGTTATCCTCTCTACCATCTTCCTCTTTGTTGCCTCTGCAGATCTCTGCTTGCCTTTAACATGCAAATCCATGGCTGCCTGTTTCTCCTATTCCCAAAGAGAAAGAGAAGGCACCAAGCAGTTTTATTTGAAGCACAGCAATTGTGAGGTTAACCCTAACATCTGATTCTGTTGTGCAGTTGGAAATGAAATGACTCAGTCCTCTCCTGAAGTCTGAGAAATGCTAAAAATGTGTTAGTTCCTCAAAGTACTTGACCCAGCAACTCCTGAAGAGAATGCCCCAGAAAAAAGAAATAGATATTTTTGTTCCAAATATGCATTTGTTATGTATCAATTCTGTGTTTATCATAAAACCAGAAATTCCTGGGACGATAGTTATTTGGCACAGTAACTCTTCTCAAGAACCGTTGTCCTAAAATAACTTCTATCACGGTTGAATTAACACAGGGAATCTGAAAAGGAACGGAAAGTACATACAGAAAAATAAAAGGCACATGGGCTCTCATCAATCAGTAAGAATGATGATTTCCTTCTGGTCTGACACAAGATAGATTTCTAATGGTAGAATTTCAGGCCAGGTAGCAATGGAAGGAGGCATTTGGGGCTAGTGGCCTTTCCTGGTGCTTTTTAAATTCTGTCACCAAGGAGGCGACCTTCTCTTACACACAGGCTTTAACAGGGATGGATATCCAAGAACAATTCAAGGCAATTCTTTGCGCTTCTCTACAAGTTGAGTTTGTCCCATTCAAATAATTTTTAAGGCGGCATCTTTGATGTTTTATTATTAAGCAAACAAATATGAGCTCTCTCTTTAGGTGATATTTTCTACCATAATTGCATGAAATTATGATATAAATAGTGTGTAGTTTGTGAACGCATGTACAGGCAATAAGTCCTCCTAAATGATTTCTCAGCTAAGGTACTGCAACCATCAGTCAAATTTCCCCAATGACCTTCTTTCCAGTGCTCAAAAAGAAAAGTAGAAGATATATATTTGTGTATAAGTGAGTGTGCGTGTTTGCGTGTGCGTGTACGGCATGCTTATTCATTCATTGATGAAATACTCCTTGTATGCTTTCCGCAGAGAATCAATAGATTCTTTAAAATGAATGCCAACTTTCTGCTGTGAAAATGAAATGGCTTCTGGAGCCACTGATTCTCTAGGTAACTCTGAGAAACTCACTTTACCCTCTGTATATCTCTATTTCTCCTTCTGGTTGCAAATGCATTCTAACAACACTGATAATAAAAGAGCCTAGATTTTCCTCATTGAGGGCAAAACTGTAGGTCAGAGGTGGACTGCTCATATAATTGAATCTCTGGTTCTACCAGAAGTTTTGTAAGAGAGTTTGCTACTTGTGTACATCATATGCCGCTCATAAAAACGTGGTGAAAATTTGTAATATAGTTGCAGACATGTATGAGATAGAGGGAGATGAAGGTGATGATTACAATTTAGTTTTCCTTCATTTTCACTCTGGTTTAGATATCTCTATGTTAAAGGACACACATCCCACAATTGGTAGCTGCATTTGAAAAACCAGAGTTTTTCTGCCTAAGTATTCTTCCTCCTTTTCCTCCTCTCTCTTTGGAGGTCTGGAACTTTGGTAAGCCATATGAACTGACCCCAGGATCATGTTGACAATAAAGACATCTAAATCAAGCTTGTCTTCGTGTTTGTACTAAAGACAGATTTCAGATTTCTTAGCAGCGTTTTTCTCCTATTCTCAAAGAGAGAGAGGAAGGTCACTGAAAGTTTCATTTCTACACAATTCCAGATTGTACATCTGATTCTTTTCATTGATCTCCAGAGAGCATTTTTTATTTTAATAATTGTTTTTTAATGTAGATGGATACAATACTATAATTAATTAATTAATTTATTTATATGTGGTGCTGAGGATTGAACCCATGCCCCGCTAACATGTGTGAGACAAGCACTCTATCACTGTGCTATAGCCCCAGCCCCGCTAACAATTCTTTATATAAGTGCATCCCACTTTCCCAATCTCCCCTCCTTTGGATTTTTAATAGCAAAGTATCAATATCTATCCAACAGTAGCCCTTTTAGGAACATATGAAGACTCACATCTATGCACTGTGGAGGGTAACTTAGCTTTACAAGACAGTTCTTACTTATAGAATTCATCATAGACATTTTTCATCTTTGTCTCTTTTGCCAAGATTAAGCCTTATTCACTACCCTGGAAATAGATAAATAATAGAACAGATTTTTTTTAAAAAAAATCTTCAGAATTTTTAACTCAATATGGATTGGAAAATTTGGAGAGGCAGAGATAAGAAGCAGAAAACCCCAACAGATAATATTTATGACTTTTTCAGATTGACAGAACACATAATTTATATTTACAACACCACTCTATTTGCTGTAAAATACTAGATGTTATCATGAGATGAGCTCAAAAATGTATGAACAGAATGAAAATTCACAAGGAAAATCCACATGTGAAAATTCATTATTGTGCTGAAAGATGGTTTAATTATGGTATATTACATTTTATTAAAGGCCCTATCTGGGGAAATGGAAGTAGAATTTCTTTCATGAGTTTTCTACTTACTTCAGTAGACTGAATGCAGAATGTGGGATATAATCTTTTATGTCTTCTATAGAGAGCAGATTTGTCCTGCTTTTGCCAAGAAGACTAGAGGAATGTCATTAGAGTGATAACGTAGGGGCTACAAGACTCTGGGGTAGACACAGTCTGTTTTCTCTAAACCTCTTAAGTGGTTCTGTGTTTATATTCAATTCTATCATCACTCACTGAGACCTGCTATGAGCAATGGCCAGAGTTGGGCATGAGAAGAATCACATTCAATGAGATCAGATCTTGGTCAATCAGGAAAGTCATAATGTAAGGCACAAAAGTCATACAAGTCAAGATGAAATTCAGGCTTGGCAATAGCAGTATAAAAATTGTACAGATGAAAACACTGGGGAAGGGGAGGTCGAAGATGGGAAAAGCATTTTCCTAATTGCATGGAAAAATGATTGTCATAATACTTGATCCTTATGGAGTTTGAAGTATTTTCATAAGCTTTTGAGAGAAATTGGGTTTATTGTCTAGCTGAAAATAATCACATGGCATTTCCCCTTAAAGGTGGGAAGTACCACTTATTTTGATTTGGGAGGGGAAAGATTGGGGTGAAACAGGAATCTTTTATTAGAGATTTTTTTGCTGAATGAGGGAGACTTTTTAAAAAAAATTCCAATTCAGGAAAAAGTGATTTTTGACTAGGATGACCAAACGCAGTGCTGGTCTGTGTAATGTAAGGCAGTTGGGCAAGTTCTTTCATCTACCAGCCCTGGTTGCTCTACCTGGAGAAGTACAAGAAAACCGTCCCCTTTCCAACAGACCAGCTTCCTCTTTTCATTGCACGACTAATTTGAAAAATCTGACAATTATTAAAAAACTCTACTTTCCATATGGGCTGAGATGAAGACCACGTTTTTTTTTTTTTTTTTTTTTTTTTTTTATCCTAACGAAACTGCAGCTGCATTTCAAATTCCATCTCATGTGGAGGCTCTTTCAATGTACACCTAAATAAATAAACGAACTGGGAGATTTTCGTTTCCTTTTTTTATTTTTTTCTTTTCTTTTGCTATCCTCTACCAAGGCCTTTTCTTGTTAATTTTGTCAGCTAGTTGCTACTTAAAGCTGACTTCCACGGAGATGTGTGTATTTGCAGGTCGGCTTCATCAAACATTCATTGTTCAATACTGTGACAGCTGGTAGCAGGCATACATACTCTTTCCTTGTTTGGTTTTCTGATAAAACCTGTCAAGTACTGGTTGACTATAACTGAATTTGTCACCCTCTCAGCAAGGTCATACCTCTTCTTACTATGAAATAAAACAATAAAACAACATTTCTAACCCCTCTCTGCTGCCCCCTCCCAATTGGACAAGCAAACACAGGAAGCACAGGTTTTATCCAGGTTCATTGTGGATGAAAGATTCTCACACATCTAAAAATGTAAGGATCACTTGTGAAAGCCCTACTCAGGAGACAGTGAAGGATGTAGAAAAGGTCAGAACACAGGAGCCCTGGGCTTGTGTGTCGTTCAAATTGAGCATCTGAAATCTGCCAATTGCACCACCGATCACTCCACCCAGGTGCTTGGTGCTCTGCAGACCTTCTCTGGGAGTTTTTCCAACTTTCCAAAGTTGCTTATTGTATGGTAAGAGCAGTTGCCCAAAAGAAAACTGATAAAATCTCTCTCCTATAAGATATATACAACTACTACAGATGAGAGCCTATGATGAAGCTAAAGTTTGAATTTCACCTTTCGATGAAACAGGAGGCAAAGTCATCCTTAACAAACTACCAGGCTGACTTACATTGTAGTTCTGTCTACCTTATATAGAAGCTACATCATCTCTAGCCAACTAACTGGATTTCTCTAAGCTTCTGTACTTTTCTCCTTTTTTTTTTTTTTCATTCTAGAAAATGGAAACAATTAACTGCCAGGCTTGTCTCAAAGGAATATTGCTAATATCAAATGAGTCGATTTGGCAATAGAGATTTAAATGACAAAATTCTACTCAAACATTTTAAAATCGTTGTTATTATTATTAATGATTCACCTGGGAAGAAAATATCTTAATCCATTCAGGCTGCTATAACAAAAGATCCTAAGCTTGGCAAGTTCTCCAGAATACCACTCACTTTTCAATGGTCATTGCTGCCTTGAACTCAGTTCTTTGGTTCTTTAGGTCAGAAAAATATATCCAGTCTAACAAGTATTGTCTTACTGCAGAAGCTGTCTGCTTGCTCACTCTTGGATCCTTTCAAGTAGCAAAATTTGATATTTCATTGAGAATCTACAGTTCTCATTTGGGAGAGGGGGCAGTTGGTGGCAGTCCAGGAAGAATTCCACTCATTCCTCATTCTGATATGTGTGTCACCTTGAGGCTTCAGGGGTTAACATGTTTGTTTGCTGCAAAGTATTTTACCTGTATTGACCTAAATTCTATTTTTTTTTTTTTGCTTCATCCATGTTTTAAATATGATAAAAATTATTTAAAATATAAATAATACCATGAGGGTTTTATCACTAACTGTTTTTCCCCACATAAAATATAAGTTTAGTGATGATGTGATTTAAAATGTCAAACACATCTTCCCTCCCTTGTAGCAAATTCTCTTTGGTTGTTGACTCAACAGTTATTCCACAAATTGGGGAGAAAATTTTACATTTTCATTTATTTCAGTTGTTTAGATGTCAAAGGATGTATTTAGTCGTCTCCTAAAGAAACAGATTAATGAGTTTTTTTAATCTAAAAGTTTTCTTAGTGTTAGGCAAACTTTTGGAAGGTACAGACTTCTGGAAGTTTGCTTTTTTACTTGTGATTTTAGAAGGTAAGAGGCGTTTGTAGTTATAATTAAGTTTGAGCAGATAATCACTTTGTGAATTTCAAATAATAATATTCATTTGGAAACCACTTTACTCCTCCACCAAGTCAACTAATATTGCAGTTTAGGCAAGAAGCTCAGAATTTATACAAAGGGAAATGTGTCAAACACTGTCATTTCCTTTTATAACCATTTTATTAGCCACCAATGGCACCTTCCTTCCTTCCTTCCTTCCTTGTTCTGAAGGCTGAATTATTTGTAGAAAAGTTGATTGCAAACACTGCATAAAGAGTTGTCAAGCAGGTGTATTTCTTAACTCTTAAAATGCCTACTTGGTTTTGGCTACTTTCCCAAATGAGGTTAGACCATATTTTATCCCAACAATATCATAAAAATAATTGAAGATATAAATAATACCATGTAAGTTTGTTCAGAGGGAACCTTCTCACCAATGGTTTTCCCTACATAAAATATAAGTTTGGAGATTATCCGATTAAAAATTATCAAAAACATCTTCTCTCACTTGTAGCAAATTCCCTTTGGTTGTTGACTCAACAGTCATTCCACAAACTGAAAAAAAATGGATTCAGTTTAATCTTTGTGTCATTAATTGGGTTGGGGAAAAGGATACCTCCTTTTATGTTTAGGAAGATTTCAGTTTTCTAGCCTTTCCCTGTCCAAATTTTCAGAGTTATGTTGTACACCTTCTTTGCACTTAGTGCACATTTTTCCTCAATGCAACAGAAGTCGTCTTGTTCCAGTCACCTAATCTAAAAACTGATAAATTTACCTTGTTCTCCTAATTGACACCCAATTTTCCTAATTTCCTTTAGCATTTCTGATGATGGTCGATCCTCATTATGGGCAGCTTCCTTATGTTTATTTACTGAATTTTGTTAGTAATATACTTGAGGTTCTTGCATAGTCATTCATAGACATGCGCAGAGTAGAAAAACAATCTCGGAGCTGGGTGAGGAGCAAGTTCTCAACTGTGGTCCATCAGGGCTGTGCTCTGCTTTTTTTGTTTCCCTTATCAATCTGTAAATGATTGCTCTTTTGGCAGCCAACTTGGTACAACATTCACATTTTTGTGCTTCTTGTTGGTGATTGCATCCTGTGAAATGGCCCCCAAGTGTAGTCTGAAGTGCTGTCTAATACTCTAAGAGCAAGAAGGCTGTAACAAACCTTGATGATAACATGTGTTCATTCAGGCATGAGTTACTATGCTATTGGCCATGAATTCAGTACTAATAGATTAACAATATATATTAAATAAGGTGTCTTTTAACAGAAACACCCATAAAGCAAGGTTTTTCATTTATCAGTTGATGAACACGTTCCTAGTAGCGCATGGAACCTAACCTTGTACTTCCCTAGGAAACATAGTTCAGTGTTCGCTAATTCGGTTTTTGTGTGATTTTATAGAGCAGGACTTCTATGAATAACAAGAACTGACTGTATTCCATTTTTCTCCTCTATAGGTATTTCTTTCTTTATTTACTCTTTAAATCTCTATGTTCCTTGATTGGTCTGTACATGATTAAGATTTCAAGTTCACTCCTCATCCTGAAACCTCCAGATTTATTATTTAAAGTCCTTCAAGTTTCAAGTGGCTGTAGACAAGATTCTGCTCAGTTCTTACATTCAGATGTCCTAGAGACAACATAGACTCAAACAATCTACCCCAAATTGTTCTCAGCATTAGTTCTCCAGAGCCCAACTTTTCCTTCACCTGTTTTCTCCATCTTTAATTAATATCACTCAGGTGTTAATGTTAGAAACCTGAACTCTTTAAAGTTTCCTCTCTCTCTTTTACCCCAGCATTAAATGAAGTCTTGTAATATTGCTGTTTTTCTTAAAATTATTATATTTTTGTCATTTATACAATTACTGCTGGCCATTATCATTATTCACTAGGCCAAAAGTATTGAAAAACTTAAAAATGATATTTAAAAAAAATTATTTTAACAGGAACTATATAAATTCATATTAATCCATCAGTCTTTTAGCATTGAACTCTAGGGTCCAGGACTTTCTTATTGTTGTTGTTTTTAACAAAATAACCTTGAAGATTGAACTCTTTTGTTTTATTTCTTCTATAAATCATCCTTATAATGTATTTATTTCTATGATTCCCATTTTCTTTTATTTAAAGAAAAGTTATTACTTAACTATATTTACAAAGCATGGTCTCTGCTGGCATTTGAATTTAGATCCCTGGCATTTGAATTTAGTTTTGTTCCCAGCTTCCATTAATGTTCTCTTCTCTGACTTAGATACTGCATGTAAGTACCTACATTCACTTTGTGAAATTTAGTTGCATAATTATAGTTTGTGCATTTTTGGTATATGTGTCTAACTTTAAAATGAAAGAAAAACAAAGTCTGAAGTAACATGGGCTTAGAGAACATTATGGATCAATGCAGAAATCTGGTAATATGATTGGAGGTGTGAACTAAAGAAGAGGCAGCATTTAGGTAGGCAGAGAGAAGAAGGAGGAGGCATGTTATGGGAATGAAGGAGAGGTAAGAATGTCCAAGGTTTGTGGGGGGGTGGGGAAATAGGAGACCAGCAGGCCCAGCATGGTGAAAAGCACTAGCAAAAATCTTTGGGGAATAAGGAAGGGTTCACAGTAAGTGAATAACATCAAAGAATAGTTTAAGTTAAGAAAAGATATCCCAAGAAATAGAAAATTATTTGCTGTCTAGGGAGTGTTTCTTACTTCTTGGAGCTCACAAAAATATATGTAATGGAAAAACCATACAATAAATGAGCATACATGAAGTTTGTTGCAAATTTTTATTTCCTAAGTTCAATTGCAATATTTCAAGGAATTGGATTCATGAAGTTTGAAGTATAAGTTTATCCATTTTTTATTTGCTCATATTTTAAAAATTCTTGGAAGAAGTTTTTATAACTGACATATGTCAAAATAATTTTAAATCATACCACTACAACATGAAAAATAAAAACAAATCAAAGGCAACAAACACTACTCGTTAGCGGATATCACCCCTGAAAATCCTTCTGGGAAATTTTGTGCTTGTGAAATGGGGGAGGGTGATATTGCAAGTGTTTTTGCCAACTGACTAAAGCAGCACTTACTTCCATAAACACCATATAATATAATCTGTACAGTCTCCAAAGAATTTAGAGCACTCAGAAATGGCTTGCACATTCTATGCTTTTGACGCATGAGACAGGTGATGTGCTATGAATGCAGCACCATTTTGGTATGAAAACTGCCACTTACTGGGAGTATATTTGTAATAAAAAGGGCTTTTCCCACATGAAAGCACATCTTTAAAGTCCCATTTCTCCCCAAATGTAGATGCACTGGGGGTCTCATATGTGCTCTTCACAGTTGAATTACTCTATATTGTATTTACTCAAGAAAATCCCAGTTGCTTTCCTTCCCCTTCCTTCTCCAGTTCCTGATATAATGTTGCCCTCTGGCAATTGGTTCTGAAACTCTGAACTGCTGCTTGAGTTATATTCCACAACCCAAATAGTTGTAGCTTCAGAGGGAACATTTAGGGACTGATGATAAGATTAAGATTAATGAAGTACATTGGGATGGTTAATTTCCCATTTTTTATTAAAAGATATTTTCTAGGTCTGAATTAACTCCGTAATTTCATACTTTACATGACTCCCAAGGAGCCCTGACTTCATACACATTCTCCATTTTCAGGACCATGTCTCCAACTGCTTGCTGAACATCTTCACAAATGTTGGCTGAATTCCTAGTGTTTTCAATGTGCTCCACTAGAATTTATGGAATACAACACAACATAAATTATGATTCTTGTCTGCAAGCATCTTGCAATCCATTTGGCAGCATTCAAATTAGTATGGTATAAGTGCAATGTGGGTCGAGCAAGCAATTACTGTTGGAGTCTAGACAATCAATCAGTCAATGCATAATATTTCAGATGTTGAGCACACAATGGAAGAAAATGTGGCAGATGGAGGAAAATGTGGAAGAGCAAGGAGGGGTGAATAGGGGTATAAGATTGATACAATTTTTGTATAATATTCAGGAAAGTATTTTTTGATAAGATATTTAAGAAAGATCTCTAAGAAATGGGAGAGTACACAAATGTGGTTATGTATGGGAAGAGAATTTGAGGTTGAGGGAGCTGCTAGCACAAAAACCCTGAAGAGTGTGTATACTTATTGATAACATATCACATATATTACAGTATACATAATATGTATACATATGCATACATATTACAATACATTATTGCATAGAATGCATTTAATATGTATATGATATATTTGTACATATTATGTGTAATTCACACAATGCAAATAACTATAATATTATTACATTACATAATATATGTACTTAAAAAGTTAAAATATATGTAGTATTTACTATATGTCATGGATTATTGTAAGTGATTTATAAGCATTGAGTCACTTAATCCTGACAATACAATCCCATGCTTTCTTGGTCATGGCACTATTGACATTTTGGTGCAGATAATTCTTTTTTATAGAGGCTTTCCTCTATATTGTAGGATGCTTAGCCGCAGTCCTGAACTTTACCCACTAGATACCAATAATACCTCACAAGTTGTGACACTTGGAAATGTCTTCAAACATGACTAAATATCTTCCAGGGATAAAAATCATTCCCCATTGAGAGCCATTGATGCAATCCAATGGATAATCTCTATTATCATCTCTAATTCATAAATAAAGAAACATACCCAGAGAGCAAGTAATCTGACTAAGGTCATTGTAAGCTGAGTGGAAACTGAAATCTCAGTACAATAGTTCCAGCAAGCATACCGTCAACTACTGCAAGTACCTATTTTCTAGGTCAAAAATAAGACTTAAGTATTTGGAGGTTGGTTAGAACTCGGCAGACTTGGGTGTTACAGGATGAGGTCTGGGGGAACAGGGGATGGGTAACCTTTTAAAGAGATTGTTTTTCTCTAAGTTAAATGGGAAGCCATGGAAGAGTTTGGGCAGAGAACTGACAAGATCTGAATCCTTACTTGAAATCCTCAGTGGAAAGGAGGTTATGAATGCATAAGAGCAGAAGACCAGTGGAGGGTATTGCCCAGTCCAGGGGAAGAGGGATGGTGCATGGAACAGTGTGGTAGAGATGGAGATAGTTGGAAATGGTCTGGTTCTAAAATGTCCTGAAGGTGAATTTGTTGATGGGTTTAATGCTGAGTGAGAGAAAAAATGAAGTGAAGAAAGCTATCACAGTTAAGCTTGAGCTGCTAAAAGAATGGACTTTGCATTTACTAAGAAGAAAAGTCAGTTGAAGAGCCAGGGTTGAAGGGGAAGTCTGAGAATCACGGTTTCTGTTCAGTCCATAATAAATTTGAGATGTTTAGCAGACATTCAGATGGAAATGTTGAGTGGACAGTTGGAGATGAAGCTGGTGTTAGGAGATAAAATTTTTGGAGTTATCAGCATAGAGATGAACTTTACCTCCATAATACTGGATGAGATCACCAAAGGAATTACCAAAGATACGTAAGAGAATTTCAACGACTTAGCCCTGAGACACTCTGGAGTCCACTGGTCAGGAAGATGAATAGGAAAGAGGAATAAAAATGACCAAAATGGATTTTCCTGTGAGGAGCAAGAAGCAGGAGAGAGTGGAACTCAGCAAGCAGAGTGAAGAAAGCATATCAAGAAGAGAGAGTGTTCAATTGCTTCAAATACTGCTGCTAAGTCCTATAAGAGGAGGTCAAAGATTTTTCCATTTGATCTGACAATGTAGAGATTAATACTGAACGTGACAAAATCTATTTCTACAGAGATAGGGATGAAAGACTGATTAATTGTGGTTCAAGAGAGAACTGGGAACAGGAAGTAGAATATATATTGTATGTAAATATGTATTTATAAAATATAATATATGCAAATATATGAATATATTTGTAATAATATAAAACATGTAATATATATTATTATGCATAATATACATGTATGTTTATATACAAAATGTGTATGTATAGTCAAGGAACTTTACTATAAAGAGGAGTTGAGGAATGACATAGTAGTTTAAGGGAGATGCAGGAGCAAGGTGTTTTTTGTTGCACTGGAGGAACTGCAGCCTGTTTCATGCTGATGAATCTGAGTCAATAGAAGAAAATTGAGTATATATATAAGACAGACAATGGCTGGAGGGGTGAACTTGAGTAGGTAAGAGGGGATGGAATCAGTGCAAGGAGGAGAGGGATTAGACATAGAAGCAAAGGCAATTTATCTGTAGTTTATCTATCAGTAATGGGGAAGAGAACAGGAGACAGCAGAGAAAGTAGGTCAGATGTTGGAGGATTAGTAGATACAGTGGTGGGAATATGTAGAAGTTCTACTCAATTTGCTTCTATTTTTCAGGGAAATGGGAGGAAAGAGTATTATCTGGTCTTAGAGGGAGAAGGTAGTGATGTAAATTTAAGGAAATAAGGAAATCTACAAAATAATTTTCTAAGATCCTGGGAGAGTTAAGAAGCTATTACCATTACTGGAGAGAAATATGTGTTCTTCTGAGGTTCAAGTCAAGAACTTAATGAGAAACCCCTCAGCATGGTTGTGGGTTCTTCTTCAGCCACATTCATCCATCTGGGCACAAGTCTAGACAGACAAAGGGGAACCAAGTACAGTTTCGATTCATGCCGGGAGACTGTTGAGCAAAGGGAGATAACAGGCATGGACCCTAAGGTGGGAGTCAGAGGACACGCAGGGACAAGCAGTCAGAACAAGGCATAATCTGAATTTTAGGTCCCCTTTTGGCTAAAGAATTGTTGAGACTTGGAAACTTAGGAGGTAGAAGCCAAAAGGTCATGGAGGGTGCAGTCTGGAGATTGACTGTTGAGAGAATGCGCAGTAGGAATGATTAACTTTGTACACACTGGTATGGTGATGAGCTACCTCAAGAATACTGGAGATGGTGGCTGCCAGCCATGTCCTGGCATCTTCACAGACATATAGCAAGGTGAAGATGATGAGACTGTGCTGGAAATCAGCCTTTGACAGAATTTAATTTCATAGTTCTATTTGTATTTGTGTATGTAAATTTAGGTTATTAAAATAGAAAAAAACCCAAAATATCAAAATGTTCAATTATTCAACAACCCAGATTTGGGAAATGTTAATATTTTACTTCAGACCTTTTCTTTTTATGAAAAAAACAGAACACTACATAAGTGTTTCCACCCTCTACATTTTCCAACTTGCTCTTCCTTTCCCCAAACTCTTTGTTCTCTCCCTTCCTTGAGGCTGGCACACATCCACGTCTTTGTAAGTTGTCAATACACACATAACCACAGATACCACTCTCTAAGGTAAATAAATAAATGGTGTAATACTGGACTTTTCACTCAACATTTATCAATTTCAATACAGTACAGCTAGGTTTATTTCATTAAATTTTATTGGATATGTAATTAATTTATAATTTAGCATTATATGAGCATGGTAGTTTGTTTATTCATTTCAATGTACATTCTGGTGGCTTTGCCATTTGGTAATTACTTGCAGTGCTACAACAGACATCAGTGTCCATATTTCCCTGCAAATGTGTCTCTGTGGTATATACTTAAAAGCTGAGTTTCTGCATTTTTAAGGAATCAACATTTCAACTAATTAGATAATGCCAAGTGGCTTTCCAAAGCAGTTTACCTGTTTATATTCTCTCCTGAAATGCACATGACCTTCCTAGTTCCCACATTCCACATCAATACTTGGTATTTCCAGACTTTAAAATTTTGCCAATTTCATTCTCATGTTGGGGGAAGAGGCAATAGTCAATGAGATAACTGAGAGGTTTTGATAATGGAGAAAGATATAAACCCTTATCTTTGGTACTCATAATGAAGCCTGAGTAGTATTAAGGAAATGAAATCCATATAAGTGAAAATTTTAGGGATAATCACTAAAGAAACAGAAAAAAGGATTGTATAACTTACAAATAGCATAGGGAAAATATGAATATGTAATTACTCACTTTTTCATGGTATTCAGTAACAAGAATGAAATACATACATCTTTGGTAAAGCAAGAATTGAAAGAGTTTACCATCAACCAATCAGTCATTACAGACATTCTAAAGGATTTGCTTAAAGAAAAAGAAAAGTGGGCTGGGGATGTGGCTCAAGCAGTAGCGGCCTGGGTTCGATCCTCAGCACCACATACAAACAAAGATGTTGTGTCTGCCGAGAACTAAAAAATAAATATTAAAAAAAAATTTTCTCTCTCTCTCTCTTCTTTAAAAAAAAAAAAGAAAAAGAAAAGTGAGTTAGGAGAAGGGTCTCAGGGTTAATAAAAAAATGGAGGGCAAATAAATTGATTAAAAATATGGATAAATGAATGTTAACTGGATGAAACAATTATTTTAGTATATAATTTGAGAATTTAAATATGAGATGAAGTTAAATATTGCACAACAGTAAAAGAGAAGATGGAATGTGGGAGATTAGAATTCAGGTATTCTGAAGGTCTTCCATTATTCAAGAGAAGTATTGATGACTAACTTTATACTTATGGAGAATAGAAATATAGTTGCACTCCACTTAACGTTGGAGGTACATTCTGAGAAATGTGTCCTTCAGTGATTTCATTGTTGTGCAAACATCACAGAGTGTACTTACACAAACCTAGATGGTACAGGTCAGTCACTTACATACCCTCTTTTTGTGATCAAAAGACACACTAAATGAGTTCTATGAGGCTGCTTCTAGCATAACATGGCATATGATTTCACAGTGAACTTGTTTTTGCAGGAATATGCCATACTACAACAATAAAAAGTATAGTATAATGAATACACAAACCAGTAACAGAGTAGTTTATTATCATTTTCAAGTGTCGGGTATTATACATAGTTGATGTGCTCAGCTTTCCTGCCACTGGCAGTACAGCAGGTGTGTTTACTTTGGGATCCCTGCATGCAATGTCAGGAATGTGTTTCCTATGGCATTTTGATAGCTATGATACCACTAGGTGATAGGAACTTTTCAGTTAACTCATTATTTTATTATAATTATTGAATGATGGATTGAATGAGTATAAAATCTGTTTTGTTTTTTATTTGGTCTTCTGGAGACATCGCATTGCTTTCTTCTGCTTTGATAACTCTCATAAAAGTAATTTAGATATGGGTCAAACATGGTGTGTGCGTGCATGTGTGTGTGTGTGCATGCATGTGTGTGTGTGTGTGGTGTGTCTTAATCCACTGTCTTTAATGAATGGAAGTCTATTTGCCATTTCTCTGGGGAAAATGGACATAAGTTTTTTAACTCTATATTATGGAATCTCAGTCCTGAGATACCAGATTTCATGCATTGTTATTGGTACCAGTCCCTTCTCTTGCAGGGCTGGGGCTATGAAGTGTACCTTCCTTTGAGCAAGGCAATCCCTACCTCTTTGGCTTATGTCCAAGTCTATGTACCATAGGAATCACACTGATCAAGTTTCTACTTACTTTTTTTTTTTTGTTTTTGATTATTATGGTTCTTTCAGATTTAATTTCCTCCTTTTGATTGTGGCTCTGGATTACAAAAATATTCTTTTATGTTCCATTTTGTCTCTTTCCTTCCTTCCCCACCCAATAATACTGAGCTACTTCACTTTCTATGCTTCTTATATTTTGTGTAATGATATAGTATTTTGTATAATAATATAGGATCTTTTGTGGGGCATAATTATACTTTATAAAATTATCTGTTAATTCCCCCACTCAATGAGTTACTCGATGTCATATCATATACTTGATGTCATATCATATTCATTCACATTCTCTAGCACATTGTTTAACACATAGTAATCAAAAAGGTTGATCAAATAAATGATTTTTTCCCTCTATTTTACTGATATAGGAAGATATATTTGGGTACCGTAAGCATACAGTTAGACAAAGGAGAAAGTTTAGATCCATTATGTGTTCTTATTTGCAAATAGCAGCATTGGGTTTGCTCCTGGTATAAAGTTTAGACAGGCCTTTCTTCATGTTGAATCACTCTGCTTCCATTTTGATCTCTGCTTTTTAAGTGAGTTGTGTCCTTAACTTCAATCTACAAAGGGTATGTTTTCTTCTTCTAAACATTTTAGCTATTTTAAATCTGTAGAGCTTAACACTGAAAGTTCAAATGTCCAGTTGCCAAATATAAAATAATTTCACAAATTAATAAATTTCACTAGAAAATTTGGCTCCTTTCAGAGAGTCAGGAAGTGATTTGGGTCCCATGAAAATAATTTGAGGAACATATGATGGTGTCCACATTTTTGTGTTCAAGGTATACACATCTATTTTTGTCTGAAATCTAGAGAATAATTTGGTATATGTAAATATGCATATACACACTTGAGATGTATTTACATAGACACATGCCATTAATGTAATAGAAAATGAGCATTAAAATCAAAGCATTTTTTAATCATATCTAAGCTCTACCCTCATTTAAAGAGGTGGTAAAAAGAGTTCTTAGGCTGTTGGTATCTATCAAAAGTGAACAAGCAGATCAGTTCTGATTTGAACACTGTCACTTGGATTACATTTATCTATTGCATGGGAGTGCCAAGTTAGCAGGGCTAAGAGATGAATCAGGGTACTGACTGTCAACTTGACAACCTAGAAGATGAGGAGCATTATTTTACCTCTTCCTTCTCAGCAGCATATATCAGGTTTTTTGAGCTCCCGCATGCTTCAAATTTCCTCTCTCTTGAATAAGTGATAGTATCCAGCATTTGGTTGGTAGCAGATCCTGCCCACTCACAGATGGACCTTACGATTTTGGAGTAGTTTTACAGTCAACTGTGATTGACTAAAATATGAATGTTTACTCATAATTACTGTTTTAGACCATAAGGAAAGGAGCATGACTTATACATAGCGATGTGTAGGATCTTTCCCTAACATTTTATATGATATGGAGTAAAGGAAATAATATATGGGCTAGAAAGCAGAAACACAGCCCTTGGCCCCTAGCTGGCTGCATGATTGATCTTAACCAAGTCACCCTCATCCTCTGGGTTGAATGTTCTCGTTTCCAAAATTCAAAATTTGAACTAAATGATTTTCAAGATCCATTGAGAGCAGAAATTCTGTTTTAAAGTAATACAGTGACTTTGTTAGCTATTACTGTAAACTCAATTACACAAAATAATGTCTGAGATGACTATGTTTTCAGATTGGTTAATTGGAAGCATTTAAGTCTTTACATTATCCTATATATGTATGGACTTACCACAACTTCTGGGGTCTCATGTAAGTCTATATCCTTCTATACTTCTAATCAGCATGCCAATTGTGACATGCAGTTTAAGGAATTTAAACACAGACTAACTCTCTTTAATAATAGTAACCAGCTCAAATTACAGTGTAGTGATTAAGTGGACATCTTGAGAAAATCTGTTGGGGTAGAAAAAAATGGCAGAGGAATTTCACAATGGCACATAGGAAGTTTTCCTGTACTGCACAATTGGGGAATTTATCTTCAACTGGGATTCTAAGGTGGAAATAAACTTAATTCACTCCACTGTTTCAAAAATGCCACTCCCAGAGAGGTAAATTGAAGTTAGACACAATGAGATGCACTACTTATTTCTAGGTTTAACAAGTAGAGAACAAACATTCTGTGATCTGTAGTTAAAGTCATGAAACAAGAGGCAAACAATCCACCACACACCATACCATATGGGATGGAAGCAATATAGGTCATGTAGAACTGACCCAGAGAATGTTAAAAATGAATATCTCATAGATTTTTTTAAATGTAATTTTAAAAATTTATGTATGATAGCAAAATGCATTACAATTCTTGTTATATATATAGAGCACACTTTTTCATATCTCTGGTTGTATACATAGCATATTCACACCAATTCATGTCTTCATACATGTACTTTGGATAGTAATGATCATCACATTCCACCATAATTAATAACCCCATTCTGCCTCCCTTGCCCTCCAACCCCTCTGCCCTCTCTAGAGTTCATCGATTCCTCCCGTGCTCCCTATCCCTATCCCACTATGAATCAGCCTCCTTATATCAAAGAAAACATTCAGCATTTTGTTTTTTGGAATTGGCTAACTTCACTTAGCATTATCTTCTCTAACTCCATCTATTTATCTGCAAATGCCATGATTTTATTCTCTTTTATTGCTGAGTAATATTCCATTGTGTATATATGCCACATTATTTTTTTAACCATTCATCTATTGAGGGGCATCTAGGTTGGTTCCACAGTTAAGCTATTGTGAATTGTGCTGCTATAAACATTGATGTGGCTATGTCCCTGTAGAATGCTGTTTTTAAGTCCTTTGGGTAAAGACTGAGGAGAGGGATAGCTGGGTTAAATAGTGGTTCCATTCCCAACTTTCCAAGAAATCTCCATACTGTTTTCCATAATAGGCTTTTATTACAAACTCATGAATTACGCAGCATCCCATCCATAAAATAGAGCTGAAAATGTTGGCTTTTTGTCAGAAAATGCTGAAAAAGCACTTACCAGGGAACAAAAAGTGGGTTGGTCATATCAAAGTTACTTTTTTTACAGTTAAAACAGAGAGCCTTCCTTATGGTGACAGCTCAGGGTCTCTTTCAATTGGCTGCTCCCCCCCCCCTTTTTTTACTGACTGGTTTTTGAAGTTCAGTTTAATCATAAGATACCTAGTATAAGCAACTCCGTCTGGTTTGGTCTGGTCTGTTGAGCTTAGGGCAGGAACTCAGTCCAAAACAATAATCTCCTATAATTTTTGTTTAACAAGACTAATTTCAGAACATTATTATAAATCCATAATCAGTTTAAAAGAAAGTAAAACTCCACATAACAGAAACAGAGAGACAAAAGCCAAACCTTTAAATAGAAACTGGTATCCGTGTGATGCATATTAGACTGAACTTGATAATAAGTGTCCAAAAAGTTGGAGATTGAGATTTAAATATTTACTATAAATATTTTTAAATCAATTGCATTGCACACTACAGAAAACAGTAGTAAGCTTTGGAGCATAATCCAGACATTTTTCAAATAACTCATAGAAAAAAAGAAAAAAGAGATTAAAGATAAAGGAAAAGTACTGATTAGAGACAGGATAGTCTGTATAACAGGAATCCCAGAATGAGAAGGATTATATGAAGAGAAGAAAAATGGAATAGAAAAAAATTTCCTGAGTTAAAAAAATGTATTAGTTTAAAATAAAAGCATGCATTAAATGACAGGTAGAATTATAAGAAATATTACTAGATAAATTTTCATGGGGTTTTCTGAATGTTAATATTGAAGAAAAACATCTTATGAGTATCTAAGTAAAAGCAAGATTACCAACAAGGAAAAAATAAGATTAGCAATAGACTTCTGTTCAATTAAAAATGCTAGAAAATAATGTAGAAACACCAATGGAGTTTCAGCATGAAAATTCTGCATCCACTAAATTTATCAGCCAGATGTGGTTCAGTGGTGGAGTCCTTGCCTAGCATACATGAGTCTCTGGGTTCAATCCCCGGCATCTTTAAAAAATTATGATAAAGCTTAGACATGTCAAAAGTAGCTGTTAATTTAATTGCAACACATGTAATGTCAATACCTGTTTTGAAAATGAATAACAAAAACACAAGAAAATGTAATATTTAATAATTTCCATCTAAAATATAAGATTATTTCAACCACAAAACGATGGTGGGAGGCCATAAATATGATTAGTGTTTTTTTGTCCCTTTGGAAGAGTAAAAGGGGCTTCATGGTGGATGTACAGGTGAGGGTGGCAGACAGGGGTGAGGTCCTGGAATTCTGATTTCTACTCCCAGGCTTACATCATTTTATTCTGCTCTGCGAGAAACTAATAATAAGCATTAACAAGCAGGTCCCCAAATGTCACTATAGTGCCTTAATCACGACTGTCTGAACTCTGATTAATATGAATATTGACAGGAGAAACTGGATAATAAGATGCGGTTGGTGTTTTGTTTTGGTAGTGATTCAGGGTTATCTGTGATTCTATGCCCCACATTACCCTTATTAATCTTCAGTTGATTAATTACGTACCAGTCTCAAGACTTCTATACAGTGAAATAAATAAAAAAGCTCAAAATGAAGTCTGTTAGTCTTCTGGAATTGCAGTAACAAATTACCTCCATTCAGGAGTTTTAAAAAAATATAAATTTTTGTCTATAGTTCTGGAAGGTAGAAGTCCCAAATCAAGATATTTTCAGGGTTAGCTCCTCCTGACAGGGGCAAGGGAGTATCTGTTCTGAGTCACTCTCTTAGGCCCTTGTGGTTTGCTTACGGTCTTTGGGGTTCCTTGGCTTGTACATGATCTCTAACTTCCTGCTCCCTGTGTGCCTGTCTCTATGCCCAAATTTCCCCTTTCTATAAGGATACCGATTAAGGCCCACCCTAATCCAGTGTAAGCACAACCCTATTTCTAACAGGATCCCACTCTAGGGTACCAGTGGTTCGGATTTCAACATATGAATGGTGGGGGGCGGGCACACAATTCAACCTGTAACACAAAGAAACAAAAAAACTATTTGGCAAATGTATAAAGAGCCGAGGGTGCAATATTAATGTCAGACAAAGTGATCTATGTAGAAAACAGGGATTAAACTTTAAGATAGGTCCATTTAATAAGTAAAAATATGATCTAAAATGAAACTCATAGCAAATATGTTTATACTAAGTAATAAGATAAAGGCAATATAAAACCAAAATATTATAAATATATGAAAAAGAAAGTAATCATAATCATATTAAATCTCTTTAAGGCACCTTTCCTATTTTTGATTAGTCACATGGACAAAAAAATAAAATTAGTAAGCTTGACTTAATGGACTTATATTGAACTTTGTACCTTTCAGGAAATATGCATTATTTTAAACTGCTCATGAAATATTGATTAAAAAGTTATAACAGTCTAGGCCAGATAAGAAAGGTTTAAATTCCCTACATCATAACTTATATAGAACTTATTGTCTGGCCACAAAAGAATAATACTAGAAGTTAATAAAAAGATTAAATGATAGACTCTTCTAAATTTTGAGTTTGTTTATAAATAAAAATATAAATAAATGAACGATTACAAGCTATTTTGAATATAATTGCAATGAGAGTTGTGCTCAGCCACATGTGAGGTACAGTCATATTTCTGGAGAATGGAAACAGTTAAAATAAACTTATTAAAGAAAATGTAACTATTCAAACCTGAGAAAATGGAGATTAGGAATATATATATTAAAAATGATAAATGAGAAAGACCAAAATGTAAACTTGATTTTAAAAAATAAGCATGATGTAATTCTGTAAATAAAAGTAAGATTCTGAAAGTTGAACAAAAATTAAAGAAGGGAAACTCAAATGTAGAATATTAGAAATAGGAAAGAAGATACAATCTCAGAAAAGCAATTAAAATTAGTATACCATGTAATATTTATACTAATTAATTAGAAAATATTGTGTAGGTAGATTACTTTCTCAGGAAATAGATCATAGATAGAAAAGCAATTAAAAATTAGAATGTTATGACATGCTAATACTAATTAAAAAGAAACTTTATATGTGGATTACTTTGCAGAAACAAAAATTATCAAAATTACTGTAGAATAAGGTAAAAATGTTGAGTACCAATTACTGTAGAAGAAAAAAGCATATTTAAAAATTTGCTTCCACCAATGCTACTGGACCCAGACAAAAATTTTTTCAAATCTTTAAAAAACAAATGTAGATTGATTCTGGAACACACACACACACACACACACACACACACACACCCCCCACACAAGAAATGATCTTAATTTATTTCACTGAAATAAAAAAGGCTAATACCAAATTCTGGAAACTGTAGTGTGTAAAAAGCAAAAACTAAACACCTGTTTCATTCATATTTAAAGATGCAAAATCATAAATTATTAACAAGCAAAGTTAATAGTAAATTAAAAGCAACACAGTGTGACCAAGTATGAATAATTTTAAAAATTAAAGGATAGTTTATTGCAAGGAGTTGCCTAATATAATGTATCACATGATGAGGCCCAGAGAGGAAAACATGTAATTGATAAAGGCTGCAAAAGCATTTGATAAGATTGAAATTAATTCCAAATAAAAAGCTCTTAATCAAAAAAATAGAAACTTCTTCAAGTTGGTAAAGAATAGAACATTTCTTAAAACAACAGTACCTTGTAGTTAATGAAAACTTTCAAATATTTGATTAAAATAAGCAAATACATATAATTCCTATTTCATAATGTAAGGGGGAAAGATACAAATGTTTATAAATAAAAGTCTTAAATAATCATTGTTTAAAGATGATTTGATTGTTGGAAATATAAATAACTGGCTAAAAACTTTAGAACTAATCCAAGAGTTTAAGAAAGTGGCTGACTACAAATTAAATATACAAACGTCAATAGTATTCCAATGTTTCAAAAAGCCAGTTTGAAAATAAGATCTAAAAAATGGTTCTGTTTACATAAGCATATATGGAAATATATTTTTTATGGTCTACACACAGCCTATAAGAGAAACTTTGCAAAAGAATGCTTTGAATAAATGGAGGAACATTCTATTTTGTGGGAATGCATAATGTAAAAATGTTGATTCTCCAAAGTAATGTTACAAAATCATTATAATGCTTATTTGGAAGACTCTTTGCTTGGAAATAACTATGGCACTTTTGGGAAAGATGAGCCCTGAGAATCTTGCCATCTGTGTAAAAAAAGTCTGTAAAGTTGAACTGACCCCAAGCAGGTCAAAGGAAAAATGAAAGAGAATTAAAATTCCATGGAAAAAAAATACATACTTATGAAGGTTGGGTGTATATTTATCATATATTGATATTATGGTGGGGGAAAAGGATTATTCAACACATGTTACGGGGGCAACTGGATGACCTTTTGAAGAAGAAAGGGGAAAAAAATAAAAAAAAATTAAAGTCTTGCTTAAAAGTAAGCCAAAGTAACTTATGTATTCACACACACAAATAAAACATAAAAAATTAAAATATATAAAAAATAAAGGTGAATATTTAATTGCTTTGGGGAAAGGTAATATTTTCTAATTATAGCACAAATACCAATAATATAAGGAAAAATATTTTTAGTTAATAGAAGTAGAACAAAATAAAACAAAATTTTGTCATGTCATAAACACTGTGACTATAATTTATAGATAAAAGAGAAATCAAGAAAATGTTTAAATATCTGTAAAGAACAAGATTTATGAAATATGATGGGCAACTTAAAAATTCAGGGTAAACATGAAAAAATCCAATTTTATTCCAAACAATGAAAACAAATCTGAATGTTGCAATTATCAAACTGGATAAATTTTTAAAAAATAAAACTTATAATACCCAATGTTGGAGAAACTGAAAATGTCTGTTGGAAGAGTAAGTTAGTAAAATAATTTTTTTGGAGAATTTTAGGCTAATTTTCTTTATGCTACAAATAAAGCATTGATTTTCAAGCAATGTCTCTCAAGAAAATGTTTGTGGATGGGTATATACAGAGAGAGAAACAAAAGATTGCTGCAATATACTTTATAATATTAAAAAATTGGAGACTGTCTGTCCCCAAATTGGAAATTGACTGAAAAATTGCAGGAGAACCACAGAATCTACAGAAGATATTAAAAATGACATGAGTACCAGACCATGGGAAAATGCCATAGTCATTAATGAAAAAATGATTACCAAGGAGCACATCCATTATTATCCATCTATCCTGGAAGATTACAACATCAAATATGAAAATAGTAGACTTGTGCATATGTCTTTCAATTTTGTATAGGATAAAAGTATTACTCTTGGAATAAAAACTAAAAAAAAAATGTCATGGATCACATGAATATAAGAACCAATGAGAAAAAGCAGGGCTAATGAGAGAGCTAAAATGCTTGGGCACAGCTGAAGGAGCACAGGAAATCACACCAGAAGAATCCATGTTCAAGTTTCACTGCCTTTGCTGTGGGAGACTCAGGCAAGTCATTTAACGTGCCTCCATTTCATCATCTGTGTTGTGGTTTGGAGACTGAGAGGGCACTTACCCCACAGTTAGACTGAAGATAAAATGAGATGTGCACAGCACTATGCCAAAGGTATTCTTACCATGGGATGATTTCAGAAGGCATGAGGTAAGGGAAAACTTGAGGTTCTAAGAAACCAATCCCATAGAAATATGGAAAATCTGGGACATTTTTCTGACTTATTTTTTAATTTCAGAAGGAAATGAGAGTGGGAAAGCACAAATAGCATCTAAAAGGCTATACATAAAAGTATAAATTGAATATTCTAAGAAGAAAACTGCCTATGAATGAGAACATTTAGCATGGTTCTTGGGAAGCGAGGTTCTTTTAATATATGGATTCACTGTTCAGTTGAGAAAGGAATTTATTTCCCATATAAATTAATCTTTGACAGAGATATACAATGAGATATGGGGGAAAAGTAGAAACCACAAAGCTCATGATACTGAGATCATTATTATTTTGAAAAGATAAAATGGAAGGTCAAGGATTGACTGTGACTGATGCTATTGAATCCAAATAATGTATCAATAAGAATTTTATTTCTAAGACCTGAAGTGGTAATGATGAGAAAGATAAAAATAAATGGGACAGAAAAGGGGCCCAGCGGCCCGCCAGCATGGTAGACAGACCACCCCAAGTGGAAGAGGGGCCCAGTCATCGCCTACGCAGTAGGCAGACCCCGCAACCCGGAGAAGGGGCCCAGCAGCCCACTGGCGCGATAGACAGACCACCCAAGTTGGAGGAGCCCAGCCTCCCGCCTGCGCAGTAGGCAGACCAGGGACCCAGAGAAGGGGCCCAGCAGCCCGCTGGCGCTGTAGACAGACCACCCCAATTGGAGGAGGGGCCCAGCTGCCACCTGTGCCTGCATGGTAGGTAGACCACGTGACCTGGGGAAGGGGCCCAGCGGCCTGCCGGCGCAGTAGACAGACCACCCCAGTTGGAAGAGCCCAGCCTCCCGCCTGCATGGTAGGCAGACTGCGCAACCCAGAGAAGAGGCCCAGCGGCCCACCGGCGCGGTAGACAGACCTCCCCAGTTGGAGGAGCCCAGCCTCCCGCCTGTGCGGTAGACAGACCACCCCAACTGGAGGAGGGGCCCTGCCACCCACCCTTGCGGTCACCTGACCGAGCTCTTGACAAACATAAGGTTTCCCCACACCCCCACCTCATCAAACACCTTATGAGAAAAACTGATGGAACTCATCTTGGAAAATCCCACCAACACTTAAAACCCACCAACCATTGGCGTGGCTACCAGCGCAGTTCTGCAGCGGAGCAGGAACCTGGTTTACATCTCAGAGAATAAGAGTAGAGAGGCCACAGGTGGAAGCTCAAGTCCTCTCACACTGACTACCACCACCATCCTGAACCCAGAGACTCAAGCTAGGAATAGACAACGCCACCAACTGGAAGAAATGAAAACAGAGTTCTGAGAGACATTTTCTTTCTTTCTTTTTTTCTCTTCTCTCTCTCTTTTCATCCATTCATCCAGTCTCCTCTACCCTTCCCCCTCTGGTCCTCACAACCTCAACATATGTGAAACCAAAAATTGTGCATGAAAAAGGTCTTTAAAACTGAATCACCAGAATAATATACTATAGAGGAATTGCATATGCCCCACCTCCCTACCGCCTTTTTATTTCTTTTCTTTTTTCTCTTATTTTCTTTTTCCCACTCTGTTTTTTCTCTTCCTTTCCTTGTTATTTGTTTTCCTACCTCTTACTGCCTCTATTCCACTTGCAACCCCCTAAATTTTACTATTCATAAGTAGGGTAATCTTACAAATACAGGTAGGAATTTGAATCTATACATTCTTCCATAAATTACCCATCTGTTGGTTAGAGCTCTCAAAGTTACTAAGTTAGATTAACCCCACCCTCACTCCTTTCCCCCTAAACATAACATCCTACACCTGAAATTCAGTTTTCTTCAAGCTAACAGAAACGGTATGCCTTTCATGAAACTAATGACTATATTTGTAAACGATAATCAAAATCAACATTTGTAGACATAGAGTCTAGCTATAAATGTAGTAATAAGGAAAACGTGTGCTTAGATGATGTACTATTGATATTGAGAACTGTTAACATTGTCTTTCTCCACAAAAGGGTATACAAGAGCAATATAAATATATAGGGGGAAAATTCAATAACACAACAGTTTCACCAAGCAGAAAGAAACGCGATCAGTATGAAAAGACAAGGAAAGAAAGGACCACAAGCAATGAAGGTCAACTCAACTTTAGAAGAGGTAATATCTGCAGCAGATGGAATGTCAGAAAAAGAATTCAGGATATACATGCTTCAGATGATCTGGAGTCTCAAGGAAGACATTAGACAGCAAAATCAGACAATAAAAGATCACTTTGACAATGAATTACATAAACAAATTCAAGAAGCAAAAGATCAACTATACAGGGAGATAGAGGTTATAAAAACAAACAAATAGAAATCCTAGAAATGCAGGAAGCAATAAACCAAATTAAAAACTCAAATGAGAGTACTATCAGCAGAGTAGAACACTTAGAAGATAGAACATCAGACAATGAAGACAAAGTATTTCAACTTGAAAAGAACATAGACAGCTCAGCGAGACTGTTAAGAAACCATGAGCGGAACATCCAAGAAATATGGGATAACATAAAGAGACCAAACTTAAGAGTTATTGGGATACAGGAAGGTATAGAGGTCCAAACCAAAGGAATGAGCAATCTGTTCAACGAAATAATACGAGAAAGCTTCCCAGACTTGAGGAATGAAACAGAATCCCAAATCCTAGAAGCCTACAGGATGCCGAATGTGCAAAATCATAAGAGATTCACACCTAGACACATTATAATGAAGATGCTCAACATACAGAATAAAGAGAGAATTTTAAAAGCTACAAGAGAATGGAAGCAGATTACATTTAGGGGTAAACCAATCAGGATAACAGCTGATCTTTCAACACAGACTCCGAAAGCTAGAAGATCCTGGAACAACATATTTCAAACACTGAAAGAAAATGGGTTCCAACCAAGAATTGTGTATTCAGCGATATTAAGCTTCAGGATGGAAGATGAAATTAAAAACTTCCACAATGAACAAAAGTTAAAAGAATTTACAGCTAGAAAACCAGCTCTTCAAAACATCCTTGGCAAAACATTACAGGAAGAGGAAATGGAGAATAACAATGAAAACCAACAGCGGTAGGTAGTACAGTAAAGGGAAAAAGTAATCAATGAGGAAAAACAAACCATGTTAAGTAACATAAATAAACAAATATGACTGGAAGTACAATCCATATCTCAATAATAACCCTAAATGTTAATGGCTTAAACTCACCAATCAAGAGACACAGGCTAGTAGAATGGATCAAAAAACAAAGATCCAACAATATGCTGCCTACAGGAGATGCATTTGATAGGAAAAGACATACATAGACTGAAGGTGAAAGGTTGGGAAAAATCATATCACTCATATGGAGTGTCCATACTCATATCAAATAAAATAGACTTCAAGCCAAAGTTAATCAAAAGGGATAAAGAAGGACACTACATACTACTCAAGGGAACCATACACCAATAAGACATAACAATCATAAATATATTTGACCCAAATAATTGTGCATTTATGTTCATCAAACAAACTCTTCTCAAGTTCAAGAGTCTAATAGACCACCATACAATAATTATGGGAGACTTCAACACACATCTCTCACCACTGGACAGATCTTCCAAACAAAAGTTGAATAAAGAAACTATAGAACTCAATAATACAATTAAAAACCTAGACTTAATTGACATATATAGAATATACCACCCAACATCAAGCAGTTACACTTTTTTCTCAGCAGCACATGGATCCTTCTCAAAAATATATCATATATTATGTCACAGGGCAACTCTTAGAAATTATAAAGGAGTAGAGATAATACGATGCATCCTATCTGATCATAATGGAATGAAACTGGAAATAAACGATAAAAGAAGGAAGATAAAATCATGCATCACTTGGAGAATTAACAATAGGTTACTGAATGATCAAGGGGTTACAGAAGACATCAAGGAGGAAATTAAAAAATTCTTAGAGATAAATGAAAACACAGACACAACATGTCGGAATCTATGGGACACAATGAAAGCAGTTCTAAGAGGAAAATTTATTGCTTGGAGTTCATTCCTTAAAGAAAAAAAACAACAAATAAATGATCTCACACTTCATCTCAAAACCCTAGAAAAAGAAGAGCAAAACAACAGCAAAAGTAGTAGAAGGCAAGAAATAATTAAAATCAGAGCTGAAATCAATGAAATTGAAACAAAAGAAACAATTGAAAAATTTGACAAAACTAAAAGTTGGTTCTTTGAAAAAATAAATAAAATCGACAGACCCTTAGCCATGCTAATGAAGAGAAAAAGAGAGAGAACTCAAATTACTACCATATGAGATGAAAAAGGCAATATCACAACAGACACTTCAGAAATACAGAAGATAATTAGAAATTATTTTGAATACTTATACTCCAATAAAATAGAAGATAGTGAAGGCATCAATAAATTTCTTAAGTCATATGATCTGCCCAGATTGAGTCAGGAGGATATACACAACCTAAACAGACCAATATCAATTGAGAAAATAGAAGAAGCCATCAAAAGACTACCAACTAAGAAAAGCCCAGGACCAGATGGGTATACAGCAGAGTTTTACAAAACCTTTAAAGAAAAACTAATACCAATATTTTTCAAGCTATTTCAGGAACTAGAAAGAGAAGGAGAACTTCCAAATTCATTCTACGAGGCCAACATCACCCTGATTCCTAAACCAGACAAAGACACTTCAAAGAAAGAAAACTACAGACCAATATGTCTAATGAACATAGATGCAAAAATCCTCAATAAAATTCTGGCGAATCGGATACAGAAACATATCAAAAAGATCATGCACCATGATCAAGTAGGATTCATCCCTGGGATGCAAGGCTGGTTCAATATACGGAAATCAATAAATGTTATTCACCACATCAATAGACTTAAAGATAAGAACCATATGATCATCTCGATAAATGCAGAAAAGGCATTTGACAAAGTACAGCATCCCTTTATGTTCAAAACTCTAGAAAAACTAGGGACAACAGGAACATACCTCAATATTATAAAAGGTATCTATGCTAAGCCTCAGGCTAGCATCATTCTGAACCTAGAAAAATTGAAGGCATTCCCTCTAAAATCTGGAACAAGACAGGGATGCCCTCTCTCACCACTTCTGTGTGAAGTTCTGTTCTCACCACATAGTTCTAGAAACACTGGCCAGAGTAATTAGACAGATGAAAGAGATTAAAGGCATAAAAATAGGAAAAGAAGAACTTAAATTATCACTCTTTGCAGTCGACATGATTCTATACCTAGCAGACCCAAAAGGGTCTACAAAGAAACTACTAGAACTAATAAATGAATTCAGCAAAGTGGCAGGATATAAAATCAACACGCATAAATCAAAGGCATTCCTGTATATCAATGACAAATCTTCAGAAATGGAAATGAGGACAACCACCCCATTCACAATACCCTCAAAAAAAAAAAATACTTGGGAATCAACCTAACAAAAGAGGTGAAAGACTTATACAATGAAAACTACAGAACCGTAAAGAGAGAAATAGAAGAAGATCTTAGAAGATGGAAAAATATACCCTGTTCATGGATAGGCAGAACTAACATCATCAAAATGGCAATATTACCAAAAGTTCTCTATAGGTTTAGTGCAATGCCAATCAAAATCCCAACAGCATTTCTTGTAGAAATAGATAAAGCAATCATGAAATTCATATGAAAAAATAAAAGACCCAGAATAGCAAAAACAATTCTAAGCAGGAAAAGTGAATCAGACAGTATAGCGATACCAGACTTCAAGCTATACTACAGAGCAATAGTAACAAAAACAGCATGGTACTGGTACCAAAACAGGTGGGTGGACCAATGTTATGGAGGAAGGATAGCATCTTCAACAAATGGTACTGGGAAAACTGGAAATCCATATGCAACAAAATGAAACTGAATCCCTTTCTCTCGCCATGCACAAAAGTTAACTCAAAATGGATGAAAGAGCTTGATATCAAATTAGAGACTCTGTGTCTGATAGAAGAAAAAGTTGGCTCTGATCTACATATTGTGGGGTCAGGCTCCAAATTCCTTAAAAGGATACCCATAGCATAAGAATTAATAACAAGAATCAACAAATGGGACTTACTCAAACTAAAAAGTTTTTTCTCAGCAAAAGAAACAATAAGAGAGGTAAATAGGGAGCCTACATCCTGGGAACAAATTTTTACTCCACACACTTCAGATAGAGCCCTAATATCCAGAATATACAAAGAACTCAAAAAATTAAACAATAAGATAACAAATAACCCAATCAACAAATGGGCCAAGGACCTGAACAGACACTTCTCAGAGGAGGACATACAATCAATCAACAAGTACATGAAAAAATGCTCACCATCTCTAGCAGTCAGAGAAATGCAAATCAAAACCACCCTAAGATTCCATCTCACTCCAGTAAGATTAGCAGCCATTATGAAGTCAAACAACAACAAGTGTTGGCGAGGATGTGGGGAAAGGGGTATACTTGTACATTGCTGGTGGGATTGCATATTGGTGCGGCCAATTTGGAAAGCAGTATGGAGATTCCTGGGAAAGCTGGGAATGGAACCACCATTTGACCCGGCTATTCCCCTTCTCGGTCTATTCCCTGAAGACCTAAGAAGAGCATACTACAGGGATACTGCTACGTTGATGTTCATAGCAGCACAATTCACAATAGCTAGACTGTGGAACCAACCTAGATGCCCTTCAATAGATGAATGGATAAAAAAAATGTGGCATTTATACACAATGGAGTATTACTCTGCACTAAAAAATGACAAAATCATGGAATTTGCAGGGAAATGGATGGCATTAGAGCAGATTATGCTAAGTGAAGCTAGCCAATCCTTAAAAAACAAATGCCAAATGTCTTCTTTGATATAAGGAGAACAACTAAGAACAGAGCAGGGAGGAAGTGCATGAGAAGAAGATTAACATTAAACAGGGACAAGAAGTGGGAGGGAAAGGGAGAGAGAAGGGATATTGCATGGAAATGGAAGGAGACCCTCATTGTTATGCAAAATTACATATAAGAGGAAGTGAGGGGAAGGGGAAAAAACAAGGGGGAGAAATGAATTACAGTAGATGGGGTAGAGAGAGAAAATGGGAGGGGAGGGGAGGGGGGGAGATAGTAGAGAATAGGAAAGGCAGCAGAACACATCAGACACTAGTATGGCAATGTGTAAAACAGTGGATGTGTAACCGATGTGATTCTGCAATCTGTATATGGGGTAAAATGGGAGTTCATAACACACTTGAATCAAATGTATGAAATATGATATGTCAAGAACTATGTAATGTTTTGAACAACCAATAATAAAAAATAAAAAATAAAAAATAAAAAAAATAAAAATAAATAAATGGGACTATAGACCTAGTCACTCTCTCAAAGAAACTGGGAAAACATGTTAAAAGAAAACTTTGGGCAGTTGGTTAATCAGTGCTTCAATGGGACTGAATTTTGCATCCATACTGCCAGCTTAAATTTTAGCAGATATTGGCACAGTGGTATGTGCCTGTAGCCCAGTGGCTCCAGAGGCAGGAGGATCATGAGTTCAAAGCCAACCTCAGGAAAAGCAAGGGGCTAAGTAACTCAGTGAGACCCTGTCTCAAAATAAATACAAAATAGGGCTGGGGATGTGACCCAGTGGTCGAGTTCCCCTGAGTTCAATCCCTGGTACCAAAAAGAAAAAAAAAAATAGCAGAAATTGAAATCTAGGAGACTTGATGTTGGGATATGGAAGAAAACTATTCAAGGAAAAGAAACTATCTTTTTAAAAGGTTCAGAGGCAAGAGGAAAATATGGTTATAAAATTTGAAAAAGCAAATGCATCCCTGTGTTTTTGGTGATATTTTTGAGTGTAACATAATCTGATGTCTTGATTTTAAGGGTGGTTGATTATTTTGAAAACTAGTTGATCTAATCATATGGCATTATGATGTTAAAAAAATCTGAAAATCTTTTAAGACACACACAAAAAGCACTCTTCATTGTGAAGCACATTTTTGAGTAACAACCACTTAAATTTTCCTATACAGTTTTTTTTAAAGGTCTGACCAAATACTATGGCCTTTTACTGTTACCCTTTAACTCACAACCCATATTAGTCTAATTATGTCAAAGGACAACAATAATCAACCCACAAAAGGTCATTTTGCTGGTTGATCTGGCAATCCTTTGAGTAAATCAGATAAATTTTGTTTTTATCAATTTGATTGATGACTTCTTACAACAGTTGAAAACCCTTATTTGACTCTATTCTGGTGAACTGGGTAAAATAGTTTTACCTTTAGGATAGATTTAAGAGTAACATGGCTATCTAAATACCTTCATGGTTACGTGCTACTGTCTACACCACTTGACCTGAATCATACTAATATAGCAATCTCTCAGTTTTAGAATGATTTTCTGTGTATGTGTTCTTTTTGCATACAGAGTTTGTATTAAGAATTTTTCACTTCCCTGAGCACTGACTTTTGATCACCACCACTAGGAAAATACCTGAAATCTCTCCTTCACACCAATATTTAGGGTGTGCTTTTTTGTTTGTTCAACAAGTATTTATTGGATACAATAAATATTAAGGTAATTCCTCTGAAAGAGTCTGGCGATTTGGCAGTGGGTAGGATATCCAACACAGCTACATTTGCATTTCACTTTTCCTTGAGCAACAGCTCTGAGACGCATTCAGAACTCACAGCCTTCAGTTTCTGCTCAAGGGCTGCCCTTCCAAAAATGCCCTTCCTGAAATCTATGACCTCATCGTCATCTTTCCTCTTATCCAGCTCTTATTACTGAAATTTGGTCATTTATTTTCTGTTTACCCCTGATAGAATAGAAATTCAAGTGTACAGACATTGCTTCAACAGTATATCTAGAGTAGCGCTTAAGAAACCGTGAAAATCAAGGTATTTGTGGAATTAATAAATCAGCCAATGAATAAGTGAGACAAGTTATCTTCACTCTTGGAGCTCACCGTTTAGTGAGCAGAGAACCAAGTAGGCAAGGACTGACAGGCTGTCTGTCGGAAGTGTGATCTAACAGGAGAGCAGTTGAGGGTGGTTTCTATGTAGAGGGGAGGTTTGAAATCATTCCTGATGAGAAGGAGCTAGCTGGCGAAGATGAAGGGAAGCCTTCTAGAGAGGAAGAACATTAAAGGAAAAATCGTTTAGGATTTGGAAGGGGATCAGTACTGTTGAGCCAGGAGCAGAATAAGCAAAGGGAGGAGAAGTGTGGAATGACAAGGAGGTGGGAAGGGGCCATATCACATGGAAACTTACTGGCCAATTTAAGGAGTATAAATTATATATATTCATATAAACTTCAGAAGTTTCAAGTATTGGAGTTAACCACTTGCGTGGGCTCTCTTTCATCCAGTGAGGAGGTGCACAGAACAGGGTAGAGGAGAGTATGGCGGGGAGTCGCTATTCAAGACCAAGCAGGAGACCAAGCAGGAAGCAGGTTTGATTTTATTGCGCAGTTATCATGTATATATACTCAGAAAGTAGCTAAGCAGATCACTAGCAGTCACCAATACAATTTCTTGCTAACTGTCCTCGCAGCAACCAATCAAGGAGCGGGCCGTGGAGCAAGCTCAGGAACTGCAACACATGGCCTCACACCCAGGTCTGTGCCTAGGAGGTAAGCAGCCTGCAGCTCAGGCACCTAGTACAAGGGGAGTGGCCTGCCACTCAGAAGCCTTTAACATACACCAAGTATGCAGTACTCCATGCACCTGTCCCCACATCCACTTTATTTAGAGAAAGAACTGTGGGGGTGTAGCTATTGTCATAGATCAGGTGAAAGATGATGGTGGCCTGGATTAAAGGATTGCTATGGAAACAGAAATAAGGAGGCCAAAGAAGAATATAATTTTGAAGTAGAGCCCTCAGGATTTACTGGTAGATGAGCCCAATTGAGGTTTCTGGTGATTTGCCCTGAGCCTCTTGCAGATGTTGATGCCATTTTTTGATTTTTAAATTGTTTGGAGTCTGCATCAGGTGTTAATTATGTTAGCTTTCAAACTTCTCACTTCACTTTGGGGTGCACTGTGCCCTGAATGATTTAGACCATGAGCCTCTTCCTGGTTGTCATATATAATACTCAAGAACCTGAATCCGTTGTTCATTAAGGAGTTCTGTTTTTCTTTTTTCATACTGAGGCTTAATTTTGAGTCATGATAAGTGCTGGATATGGAAATGAAAAATACATATTAGTATGTTTTGTTAATTTTTTTATCTTGGGAAAAGTATAATGCTTGATAAATTTGAAGCTACTGATCAAACTGATATTTGGAGTGACAGATTTTCCTTTTAATTTCTCACCTTCTCCCAGTCAAACGTTAACTATTAATGATTACTTTTAGTTCAGTGTTCTCTAAAAAACTTAATCAATTATAAAGAGAATTCTATTACAATCAATAGTACTGCTACGTAATTTTAGTTAAAGCAGTTACTTAAACAGGACCCCTATATCAAAGGATACTACTTTTGTAATTGTTGAAAAGAAAAAAAGTATTTTTTTCATCAACAGTGGAGTTTTAAGGATTCCTTTTGTTCTAGAATAAACAGAACTGTTGGAACTGTGTGTGACTTCTCATGAGTCTGTTTGTCTAATAGCTATTACAGAAACAGTGTGCTTTTTGTTGCCTTCTTCTTCTAAAAATAATATTATAATAAATCTCTCTTGAGACTGTGTCTTGAGATTTTCAAAGGATAATTCTATTTCTCTATGTGATTGGCCATATTTATTTTCTTCATAAAAATGTTGCTCAATAACAAGAGTCTTGTTCTAATGACAATTTAATGATAGACCCTCCAATGACAGTTTATATTGTCAAATTATTCATTTTAACATTACCCTCTTCCCTTAGCTCATTTGCAGTGAGTACTTAGTTATTCTTTTGGGTAGTGTGTGTGAATTTTTCATCCCTTCCCTTATCTCTCCGTAAGGAAATCTTGGAGGCTAATTAGTTCATCGATCATAATTTCATTTTGGGGAGCAGTAATTCAATTCTACTCTTTCTGGTAAAGGAAGTATTTAATCATTTCTTCTTTGAAATGAATTCACATATGATGCCTTCATGACTAGATCAAATGTCATGGTATTTCCTACCTAAAAGGGCATTGTTACTGAGGCTATTGGGTTGAAGCTAAAGATAAATTGATTGTTTCAGAAACCAACTTTGATAAGTTATCTTTCTGACAAGAAGATGTCACCTGAATGATTCTGTCATTTTTGAAAATGTGCTTGAACTTTACTACAATAGTACAAGTGTAAGAAGGTGATCTTAAACTACGTCTCAAGACCTGGTTATAAGGCCCTGCTACCATTAAAATGGTAATAACTGAAACTTCTAGTCAAACCAACTAGTATTGAGTCAACATGAGAAGATCAACTGACTCCTCTGCTGGAATTGATTGCTGCTGAATTTCTTAATCAAAAGTTGAGTGGGAATAGATCTCCCATTTTGAATGTAAGCCTCTTCTGAATACATTGATTAGCCATATGAAATTTGCAATTGATGGCTTTAAAGTAAAAAGAGCAGCAATTTTGTATAATATGACCATGTTCTTATTTACATTAATAAATGGGTTAAGGATAGCTATCAACTCAATCTGTGCCCCTGCAGAGGTAGAAAGCATTTGCTACTGGCTCAGACAAGCATACTAACCATGCAATGGATCGACTGCTCAGGAAAAAGACAGAAAAGTGGTGACAAAGTAACAACAAAATCAGGAATAAAGCAGTGATAGAAGTATTTATGGAAAAAAAGAGAGAAAGAAATGGAATAGAAAAAAAATGTGAAAGTTTATATATTAGGTAGCCTCCAAAAGCTCACGTGTGAGACAATGCAAGAAAGCTTCCAGGTGAAATGATTGGGTTCTGAGAGTTTTAACCTAGTCAGTGTGTTAATACTCTGACAGGAATTAACTGGATGGTGAATTGTAGGCAGGTAGGGTGTGGCTGGAGGAGGTGGGACCCTGGGGTGTGCTTTTGGAGTATGTATCTTGTCCTAGGTGAGCAGAGCTCTCTCTCTGCTTCGTGGTACCATGTTCCCACATGCTCTTCTCTACCACACTCTTCCGCCAAGATCTTCTGCATTGTCTTGAGCCCCAAGGAGTGGAGTCTGCTGTCTATAGACTGAGACCTCTGAAACCACGTGATCCAAATGGACTTTGTTTGCCTCCTCTAATTGTTCTTATCAGTTCTTTTGGTCACAACAATGAAAAAGCTGACTAAAACAAGGTAGTACTCCTTGACCATTCCCAAAAGACTCAAACAGCCTTCTAGGCTACAGGCCTATGGCTGAAATGGGAGAGCAATACATAGTTCTACCTTAACTATGCTGCGGGCTCTGCCTTCTCAATTTTCCTTCATTGATTTGCACTGTCCTTGTCCATTCTGTTCTACTCAATTTTTTTCTGCTTTTCTTACTGTATCTTTGGGGTTAAAACATTTGAGGAGATTAGAATCTACTTTTCATAAAGGAAACCTGAGTATTCCTGACTCAAATAGACCTCCTAGCAGAACAGAAAGTAAAGCAAGCAGAACTGAAGGTGTGTTCCTCTTGAAAAGTTAAGTCACTCCCAGAAGTTGTAGTCTAAATTGGCAGTGAGGCTGTGAGTTAAATCCAGTGTCCTCGTATAAAAGCTCTCAATCATCCCACCCCAGTAAACACATTAATGTCAAATTATCTTTAGAAATATAAGAGAATGGCTTTTAAACCTACTAATAGATGCAAGAAGTGGTGTAGCAAATTGGAGTAAGACAGAGGAATGCAGGTAAGATGGACATACTTTTGTCTCTATGGGGAATGCATTCTTAAGGTGAGCTTTATAATCTTAGTGCACACTGGGCACTAAGATTTTTGTGGAACAGAAAAGAATTTTTATTCCAGATGTCAGTGCCTGCTGTAGTTGGTGATGGCTGAGGGGTATAGTGAGAATTAATTTTACTGTCTCCATTCAGAGTTAATTTAGTGTGCCTCCATCAAACTGAAACAGCTGAGCTAAAACCATCAGTAGCAGCAGCAGCAGCAGCAGCATTTAAAACGGGTTCTTAAATGGTGTGGGACATATCTGAATGTAAGGAAAGAAATTAAGTTGAAGGTTCAGGGTTGTTTAATACAGGTAGAATCCCTGATAGACCAATATCCTCAAAGGATAATATGATGTGCTCTTTATAAAATGTCCTTCAAACACAATATCACAAAGCTAGAGCAAGATTTCATCTTAGGAGAGGAGATTGGATTTGGATAACATTGGAAACATCTTTGTTGAGAATTTAAAATAATACTTTTCTTGATGTTAAGAAAGGCACACCTGCCATAGGCAACATGTTGGTAACATTTACCAAAATTAATGCTAATTAAATATTCTTTTTAATTTTTAAGGATGAAAATATTTCTCAATTAGTATTTTCAATATTGCAACCAAGGTTCACAAGTCCAATCAGGTATATTTGATTAAATGTTCCAAGGTACCATTATTTTGAATCAGTAACTAAATAGAATCTATGGAGATGCTTGCAGATTTGAGAAACTTTAGTTATGCTTAAACATAACATTTTGATATATTAAATAAATAGTTAGAATTCTCAATTTATGTGATGTTAAATAGAGCAAATTCTTAAATTAAAAGTTTATTTTGAAATGTTTACTGAGACCTTTCAAACAGTTTATGATTTTTGCAAACCCAGATTAGTTTTAATGGATGCACCAATTGTTTATTTTCTGGTAGAAATTTGGCAACTTTCTGTGTTGGGTGTACATTAGTCAATTTTTTCAATAATCATTTCATGTAGTTAGAGTTGTTCTTATAAGTCAAACCATCATACATTTTTCTTCTCTACCCTGTCTAAACCATTCTTTCAGAACATGGTATAATATATTTTTATTATTAACTGGCAATGTTTTTTTTTTTTTTTGGTGTAAAGGGCATTGTTCAACTCAGCAAGACCTGTCTCAAAATAAAAATGAAAAATAAAAAGGATTGAGGAATGTACCTCAGGTAAATCCCTTGGGTTCAATCCTGGGAACCCCACCCCTTCCCCCAAAAAAGAGTTACAATAACTAAATTATATTGTAATAATAATTGTTAGATGTATTTTTTACATTCTTAAATATCTTAGAGAGTATTCAATACTGGTACACAAGAGCAACCCATTCTTTTTAATTCTGTAGTACTCTATGGAATACACATAGCATAGTTTGATCCTTAGTTGATGTTTAGATTATAACATTAACTTTTTTGCTATTATTAAATTTGCTATAAGGATTAGCATGATAGATGTTATTTTTCCCCATATCTGCAAAATTTTTTTAGGGATACCAAGAAATTACAGGGTAGAGAGCATGCAATATTTAACTAGGTAGTTGCCAAATTGGCTTTCAAGGAAGTGAATCAACATTTACTGTCATCAATGGCAAAGGGACTACTTCTGTCCCCATACCCTAATCAACATTTGCAACATCTGATCTTGTTAATCATTTTTGCTATCTAAATATTTTAATTGCTGCAGTTATTACAATTATGAAGATGTGATGCTGTTATCAAAAAATAATGACATTTTGCAGTTCCGTGTCCCCTGACAATATTAAATGTTTTCATATTCTTATAATATAGTCATATATTTTCTTCTAGAACTTGAATACTTATATTCTTGTTATATTTATACTGACTTTCCTCTTGATTATTAATTTGTAAAAGTGTATTTTTGAGATGTTACATCCTTTGTTAAAATGTGTACATTGCAAATATTTTTTTCTGTCTTTTATATTTTAATTTTGATTGGCTTTTTTGCACTCATTGCTAACCAGAAATTCTAATGAAGCTCAAATTTGAGTTAGTTGCAATATATATATTATTGAAATAATATTGAAAGGACATATGACATATTCCATCCTTTTGAAATGATAATGGCCACTTTTATTACCAGTGTTAGAAGAATGTATATATTTGAAAAGCAAATATTAGAAGTAATATTACAAAACAATTGGTTATTATGGAAAATATTAAATGTCTCCCAGAAATGCTCACTGAAATTGATTTATTTTTATAATACATATTTGTGAAAATAACTAACCATTAATCCTACTATTGGCTATGTATTCAAATGAAATCAATATGGTGAAGAGATATCTTTATTTGAATGTTAATTGCAATAGTATTTAAAATAGCCAAGATGTGGAATCAAACTAAATATTTGTGAGTGAATGGATGGACAAAGAAAATATGGTATATATACATAATTAAATACTAGTCAGTCTTAGAAAGGAAGGAAATCATGTCATTTGAAACAGCACAGATGAGCTTGGAGGATGGTAAGTGAAATAAGCCAGGCACAGAAGGAAATTTACATGTTCTCACTTATCTGTGGGATCTAATGGCACAGTTGTACATAGGCCTGAGAAGCAGAGACTGGAAAGGTAGTTGATAAGCACTGTAAAAGGGTACATTGAGGTCAAAAGTCACAAAATTTCAGTTAGGAGAAATAAGTTCAAGAGATTTTTTTGTACAACATGGTGACTACAGTTAATAACAACGTATTATATACCTATATGTTGTCAAGAGTGGTTTTTAGTGTTAACACACACACGTGCACATACTTCATATGAGAGGCAGCGTGTGTGTTAATTATCTTGATTTAGTCATTCCACAATGTATGTGTGTTTTGAAACAACACGTTGTCTATGATAACCACCTATAATTTTTGTCAAAAAATAATAAGTGAACACAAAAATAATAAGAAAAAATGAAAATGACAAATATTCTGTTTTTTAAATATAAATGTGACTATCAATTTTTATTTTTTTTTTTGTTGCAATTCACTTCTTTTACCAATTTATCATGTGAAATATAATATTTAATAATGGTCAGATGCATTTGGGTCAGTGGACTTTAAATTCAAATGAACTATTGTTAGGAATTTTTGGATTTCAAGGAAAGGATATTAAATTCAGACTAGCTTGAGCCAAATGGGAATATTGGCTCACAAAATAAAACTGTAAAAAGAGCCCAATTGTATGTAGACCTGAGTGAGGCCTGTGATCACTCAAAAAGTCCATCTCCCTTCCTCATCTCTGCTTCTTCATGTATCCAAAGTTTATTCTCTCAGCCTATATTTTCCTGTCTCAGTTGAAACATGGCTACCAGTCACTGTGAGGCACAGGCTTCTAGCCTGCCTGAGACCAGAGAGTCACTGAGACTGTCATCTCTGGCACTAGGTTTCTGTTTTAGTGTCAGCTTTTTCCCTGCTGATAGATGTGGGGAGAACAAGTTTATTTTGGTGCTCATAGATTTGGAGGTCTTATTTCCATAGATGACTGGTTCCATTCCTCAAAGCTCTAGGTGAGGCAGAACACTATAACAGAAGTGTGTGACTCAGGAAAGCATCTAGGAACAAGAGGGAGGGAGGGAGGGGGCGGGAGAGAGAGAGAGAGAGAGAGACACTCCCCTTCCCATGGACAAAATAAATATATCCCAAAGGTATACCCCCAATAACACCCTCTTCCAGCCACAAACTACCTGTCTACAGTTCTAATCCAGTTAATCCCTATCAGGGGATCAATTCACTGATCAGATTAAGGTTTCCATAACCCAATCATTTCACCTCTAAGCTTTCTTGAATTGTCTCACACATGAGCTTTTGGGGGACAACTCATATCTAAACCATAACAGTTCCCATCCCTGACCAATCTATAAGACCAGTGAAGTAAAGTTTGCTAAGATAATGTCAGCCCTGAATGCCTGAAACAGGAATGAATGTGTTCCAGAAGAAAAGAGGCATTTCTCAAAGGAATTTCAAGACAGATCAAACAACTGATTACTACCATGGTCTTTACACAACCAGAAATACAAACTTATAGAAAAAAATTCTCACAGGAGTCTATTTGAAAAATTATAGGGTGGAGGAGGTGAATTAAATGAATATTCCTGTAGCAGATGTGGATTCTGAGTCAGTAGTAGTTTATTTGCTAGTTTTGTCTTTACTTCTAGTAGTTCCCTCAAACTCCTCAGCCTCTTCCTCCTCTTCTTGCTCCATCTGACTTTTTTTCCTGTATTTCCCCTGCTTTTTAGCAATTCTGAGTCTTTCTAAAATCTCAGTTCTTTTGTTGATGTAAATCACATTTAATTTCACCAATTTGCATTCCCATCAGCAGTACTGAGTTTGTTTGCTTCCTATTATCACCAAAATTGTATATCATCAGTTCTTAAAACTTTTTCCCATTGGGAGTTTATCCATAAATTGATCTCTCATCTATTTGCATTTCCTTGTGTACTTCTGAAGTTGGACATCATTTCATACATTTGTGGCCATTCCTATATCCTAATTGATAAATTTCTTATTCTTATCTTCTTAGCTATTTTTCTCTGGGTATTATTTTTCCTTTTTAAAATCATAACTTAGGAGTTCCTTGTAAATTTTAGAAATTAATTATTTGCCACTTTAGCTCTCTGTTACAAACATTTTACCAAGGTTATGGTTATTTTTAAATTTTTTATTTGTTCTTTTTAGTTATACATGACAGTAGAATGTATTTTGATATATCATGCATCCACTCATAGATCTAACTTCCCCTTCTTGTGGTTGTACATGATGGGGAGTTACACTGGTCATATATTCATATGTAAACATAGGAAAATTATTCAATCTAATGTCTTTCCCATTCCCCATCCCTTTTCCCTTGCCCACATTTACTCCCCCTCCCCCCATTACTCTCCCTGCCCTGCCCCCAATCCAATCTGATGAATGTTGCTCCTCCTTTCCTCTTTTCCCGTTCCACCTATTGTGAGTCAGCATCCACATATCAGAGAGAACATTTGGCCTTTGGTTGTTTGGGATTGGCTTATTTCACCTAGCATGATATTCTCCAGTTCCATCCCCTTACTGGCAAATACCATAATTTTATTCTTCTGTATGGCTAAATGATATTCCATTATGTATATGTACCACATTTTCTTTATCCATTCATCTGTTGAAGGGCACCCAGGTTTGTTCCATAGCTTAGTTATTGTAAATTGAGCTTCTATGAATATTGATGTGGCTGCATCACTATAGTATGCTGATTTTAAGTCCATTGGATATATGTTGAACAGTGGGATAACTGGGTCAAATAGTGGTTCCATTCCAAGTTTTCTGAGGAACCTCCATACTGTTTTCCAGAGTGGTTGCACCAATTTGCAGTCTCACTAACAGTGTCTGAGTGCACCTTTTTCTCCAATCCTCACAAACATTTATTCTTAATTGTATTCTTGATAATTGCCATTCTGATTGTAGTGAGAAGAAATCTCAGTGTAGTTTTAATTTACATTCTCTAATTGCTAGTGATGTTGAACATTTTTTCATATATTTGTTGACCATTTATATTTCTTCTTCTGTGAAGTGTTTGTTCATTTCCTTTGCTCATTTATTGATTGGGTTATTTGTATTTTTTGTGTTAAGTTTTTTGAGCTTTTTATATATTCTGGAGAATAATGCTCTATCTGAGGTGCAGGTGGTAAAGATTTTTCTTCCATTTTGTAAACTCTCTCTTCATGTTCTTGTTTCCTTTGTTATGAAGAAGCTTCTTGGTTTGATAAAATCCATTTATTGATTCTTGATTTTACTTCTTGTGGTTTAGAAATCTTGTTGAAGAATTCAGTTTCTGAGGCAAATTGTTGGAGATTTGGTCCTATTTTTTTTTTAATAGGCATAGGGTCACTGGTCTAATGCCTAAGTCTTTGATTCTTTTGGAGTTGATTTTTGTGCATGGTGAGGGATAGAGGACTAATTTCATTTTATTATATATGGATTTCACATTTTCCCAGAACTCTTTGTTTAAGAGGCTATCTTTTCTCCAACATATGTTTATGACATCTTTGTCTAGTATTAGATAACTGCATTTATGTGGATTTGTCTCTGTGTCTTCTATTCTGCATCATTGGTCTTCACATCTTATTTGGTCCCAATACTATGCCATTTTTGATACTATCACTCTGTGGTTTAGTTTAAGGTCTGGTATTGCGATGGTATACTGCTTCACATTTCTTGCTAAGTATTGCACTGACTATTCTGGGCCTCTTATTTTTCCAAATAAATTTCATGACTGCTTTTTCTATTTATATGAAGAATGTCATTGGAAGTGTAATAGGAATTGCATTGAATCTGTAAAATGCTTTTTGTAGTAAGGCCATTTTGGCAATATTAATTCTACCTATACAAGAAATGGGAGATCTTTTCATCTTCTAAGGTCTTCTTTCTTCAATGTCTTTCTTTAGTGTTCTATAGTTTTCATCATAGAGGTCTTTTACCTCTTTGTTAGATTGTTTCCCAAATGTTTTATTTTCTCTGAGGCTAGTATGAACGGGATAATTTCCCTAATTTTTCTTTCAGTTGATTCATCATTGATAGATATAAACTAAATTGATTTATGTGTGTTAATTTTATATACTTCTACTTTGCTGAATTCATTTATGAGTTCAAGAAGTTTTCTGGTGAAGTTTTTTGAGTCTTCTAAATAACAATTATGCCATCAGCAAATACAGATAGCTTGAGTTCTTCTTTTCCTATTTATATCCCTTTAATTTTTTTCTTTTGTCTAATTACTGTGGGTAGAGTTTCTAGGACTATATTGAATAGAAGTGGTGAAAGAGGGCATCCTTGTATTGTTTCAGTTTTTCGAGGGGATGCTTTAAATTTTTTCTCCATTTAGAATGATGTTGGCCTTGGGTTTAGGATATATAACTTCTACAATGTTGAGGTATGTTCTTACTATTCCCTGATTTTTCTAGTGTTTTGAACAAGAATGGATGCTATGTTTTGTGAAATGCTTTTTCTGCATCTATTGAAATAATCATATGATTCTTGTCTTCAAGTTTATTGATGTGATGAATTATGTTTATTAATTTCCATATGTTGAACAACCTTGCATCCCTGGGATGAACCCCACTTGATCATGGTGCACTGTCTGTTTAATATGTTTCTCTGTGTGATTTTCTCTCATTTTATTAAGAAATTTTGCATTTATGTTCATTGGGGACAATGGCCTTGAAATTTCCTTTCCTTGAGGGTGTTTGTCTAGTTTTGATATCAGGGGGATACTAACTTTATATTATGAGTTTGGAAGTACTCCCTCCTTTTCTATTTCATGCAATAATTTGAGGATGATTGGTGTTAGTTTTTCTTTGAAGGTCTGGTGTAGAACTGAGCTGAGAATCTATTTGGTCCTGGGCTTTTCTATCTTGGTAGGCATTTGATGGTGTCTTCAATTTTATTGCTTGAATTTCATCTGTTTAAATATTCTACATCCTCTTAATTCAAGTTGGTAAGTCATATGTCTCTAGGAATCTGTCCATGTCTTCAAATTTTCCTCTTTTATTAGAGTGTAAATTTTCAAAATAGGTTCTGATTATCATTTGTATTTCAAGTAGGTTCCATTGTGATATTTCCTTTTTTTGTTGTAAATTTTAGTAATTTGAGTTTTCTCTTTCTTTTTGTTAGCTTGGCTAAGGGTTTATCAATTTTATTGATTTTTTTAAAGGACCAACTTTTTATTGATTTTTTGGATTGTTTCTTTTGTTTCAATTTCATTGATTTCAGCTCCACTGCTTTTGGTGTTGTTCTTTATCTAGGGCTTTGAGATGTAATGTTAAGTTATTTATTTGCTGACTTTCTATTCTTTTAATGACTGAGCTCAATGAAATGAACTTTCCTGTTAGTACTACCTTCATAGTGTCTCAGATATTTTGATATGTTGTATTACTATTCTCATTAGCCTCTAATTATTTTTTATTTCATCCCTGATTTCTTTTGCTATCTATTTGTCATTCAATAGAATATCATTTAGTCTCCAAGTATTAGAATAGTTTCTATTTTTTTATTTTATCATTGATTTATAATTTTATTCCATTATGATCTGATAGGATGCAAAGTATTATCTCTATTTTTTTTTTGTATTTTCTAAGAGTTGCTTTATGGCCTAACATGTGGTCTATTTTAGAGAAGGATCCATGTGATGCTGAGAAGAAAGTGAATTCAGTCATTGATGGATGAAATATTCTATATATGTCTGTTAAGTCTAAATTATTAATTATATTTTTATTTCTATAGCTTATTTATTTAGTTTTTGTTTGGAGGATCTATCCAGTGGTGAGAGAAGTGTGATAAAGTCACCCATTATAATTGTGTTGTGGTCTATTTGCTTCTTGAAATTGAGAAGGGTTTGGTGATGTACATAGATGACCTATTGTTTGGGACATAAATATTTACAATTGTTATGTCTTGTTGATGTGTAATTTCCTTAAACAGTATAAAATATCCTTTTTTTGTTCCTTCTGATTAACTTTGGCTTGAAGTCTACTTTATCCGACATGAGAATAGAAAACCCTGTTTGTTTATGCTATCCATGTGAATGATGTGTTTTTTCTAATCCTTTTACCCTCAGTATGTGGATGTCTTTGCCTATGAGGTGAGTCTCTTGAAGACAGCATGTTGATGGGTCTTATTTTTAATCCATTCTACAGTCTATGTGTTTTTTATTGTTGAGTTTAAGTCATTTACATTCCATGTTATTATTGAGATATATTTTTTATTCCCTGTCATTTTGACCTAGTTCTGATTTTAATTTGAATTAGTTTCTCTGTTGGTTCACTGTTCTTTTAGTGTAGTTCCCCTCTTTTTTGGTTTTTACTTTTAATTTTTATTTCTTTTTCATGAAATATCTTTTTGAGTATGTTTTGTGGTACTGGCTTTCTAGTTATGAATTTTTTTAACTTTTGTTCATTATGAAAACTTTTTATTTCACTGTCAATTCTGAATCTTAATTTTTCTGGATATAGTACTCTTGACTCACATTTGTTTCCTTTCAGAGATTGGTATATATTATTCCAAGACCTCCTAGCTCTGAGGGCCTGGTTTGAGAGATCACCTGAGACCTGGATTGGTTTTCCTCTAAATTTTACCTGTATGTTTTCTCTGGTAGCCTTTAAAATTCTATTCTTATTCTGTATGTTAAGGCAATTTCATAATAATGTGCCTTTGTGGGGGTCTGTTTTAATTTTGTGTATTTGGGATCTTGTATTTGATTTTACATTTCATTCTTTAGGTTTGGAAAATTTTCTGATATTATTTCATTGAAAATATTGTGTATTCCTTTTGTTTATATTTCTGAGTCTTCATCTATCCCAATAAATCTTAAATTTGTTCTTTTCAGGTTATTCTATATTTCTTGCAAGTTCTGTTTATGGTTTCTTAACATCTTTTCTCCATGTAAAAATGGAAGTGCATAACTCACTTGAATCAAATGTATGAAAGATGAAAAAAAAAATAAAATAAAATAAAAATTAAAGGAAGAGTGAAAGAAAAATAGAGATTGGCTGTTAATAAAAGAAAAGAAAAAAGAGAATCAAGAAAAACAGATTGGTGAGGGAAAACATGTATGAAGTAAAAATTTTTAAAAAATTATAAATAAAAATAAAAGAATACAAAACAAAACTAAAATATACTAATCAAACACCCTAATCCTCAAAAAACTAATCCATGAAAAATAACTTGTTTTAAAAGTGATAGAAATGAGAAAACAAAACAAATGTGAATATGTATAAATGTCTATCTAGCATTAAGGTCACAATTAAACACAGAAAAAAAATTTTCCATTGGAGTTCAAAAGATTCTCAGCTAATCTTCTCAACAGTTTTAGGCAGGGTGGTCAGGAGCATGAAGATCCACCCTCCATACTGCAGGAATGGGAGGGGTAAACCTGTAGGTGGAATTCTTGGAGGAGGGTTTAGACATAGATGGGCTCCAGGCTCTTTGCTAAATGCCAGTTGGTCTGGAGATTTTCAATCAGTTTACCTCCAGGGCCCAGTAATTGCCTGTCCACGCCTGAAGAATGTACCCCAGAGATCTCTCCTGGGTTCCACTTGTGTGGTGGAGGAGCCAATTCTTAGTTCCCTATGTTACCTGTGGACCTCATGTTTCCTGGTCTCAGGTTCAGTCTTTAAACAATCTCTCCTGCCTCTGCCCTTCCAAATTCCCAGCCAATCCTGCAAGCATCTGAATTGGAGGGGTAGGGGTAGAGCCAGATGGGTTTCTACAACTGGTTATCCTCTGTGTAACCCTCTCTCCATGTTTCATTTTCTCCTGGTCACTTAAACACTCTATGTCATACAGAGTGTTTACTGGGACTGTATTTTGGGCCAAACTTGGGATGTGTGTTTACTGGGACTCTATTTTGGGCCAAACTTGGGTTTTCCAGAAATTGTCTCTCTCAGCTGCTGGCCCCTCACTAAGACTATAAATGGTTCCTTCCTTTGTCCTCCTCTGGCTGCCTGGAGATATGTTGGCTTTGTTCCCACACAAGGATATAGTGCAGTGTGCCTTTCAGGTTTGTCAGAAAATGTCCTTACTCTAAATGCTCCATACCCAAAGTCATCTTGGACCTCCTAAAAATGTGGGTTCCTTTAATTTCCTTATCGCGCCACTTTACTTATGGAGGAACTATTCTGGCTGGTGCTTCCAGCCAGCCGTGGCAGTGGCTGTGGCTGCTGGGCATTTCTTCCTTGTTGTCCCATATTTATTTATTTTAATAGTAAAACTTTTTACTATTAAAAAATTTGGGCATTTTTTTGCATCGAAATCATTGCTCAAACTTCTCCACAATTTCTTAGGATATGCCTTAATAATAGAATTTTTAGTACCAAAGTGTAGGATCTGTTTAAGGTCCTCAGTACACATTGCCAAATTTGTTTTTCAGGAAGGTCTGTCCTATTTACTGACAGCCGGCAGTGTATGGAAACATCTCTGTCACCACATCCTCATCCGTATATGGGACTATCCTTTATTTTCTTTTGCAAATTTGATAGACAAAAATAATATTTCATTTTACTTTGCATTTATTTGATTACTAGTGAGGCTGATCTTTTTCACATAGTATTTATCAAGCTTTTTTTGTGCTTTTTGACTTGATTATAGATGAAGGTGCATCTCATCATAAGAAAAAATAGAAAATAGATATTAGCATTTTAAGGTCTATTTGTATTCTATTGTATTTTTGTTGATGATCTTTTTTCTAAAGCTTAATGAAATTTTTATTCTGGTGTTATTAAATATGTCAGTTATTTTCCTTTGTCAATTTCTTTCATTGCTTTTATGTCTTGTTAGAAACATTGCCCAATCTTTTCTCCTGGGTCTTTGCAAAATGTAATGAAACTTGGCCACATTATGCATTTACATATTATAGGCTGATACTAACTCAAGCCGTATACTTTTCCTTCTAAAATGAAATTCCAGATATTGGATTATGTCATCCCAGTGCATAACAACTATGCAAGAAATATATTTTTAATACATTAAATGGTATGTTTCAATTTTAAATTTTTCTACAACTCTAGTCTTCATGATTTGCTAATTTAGTAACTCTCAAGTACTGAAAAAAGAGAATACTTGTGATCTTTAGCTACTTTTGATAGTTCTCAACTCTACATAGGCTTAGCTAACCTGCCCTTAATTAGCCTTCCACCACCTGCCCTAGTCATCATCAGGCATTAAGTAGAGCTTGGGGATATGGCCTATGGACTTGGGATAGTAATTTTCTTTGTGTGAAATGACATTTCTGCATAAGGTGTAGAAATTCTAATTTGGGCTCTGATTTTGACCTCTGATCTTTAAGCTTTAACCAAGGGAGATAACTGTTTTACTGAGTTAGTTGAATTGAACCCATACATCATCCTCATAAGATCATCACTTCTGGCAGGCAAATTTTATTCATATTTTAAAATATGACTCAAATATTAAACCTTCTTACTTCAACTTTTCTTCCCCCACAGGATTAGAGGCTTCCTCACTTGCGTTCCCATAACTCTTAACAGCTGTTGAATGCTTACCATACATAGATTTTGTCAAAAGCTTTGCATGCCCTGCTTTAGTCCTCACATATACTTTTTGGGACAGAAACTCTTGCCACCATCAGCTTTTTAATAAGAGGACACAAACTCAGCAGGATAATTTGCCTGAATTTACACTTGCTGGCAGGGGTCTACATTGGGATTAGAAGCAGTGCCTTGGCCCCTAAGGCCTTTGCTCTTCATTGTCTCTTATATCACTGCTCTTTAATAAATTTTCTGTAAGGACAAGAACAACAGCACATTGAATTTTGTATTTCTCATACTTAGTCCTGTTCCTGAAATTTTGTAAGGATCCAGCAACAATTTGGTAATTTGGTAAATTAAAAATGGAATGCTGTTCTGGGACAGTGTGCCGGATGGAATCAGTTTGGCTGCAAAATTGCTCAGCATTTCTGGAATGGCTTGGGGTGTTTTGCTATACAAACTAACCACATGAATATATGCACAGGGCCCAAACTTAAACAGATTCACTCACTGTGGCCATGGGTTAATTTTAATTTTTAAAAAGATATTCTCCTCCCATACAATGCTAGTCGGAGTCGGCTAATGGATTCACTAGGAGGTATCAGGACACACCAACAGATCATGTGCTTGGCAGGGTGCCTTCAAATTCAGTTTACTTCCCATTTCTTGCTCTCCATTTTTACTGTGGTAGCCTGTCTATGAATTCTGACAGGCAAATAGCATTTGTGTTTCATTTTCTCACCGAAGAACAGGTATAACCAAAAGGCAGTATTTTCTGCTCTTGTTCCTCATTCAGGGGCAAGATTAACACACATATACAATAAAACTATTGAGCTATTTTAATGCTTTTCCTGTCATGCAGTCAGGACCCTCTAAAGTTGTCATCAGCTACTGTTTCATTTAATTCTCTGGCCTTCAGGGTAATGTAAGAAAATTGAAGAGATTAGGAGCTATCTCTTTCCTGTTCAATGCATTTGTGTTGTCGTAAATTGGCACCAACCTTCAATCTCACGGTCAGGGCTCTCCAGGGTCCTCCTCCTGATATGACAGCCCAGTCAGCATGATAAATGGTGCACACCCTCCGGCAGGACAGACAATTCTTCCCTTCCTGACTCCACTGCTCTGTTTCCAGCAGCAGAGGCAACAGCCCACCATCTCATTGCACCAAGTGGCTGCCCTATTATGTTGATGCTCTTCCAATTAATTAGAGGATACAGTTTCCTTGATTAATTATGTTATGTTCACTGCTAAAAATGACTCTGACAAGCAGTAAATTGGGATAAAGAAAAACTCCCATCCAGAAAACTGCACTTTAACATCATACTTTTTTTTTTTTTTCTTTTCTACTTGTTCTCCTAATTGAAACTGTCCTATTTAAAGGTAGAAGAAATTCCACTGGCTGAAAACAGAAAGATCCCAGGATATCTGTCCAATGACTCTAGTTGAAGATTAGCAATTGCAATTTTTTTTTTTTCACATGTGTTTATGTGACAGCAAAGAAAAAAGATAATACAGAGAGGGTGAGGGTAGAAAGAAATAACCACATAGAATTGTTCCTTTTAATATAAAAGTAAATAATTTTTGCAAGGTCAGCCAATAAATTAATGTTATATAGTATGTGCTTAGTTAGAAGGAAAACATTTTAAACTCTTGACAATGAATACAAGGAATAAACGATTTGATGTTGCTTAAAAGTCATCTATAATTAATAAAAGCTAAAGTTCTGGAGATTTGGGGATGCATGATAGGCATTTCCTTATTTATTTATTTATTATTTTATGTCTGTGTATGGTGGCATCTACTGTGTAGACAATGGTACTTATAAAAAGTTCAATGCTGCAGTTTTTTTTTTTTTTCTGACACCATACACTTTACTCCTTTAAATGAAAAACAGAATTCTACAGTCAAAAAATGGCCTATTCCCTGTGCTTCTACCCCATCTTATCTCCAAGGACTAAGCCTGGAACTTCTCTGTGATTCCTCACCGGCCCTTCTGCTCCAGTGTTCGGAACATAAGGAATACACGAAGAGCAAGCCCGTCCCATCACTTCTCACCATCTGGCCACCATGGCAAGTCCCCAAGTTCTGGTTGCAAAGGGAATGAAGCTATAGAAACGGCAGGTCAGGAGACTCACTCAGATGGCATGTCCAGAGGTGGCAGCTGGTACACATGTTTATCATACTCCAAAGTGGACTCAAAAGTGTTACTTTTTAGCTCAAAAAATTTTGATTCTCCAACAACTAAATAATTAAAACTCTTTAATGTAGAACTCAAGACTCTCCACAGTGTGAACTCATTCTCCCTTCCTGGTCTTATAAAATTGTTATATGATCTTCTCTCTGGAACTCTGTGCATTAGCCATGCTGGGGTATGTACTTGAAATGATCATTTTGCTCTTTCTTGCTAGTTTTCCTTCATTCCTACCTGTTGTATCCTCTTCCTCTTGTCATGTGATATTTCTTTACCCATTGTGTCTCATCTCCAAGCTTACTGTTCTGAGTTCTGTTCATTAATGCTGTGACTGGGGATTGCAAATTCACTTGCTCACATTCATTTGTTAGCTGGTTTCCAGTTAGGTTCTGTCAAAGAGAGGCACTAGAAGAGATTGAGAGGTTGGAGAAGGGTGAAGGGACTCCTTCCTTGTTTCTGCTAATCTCACCCTAGAAACAAAAGACAGGGGAAAGGCCCACCTCCTGCATCCTGAACATTTTAATAGGTCTGAGTGGTCCAGCTATGTGGGCACTCATTTCCCAAGTTCCTATTTTCTGGTAACCCACACTTGTTACTTCTTTTCAATAAAATCATGCAAGAATTGAGGTCCCGTTGTATATAGGGACCTGCTCAGACATGGATAAATCAGAACCATCTGGTCCTGAGGGCACAAGAGAAGAAACAATTGCTTTGTTCTTAAGCAGGCTAAGTCCCGAATCAGGCAGAACTATGGCAGGATTATGGGCAAGATGGTGAGTAGAAAAGTCTAGGTATTCATAGACTGTCCAAGAACTTTACCCAATGTCCCTAGCCTCTGGCATTCTATAACCAGTTTCTTTGGATATCTACTTTAACGTGTTTTCTTTTTCATTCAGCATGGGCTCTCGATTCTTCTCCCATTTGTAACACAGAAGTGAACAGACATTGAGCCCAGATCCCCCTCATCCCTACTCATTTTATTATTTCCTAGTAAAATAAAATGTATCCCTTTACCAGTGTCAATCACACCATATTTGATCCTCAGTCAAAAGAGAAAAATTCATTCCTACTGATTCTTCTTTTTTAAAAAAAAATTCTCATATTTTGTTCATTCTGAATTATTTTTGATTTTTGAAACTATTATGTCAAGATATTACTCATCTCAAGTACTGATGTTTGGGGCACTTTCTTAAATATTGTACTTGGATTGAGAGTCTCATCCATCTCCACCCTAATCTGGATCTTTCCCCTAAAGTTAAGATCAAAATTACCTTTGACTAAAGTTTTTCAGACTTAAATTTAATCTCTCACACCCTTGAATACCTAGTTAATTTTAGTATTTATTCCAGACATTTGTAACTGGATGTAGTTTCTTTTTCAAAAGGACTTTTCCTAAGTTTTAGGAATTGTACTAGTTCCCTGATGGATTCTCTAGACTTCTTGGAGTGGGCATCTCTTGAAAGTATTTCCCAGGAAGGTCCATTTGAGAGAAACCATCTCTGCCCTCATGACTCTCACCGCCCCTATGTGAGTAGGGAAGAGGAAGTTGACCCTTGGGGGTGTGCAGTATCAATATTTTGAGAGTCTCAACTCTATGGGGAGATTGGGTGAGTGTTTTTGCCTGACAGCTGCCAAGGTGCTGAACCAGTGGAGTCCCTAATGATTCTAGAATGAGGAGAGAGTATCAGGAAGGAGATGTGGAGTCCTGAAAGGGAGTACCTACCTGTGGGGGTGCCTCATGGATGTGCATCTCTGGCAGATCAAGACAGCCATGTAAAAACCAGGGCTTAAGCTTTCTGGTTGGTATCAATTTTACTTCCTACATCTCAGTGGGCTGCTGGGCAAGGAAATCTCAGCAGCTAATGGGTGCAGAGTGGGCCATGCATGGAGCTGGTGAGGAACACAAAGAAGAGGTCATGATGACTTTGCAGATCCACTTCAGGGGCTGTGCAGTAACGCTCCAGACAAAATTATCTCTGGTGTCTTTGTTTAAATCACCTAAATTCTTTGCATCCCAGTTTCTTGGTTGTCAAAAATGGGTGAAAATTATATACGGAGTTCACAGATTGTTAACCCACTATGTCCCATCATTCTCATAGACAGGACACTTATAAAAACATATAAAATCTTATAAGGCACCTAAAAAAATTGCTCAATTGAAGTTTTTATAGGCCTCAGGACATGATAGGTATAAGAGAGTTAAGTAAGGTGAAGTGAAAAACTGTCAAATGCAATTCAAACATAACATATTGTTACTCTTATAATAAGTATTTATTTAGTCATATTGCACAGGGATCGAGAGATGGAATTAATAAGAAGAGGAGCCATGTGGTTCAACCATGGCATAGGCACAGTGGTAAATATGAAAGTTGCAGAGATGACTTGCACTTATTATTCTAGAATGTAAATCAGACAAAACATTGCACTCAATGATCTTCAAGGTCAGTGATCTTTAAGGTCATCTGGTCAAGTTTCTAACAGAGATACTGATAAAGGGGGGAAATGAGGCCAAGTGTACTGGATCCTGACCCTTCCTCCTTGCCATAGCAGCCCCCATTAGTATTAATTATTGGGCTGAAGGAATGCAAAGATTTTATTTGAAACAACGGTTGAGGTTGAGTTTAAAAATGACTAACGTAATCTAGCTCTGCTCTTGACATCAAGGTTTGGAGGAATCTGAAATTTTGCCAAAGTCGTGAACTTAACCAGGGGAAGATCAGAACCCAGAGCTTGGTCTCCTGACCAGTGACCATTTTTCACTGATTTCCAGGGCTCAAATTTGGAGCTATTGGCTGTTGCCCAACCTTTAACCGGGAAAGCTAAATACTGGGCTGTTCTCTATGCACTTTGGTTAAAAGCAGCAGCTTAAGAGAAGACATGGTCTTTTATAACAGAATATGGATATAAGACATGTGTTCTGAGTAGCACCTAGTGGGAAGACTGCCCTAAAACCTGAGTTCACAGGTGGAATTCTATAAATTTTATGCACACCAGGGATTTCCAGGGAACAGAGTTCTAGATGGCTGCCACCCACAAGCAAGACAAATTAGATTTGCCAAAATTAATAGAATGTAACATGAATTATTTGAGTCACTTACATTAGTTTCCAAGCATTTCTTAAGGGCCTTGGTTCAACATAGAAGTACGGAGACGGGAGAAAGAGAAATATGGTTGAAAGAAATGGCCCTAGAAATGGCATGAAAGTTGTAAGAAGTATTTAAAAGTTATGGACAGGCTGGACACAGTGGCACATGCCTGTAATCCCAGCAACTTGGGAATCTGAGTCTGACCTCAGAAACCTAACAAGACCTTCAACAACTCAGTGAGAGCTTGTTTCAAAATAAATAAATGAATAAATGAGTGAATAAATAGGATGGAGGATACAGTTCAGTGATAAAGTCCCCCTGGGTTTAATCATCAGCACCAAAAAAAAAAAAAAAATAGTATGGATAGAAAGACTCTCATTACTGTTATGGCTGAACCTGTTGGACCTGCCCTTTTTTGGAAGTGAATCAAATGTTTTTTTGGCGGGTGGCAGGTATTAAGTATCTTGAGGAAGGGACATCTCTATCAGACTCTCAAAGATCCTTTTGTATGATGGCACTTAAATCAAGACTGCAGGGCCACAGAGAAATTCCCTGATCATAAATCTGTGGAGGCTCAAATCCTTCATTCTGCTCTCCTGCCAAGAAACCTTGATGGTCTCCCTGAAGGGTGTTCTGCCCCTCAGCTTGCCAAGAGAGTCTGACCTCGGCTGTGCATTCAGAATCACGCTCCAGGAAGGCAAGCCCCATAATGTTGTCTGAGGCCGAACCTAACACAGTGGCTTTGTCCCTTGCTTCAAAATACTGCCTTCAGCTCACCAAGCACCAGGACTGGGCCCTCATCACCTTCCCCAGCTTCTCTGGTGTCCTCCCACCCTGGTCTTGGTTCTGACCTCACAGTACAAACTGAGCTCAATTTTCAGCGTTTGGAACACACCCTGCTCTCACTCCTTGGCCCTCCACACACAGTGCTTCTCTGGCCTGGAAGTTTTCTCTGTCTTCATTGTGCCGTTCCTCATTATCCAGTCTCAGATAACCTTCACTACTTGGGAGAAGACTTTACTGACCCTTGCTACAGATTATCTCTTTGTGCTTTTCCCCTTGTTCTTTGAAATCTGCTCTCATGACATTAATATTTTACCTTGATAACTTGGGTGGCTGGGAAATTATTTGCCATTTTCTGCAATGGATACCTTCTGAGAGGCTGGGTTTTATCCACATGAAAGGCACTTTTTGTTCTGAGTTGTGTCTTTAATCAAAGGTGGACTGGAGCTGAGCTGGATTTAGGGTCTGGAAAGATTTGAACTATTGAGCATTAAAAACAAACAACAACAACAACAACAGCTCCAAATACAAAAACCAGAGAAACTTGTTTTTCTTTTTCTCTGACTTTTAGATGAGAACTTACTATGTGCCAGGCCTGTCTAAGTGCCTTCCATGTATTAAGTCAATTTCACAATGACATTCTCATGGCAGTAGCATTCATCCCCATTTTAAAATAAGGAAAATGTTTTGCAAATAATAGTTGATGTGGCTGGAACATGTTCTTAAGAGGGAAGAGGCAAGGAAGAGATAGAAGTGGCAAAGGAGATAGGCAGAGGAACACTGATCCTTGAAAGCTGTACAATACGGGGGTGAGGAGCCGAAGATGAAACTGTCAAGATGCCGGGGGATATATTTTCAGAAGAGGGATTTTTAACTTTCAACTTTGAGTTAATTTATTTAGTCTTCAACAATTTTATTGAACATCTACTACATGCTAGGCACAGTTCTAGCATCAATGTTGGGAAGTGGAATTAGAGACCTTTGCTCATAAACTGATGATTAGGGAAACCTCGAGAAAGCAAGGGAGGAAGTCCAGGCCCATCTAGGGAAGGCTGATCTGGGGGAACAGCAGATGTAAGGACCTGAGGAAGGGCTGTGTTTGGTGTTCTCAAGGGACCTTCTAATATCTATTGTGTAATGAGGCGGATAACAGTAGAGAGGAGGTCAGCAAGGGAGTGAGGGTTGTGATTGGGGCTCAGCATCATGCTTACTGGAAATATGATATAACACGGAAATCACACATCCTATGCTGAAAAGTTTTCTGACATTGAACTAATTCAATAGAAGAACATGCCAGTCATGCCATAAAGCATAAGTTCCTTGGGAATTCTCACACTCTTGGGAAGTGTATTATACTTTTCCAACTGTAGGGAATGAGATTCAGGGAATTCTTAAATGGCAGAATACCCCCAGTTGAAGTCTAGGTTAAATGACTTTTATTTCTACCTTCCCACAAGAACATGGGAACATCCTAAGAATTAAGAGGGATAGTATTTATGACTGTGCTTTAAAAACCTTATAGCAAGCACACTTGTATGATATAATTGAGCTTACAATGTCTTTGGTGATGATGTATGGAATAACAGGGCACACATGATTGTGCTTGGTGTCACCACGAGGAATAATGTTTTAGGAGAGACAGAGAAGTGCCAACTTGTCTGCTCTGGGGAGGCTCTTGGTCCTTGCATCATGCTCCTATGTTCTTCAGTATGTGATAGGTGCCTGTTAGCACTGGAGAATCTGCTGTTCATTTTTAGCTCTCCACTTGCTCCCTTCTGGACTTAAGGCATATTATGGAATTACTGTAAGCCAACAAGTCTCCATCTGCAAATGAGGGATAAAATTTGCCAGCTGTCTCCTAACCTCCCTGGGAAGAACTGGGCTTTAATAAGATAATGAACATTATTCTCTCCATATGCCCTCTACCCTTTGGTCCCCCTGGTCTTCAAAGACTTTCCATAGGCATTAATGCAGACCATCAGGAGGAAAGCCACACAGATTCATGCCAACAAGTATTTATCACATGTTATTATTAATACCCATTAATTAATGTTTTCAATTAGCAACTGTACAATTACCCAAGAACAATGTGTCACAGGGCAGATGCAGCGGCAGGTGGATAATGGGATGTAGGTGGCTTGCCTTCAGTGGTCACCACATCACCTTTGCTTGTCTTTTCAAAGCTTCTCATACCTCTTTCTCTGGCCATCAAGTCTAATCACTGAATTCACATAAAGGTACTGGGAAAACACATCTGTACTTTCCCAGAACAAAGGAGGAAGTGCACTTTTTAAAAAAGAGGATTTCAGGAAGAAGGCAAAGCTTAAAATAAATAAATCAACTAGCCATTCCTAATGATAATGAAAAGAAAAAATAAAAAAAATAATAGAAACAAAAAATGCTCTTACTTATTGAATGCCCAGTGCATACGTACTGTGAAGGATGAAGATTATCAGAAATGGTCCATGGTTTCAGAAGTTCATGTTTCCTTCAGGTGTCAGAGAATACATCTTTAAAGGTGAAAGGACAGCACTCCAAATAACAACGCAGAGTGCAAACAACAGAGAAGAACTTCACAAGGCTCAGATCAGCGGTTTTTTTTTTTTTTTTTTTTTTTGCACTATGATTCTGCACTCAGTAGTCATGTGATCTCAGCTGAATCATTCAACCGCTGTGGGCCACAGTTTCCTCATGTGTAGAATAGAAGGAACAATCATTCCTATCATGAGGATGGTGAGAATAGTATAGGCAAGTACTTAAAATACCAAAAACTGTCCCTGGCATAGAAATAATAATGACAATAACAATAATTGTAATAAATGACGATGCATGATTAATTGCAAAAAAGAAAAATAGAGATCACAAGCACCATGATAGAATAGAAAAAGGTTTCAATGCTATCTCAAGGAGAAGAGAGGATTTGAGTTGGATTTGACCCATAAATGAACTTTAGGAAGGTGTGGAACATTCTGGATGGGGCCACGGGATGTGGTGTGAACAGGGTGGTAGAGGTGGAATAGAACAGTTTGTGTGCAGCAGAGGACTTGTGCAGACTATAACACCCAGACACAAGACCCAAAGGGACTTGAGAGCTCTCAGATTTTTGCACCCAGGGAAGATGAATTTGGCACTGATGTGTGGAAGGACTGGGATAAGGAGAGAGTAGTGGTAGTCAGTGAATTTAAGAAGAGAATTTGTAAGCACTGAGGAGGAAGAAATTTTGTGTCCCAGGGAACCCCTTAAAATTTGCTAATGCATAAAGTGAGTCCTTTCCGTAGGCTTCCTTTCCAGCCTAACAGCTAAATGTGGTGAAGGAAAATGCTAACGACCTCCCCAGAACGCAGAGCTAATGGTGTGCAAAGTTACTGGGAGATTCACTTAGTGGAAGTGCGGAAAGAATTTCTGAGGGGAAAGTCGCAATAGTTGGTGCACATGCTTCATGATAGTAAAAAAGGGACCATGTGTTTTTTTTTTGCGTTGGCCAGATCTTCCTGAGTCACGGAGCTTTTTCCTTCCCATCAGGCTGTACAATTGCAGCTTGTCATTTCTTGCCTGCAATCTTTTGAATATTCAGCCATCAACCTTTAGGGTGGAATTAGAAGCACTTTAATTTCCTGGTAACACCTAAATTAAGGTAAGAGTTCTAAATACTTAATTAATAATGTATACTCTAATTAATAGAAATGACTTTCTTTGCATGCATTATTAAAGGTTGTGTTCCAACATGCCTTTTTATGTTTTTCAATTTACTTGCTTAGAAAACTGCTTGCTGTTTCCAAATCTTATCCAACCCTATTTTTGATTGATTCTGCACAATACATGGAGGTAATCCTCCATTTTGGATTTGAAAAGAAACTTTTTAAGTTCCCTATATGGTGGTCGGTTGAAATGATTATTTGTTGAAATATGTTTTTTTTTTTTTTTCATATATGTGCTTGATGTCAAGCACTTTGGGCTTAAAATTTTACCTTCTGAATGATTAAATTTTTGTAATCTTAGCTTGTGGTTATACACTAGCAAATATGAGGTGGGGTGAGATTGGAATTCAATCTAAATATTGAATTAAAACAACCAATTAGATACTTTGCTGTTTTCCCCGTGAAAAATGTGAGTTCAATTTTTGGGAGCCAGTTTCTTTTGATGTGGAAATCGCTCTAGTTGTAATCTGGTGGAGATAAACTGGAGAAGTAGGAGACATTTAACCTTTAGGGAGATAACCAGAGTGGCTTTAGAACGTGGCTCTCTGATTGGAATGCTGAGTTCAAATCCCAATCTTGAACTTCTTTAGTTGGGGATAGTGGCCAAAGAACACTGCCTCCCCTTTCCTTCATTTCCTTATCTGTAAGGAGGGGTGGCCATACTGTTCATGTGTGAATTTAAAGAGTTGATATGTTTGGAGAACTAAGAGCAAAGTTTAGCACAAAGTAAAGGACTCAAAGACCTTATTAACTCTTACTTCTTAGGGGTCCCTTTTCTTGATTCTACCCCCAAATTTGAGGACTATGTCCAGATGTTAACATAGAAACCATGAAGGAGCTCCCAATAGTTTTTTTTTTTTTCCCCAAATAACTTTCTATTTAATACATGCCGAATGCATGCATAGAGAGTCTATCCAGTGGTGACAATTGACTGGGCTCAGGTTTCTGGAGAGAATCAAGGAAAGCTAAGCAAAAAGGAAACCTCCATTGCTTTCTGTCTTACAAAGTTGAGAGACAAGAGACCACACCGAACCAACTTCTTTTATTAATGGGCAATCTACCTTTCCAAAGACTGATCACAGACTATGGAGGGTCTGTAGTGTCATGGACTCCCTGTATCTCACAGTGACCCACAAAGATGTGATTCCTTGATGCCATCCTTTGGTCTGTCCTGTGTCCAGTCACTCAGCAGATCCAAACTCTAGTAGCTCTAGTCACTCTTGTTGTAAAACATATGAGAGTAGAGGTGCACATCATTATTTTGTTTCTGTAACAATTAATAGAGGTCTCCTTGTTCTTTTTCTTTTTTGTTCAGAAGAATGTTTTGAATTCTAGGGTGAAGGCTTAGCAGTAGCTCCCTAGTATCATAGGGCTATAGATGGATTTCTCTCAGGGGACCAAAGGAGGCCATCAGTGTAATTTATTTCTGTCTCCATGCTCAGTAATGGATGTGACCTTGTGTCTAACAAGGCTCTCTTAACACTCGTGGCCCTGGATACGAAGAGTTAAACATTCCACTCCTCTGTAGAGAGATGTAGATACCTTGACATTCAGAGGCACAGTTCCCAACCTAATCCTTTCTAAATCAGATTAGTCCATCCCATCGCTGACAGTTCACTGACGAGTGCATTCCTCAAAAAGAGAATCTCATCTGAGATGCAGAGCACTCGCTGCAGTTTTATAGTATCAGAGTAGTAATTCATGCCCTGAGTAATAAAGAAACTCATTAAATGTAGAATCTCGGCTCTTGCTTTGTACTTAGACCTCCCAGCAGTTTAACTTATGCATAATGAGACTAAATACTTTAAGGGATAATATAAAAATTATCTACTATTCTTTCATATCTAAAATTGTGCATTTGTTTCCCCTTCACTCCATGGCTAACATAACTAGGAAACAATATATTACCCTAATTACATGTTATTTATTAGAAAGGAAGCAAATAAGTCATTTGGAGACAAATCCCTGTAGTTATTCATGGAACTGCTTTAGATGACAAAGATAGAGTAAAGCCAGCAGTCTTTCATTATATTTATTACACACTCTTTGTGCTAATGAACAATAACAGGCTTCACTGAAATAATGGTCTAGCTCCAAGTTGTAGGGAAGGCTGTATGGGCCATGTTTATCAAGGGCAAGTCAAGGCTTTGCTTGTCCTTTGTGTCTTGGCTTTCCATTGAAGGATGAGGGTGGAGGACAAACAAGGGTAGCTGGGGAGATTTTAATAAGTACAATGGAAATGAGTTGGCATATTTCAAAACAAGTCTTCATGCAACCTTCAGCAGCAATTCACTCATGCAAGAAAATGACCACTTATTGTCCCCTATGAATCCTGTGAAGAGTCTTCCTTCCTCACCTGGAAGAAACAGGAACATATGCACACAAATATGAATACCCCAAAATTTGAAATTTGGAGTAAAAAGTTTCTAAGATTTTATTAAGATCCTTTACATATTTATTACTGATCCCATTAATGGGGGTGGGGAGAACTAGGATGGTGGAAAATAAAAACTTACTTTTGAAATTTCAACCTGAGAACATAGGGATGCTCTATTAGTATCCTGGGAGTTCGAATAAGGCTGGAAGTTATCTCAAGAGAGAAAAACTTTAAAAAGTGGTATGAACGAAAGAAACAGATTCTCTTGACGGGTCTCACGTTTTTGTCATGGCTCCTGATGCATCTTGCGCTGAAGAAAAGCTTTAGCAGAGAGGGAAGGGGGAGAAACATTCTGTACGTGTGCGTTTTCCAGAAAGCTGTCCAAAGCTGTGGTGGCTGCGAGAAGAACAACATTTGTATTTCTCTTCTTTCAGAATAATTGAGCCAATATGTTAGCACTTAGAAGTGTTGCCTCATGGATAGGACCAGAATTGTACTGGAGGATTAAAGCACAGATGACAAAAGAGTGCAGGAAAATCTAAGGAGGGAAGGGAGCCAAGAAAGTCAGCTGGGACCGTCTCTTCTTTTGAATTAGCAGTTACCCTTCAGTTGCTTTTTATTCAAACATTTGCCTAGCTCCTCTTCAGAGCTGTTTAGCGCACTCTCTCCTGCACAGGAATAGACAACAGGATTTCCCATCCCAGATCAGACCGTTGGTGCATGTAGCCACTGTGCTAACACTGGCAACCTTCCAATAATGGGGCATCAGCCAGGGAAACCAACAACAAAGCATATTGCCAATTACGCTGGGCTGTGAGCAGGGTTACACTACAGGGTGATGCAAGCAGGATGGGACAGGATAGGGAGGAGGCCAGAAGAATGGGGGTGTTCTCTTTTAGGGCCAGGCATACAATTCTGTCAAAAAAGTCACTTGCCCATACCTCCTCGAAATCCCTTTAAGCTTTTCACCAAGATCAAATAAAGTTCATTTGTTAAATACATATTTTGCAAAACCTATCTCTGAGTTGGGAGCAAGGAGAGAGAGCAGACGCAGGCTAGCTCCGTAAATCCTGTTAGAAGGGTAAATCCTGCTAGAAGCGTAAATCCTGCTCAATCTTTTCCCTGTCTCTCTTCTCTGGTCCCTGGGCAACATGTTTTGGAGTCTTGTGAGTTGCATGTAATGAAGGTGATTCTGTCACCTCGTTCGCTTGGAGGTCCTGTCCATACCTGTTGTCCTGGAGGCATTATTAATAACATCACCCTTATTCTCAAGTTCTCAAGTTTCAATAACAAATCATATGATTATCCTAGTTATAACTCAAAACTCCACCTCAGGCAATTGAGAGCACAAGGGAATATCCTAATTATGTTTAGGTCTCCTAGAAATACCCACAACCACTCTAACTATCGTGGTGTGTTTTAATAAATCTCTCAATTTTGACATACTCTAATGAACTGCTTTATTGAGGAAAGTTCCAAGAATGCAACTTTCAGAAAAATTAGGAACATGCTATCTTTCAGAGATGGGTTGATAAAAATGCCTCGATCTTAGTTGTTTTCCCTTTGTTCTATTATCATTTTGAGTTTTGAGCAATCCTGAGGATACACTTGAGGTCACACATCCATGATGGAGAAAACAGACGCAACTTCTCTTCAATGGAACATCCAAAGAGTGTTGCTCTTGGCAGCTGGTACAAGGCAGAGGGTTCACCTGGGTAAAAGTCCTAGAACCCTGGGTTCTAAATCCTGTTAGAAGGGTGAATCCTGCTAGAACCCTGGGTTCACTCCAGAGCCTTGTCTTCTTTAAGTCTGTTGGAAAGAAATGAACATGGGACTATGTCTCCTCTTCCCAACTCTGACATCATAGGCAAATACTTTCTTCTTCAGCCATTGTTAGATTGCCTGGTTATCCAAATTTAATTTCTTATTGTGCCATCAAGCTTAATTCAAATCTTATGGCCATAGGATTATCACAGAAAAGAAGCCTTAATATGTGGTCCATAGAAGAATAACTTCTGGTCAGATTTTAATTGGGATAAGTTTAACAGTCAGATTTAGGGCAGGAGTCTCACATGACTAAATGCATAATGGGGTCAGGAAGATAGAAATAAGAGCATAGTAAAGCATTTATTTATATAGCTTAGTCTTTTTTTTTTTTTTTTTTTTTTTTTTTTTTTTAGAAAAAGACTATTGCTACAAAGTGAGTGAAAGCTAACATGGGATATTTGTTTTAGGATAAAGATAGGATGTTGTAGAGAGTATGGAAAATGGAGACTATGTGACCCCTCCCCCCCCCCAAAAAAGGAGGCAGACATTCTCTGCTCCAGCAATTGGAGAGCTTGTGGAAATGGGGTCCACTTTGATGGAACTTTTGAGTTTTTTCAAAAGAAATAAAAATCTGTATATCCATATGAAATTCCTTGCATGGTACTGAGATTGGAGTTTTCTCCTCTATACATCAGGGTCACTTCAGGACAACCATCTATCTTCCCTTACCATCACCATCCACAAAATGCATTCCTTTGTAGCACAAGCAAGAAGACTGTCTTTTTCATTTATCTGTCATGCCCATGGTCATTTCCTTTATTTACTGGAGAATGACATTAGCCCAGGGTATCATGTCTGTTATTCACTATCAGTTCACTATGCAGTTCTTTGGAAAGTTAAAAATTGATGTGCGTGGTCCACTTAGTGGGCCCTCAGTTCCTTAGCCTACTAAATTCCATATTTCTTCTGCTCAATTTCATGGTCTTTCCCTGTACCATGCTAATGCCATCATCTTCAATTTCAAACATCTCAGTTTCTGGTTACCCTTTGAATTTCCAATTTATTACCTTTAATAATTAGATGCCAATTCACGTTTATCGGGGTTAGTAATCTGCTGACAGTCTTTAATAAGCTTAGATATAGTGATACATCATAACAAAAATAATAAGGGGAGCTTCAGCAGATGTACTGGGGAGTGGAATTGATCCAATTGTGTTACATGCATGCACAAATATGAGACCATGAAACCTACTATTCTGTGTAACATGCACTAATTTGAAAAAACACCCGTTCACTTCCAAAATATCAAATTTTATAGATATTCTGCACCTGAATCAGGAAACTGAGTGTGGTTGAAGAAAAACACACAATCATTTGGAATGATCTCACTTGAAATCCATGACTTCAACCCCCACGTGTATTCTTAATGCTGTCATTTCCTATAGATCTATTCTCCCACTACCCCAGAAAACAGGTTTGCATCTTTTTTCCCCTCATACCTCCAACCTTTCCATCTCTTTCTTCAGTCTTAGGCAATGATCTTGATTTTTATTTGATTGGGTAAATATAACCAATGAGAAAGAGCTTTCATATTCTCTGCCAAAAATCAATCACTTCCTTTGCATCTGTACCTTTGTACCATTCCATTCCCTGTTACATCAGATAAACTGTTACTGTTCCAACTAAATGCTCTGGATCCCATCCCTTCTCATCTATTTGAGGACAGCTGTCTACAACCTTCCCCTTCATTCTGCAATCCCATTTTCTCCTGAATTCTCCTAATAAGTCATAAATATACTTTTAATATATTCATCTTAGTGGCTCTCCCTCCACTTTGTTGCAATGTAGTCCTACAAGGACTGTTTCTCTACTTTTACAGAGAAGAACTCCTGAAGATGTTTTCTATACCAGTTGCCTCCATTTTTGCCCCTCCCATCCTGTATTGAACCCAATCCATTTAGTCTTTCTTTTTTACTTTCTTCAAGGTATATTTAGGAGACAAATCCAGTACTGTAACCCACAGTTGAATCTTCTGACTTGGAGGACATAAAGTGTCAAATAGCTCCCTTTTTTTTTTTTTGGTACCGAAACCTGGGAATGAACCATCAAATAGCTCTTAATAAATTCTATGTACTTAATCTTGCTTGAGCTTGACATTAACCCCATGAGGTAAACAGGAGATGAATTTATCTTGACTTTATGCAAATGAGAATGAGATTTAGGGAGATTAAGTAACTTGCACAAATTAGGTTTGATCATAAGTGGTAGCTGTATCACCAGGAATCAGAGTTTACCAAAAGCATTAGAAAAATGAAATAAAGAAATAATTATGAGCATCATAATTAAGGTTCATAATATCTAAATATTTTAACTGAAAAGGTCTTTAAAATTATTTATGTCAATAAAATACTAGAGAGCTGATTGATTGGTAGAACTTGGACTTTATGTTTCCTAGCTCCTGGTTCATGTTCTCTGCCAGAGTTTGTCAGCTTTTCATTGCTTTGGCCAAAATACCCAGCAAGACAATTTAGAAGTAGAAAAGAACAAAATCATTTTGTCTCACAATTTTCAAGATCTTAGTCTATGGTTGGCTGATTCCATTGCTCTGGACCTAAGATAGGTTGGAATATTGTGATGGATGGCCATGGAGTAGTTCAGCTGCTCAGTACTTGGCATCAGCTAAGCAGTGAGAGTGAATGCACCTGAGGAGCCAGGGACAAGATATAGTACCCAAGATCACATCCCCAGTAACCTACTTCCTCCAGCGGTGTGCCACCTGCCTATATTTATCACCCAGTAGTCCATTCAGTTATAAATCCACTGATGAATTAGAGCCCTAACCATTGCCTAAAAGCCCCATCTCTGAACCTTGTTGTGCTGGGGACCATGCTTTCAAAACAAGATTTTTGAGGGACATTCCAGATCTAGACCATAACATGTTACTTGTTAAGATTTGAAAATTTAATGTCATGAGCAGCAAATAACAAGCAAGCATCCGACATGCAGAGAACAACTGCTACAAAATACAAGTAGCAGCAACAACAGCAGTAGCAACATAACAATAACTGAAATTACCAAGTGACTAAGGTTCTCAAAGTGCAGTCCAAGAACCTCCATATCAGAATTTTACTTGCAGTGCTGAAAACAATGCTGATTCAATGGTCCCACCCCATTTGTGCAGTATCATTTCCTAGAGCTTGAGTCTCAGGATTTACATTAGAAACAACTCTGTCAAGTCATTCTTATATACCCTTAATCTTGAGGGCCTTTGTATGAATAAGGGTGGACAAACACGCTCAGCACTCATTTAAATTCATGATTTCATCTCCCAAAGGAAATTGTCATTTGCTATGACTTTTCATTAATGAAAAGGAAAAAAAAATGAGACAGGAGTAACCAACTTTCTCTTTCCCAATGAACTTGCAATGTATTATTCATTTTTGTTTCCTTTTGCAATTGAGCATCTTCTTAGAGTTAGATCCTATAATGATACAGACTTCATAACAAGCTGCCCAGGAAGTCATTCTGCAAACTCACATTCCGGAAATGCCAGGGATGAAGCAAGTTCATTTTCCTGTACCTCTCAGCACATGTGGTACCTCTAGGTCACAGTGAGAGCTTCTGAGGAGCAGTTGGCAGACTTGCCTGGTGATGAACGGCTTGGAGCGGAGGCCAAACAGGGATCCATTTTTGCAAGTGATTTATATTTATGGACATATACAGAAGCTGCTGGCTTTAAAAATGTTATAGGGGCTGGATTCCCCAATGCTTCAACAAGCTTCGGGATGCATAGAGCGATTCTGCATAAGATATTCCTGGAAGTATAACTCTTTTGTTAACTCCCTCTCTTTTGGACCACATTTGAAAAATACTGAAGCTCTCTTGTTCAGGCTCTCTGCACAGGCTGATCTCATAGTTTTAGCATGGATAAAACTTTGATGCAGAAAAAAAAATTTAAGATCATAAAAGTTTCTTATATATCAAAGAACTGGTAAAATAAAAGCCATATCTTTTGTAAGGTAAGAGAGGAAATATTTACAAACAACCAGCAGAATATTCAAATCAATGTCATTCTCATATTTCTTGCCAGTAGGGGAAAATAAATTTTAAGGGTTGAATTATCTCAGCATTTCTTTTGCATCAATAACATCTCCTGAGCTACACTGTGAAAATCTCAAGGGTTTTATTTTTTAGAAGACTTTTATATACCCATCAAGTTTAGTTTGGAATTGAATATATCATAAGCACTAAATAACTACTTGATGATTAATTAATTTGTGAAAGTAATTGGTTGTTTAAATGATTATTTTATTTTCATTATTTAGATGAGGCCACATTTTTTAATATTAAAAAATAAAAAAGGAACAAATCTAGACAAGGTCAAGTTAAGGAGAATCGATTCAAAACAATTCATTCCAGCAAACATTATTTGGATGCCGAGGGCACGAGGGGCTGTTTCTCTCCTTCTGCCTATGTATGCCTTCACTTTCCCTTATGTCAAAGAGGAGGACCCCAGGAACCCAGGAGAGAAATGTAAGTACTTGCACTTTGCTACAGCATTTCCTCAGTATACTGATGTATCTCTTCACTGTCTGTGCTTGGAGCAGAGGCCGAACAGGGATCCATTGTGAACAAATGGCTATGCAGAATGGTCCTGACAAAGTGCAGTGGAAGGGTAGAATTGCAATCTATCCTGGCCCTGTCACCAGGCCATGCTTCCTCCTGCAGGCCTGCATCTATCAGAATAGCACACCCATGTCTAATTAGCACAAAGGCACCAATAAGGCAAGTTATAATCCTGAGCTCAGTGGTTTTAATACTTAGCCTTGACTAAGTATCCATGCCCTTCTGGGTAGGCAGTTCACCATCTGTGCCCATTGTTTATAGAACAGCCCTTCTGGACTTTTAGTTTCCCTCTTACCAATGCATGAGTTTGCTGATTTACATTAGTGCACATCGTTTCTGCTGGAGGCAGGCCTAGAAGTTCCAATGGATTTCTCAGGTTTGATGAAGTGGGATAATGTTCAGGTTATACAAATGGAAACATCCATTTTTATGGAGTAGGATAAATTGAATTAGCTTGCAACATCAGATTTATACATTAGCCTTTGAGATAAAGAACATGGTTCTTAATTTGTACCACTTATCTCTAAAGCATCTATCACAATGTCTAGTGAACTTCTTTGAGCACCAAAGAAACCCATTTAATGTTTGGCTATGTTGTTCTGACTCATTTTCACCCAGGGCTGCCAATTTTGTATGAAATAGATAAAAGGACCAGGCTTTAGAGCAGATTGAAGAGTCCATGCAAACAGTTTGGCTAGTTATACCACATGATTCAGCATGAATTCCTTATTTTTGGCTAATAAGATGATGTATGGAGCCTTCAGGAAACCCTGATCGAAAAGTCACAACACAGATAATGGAGATTTGGGTACAAAGTCATACTGAAGATATAACTACTTTCCTTTAAAAAATGGCTCTTGTCTTTCTACTGAGCCCTCACAGAAATGGAAATACTTGCCATGGGATGCCAAGTTTCTATGGGTCCTAGGTTGGCTATCATGGACTAGGTATTATCTGACCCAACAAATCTTCAAACTGCGAGTGTGCAGTAGACTTCCATCAAGTTGAAGACCACACAAGTCCATCAGGGACAGGTAAGTTTCACAAGCAAGTGGCTCTGATTCCCACAGTACTTTGTTATGAGGTGAATCCTATCCCTTGAATCTATATGTTAAAGCCTTAGCTCTTAGTACTTCAACATATGGCTGTATTTGGAGATAAAGCCTTTAAAACAAGGCCATTAGGGTAGGCTCCCATCCAATCTAACTGGTGATCTTAGAAGGAGAGGAAATTTGGATATACAAAAATATACTAGGAATGCTCATGCACAGAGGAAAGACCATGTGAGGACACAGCAAGAAGGTAGTCATGTACAAGCCAAGGAGAGGGGACCAGGAGAAACCAACCCCAACCATACTTTGATCTTAAACTTCCAGCTTTCAGAACAGTGAGAAAATAAATTTCTGTTGTCTAAGTCATCTGATCTTTAGTATTTGTTACTAAAAACTGAGAGACTGACACATATCTCATCCTGTTTCATTGCCTCTTTTCCTTCAACTCATACCTCTGGTTTCAAAAGACTTCCCTAGGATCAATTGATAATTTGATTATCAATTGATAATTTCATGGGACTTCCCTAGGATCAAATGATAATGACAACATGATATTCTGATATGTGCTGAGCCAGGACAGCTGCAGAACTCTATCCCCATGTAGGATTTACATTAGCTTTCAATTGCTACTTAACAAATTACCACAAAGTTAGAATCCTAAAACATGATGTATTTATTATCTTACAGTTCAGAACATTGGAAGTTCAGGCATTCTTCACTGGGTTCTCTAAGATCTCCCAAGGCAAAAATCAATTTTTTTAGATGGTGCTCTTATCTGGATACTTTGAGAAGAATCCCCTTACAAACTCATTCAGCTCATTGGCAGAAACCAAGATCTTGGAGTAGGTCTAAAGTTTGTATTTCCTTTCTGATTGTCAGCCATGGGGCCAGTCTCCATCCTCAGAGGCCACCCACATTTCTTCTCTCATGGTGAAAATGGTGCCCTTCATTTTCAAAAGTCCGCAATGGCACTGCAAATCCTCCTCATCCTTGGAGTCTCTCTGATCCCTGTTTCTGTCCACCAACTGGGGCCAAGACTGCTTTTCAAGGTCTCATATAATTAAATCAGACCCACTTGAATACTCTCCCTTTTAGCATATAAGGTCCCATAATCATGGGAAAGGTATTTCACTGCATTCACAAGTTACACCCATACTCAAAAGGGAGGGGATCACAAGTCATTACAAGTCATGAGAGTCATTAGAGCTAATTCTCAGAATTCTGCCTTCTGCAGAAGTGGCCCTGAAGCACACTGGGAAGGGAAATTCTCTTCATTGGCAATATATCTTAGAGTTGTTCACTTTGACTAAAGGAGTTATAGAAAAAAATGGGCCACTACTTATTCAGAGGTAGAATCCAATGGCAAGATGGTCAGAGATTTAGAAGGAATAAGGAAGTATGGGGAGAGGTTTGTGGACAGAACTGTCAGAATAAGCAGAGATTGAGAATTTATATGTCCTATATGAATGTTTAACAAAGAAAACCACTACAGAGGAGATTCTCAATAATTAAGTCGTCAAAATGACCTATTCTGTGAATATTAGTCAGTCTCCTGGCTCTGTCACTCTAATCCTCACCCAATGAATAATGAATGAATTGGCCACAATTTTAGGCTTAAGCTTAAAACTATGGGTTTCATATCACCAAATGAGACCTACTCATATTTTTTCCTGGGTGGTTAACCAGCCAGGGAACCAACTCAAATTCTCCAATATGACATCTTTCCCTGCGGAGAAGTGGCCAGCACCTGGGTGTCAGGTATACTACTTTGGACATTTTTCCATCATGGAGACTGTTTAGATTTTTCTGGAACATGCTTTGGATTTGCCCTCCCTACCTGCAATGCTCTGCTGGCACCATTTCATGGACTATATTTACTGTCATGGTATTCCACACTACATTATTTTTGACCAGGGACTCATTTTACAGTGAGGTACTGCTGCAATCACCTCAGCTCATGGAATTCACTGGATTTACCACATACTGTGTCATCCAAAGCAGTTGGAACTGTGAAATATTAGAATGGACTATTGAAGACTCAGTATAGCATTGGCTGAGAAAAAAATTTTTTTCATTGGTAGAGTTCTATAAGGCCATGCCCTATAAAATACAATATATTCTGTGAACCAGTGACCAATATATGGTCATTTTTCTCATAGCAGGAATATATACACCAGAGAACCAATGGGTAGAGGTGGGAGTGGTTCTTCTCCATGTAATTTTCCCTCTCTTTACTTTAAATTTAAGGTTTTATTAGGTTAGAAGTCTTCTTGCTAAAGGATGAATTTTTCCACCAGATCACACAAGGGTTCCTTTGAGCTGGAAGCTGGGACTTCTGCCTGGCTGTTTTGAGTGCCTCCTTCCAGTGAACCAATAGATAGGGGTTAGTTAATTACACTAGTTGGGTGATTTGTCCTGATCCATCAGGGGGAATTTTAGCTTACTTGTATATGGGAAAGGAATGAAAATGTCTGAATCTGGCATATTCTCTAGGGAGTCTTCTATTAATTCCTTGCACAGTAGAGTAAGTTCATGGAAAACTGTAGAACTCAGTATTGGCAGGGCCATTAATGGCTCTTTTGGAATAAATATTTGATTCACCAGACAGGTAAAGAGTGAAAGAATATGAATAAGATGTCAATGGCAATCCCTTTGTATTATAGAAATTTAATTATTCCCTGCATGTGAAGTCTAGGTATTAGGTCCATGGATCATGCTAATATCAAACTATATGTTAAATAAACAGATAATCTTAATTTACTTCTTAATTTTTAAAATAAACACAAATAAGGGACCCAATGTTTTCTTTTTGCTTCTTTGTGGGATGTATTTTACAAATCAGGGGTGAACACACCCATTTTGAAGATCACTGACCTACATTGTAGATGATTTTATGGATTAACTGGATAGAGGAATGATTTCAGGAATGTCAGAAAGATTTCCCCATACAAAATAATATCTGACATTTTGGGTATTTGACCCTGAAATTATTCTGGCCCAGACCTTTGTGAAAATCAAAATCATTAAGCATCACTGACAACAGACTAAATTCCAGGTGAATTAGTTTATCAGAATGTTTTTTATAGATATGGTTAAGGGAAGGACACATGGTGGAAAGGGAGGAGAGTAGAATGAACAGATCTTAATTTAGTACCTTCTCGTTGTGCTATGAAATTTAACACATTTATCTGATTAAGTCTTCTGAATAATTCTATTAATGAGAATTACTGATGTTCGCTAGATTAGAAATCTCTGTTTCTAGAAATTAAGTTGCTTGTCCAAACTTATACAACTTCTAAGTGAAAAAGCTGTTTCAGCTGACTCTGACCCATCCTGAACTAGGTTCTGTTATACCTCATTATTTGAAACTTTATTCCTTGGACTTTGTAACTGATTATTATTAGTTTTCTTTATTTGAGAGAGAGAGCCTGCACTTAGGTAGATAGTTCGCAAACAGAAACAGGTATTTTTGTTTTGTTTTATTTTTGTAAATTGTTTGCTGTTCAATTTCAGAATAAGCTTTGATTGTTACAGAGGTTTGGCACAGTAATAGAGTGGTCTTTTTGTCTCAAAGCCTCATCACCCACTGAGTTCAGATTTGGGAAAACTAGGCCTGGCCTTCTCCCTCACTTAGCTAGGATTCCTCTGCTCTGGGAGCCTTGTAATCCAAGGTAGGTCTGGCCTACTTCATTTTTCTTTCTGCTGGGAGGAGGGTGGTCAGAGATAATCCCGTGAACAGGTGGTTGTCTAGGCTCACTTTGCAGGACAGAGGACAGTCTCCCCTTCTCAACTAGCAGGTGTAGCAGCCACAATACCTGGTGTTAGCCAGAAGTCTGGGGAGTAGCTATCACTCTGCTGTGATAGGATCTTTCATTTAGCTATCTTGAACTTTCGCACCAAGATTTGACCCTCTTGATCCTAGTTCTCCCTTCCCAACAAATGCTTGCACCCTAGGTGCTAACTATAAACATCAGAATTGGGGCCCTCCAAACTATCAACAATTTAAACATCTGCAATATGAACCTATAATGATGAATTTTTAAGTTATTGTGCAATTATTACATTTCTACAATTTATGCATGCCTATGTCCTGCCTGTATTAAAGAGTATGTTGCAAATGTCTATTGCAGCATGCTCCCTTACATAAGCAGATGTGCATGGACCTGAATTAAAAAATAAAACAGAAAGCAAAAGAAGAACTGCAGATCTCTTATCATTCTAATCAGTAGCGTACATCATAGACATTTAAATTGGTGCTGGATATCAGAAGCAGCTTCTGAGTCTATAAAATGAATTACATACAGTTGCCCTAAAATGTCAAGATAACAGTATTCTCTCCCATGTTAAATGTTGGAATGTATATTTGGGGTACATGGATTTTTATTACTATCTTTTCAAATAGGTAAATTTAAGAAAATATTTTAACCAAATATTTATTGAACTTCTGATAACCTAATGCAGAAGTCTTTCCTTTCAGCAATTAGGCTACAAAAAAAAAAAAAAAAAAAAATCACTTGCTGACTATGTGACCTGGGGCAACCATAGGTTAGAATCCTTATCTGTACATGGGTTCTAAAGAAGTCTCCTCACAGTGATGTTAGTAGAGTTCACCAAAAATAGAAAAAAAAAAAAAAAAAAAAACATGATTAAAAAGAATCAAAAAATAATAGGAAAGACATAACACAGTGCTAGGCAAACAACAGATTATCAAATAAATACCAGCTCCCTCCCTTTGTTTGTATCATGTATGCAAAAATATACGCAAATGCATGTGTACTCAAGCATGAGAACCAAATGCTTCTCAAGACATTCTACTGCCTGAGGACTTTCTCAGAGTTTCAGCCCTAAAGGTAAGAAACAGTGTTGTTTTATGTTAATGAAGTTGCTTTATGTGCAAAGCTGACTACTTCCCCTCTCTAGGAGAATTACCAGGCCTGGGACTGATGGGAGCTGGTATCATGGCCCATCCACCTGACAGCCTCCTGATTCCTGGGGATGGGTCTTCTGGGCTGGAGATCCTAATGAAACCTCATGTATACTGCAGAAGGACCTGGAATTCTTAGCTGCAGCATGGTTGGAGGTCTCTGGTGCTGCTAATGTGGCAGATACAAATCAGAAAAAGTATATATATCTAGTAATTGTGACTGGAGGCAAGATGAGCATTCCAAAACTCCTCTGCTCTTTCCCTCTTACAAATAAATTCTCTTCTCTTTTTTTGAAAGTGATTTTGCCATTTTGGAAAGATATCTCTATGATAGACTTTTGCTATCAACCCCATCACTCCCAAATTTAGAGGTTTAAGTTTGCATTTGGTAGATGACGTTGGGGTCAGTTTTGGGGGGCTGAGGTCCTTTTGCTTTAGCTGGGCTGATAAGTTTGCAGTTAGCTGTTGGGTGAACTGGAACTGGCTGGCTGAGGTCAGTCTAAGCTGGGCTGCCATATTTTAGGTTTGGATATGGCTTGAGTGTGTTCCCCAATATTCCCTCTACTGAAAGCTGATATTGACCCTAGTGCACTGAGTTGGTGGAACTTTTAAGAGGTGGGGCTTAGAGCAATGTGAGTAGGTCAATGCTAGCCTCAGGAGGGATTAGTGTAGTTCTTGGGGACTGTGGTTTGTTACCATGAGAGCTGATCATTATAAAAAGAGCAAGCCTGTCCCTTGAATGTCTCTTACTTTCTACTTGTCATGTGACTGCTCTCTCCCTCTTGCACACATTCCTACCATGATGCCATCCACCAATTTATGATGTAGCCAAAGAGCTTTCACCAGTGGATGACTGAATTAGCAGGACTGCTTGATCTTGGAATTTCAGCCTCCAAAACTGTGAACTAAATAAAAAAAAAATCTCTTCTCTTCATACAGTACCTAGCCACAGTTATTTTACTAGAGCCACAAAAATGCATTAAGACAGTCTATCATCCTCCAACAGGCCAGTTTAGATTTGTTTACATGGCAGTTGAACAGGGATGAATGGGTGGGGGAGAGAGGGAGAGCACGCAAGCATACCTCCATGAGTTTGGAAATGGCATACCGCTATGTCCACAGAATCCTGCTTGCTGCCTAAAACAAGTACAAGGCCAGTCAGGATTTAAGGGGAGGAGAAAGAGATGCTTCCTCTTCTTAAGATGAACTCTAAGTCACAGTGTACAGTGATTTGACATAGAGAAGGGTGAAGAATTATAGTCAATTGTGCAATCTACCACACCCTGGGAGTTCCAAATTACAACCTGCTTGGAGGCCACAGCAATGAGTACAAAGAGAGGCAAAATTTAGCATAAAATGCAAATGTACCTGGCAACTGAGGCTGATGGAAGAGCAGCATTTTGAAGGCATTAAAAAAAAAAAAAACCCTCCTGTCTTTGCTTTAAGGTGATTTTGTCATTTTGGCAAACATTAGAAAGATGTCTGCATGAGAGGTGTTTCGAGCGGGGAGCACTTCCCTAGGCTGGCATGACTGCGTGGACACTGGCCAGACCGCCTCATTGTTTCCAGCCACCTTAGCCATCTTTGCTGACCGCTGTAGGATTCCTGCAACCGCAGCAATCAGAATCGATCATGGAGAAGGGTGGCTCGCGTGGCTTGGCTGGGGTGCAGCTCAGCTGGCTTCCATCATGCTTCTTAAATGTTTCCTCTCAAGCTTTTAAGGGTCTAAGAGAGCTGAGTGCACAGGAATCCAAACAAGTCTTAAGACTGGCTTGTTCAAAATTGGCTCAGGACCATGAAGAGAGGAAACAAAAGATAGGGTGAGGATAATGACCTTCTTGAAACAGCATTTAGGAGACTTTTTCTCTTCCCCTGCACAGATGGCTCCGACTCCCAGTGCTCCTTTCTTTGGGTATTGTGACTCTCCCTCGGTGGGGGCCTTGTGGCTCAGCCCGCTCTGTAGCTGCCTAAGCTGGCAGGCACAGACTGTGACCAGGGACAACTGCTGTCCTTAGAGGATATTTTATCCATCATTTTTTATCTGTGGTCAGTCAAGGAGAGAAGAGGCTTTGAATTTTATTCACAGGACCTGAGGAAAAGAAAAGAACACTGGGTTTGTTTCCTAAGTGCCTTTTCTTTCTTAAAGGTTTTCTGGTTTTCCTTCTTGACCCAGACTAAGACTGCGGTGAGGCTAAAACAAGTGTGGCATTTCCCATCCTTTGGCACCTTCCTTGTCCCTTACCCCTCCCGCCCCTCCTGCCAATACAGAGGTAGGTGGGTTCAGTTGCAAGCTGCGTTTTAGGGAATAAATGCCAATGGCTGGGTCTTGTGCATTGGTGCTAAATGAGAACAACTGACTCTCTTGAACATTTATTTTGTTCCTTCTGACAGCAGCCAGAGAGACGCAGGGAGGAACTGCAAGATGGCATTGCCCTCTGCCTTCTGGGTCCAAGGTGAAGGACTATTACAGCAGGGCCTGGATGATGCTAGAAGGCTTAAAGAAACACCATTGAGCTACTCTCAGGCGATCGATTGGGATATTAGGGTTTTCGGTTTTCCAATACTTGGCTCTTTACAATCCAATTCTATAAAGATTTATGTAGCATTGGGGGATGGTGGAAGATGCAGCACATACGATTTTGAAGCTGTCAGTCAAGAAATGAGGCCAAATGGTGCCTTTGAAGTGCTGGCACCTCTCTGCAAGAGTACTTCCAGGAAGATAAAGGTCTGCTGAATGTCAGGGCTCCAAGACTGGCAGGGGAGATCGGACTCCAGTTCACAGGTGCTTATGCAGCACTTACCATGAACCTGGCACTGAGCACTTTGCAAATATGGGCCAATTCATCTTCACCACTCAGGTCTTGTTCTTCCTATTTACACATGAGGAGACTGAACAGCCTCATGGTTTGTCCCAGATGACACACAGCTCGCACTGGTCAGAGCCAGGATGGGAGTCCAAGCAATCTGGTTCCAGAGTCCATGTTCTTAACCTCTGTGCTATGCTGCCTGCCATATGTATTCAAGCTTATTTAGCTCATCCAAACCCTCCATTCCCCCCACACCCACTGGGTTATTACTTTCTGAGAAGATGGGGGTGAGAGGAGAAGGGTAAAGGAGAGTTTTAATAATTCTATGCTGAATTCTGTGCTCTGCTTTTTATAATTAGCCTATTTAATTCCCAGAACAATGCCTCGGCTATGAGTTGTTCCAGTCTACAATTTAGATATAACCCTACGCGCTCAGAGAAGTTAAGTGACTTCATGGATGGCACACAGCTAGTAAGGTACAGTGCTGGAATGTGTTCTCACGAAATTTCACAGGTCTTAACTCCCCCCACATTTTGTTGCTTAATCGGTTTTAGTTATCTAACCTTGCACCAGCTTCAAGGAGCTGAGAATTCACTTCCTGTCCTCTGATCTTTCAGTCACTTCCTGTACTGGATTGTCTTTCTAGTTCTTCCTATTTTACACTAGGCGGTGGGTGGTGGTGGTGGTGGTGGTGGTGGTGGTGAGGGGGTTGATGTTTTGAAGCTGTGTGAAGTTCACTCCCTACCCCCCACAAAGTTGCAAATCTCAGTTTTCCACCAAAATATGGTCATGAATGTCTATGTATGTCTAACGTGCTGCCCTGGACATCTCTTTGTGTGATGGTAGAAGACTAGAAGAGATTTCACCTGCAAGTTGACTCCACTGTATTACCTGGAATTTCACCCTGCAATTAACCCTGTAAGGGGCATCTTGCAGATTCCTTACAGAGAGGACAAGGTGTGCCTGTGGGAGTGTCCATCACCACCACTAGGAAGCACAGGCAGAGGGGGCCATAGCAGCATTACAAGCAAAAGAGAGCCTAGAGAACTCTGGTGCCCTCCAGCGAAATACTGGTTCTCCAAGGGCTTTCCTTAACAGAGCAGGTTTCTGAGAGAGCTGAAATTAATGCCATAAATCAATGTTTTAAATCTCTGACAAAATAAAATAAAGCACAATAACATTAAAACGCCAACAAAAGCTTCTCTCCACACTGCATTTTGCAGCCTGCAAGTGTTTTCGTAGATCTTATTTTACTCTTCACCTCCACCTGTTAGGTGGAGAGGACAAGTGTTTTCATTCCATTTTACAGATAAAGGATCTCTGAAGTTCTGAGAGGACAAGTGACTTGCTTGAGATCAAACAGCCAGCCAGAGATTGATCTGACACCTGCATCCACATCTTTTCCCTCCAAATTCAGCAATCTCTCTAAGATAGTTTAATCTTCTTTTATATGACCTATAAAATAATGCTAGCAATAAAGAATTAGGCTGAAATTACAGTTTCATCTTTGAATGGTCTTAAGTTATTAAAAAATACAAAAAGCAGTAATAATTGCTGACTTCTTTGAATTCTTACTACCTGCTAAATGCTTTATGCATACACTCCTCTAGTTGTCCATTTGACTACCAGGGGTACCCACTATGATCCAGATGTTGTGCCAAGAGGAAAGTATTATTTGCTCCATTTTATAGTTGCATAGTTTGGAATTTAACAGAAAGTAAAATGACATCCCCAAAGTCACATATCCAGTATGCAACAGAACCAGATCAAACCTGGTCTCATGACCCCCAAATTCCTAATGTATACTATTTTACATCTGCACAGGTCATATAGAATTAGTAGCTATTTTGAAATGAGAAGACAATGTCTGGCTTTGAGCCATCCATTCTTGTGCCTGTAATACAGTTTTAGTGAAAGGCAAAGGAGAAATATACATGTTACCCCCCCATGACCTGTTGCTGGTGGGCTATTTATTGCATGCTTCTCCTGTTGTGGGTAATAAGTTCTACTACATTTGGATCTGTTTCAAGAAATAAATTCTAGTAACTGCCTTTTTACAATGTTAATTATTTTACAAACATCTTTGTGAACCCTGTCTGTGCTCAATAAATAATCATAATGATAATCATCATGACATATTTGACACCTATGGAAATAAGGAACTCTTAACTCAGCCCCAGAGCCAGGCATGGCAGATGCATGGAGACACAGTGAGGAAAGTTTTCTCTCCAGGGTCTCTGTCACTTTCCTTAGATCTAACTCATAGCCCCTGCTGACACCTTGAGGCAAGTGTAAATTTCTGTAGAAATGTGGAGATGTGGTGGTGGGAACTGGTGCATTGAAGGGGCTCGTTAGTCCACTCGGGCTGCTATAACATAGTACAATATACTGGTGGCTTGCAAACAACAGAGATGTATTTCTCACAGCTCCAGTTGGCTGGGAAGCCCAAAGTCATGGTACCAGTGGACTCATTGTCTGGTAGGAAAACCCTCTTCCTGGTTCATAGATGGCACTTTCTTGCTGTGTCCTTAGATAGCTAAAGGAAGAGCCGGTTCCTTGGGTCTCTTTCATGAAGGCATTAACTCCCATTACCTAAGCACTCCACCTAGGCCCTCTCTCCTGATTTCATTGCCTTGAGATTAGGACACAAACATTCAGACCTTTCAGACTTATCCCATTAGAATCAGCCATCATGGTTTGAATCACGGCCTGAAGGTCCTGAGAACATTTTTCAGTGGATAACACCAGAAGCTCTGAAGTTTCCTAGGGAAGAAGCTTGGGTTTCTGCCTCACCTCCTTCCTGTTCTTCATCACTGAACAACTGCCACATCTTTCAACTCATTTCAGAGCAAAATGCTGTCACCTATATCCACTTGACCCACCCTGGAGGTCCCTGGCAGTTTTTCTGGACAATCTTCTAGTGGCTTTCTACCACAGGTTCCTGCACCTTGCTGCTGGAGGCCCCCATCTGGCATGAGAAGGATCCAGGAGTGAACTAATTAGGGGCAGGAATTGATGGATAGGCATCACATTTCTGAGATGTGCTGTCAACAGTGAGTTGCCCATAGTGGTGACTTGATTATTAATATACCATTTCTCCGCTTTATTCCGTTCCTGTCTCTCTTCCATACTCCATCATTATACTTCAGGGATCACCTCCCAAATAAGCCACTTGCATGCACCTCTTTTTCTCAAGTTGTGCCTGGCCTGTGGAAGAGGGAATAGAACACCAAGATGACCTCCTAATCATGGAAGATTCTGTCTTATTTTCATTGTTCCAATTGGTAGTTAAGGCTTTTCCCCAGCCTGCAGTGAGAGTGATCTTTTAAAAATGCAAACATGGTTTTGACAACCCCAGACTTAGAGCTCTTCATTGACTCTTACCTTGTGCCAGAGAAAGTCCCAGTGCCTTGGACTTAGCTGCTTGTCAGAGGCCACCCAGGCTCTGTGGTCTTCGTAGCCCCCAGCCTCCCACTCAACATTTGCCTTGCTCCACCCTGGCCAGTCTCATGGAAACACTAGCTCTGCTCTTTTTCTTTTTTTCTTCAGGGTCTTTGCACAGAATGTTTTACCTGGAGAGAGAGAGAGAGAGAGAGAGAGAGAGAGAGAGATTGGAGATTGATTGATTGATTCTGGCTTCTCTGAGTTCTCCTCTCCATCTTTACTCCTAACCTCCACTTGCCTTTCCGGTCTCCAGTAGAATCTTATTCCATCGGCAAATGAAGTTCTTTCCAAATCTGGGTGAGGCACTCTGTGAAATCTCACAGCACCTTATCCATACATATGCCTGATGGCTTTATATGATTAGACCCTATTAACTCACATAGGCCCCATCTCCTGATTTCATCACCTTGAGGTTAGGACACAAACATTCAGACACAAACAAGCTAAGTTTGCCTTTCATCTTCAAATTCTTAGGAATTAATACCTAGTATGAGGAAGGTGCTTAAGACATATTTAGTGCAAAAAAAAAAAAAATACTATGGAAACATGTATTCTTGATGACTGGTGTGGTTGAATCTTTTTCCTGGTTTATATTCTAGGTGTATATATTTATACATTTTTTCTATGAATAGTCTGCCAGGCTATTTTAATATTTGTTTTCTGTTTTCTTATGGTGACAAGACTTCACACATTAGGAATGTTTCTCCCCAAATCAGGTGTGGTTCAGTCTTACCTGGATACACCTGTCTCCAGGCCTCAAGTAGGAAGAAATAAATAAACCAACCACCACCAACAACAACAACAACAAAAACTTGCTCACTCAGCTCTTCCTCTGTACAGGATGTGTCTTTTCCCTAAAGACACCTCTACTAGCAATACCCTCAGCAGGAGTGTTTCACAGACCTGTGAAATCTCTGATGCACTCTTCCAGTTGCCTGTACTTGTGTTCCAGCTCCCTGGCTTTGGGTTCTTGCTTAAAATTCCTTACCAATGCTTGAATGAAGCACCAATCTAATGCACCAGTTTGGTCAAAATGGCAGACTTTGAAGGCAGAGTGAACAGTATTCAGGCAAGATTTTCCAGCTCTTACAGCTTTAAAGTGGGCCTGACTCATGGGCTCAAGACAAATGCTCCTGAAGGAGGTGTTGCCGCACGTCCTCCATGCCTGGTGTCTCCCTCCCCGTCATCACAAGTGGTCTCTGAAGAGCTCTTATGGGCTTGGCTGAAGAAAGCTGAAATCTTTCCCAGGCAGCCTGCACAGAGCAGTGACTTCCCAGGTCTCCAGATTTCAGTTTTTTTTATTTTGAGCACATTTTTTTTGGGGGGGGGATTTCTTTCACTTTTCATAGAATCTACTGAAGGAGGGGACCAAGGGTGCGTCTGGTTCTTGGACCTAGCTCTTATGAATTTTAAATGGCAGAAACATATGTAAAGTCCCCAGTATTATGCCTCACACTTAGTAGGTTCTCCCTGGTTAGTCCTTTCTCCCACTTTCTTGCTGTTGACTGATTCAGTAATAAATCCCTGTGTCAAGAAACAATCATGACCCTGTAGACAGCTTTATACCCACAGGAATCTATCAAAGAGAAGGATTTATAGAAACTTCTAATTACTCATAGTTTCAGGGTCATTCAGGAAAGGATGACGGGGCAGTTAGCACACAATTTCAGTAATAATGCTATTAATAACAAGAGCAATTAAAAAAAGCTACTTCACTAGATATATGGAACATGCCTGAAACTTGACTTGTGTTACCTCTACACAACATCTTTGTAAAGATGGAATATATTATCCTCATTTTACATTTTACAAAAATAATAGCCATTACAATAGCTATCTTACTAGATACCTTGAACATAATGGAAATTTTACTTGTGTTATCTCTAATCTTCATGATATCTTTGCAAGCTGGTATATATCACCTCCATTTTACATTTTCATGTCCATCAAATAGTTTGAACTGAAGTGGGTACACTCAACAGATAATGCTAGTTCCTTCTCTCCCCACCATTGGTTGTTCAAATGTGGCTTTTTTGGCCCCCTGAATACATCTTGGCCAATCCCATAGTTTTTCAATTCCTTTACAGATATTCCAAAAGCCTCATTTTCAGGTTTAAAAAAGGTCAACTAAATCAAAGCCAAACTTTGATCTCTCACCCAAATAATAATTTCTCCCTTTTGCTCAAACCCAGGCTGAACTCAGGCTGTTGAAAATACAGGGAGGAAGGAGCACACGTGATTTATCTTTTAGCACTTGACTTCCTCTTTCTTTGGGGTTAAAACAGCAAGAAGGAATGAGGGGTTGAATGAGAGGGGGCATTTTACTGGGCTGGTGTTTGTGCCTCTCTCTTGTTGTTGAATGCCTTTTATTAGGTCACATGTCCAGACTCTAATTAAACAGGGAAGACTCTGGAGAGTTCTTTATGGCCTCCTCCCTAACACTCTTTGACTCCTTCATTTCCTCCCACTTTACCTGCCCCAGTCTTCTGCTGAATCTCCTCTTCCCTCTACCTCTTTGCTCTGGGAATTCTGACCTGTGCTCTCTGCCTTAAGGCATGGGATTCTTCAGCTTTCTGTGTCTGACTCCTTCTCAGCCTGTTTGTGTGGGGGTTGACTCTCCGGCAGGCAGCCTACAAACTCCGAACATTGGTGGGATTCTTGGCAGAAGTATAAGCAAAAGTCCAGAACTTGAAATATTTAGGTGTATTGAAAAGGTGTAAGTCAAGTTAAAAATGGTTTAATAAAATGTGTTCTATGCTCATTTCCCTGAAAATCATAATTTCATTGAAAGGAAAGTGAGAAAGCAAGAGACAGGCAAGAGAGAAATGAAGGATGGAGATCAGGCAGAGATCCAGTCAAAAGTTTATTTGTTAAAACTGACAAATAAAGGTCATCCCTCTATAGAGTGGAGAGAGGCCCTAAGATGTCCGGGTGCTCAGTTTTTGTGGAGTAGGGGTTTGGAGTTGTCATGATGCTGTGGGAGATGTGGGGATGCTTGCGTCAGAGCTAGGCCGGTGGAGAATAGCATGGGATTGGCTTAAGTCGATGGCACCATGGGGCTTTCCAGAGCAAAGGGGTCGTGTCCTTCTGGATTGGCTTAGGGTTATGGTACCATGGGGTAGGTCATTAATGGGGGTGGGGGAAGTTTGGATAAGAGGAAGTACAGGAAAGGAAACTTACCTCATAAGATGGCCGTGAACATTTAAGATGGCTGCTCAGATGTTAAATCAATACCCTCTGTTCATAATCATCTGGAAGGCCAGGCAGCATTGTATCTAGAATTCTCATCTTTCTTTGAATTCCAGGCTAGAAACTGACTCCAAGCCTAAGCCCAGCCCACTATCCACCTATCTTCTCTTTCCTCTTGAGCTCCAAAGGGTCTAGTATACATACCTGTGAACTCTTACTCTTAAATCTGCCAGTAAAAACTGACCCTTGAATACCCCCTGGTCCACTAGTGACCAGGTCTCCTGTTGGAGCGTGGTTTGACTTGAGGCTACTTGGGACTGGAATTCTGTATTCTAGACACAACTCATGGTCTAAAAGAGGATGTGTAGTAGTCGGATGAGCATGTTCTTAGCTGGGATTCTCAGGCAACAGGAGAAGTGCCATTTGATAAGTTCCTTCCTGCAGGCATAGTGTCAGATAGTGAATCTGAACCCAGCACGAACTAGTTCCACAAGACATCCATTTTCATTATGCAGGCTGCATCTGGGACCCCATTTTAACAAGATGACCAGGGCATGGTTTGGGAGCGGGTGACCACATGCTGCCAATCACTCTACAGCCTGCAGTTGAGGACAGGCTGATTTCCGAGTACCCAGAGCTGAATCACTGACACTATGACACACAACTGTTCCCGCATCTCATTTGGCGGCTGCTTTATGTCCACTGTCAGACACTGGCCTCAGGAGAGTCAGGGAAGCGCCCCTGGCTAGTTCGAAAGTTCAGTCAAATGGTTGCACAGATTACTTGGGTCTGTTCCTGTGATTCAGCTGCACTGTGATTTGTACAATTAGAACAGCTTTCTCGCCTGAGGCCTTCGAAGAACAATTACAAAAACAAATAGCAGCAGCAGTAGCAGCAGTCATAGCAGCAGAGGAAAAAAAAGGCACCAAACAAGACAAAGGCCCTTCCCCCAACTCCTGCCCTGCAGCAGCTCACGTCTTCAGTGGAAGGCTAAGCATATTTTTTTATCCCAGGCCTCAAAGAGTCAGCTTCATCAAGAAAAATAGCAGTTAGCTTCCCACGTAATTACTACAACAGATTCTAACCCATTATTTCATAATTCTTCAGAAATGAGTAAGCCAGAAAGATTCTCTCACTGGAAATTTCTCCCATTAATGACTGGATGACCAGTCCAAGCCAGCCGTTTAGGGCTCCTGAAAAGCCAGATGTTGGTTTGGCCAGTTGGAACCAGGCACCTGGGTGGCTCCTCTGTGATCTGCCTCACCTGGTGGGCTGTTTCCTTTAGACCCTGACACTTCCCTTGCTCTCAGCATGCCTGGCAGCATTTCTTCTAACATCAGTGTCTTCCATTCAGAACATGTTACCTCACTGTCCAATTATGCCTGAATGAAGACTATTCCTAGAAAACTTGATAATAATACTCAACACCTGCGTAGTGCCTTAGAATTTGTCCAGCTCAGGTAGGAGATCTCAGCATTTTCATTTTTTAGGTAAAGGAGAGGAAGGTCAAAAGACCAAGAAACAAAACTAACAAGTAGTAGAACCAAGTCAGCTATTCAAGTTCTCTTCATACCAAACTGTACTATTACTACATGTGAGATTCCCCCAATGGCTCATGCTATAGCACAGTTTACCACAAAATCTTAATTGTTGTAGAGGGAAACACACACACAAACACACACACACACACACACACACACACACACACGCACACACACACATAATGCATGTTAATGGTAGGAAAATTAGAAACACAAAGAGAAAATAGAACAAAAATTGCCCAGAATCTAAGCATATAGTGCTATTTTGATGTCTATTTTTGATATTTTGCCTATGTATGCATAATTTCAAAATTGGCATCATACTAGAAAGATTATTTTTAACTTACTTTCTGTCTAGTGGTGGTTTATGCATATTTTCCTTATGTCCACATAACACAGAAATTTCTGTACATTTGATTTATGAAGTTCAAAGAATGAACAAAGCTAAGTATTGGAGCTAAAACATATCAACTCTACCCAGGACAAATGGAAAGTGTTAGGAGTCACCTTGACAGCATTGATCTGGCTTTGTAAATAAGTAAGTTTCCAAACAAGCTTTGGAAACCAACACATTCATCCATAGAGAGCTCTTCTCCCTAGAGTGTTTACCCAGCCCCTTATGGGGCTTATTTTATTCTATTATCTGGGTGTATTATACAACCCCCTGTTGTTGGACATTTTGTAATTATCAACAGTTCCAGGATCGACACCTTCTTCATATACCTTTGTTCACTTTCTGATTATTCAAGATCAGAATTGTTCAACTATAGTCCATTGTGGGGATTAGAAGCTTTAATTCCCAAGCTGAGTGCCTGGGATTAGTGATGTTCCCCTTGAGCTGGACCCATTTCTGAGCCCTAGTTGCTGAGGGGCCTCCTGTCCTTCCAATACTCTCTCTCATTTTCAACAGTTCTGGTGGCTTCATTATTAGACACACATTCCTTTGGATTAAGTCTTTGTTCTCTACAAAAATGCAATTACCTCATGAAGGAAGCATCTTCTGAGGGTACATTCTGATGCATGAATATTTCTTCATGTTGTTTTATATTGTTCTTTGTAATTGTTTATAAGTCAGAGAGAGAAGCAATGGAGAAAAGTTATCATCAATGTAGATGTTGAAGCCAGCCTGTCTAGATTTGATTCCAGCTCCACCAATTACTAGCTGGGGCAACCTTGGTCAAATTGTTTCATGCTTCTGTGCCTCAGTTTCCTTATCTATGTAATAAACATAATAATATTACTACCATCATAAAGTTGTGACAATCCTGTTGAAAAATCTAATATGGTGTCCAGAACATACGTATTTGCTCAATGAATGTTACTATTATCTTCCTAATTGAATTGCAATCTCTCAAACTCCCAGATTGTGCTTTTTAATGAATGGTGTGGTGCTCTGTCTCAATGCCAGCACTTACTGCATATGGGTAGCTCCTTAGCATCAGCTGCCTCCTACTCAAGAGCTTCTCTGACCTCTAGAGTATGCCCCAAACTCACAAAGCACAGGGTGGGAAGCCCTTTACAAGTGACCATGGGGACAATATTGACAACAGGGAGTGGTAGATATATATCTTATCTTTTCTGCCACCCAGAGAGAACAAATCTGAGACGTGTTATACACCATACCCAAGGGTCTTCTGTAGGATGGAGCCCTGGTTTCCCTGGTAACCTGCTTCTGACTCTTGATCACCACATCAGCGTGCTCCATTTCTTTTCTTCTTGGTAGAGCCAGTGGGGAAGCCAAGCTAAGCCGGGCGTTAGAATTCTTTGAATATACTGTGATTACAAAAAGACAAAAACCAAAAAGACACAAAAACAACACAGTATTAATCATCTTGTGGTTTAGAATAACTATTGGTTGAATAAATGGCCTCCAAGAGAGTGCAACCCAGACATGTGGCTCTTTTCTTCTTTATGGAACTTCACTAGTGAGCTCTATGCAGTGTCATCTTTATCACTAGGAGAGCACTGGGCTCATCTTGGGGAGAAAAATAATTCCCTTGAGAAGTCTCCTTTCTCTCTCTTTTAATCCTAGGGTGGGTCTCCAGGGAGAGATTCTAATTCGGGGATTGCAAACTCATCTGCCTGTGGGGACCAGACAGATGAAGTGAGCTGACTTTAAGTGCCCTGACGTGGAGCACATGTGTGACAGAAGGTGATGCTGCTCCTCTCCAGGCAGCTGCGGGCATTCAGGATGAAGGTCCATGGCTCCCAGTGATCCTACCTCCTATTATTTCTTAATGTATACTTTTGTGTTAATTAGACTTATTATAAATTATTGACCGTTCATTCCTTTTTCATAAACATCTCAGACAGAGACACAAACTTCTCTCACCAGTGACCTTTCAACAAGTTATCTCTGCTTTAAGCAATGACCCAAGTTCACCTTAGCAGCCAGGGGAACTAATTTAAATGAAAAAGCAGACCACAGCACCTGTCCCTGGTTTCCATGAGGCACGGAGAAGCTACATTTACCTGGGATCAGCCCTTGTTTCAAGCTCCAACCCCCTTCACATGCTGTGTGGCTGAGTTCATTTGCCTTCCCAAGCAGGCGCTGATCTAGAATTATGGGAGGTTTCATTTCCAGATCTCATGTAAAATTAATTTTCATAATTCTCTCAGTTCCTGCCTGTCTATACATATCTTCCTTCATTAACCGCTTTATTTCCCCATCTGAACTGTCTCTGTCCCACATCTGGGAGGCAAAGATTGCAGGGGACTATGAGTTGGCAAAACGCACTCAGGAGTCCGGAGGGACTGCTCTTGGGTTCTACCTGGCACTGCCCTTTCAAAATACTAGCTTAGCACCAAAACAATGCAACCAAAAGACATTGGTTTCATTATGAATAATTAAATTGAATAAAATCGCGAATATTGCTCTAGAGGGATATTTAGGTGTGTTTGTACCTATGGTGGTTCTTGGCCCAAATTTAATGAGTTTTTTTTTTTTTTTAAACTGTCTAAAGGATGCTTTAAACTTGCATGAAAGGCTTAGCACAGGCACCCTGCTCTGAAGTGACCCTTCTTTGGTTATGCTTGGATTTTGAAACTTCCCCGAATGAAGTTGGGTCCTGTCAACCTACAGCTTGCATTTTGCCAATTGCTGCCTCCTGAAATTGGCCTGAGGGGCCAGCCTGTTGCACATCTGTTTTTGTTCCTGTTTACATGGGTCAAGTGGAAGTTTCTACAAATGAAAGTCATCATTTATTTGGGGTCTACAAGGCTCTCCTCTGGGAGGGCCCTTCCTGTGTTACTCTGTGTGTTGGAGAGAGGTTTATTTTCCCCTCTCTTTTTTAATTAAACCACAAGTTTGGCATTGTTGCCACAGGGTTCACACCATGCTATGTCAGAAGCAGGTGATGTCACACTGGTTAATCTCAGGCTACAACCTGAGGGAACAGTGGTATATGATGGAAGGATTTGTGAGGAGCGATGTGCCATGCTTCAGCAGAATTATTTGTTTTCATACTGGTGCACAATTTTTTTTTTTTTATTAATGCTGTGGCTTTCTTTCTTTTCTTTTTCTTTTTTCCTTCTAAAGCAGTTGAATGAATTTTTAAACAAACTCTATATGGTACTTCCACATAAATAAAGGCAGCTGCTCCTGTTGAAAAAGGGCAGAAGAAAAAGAGATGCCACTGTCCCCTGATTCTTCTCTGAGCCTCACTGGACACCTGCACGACACCCTGTGCTTTATTTACTACTCAGACTCTGTTCTCTGAGCCACCTGGATTATTCTGGAACTGGTTGGAAATGCAGACTCTTGGGCCCCATTCCCGCCTTCCCCCAGGTGATTCCAGTGCACATTAAGTTATGAGGAATAGAAGTCTTGACTCTTGGAAAGCAGATTTAGGAAGTGCTGGTCCTGAGCTTAACTCAATGGTCTAATAAGGACAACCCCAATCACTGGATTCAAATGTTGCTTACTTATTTTTTCCAAAACTAGGTCCAAAATTTGATGTCATATGTATCTATTTTGAAAATTAAAGTTAATTAAACTTGATTTGATTTTCTTTGTCATACTTTGAGATCATCAGAAATAAAATTATATCCAAACTTGGGAGTTGGTGCTCAGACCAGGAATATGAGAAAAATCTTTTATGGCTCTTTCAGAGCAGGATCTTTCCCCTTCAGGCCCAGACCTTCTGGGTGGTCATGGCTGTGTTTCCTAGAGTCAATGCCAAGTGATAGAATTACATACCTTTCTGACTATTCTTGGTTCCAGAATGACTTTCAGCAAATTTGTCCATTGCGTTTTACAGTGTTATGATCAAGTCATTATATGGTGAATGTCTGGGTAGAACACTCTACCAATGAGTGAGGTGACTGATATGTTTTACAGCCTTTCATTGTCTCGTGCCATGTGTTTCTAACCAGATGACTGTATTAGTCAGTTTTCTGGTGCTATAACAAAATGTTTGACACTGGTTACTCATCATTGGAGTCCTAGAGCCCAAGATCAGGTGGCCCTATCTGGCCTCTGATGAGGGCTTCCTTGGCATGTTATTGTGATGGGAGCATATGTGAGAGGGAGAGATTGAAAGTGAAACAGGAAACCAGAGGAATTCAGAGGTCAGGCAAAATTTTTCATAATAAGTGACTCTCACAGAAACTAATTCACTTTGTGATACTAACATTAACTCCTAACCCTAACCTCCCACTAGTCCCCACCTCATACAAGTTCTCCCCATTCTCTCATCCTCACACTGGGGACCAAGTCTCCAGCATGTGAACCCATTGGGGAACACACTCAGATCATATCCAAGCCATAGCAGTGACCAACTTGATCCAGTCTTTGGACTTAGTTTTAACACTGAAATCTCTTTGCTGCAGGGAGTTTCTCAGTCCTTGGAAAACTGGGATGTTGGACCGTCTACCCCATGAACAGGAACAGATATGTTTAATTATCCAAAGCTCTGGGCACTACATATGATGAAAATGGTAATGCAAGCTCCAAGTTTTGTTATTTTCTTCAATGCCCAAGTAGATGAATTTTTAAAAGTAGCTTAATGATATTGTTTCAACACTCATTTCTTAGATAGCAGTTGCAAATGATTGCAAGATATGAAACAGGTGTTTCTGCATGGTCCACTGGATAGAATGAAGAAAAATGTCCTCCCAGATTACCCTACAGATGACGTACCCAGTGGTTTCTATTTTCAAATGAAAAATACGTTCAATCACATAGTCGACAGGATTCCATCTGGCCTGTCTATAATATCAAGAGCCGCAATGGAGGCTTCAGTGTTGTTTCTAGATTCAGGCAAAAACCTCGCAATGTTTCATGAAGCAATTAAAACAGGTGTGTGTCATCCACACCTGCTGCCTCTGCAAACAGTCAGCACCCCATACTCATGGTCCGGAAAATTACTTTTAGTGTGGGTCTGTGCAAGAGCAAACAAATGCTTTGGCAAGGCTTGTTTTCGCGGCCACCAGCATCTTAATATGAGATTCAGGGTTCCTTTTATAGAACTGTCACTTTCAGTTTTGTCAAAGAGGAATTCCTACCCAGAGGTCCTCTAATTTAGTGTCTTTGGATCTGGTTCTCATCTTTTTACAACTGTAACTTAGTCCTGGGTTCTAGTAGTAGTGATGTTTGAATATTTTGTCTTTTATAGACAAGAGTGGTTGCAACAATGTGAGAAGCCTGACTATAGAGGAAAAAATATTTGAAAAATGAAGTGCCATTCATGATCTTAACAATAAAAAATTTATTATTAATGGGAGCTATAGGTCTTCTAGGCCAATGGATATCAAACATGGTTAGAACCCAAGAAATACCCAGGAAGTTTTAAAAAAATACTGATTCTTGGATCCTATGCCACAGATTCTGATTTAATTAATCTAGAGTAAGGCATCAGCATGAGACTTTTAAAGTCTTCCCAGTTGATTCTAATGTGCTTTAGGCTCTTATACAGTAAACTTCAGTCTTTTATATTTTTAACTAATGTAGTCCTACTGATTTGTTCCTTCTTTCCTTTGTTTATTCATTTCTGCTTATTACCTTTCTATGAATTAATTGATTCATTGGTCTATTCACTTATTTATCCATTTTGCTTGTTTTAGACACCATACAATGAAACTTAAAATAAATGGGGGTGGGGGGCTGAGGCAAGTTAAAAATATATCTCCAGGATATGATTCTAAGATATATCATAATCAGAAATTTTCTCGGAGTCCAAGTATAATAAAAACTCTGATGATAGAAATCTTACCTTCTCATCTTCTATTTCTGATGTGGCTGAGAGTAAATAATCTTAAAAAGCATAGATAGTTTCTAAACAATTAAAATACCAAGGTTGGGGTCAACTTTGACTTTTTATCAGAGGCTTGTGCTAATTCTCTGCTTGGATTCACTAAATGAGCAGTTCAATTACTAACACTTTCCGATGTCATCAAACACAGGGTAATTCATGCCATTTATAAGCATAAAGATATTCCTGGATGCTGTGGGAGAACATTTATTCCTCATTAACAACTCTATCATTTTGAAATTTCAGATATTGCTAACTTGACAGATTTTAGACATGGGCTAGACTAGAATTTTTTTCGTTATTATTTTTTTTTTAACCCTGGCATGTCTTTCTAAGTGAATGAGCCTTGAATGAAGCAAGCAGTCTAGAAACTATACAGAATAATTATGGCAATGACTGAGTTTTTAAATATTATTTTATTTTATTTATTCTAATTAGTTATATATGACAGCAGAATGCAATTCAATTCGTATTACACATATAGAGCACAATTTTTCATGTCTCTGATTGAACACAAAGTAGAGACACACCATTTGTGTTTTCATACATGTATTTAGGGTAATGATGTCCATTTTACTGTCTTTCCTACCCCCATACCTTCCCTTCCCTTCCTCCCCTTTGCCTATCTAAAGTTCCTCTATTCTTCCCATATCCCCCACTCCATCCCCATTATGAATCAGTATCCTTATATCAGTATCCTTATATTAGCATTTTTTTGGGGGGATTGGCTTACTTCACTTAGCAATATGTTCTCCAACTCCACCCATTTACCTACAAATGCCATGATTTTATTCTCTTTTAATGCTAAGTAATATTCCATTGTGTATATATTCTGCATTTTCTTTATCCATTCATGTACTGAAGGGCATCTAGGTTGGTTCCACAGTTTAGCTATTGTGAATTGTGCTGCTATAAACATTGATGTGGCTGTGTCCCTGTAGTATGCTGTTTTTAAGTCCTTTAGGTATAGACAGAGGAGAGGGATAGCTGGGTCAAATGGTGGTTCCATTCTCAGTTTTTCAAGGAATCTCCATATTGCTCTCCAGATGATTGCACCAATTTGCAGTCCCATGAATGGCTAAGTTTTTGTACACAATTCTAGGGGACGGGCATGTGGACTATCTGTCCTATGGCCTAATGGAGGGAACACCAAATTAGGCACTAGGAAGGCAGTGTTCTCTCACTGAGTCTACCATGAAAAAACAAAGAGGCCCGAGTCTCAGTTCTCTCAACTGCAGAATCATGAAGCTGAAACAATGCCTTACAAACCTGAATATCTTCTGAGGGACCCAGAGAGCTGCCAGTCCCTGTGTTAGTGATGATTTTCAGAGAACATAATTGGGTGTTTCCTTGGCGGTACAAATATTCATTCCTGAATCCTTGAGTAACTTAAATTGTTTCCCCTGCTCCCATTTCCCCCTTGTTCCCTTTGGCTGATGGGATTAGAAGGGTCTGAACATTTAAGATGGGAGTTGAGCCTTGGTAGCAGCTACACTGGGACAAACTGCGGCAACAGAGAGCGGGAAGATTTCCTTCTTCCTCCGTTATGTTCCTCATTTTCAGTACAAGCTCGGCTAAGCTGCCATTCAGCAGTTGCAGGAAGAGATATATCATCTGAAGAAGCTGAGCCAAATATTTGATTTGGATGATTATGTTGCAGGTGTCTCATCAGAACTGCAGTGCCTGGATTACTAATTATTTTTCTTCAACCTAGTGCCTCTTGCAGGGAACACAGTGTATGGCAAGAGTCATGAGGGATGACTAATAAATGTGGCCCTGGGCATCTGATGCCAGGGTCTGGCCAGGGAAGCTATCACTGCGGAGACAATAAGATCAAAAGGCAGAGGAGAGGAAGTTTAGACTGGGAGAAATGGATGGTGATAGGGGCTCTCTATGGCCACTTTGCTTGGATGAAAAAAAATTATTATTTATGAAGTTGAACCAGAAAAGACTGCTCATGATCACAAACTCCTTTGAGCAGGTGCTTATTTGCCATTCTGAATACTCCCGTTTTCATACACCCTTTAGTATTTGGTGCCATGAAGGGGTTAATGCAGCTTTCCAAGGTACCCAGATCTACTCAGTAATAACTTAGTTCCACATCTGTAGTCATTTTGCAGCATATAAAGGGCACTCATGTTCACTATTTTGTTTCAGCATCCCAACAGAGTGAGACAGATTTAATTATCTTGATTTTGACAAAGAAAAATTTACAAAGGTTTAGGGAGGGTAAGGGATGTGTGTGAGAGCACACAGCTAGAAATGTTAGGGCCTCAGGTAAGTTCTGACCTCAAGGCCAGGACTTTCCTACTCTACTATCTTGCTTCACTCAGGTGTAAGAGTCTCTATAACTCCTTTGTTTAGCATGTGGTATAAAAGAGATTGCAGTAGGGAACTTCATTCCCATGATAGCCCATTTGGCTTCAGTCTCTGGGTCCATAGATTATCTGCATTCTTCTAGATCTCTGTCTTCATGTAAGAGCTTTTGGATGAGCACAGATTCACTACTCCTATAACAAAATGTTAAAATATGATCCATACACTGATGTTGCTCAATTTTGTATCTTTAGTCCAGATTCCTTTCTTGAAATTCAAAGGCACATATCTAGCTACTTACTTGACTTGTTTCCTATGCAATTGAGGAATCCAAAGGTGCAAGCCTCCTTTTTTTCCCCAAAGTCCAATACCTGTCCTTCAACCCTTTTCTCTATGTGCACAGCATTGCCATTCACCATTTGTTTCCATAACTTAAATCTACTATCATTTTTATTATTTTATCTCTTTTAGTCTTCCTTGTACCTTAGCAAAAGCACCAGCTTCATAGGACCAGTGCAGTCACAAGGGGGACTGAACTCAGAAGGCCATGTTCTTGGGGGTTTAATGCTCTGTGGTTGCTGTCCTTGAATTCTTAAGAATCTTTTCTTAGAATTTGTGTTTTGTAAGTCAAATCCAATGGGACACTGGAGCACAGGTCAGGGCTTGGAGCCCAAGCACTCATGGTTCCACCAGTCACTGCCTTCCTGCTCTCCCAAGGCAGAGTCTCAACTGCCCACTCTCCATCATTTGCTCAGTGACTGGTGTACCGTGTACTCCAGATGGCGCTGTGAGTGGGGGTATAAGTACCCACTTGCTATGTAGGGGAACCGGGCCCTGGGTGCTTTGTGAATATTCTCATGCCTGAGGAAGCATGACATAAAATAGCAAATAGTATGCTATGATGGGTTGAGAAAGAACATAGACTATATAGATATAGATAAAGACGCACACAAATATATATATATATATATATATATATATATATATATATATATATATTTTTTTTTTTAAATATGTTTTTAGTTGTCAATGGACCTTTAATATTTATGTATATGTTGTGCTGAGAATTGAACCCAGTGCCTCACACATGCTAAGCAAGCACTCTACCACTGAGCCATAACTCCAGCCCCTCATATGTATATTTTTAGCAAGCACCCCCACACACATTCATATTTTATTTGTATTGGGTTCTGCAAATTATGAGATTTGCCCTGCTAGCCAATTATAAAGTCTTAATGATTCAATTTCTCCACAAACAGCAACAAAACAAAATAAAACAAACAAAAGCAACCCACCTCTTCGATCTGACTGTTTCCCTCCATTCTTATGGACACTTCTTTGGTTTGAAAACTATTTCCTTTCATCAAGCTGGCAATGGCAGCTTCCTCGCTGTACTTGTGATCTTCAGTCTTGTCCCCATTTTCCACCATTCCCTTTGCATGGTGTGGCCACAGTCTTCTTCTAAAAGAGCTGCTCTTGTTCCATCACACATATGAAATGGCCTTGATTTCCATCCAGATGGTTCACTATTGCTCTTGGGATGGATGTCAGAGGGCTTAACAAGTTTAACGAGGTTCCTCATAAGTTGTTTACTAGCTGTTAGTAATGAAAGTAGTAAATTTTATGTGCCAACGTGGCCAAGCTGTGACACCTAATATTAACCATGAGTTTAGATGTTGCTGTGAAGGTAATTTTTAGATAAGAATAATATTTAAGTCAGTACAATGGGAAAAAGCAGATTACTCTCCATAAAGTGTGTAGGCCCTAAAGTGGGGTTCTTAAGAGAAAACGGACACTCCCCAGAGTAGACAGAATTCCTTTGGAATCAAGCTGGAATATTAATTCTTCCCCACATCTCTAGTCTGCTGACCAGCCCTACAGAATTTGAACTTGTCAGTCCCTAAAATCATAAATTTCTCTCTATTGTCTCTCTCTCTCTCTCTCTCTCTCTCTCTCTCTCTCCCTCCCTCCCTCCCTCCCTCCCTCCTTCCCTCCCTCTCTCAGTTCTGTTTCCCTGCAGAACCCTAATACCCTATCTCTTCTGACTCAGTCTCACAATTCCCTATTCTCCCTTTAGCCATTTGAACTATCTTAAATTCATAACCTAATCACCTTGGAACATTTACTATTCTGATTTTTATGAATGGAATACTGGTGTCCATTACTCTTCATTTTATTACTTACCTCCGAATCTGGGCCACAAGCCCCTCTTAGTTTTCCTCTACCACTACATACTATCTTTTATCAAACACTGTATTTGACCATTTTCTTGACTACTTCCTTCACTAGTCTCTGGGCTCTAAAGAGTAGAGACCATGTATATTTTGTTCAGACTTTTATCCCCAGTAAAAGAATATTTGGCCCTTACAAGGAATTGTTAGAGGAATAAATTGTTTAAAGAGCATAATTTTGTGTTGTTAAAAGGAATGACAAGCTTATATAACATATGACCCAAGCCCAAGTCTCCATGATCTATCTCATAAGCCCTTTTTATTAGGTTGTGTTTTGAGGAGACATTGGCAGTCTTGATGATAATGGTTTAAATTTCAACCTGATGAAGAAAAGAATAAGTGGATTCTACAATAATTGCCTTATCTCTTTCAAGGCCTGAGGGTAGATGTGAGGCAACATTAAAGGATTAGGCTGTATTTGATGGTCTGTGAGGGATATCATTAATGAGTAAGAATCAAATCTCCAATATTCTCTTTGTGCCTGGGGTCCTCCATTATGGATCAAAGAAAATTCACAAAGCACAAACAAATGACCATATTTTCTGGGCAGAGAAAGGTGCATGAACATGGTAGGAAAAGAAGAATATTAAGGTCTCATCCCTATGGTACATCCTTGCCAAGACTGGGACTCCATCAACTTTTATCGTATGATAAAAATGTTCCCTTCTGGTGACAGGGAACCCTATCAATCACCAACATGCCAAGGATGGTTATTTTAGTTTATTTTACATCCACTCCCAATTGGTGAAGCATAGGATGGCACTATAAATTCTTCCCATATGAAGGAGGGGCTGTTTCCCAGGAGGTTTTTCTTTTTTTCCTAGAGACATTTTCCTAGGAATTCTTGATACATGGAACCAGGTTATTGCTGAGCTTCAACGGTCCCCCTGAAAATAAAGCTTCCCTGGAAAATCTATTTTTCAGCCTGAAGAGATGGATCCCAGGTCCCTCACAGTTTGTGACTGATCTTGACTCCTGGTCCAGGCGTAGTTGCAGCCCTGTGGCCGGCGGCTTGCAGGGTGCGGGGTTACCTCAGGTGCAGTGGGGACTCCTTCCCTCCTCCTCAGGCACCGCTGCTGTGTGACTGCCCAACTCTTGCTCTGTAATAAGTAGGTTTTCTACTTGTGCCGATGGAGCTGCAAAGGCAATCACCCCCTCTCTGAGACCCAAGCCTCCCTCCCCACCCATACGTCACCCCACAGGCTGCCTGGCAGAGGCAGGGGGCAGGATACACAGCGTAATAAATTCTATCCACTGCTGAGCTGAGGGATAACAGATGGATAGGTTTCCTCGTGCAATTTCCACTTCACTTGGTTTGGGTATAAAATAGCAGAAGGGTGGTTTCTTCTTGTGCAATTTTCAAACGGATGAAAACAGAAGGAGGGTTTGTTAGGATGGGAGGAAAGTGAGGGGCTTGACTGTCCTTTGGAGAGCCAAATGAACACGTCGCCCCGAGACCCCTGTGAGAGATGAAGCCTTGATTTTTCTGCTAGATAGGAGTCTGTTCTTCCATCCAAAGCCGCCTGCTCATCCCACCAGGCATGGCAAAGGAAACGATCTCAGGGAGGCCAGACAGTCTGTTGTTCATGTTGTTATAGTGTTATGGTGATTGCAGTACAAATTCTCAGGGTGAAAAAAAGGTATAATGACAGATTGTGTGATTATACCCATACTTATAATTAAGCTGTTACAATACAGACGAGCGCCTGCTCTCTCATGTCACCAACAGAAACCTCTTTGCTTGGAAAGGAAAGTGACTCACTCTGGCAATTAGAAGGAGTTCCCTACAGGACTTCATTTTCAAACCTTATGAACACTGCAGTAGGAAGATGTGTTGCTCGCTTGAATTACAAGGAAAAGTACAGACAGCCAGGAGCGGCCACCTGATCTCTAGGTACAGGATGCAGTGCTGGTTAGGGAACGAATTATTACCCTCACAAATAACCTCTTTGCAATGCACAAAGGACTTGGCTCCTGCAAAGTACTTTATCATAGTGTTTATGTGCAACTCTGTGGTGCAAGTTGATCTGTGGCTTCCATTCTAGGGCTGAGAGAAGAGAAGGAGAAAGAGAGGGAAGGAGGGAGAGACAGAGACCCAGAAAGAGACAGGCACAGAAGGGGGAGACAGACAAAAGATGGACAGAGAGGATGTACTCACCAGACAACAAGGCAACAGCTGGGACCCCTGGCCACCTGCCAACAGGACCACTTCTACTGGCTGTCACTTGCCTAATGGAGAAGTGAATGGTTTCTGCCTGAGAAGTTCTCAAGACACCACAAAGGGCTGTTTGGGGTCATCCCAATAACTTTAAACTTTTTTCACTTCAAAGGCAATCAAAGAAACTTGCCTTTCTTTTCTTTTTAGTTTTTCTCTTCATGCCTACTTGTGCTGATTACTAGGTGTAATTCTCTTTCCTTTGACAGGTAGATATTGCTACAAGGAAATCTGTTCTCCTACCTGCAAATATGTGTGGTGGGCTTCTAATCAGGTAGTCCTTAACGTAATTGATGTAAACATTCTTCAGGGATGAAAACACTCCTCTGGGTAGCAGCCAGCTCCTGTGGGATTTGCACACAGAGCTCCTCCTCCTCTGCTGTGGTGTGGACTTGGGGTTTCCATGGAGAGGACTGCAGCATGTGGAAAGAATTGTTAGGAGGAAATGATTGGGGCGCATCAGTGGGCTTTGTGGCTGCCATGTAACCTCTCTGTCTATTCCTTCCTTATCTGCAAATCCAGGTAAAATGTATCCACCTCCAGAGAGGCATCTTGAAGACTAATTAGCTAATGATGTTTGTAAAGTATCTTGAAGATGCGAGACACAACAGAAGTGGTAAGAATCAATACTACCCTACTCATAAAAATCCTTCTTGGGTGCCGATGCTTGAGAAAATTATCTTGAATAATTTCCATGAACATGTAGGATATATGATTAATACCAAAGGTTTATAAATAAATATTACCATTTGGTTAATGATTGAAAGAAATGATCTGCATCAGACTTGGCCTATCCCAGTCCTTGTGTTATATCCCAGGGCTCTTGAGTGTTTGGCCAAAAACTTTGAACTTGCAGGCAGGCTGCAGAGCTTCTGTTCAAGTTGGGCTAATGATGGGAAATTCATCCTGTTGTTCTCCCCATGAAATGTGCAGGTGGAAATAGTGGAACAATTATCCTATTGGGGAAGGAGTTAATGGGGAAAATACTAGAGTGAGAGGAAATCAATGGTCTTGGGGGTAACCATTTTCCCAACCTCTTGATGAGATTTTCCTGTCCATTATCTTTCTCTTCTTAGGGTGGGTGCATCTCCCTCTGGGGAACCTTTTCTCCCACCCTCAGTCTGGCTTGGGAAAGGGTGACTCATGATCTTCACAGGAACCAGTTAATAAATCTTGCCTCTGTGGCTGAAGTGAGGTCTTCAGGGGAGACTGTGTAATCACAAGGAACTCTGATCAGAGGAAAACCCAGCACTAATTTTGAAACTCTGGTAACAGGAAATAATCATGTAAGGTGTGTAGTACAGGTGACACTTGCACCATCAGAGGGGGAGCAATTACTTAAGAGTGAGGTCAACCCACCATGAAGGACGTAATAAAACACTGAGTCCTGACACCACAAGTTTAAGCCCTGCCTTCTGTCAAGTCTGAACTTTCAATCAATACCCTTCTTGAAAACAAAGTTTAAGTTAGTGTTGAGTTTGGATTTGGGTTTCTGGCCAATGAGTGGGTGTTAACTAATATAATTCCCATCAATCTTTTGCTTGGAAGTTTAGTTTCAAATTACAAGTATCTATTGAGCTGCCCTCCCCCACGACCTTCCTTCCCTCTGCTGTCCTAGTCCCATGACTCATCGCATCAGGGAACGAGGGCTGACTCTTCACCCACTGTGTGCAAGGTGCTGGGAAAAATACACAGAGAAAGAAGATGTGGCTCTATTTTCAAAATGGTGCAGTCTATATTGGGGCATCTGATGTATATTCCAGGCATAATAATGTTTACTTTAAAAGGCCACACAATAATTTATTTAGCATTTTTCAGAGATGATAGTGATTAAAGATGTTTGGTGAAAAGAATGATGGAAAGTTTGGAATCCTGAACAGAGGCTTATCCACTTCAAGACAGTAGAGTCTGAGATCAGGGAAGATCATCCCAGGTTGGTGGCAACAAGGGGTGAGGGAGTCCTGGACATGGAATAGAGGGATAGTAGATGGAACATAAATTTCCTGAAAGCCAACAGGAGGAAAGATCGGTTGGAAAAATTAATTCGGCCCTGATTGTGGAGGGCCTTTGTTGCCAGATCTGAGAGTTGGATTTCATCTCTGAACAGTGGGGAATCTATGGAGTCTCATTGGCAGGGAGGAAAGATGATGAAGGGGGAAGAGATGATAGGGAAATGACTAACAGGCCAGGCAAGAGAAAATGAGAGCCTCATTTGCTTGTAAAGGACATAGATAGAAATTAGAGAAGAGGCTGAGATGAACAGAAAAAACACTATGAGAATGGAGTGCACTGATTTTGGAAGCTGACTGGATATGGGAACAAGGGAAGGTCTGGTGTTTAATGTGGATATTGGAAAGATGACATGCCTTGAATAGGATGAGGAGCAGCCTGTGGGTGAAATAGCTATGTCTTCTGAACACCCAGAACTGATGTTGGGTTAGTGTTAACCACAGGAAACTTGTCACATAAGCTCTAGACATACAAGTGAAGCAGAATCACAAACTGGACACTCTGAAGTTTGGTGCAATGTCCAGGAATGATGGTGGCTAGTGTACATCCATACTGATCTGATAATTCTCCTCATTGCTGTGGATCCTAACTGAACACAAACCTCTCCATACTCCTGACTGGTGTCCTTTTGCAGCTTCTCTAAGCTCTAGACCAAGCACAAATGTAAGCTCTGTAGAGAAGCACATCAACTTTTGCTGCAAGTGGTCTATAGTAGGTGTTGTCGGTAGTGAAAGACAGATGTGAGCTCTTGTTCATCCTCCTAGTCATAATTTTCTTGCTCATGCCCAGCTTTCCTTTCCAACTACAAATCTGGCTGACCCCCAGGGACTTCATGTTCAACACTAGATACAAAAACAACAGTTTAACAGATTTTTCTACCAGCCCCAGCCATTGGGGAAGATCTATTCCTTGCATTACAATTTTATTCCACATAAATTAGTGGTGGGTCTACTTCTTTGATTGAACTCTAGCTAATTCTGTGGGATCAGGAAATAGTGAATCCATTTTCCTTTACTCTTGTGGAACTTGAGAAGTAGGCGGCTATTTGTGTGGAAATGTAGATAGCAGGCAGTTGGAACAATTGTATGGGTTTTGAGAAGGTTATCAGGATTAGAGAGAGAAAGCCAGACAGGTTTCCACATAAGGATGATAATCAAAACTAGAATCATAGATGAAGCCAGGGAGACAGGGTGTAGACAGAGAGGAGAAGGCCAAGTACAGGGTTTTTGTTTGTTTGTTTGTTTGCAGTTGTTTGTTTGTCTGTTTTTGGTTTTATTTGTTTCATACTGGGATTGAATCCTGGGGCACTCTTCTACTGAGCAACTTCCCCATATCATTTTATTTTTGAGACAGGATCTTGCAAAGTTGGCCAGGCTGGACTGGAACTTACCACCCTTCTTCCTCAGCCTCCTGAGTGTCTGGGATTTTAGGCTTACACCACAGGACCTGGACAAACACAAGACTCTGGGCATTGCCTATGTTACTAGCCAAGAGCAAAATAAAGAGACTGCAAAAAACAACCTGAAATTAACCCAGAAGCTGCATGGGACTAAAGAGAGCACATTTATAAAACCCAGATAAGAGTCTTAGGAGGAGGTGATAGTGCAAAATTATACCATGAAGGATAGGTATGTATTTTTTCTATTGCTGAACTCCGCATTAGAGAAGAAAATTTGGACATTTTTTGGCTCAATCCTTATTATATAGGTGAAAGGACAGAGGTCTTTGAGAACTTCCTTGAATTCACAGAGCTAGTTTGGGGCAGAACTAAAAAGAAAATCCAGTTTTCCTGCCTTGTATTTAAATGATCTTGCCTCTATACCGTTCCTTCTCCTCTTGTTTATCATGCTGCTAGAATCAATGAGACAATATTGAAAAATATTGAGTCCCCGGGAGAAAAGATTTAATGATAATGCTGACATAAATTTCAACATTACCTTGCCTCTGAGGTGCACAGAGCACTTTACATAGATTATTCTTCTTCAAAACAGCTGTCTATTCCAGCAAAGTAGCAAATACTTTTATTATTCTTCTATTATAAGCAGAGAAACTGAGTCATGCTGAGGTAACTTTGTGTAATAACCACAATGCCTTTTGTGACAGGTGTGCTTCACATGCTTTTGACAATGAGATTACCTGAGTGTCATCTAAATTTTCTTGCTTAATGGTTATTGTTGAAAGCACAGACTCCCTGACCCACACCCCTACAATTATGTGAAAATAAATGAGTAACTTGTGAAACCTGTTTCCTTGCCTTCCAATTCATGGGCTGTCTTCCTGTTTGTATATAATGACACACACTGAGAGCCTCGTGGGTATGCAGGGAATATGCCTGACAAGTTCTTTTTAGGAGTGTTCTTTCATCCTATGATCTTCAGAAGTGGGGAACAGAAGCAAACCCTACATCCTTTGCATCAGTAGCTCCAACATGCCCCCATGCAGATGCACCAGAATGCTGTCAGATCAGGAACTGATCAAATTGGGTTTCATCTCCTCCCCAGAGATTTGGACATTTGGTTAAGCTTTGCTCCCTCCTCTGTGGTGGTGTATCAGGGTGAAATGAATACAGAGATATCTGGAGCTGTAAAGGGGAAATAGGGGACTGGATGCCAGACTGGGAAGGAAAATGCATCGTGAGGCTTACTGTGTCCCCAGGGACCACCTCCATTTCCCCCAAGTGGCTTTTATATTTATGAGCCTGTATGGGAGTGTTTCAGCTCAGTCTGCTATAACAAAGTACCGTAGATGGAATGACTTGTGAACAATAGAATTTTTTTTCCTCACAGTTCTGGAAGCCGGAAGTGTGACATTAGCGAGGGCTCTCTTCGGTGTTGCAGACTCCCTGTATCCTCACATACACAGTGGAAGGAGGGCCGGAGAGGTCTCTGAGCCTCTTTTATAAGGACACTAATTCCGTTCATGAAGGTGGAACCCTTGGGACCTAAATCATCTCCTAACAACCCCAGGTCCTAATACAGTCACATTAAGAGTGAGGATTTCCACATGGGTTTCAAACATTTCATCTGTAACAGGAGTTTAGGAAAAATCACACGTTTTAATTTCCTACTCTGTGGCCAGATCTTGGTTAGACTTACCAGGTATCACGTGCAAGAACTCAGGGTTCCCTTCTCAGATTCTCTCTTTAGGTCTATTATCTAATTTTGTGTTTGTGTCCGTAGCTAATACACAAAAGACAGGGCAGTTTACAAAATGCAAATATTTAGTTAGAAACATATACCAAAATCAGTCAGGAGGTGGAGGCGTGGATACAAAGGCGTCACTGTCTCAAGCAGGGCTCCCTCTCAGGCAGCACAAACTGGAAGCCCATTGACAAAGGCAGGCCACCCCTTCTTGGCTGCATCGATTTCCTTTCTAGCTCACAGGCGGTGACTGCTGTTACAGGTACTTGCAGCACAGCCCTGGGACTGAGCCGCACCACTGTCTCCGCGGTGGGATGTGGGGAGGGAGAGCCCTGTAATCACCCCTGACGGGGTCCTGTCCCTTCCTCCCTCTCCCATCCTTTGTGTCTGTAGTTCACACCGCCTTTTGTCATTCTTGCCAGTGGAGTTTTCAAAAGCAAGAATCCTGCTTCTTTGGCCACTCAGAGAGTGTACAGTATATTTGATGTCTGGGACATCAAACAAATGCTTGTGCTCACAGTGCAGAAATAATCCCAGACAAAAGACGACTATGGCCATGTGGAGAATACGAAAGAGACAGGGTCAGGAAATTACCAGTCAAGTCAAAGAAGAGGCTGTTTCACAAACCCTGTTCACCTGTGAGAAATAGCAAAGGGAGCTGTGGGATCTGCTCAGAGCTCTCTGGCCCCAGCACCTCCAGGCCGGTACCTGTGCTGGGGAAGGCTGCCTCTGCTTGTGCACCCCTTTACCTTCTTGCAAATGGAGTCTGGAACAGTCTCATAAGCGCTCCTACACCTGGGTCATTTAGTAATGAACACAAGTGTGTGCCCCTCCCTAGGAAGAAAACCGGCCCCAGTACAGCTTTCTCCTAGAAAAGCCAGACTGCTCTGCATCTGGGGAAGCACAGCCCACAGGCTTCAGATCCTCCCTCTCCATGCATCTCTGCCTTCTCGGATGGGAGAGGGAGTTGACAGGAATCTGTGGGATTTCCTCTTCTCTTGGGCACCTGGCTTCTGGCCATTCTTTTGCACTCCCCTCTGCTTGTCCTCCCCCCTTCCGTAAGGCCATCAGAGTTAAGGGGTGAATTAATTGGAAGAGGAGGGAGGAAAAGCTAGGGCAGGGGAGAACTCTGCAAATCAAAGGGGTTTCTCTCCCCAGAGGGCTCCGATGGAGCCATGCTCACAATAGCAGTTCAAGTTCACCTTGTGTGAAGGAAGAGGTGTTTTAATGGCTCTGTAGGAAGAGGGGAGGAGAGAGAAAGAGGGATAGAAAATCAAAAGAGGAGAGAGAGAGAGAGAGAGAGAGAGAGAGAGAGAGAGAGAGAGAGAGAGAGAGAGGTGCAAATCCAAATGTCGATGTGTAGACATAGTGAGGAGAGCCTGCTGGCTGACAGGGTGATTTATTGGATTCTTCCAGTTAATCACTGCCGGCCTGTGGCCAAACGGATCTCCAGCAAAGCTGAAAGGCAGCCGAGGGAAACAGGCTTATAAGCATAAAGCCGCATAATGGTGTTCAATGAAGTGTGAGACTTTTAGTTCAGTCTCGCTGAGCCGGCCGCACCGCCGGAATGTCAAAGAGGGATTGTGGGTGGAAAAATTATGGATTTAAACTGCTAGCTGTAAATGAGGTCAATATGTCTGGTTCATAAACAGTCCGAGCCTATTCCAAGAATGCAGTGAGGGGGAAAATTAGCGTGAAGCCAACACTGTAGACAAACCTCATTGAGATATAATTGCAGCTATAAATACAAGCGAAAAGCTTACCGAGTGCAATAAAATACAGACACGCTTTTTTATTCCCCCTTCTTCTTCCTTCTTTGAATCTATGCATTTGTTAAGGGTTGTGCATCCCTAATGCTCCTTTCATCTCTCCCTCCCTCTCCTAGTGACACCCAGTGTTGCAATTAATTGAGTGTTCTTGATCTCCCATTCCATTTTATTCAGGCGAGATTGGAAAAAATCAAAAGAGCACATCTAAAGCATTTTCTTCCCTTTTGCTTCTCTATTTGAATCAGGTTGAAATGTGTGAAAAAAAAAAGCAGCGCTTATTTTTTTTTATGAAGGGGAAAAATCCAAGTAAAAAGCCTTTTTAAACTAATACATCTGTTAGATCATTTGAATCTCAATTTAATGAAGGGACATCAAAGGCACCTACAGGATCCTATGGTGCAGATTCTTAGGAGGGCTACCTGGTCTTGCCTCATGAAACATTGACTCAAAATTAATATATTTTTCATTTTTTTCTTCTTCCATTTTTTTTAAACTCCAAAGATTCACATTACTTTATTTTGCACTCAAGCTCAAAGGACAGAGGACAGACATTAGCAAACTTGCTTTGCCCAGTTTAAAAGCCGATACAGTAATAAATTGAAGTCTAATAGCTCTGGTCAGGCTGTCTTTCCCCCTAAACCAATTGATTTAAATGGCAGTAATTTGGCCAGTGAGGCTAGTCCTGTTTAAATTAAACCCATTAATATAATAGCACAAGTACTGAATGAAATCCATCTGCAGGCGAGGCTTCACCGGTCAGTAGTTTCATAACTGTCCGGGGATGTCCTGAAACGCCCACAATCTGCAAACAGGAATTACAGATTACAGCCAAGACCCCGGGAGGCAGAGAGGAGAGAGAGAGGGAGAGAGAGAGAGAGAGGGAGAGAGGAGGAGAGAGAGAGGGAGAGAGAGAGAGAGAGAACACAGAAGCAGACAGGGTATCTAGAAAATGGTGCAAGCACACACATTCAAAGCAAGTGAGAAACTGACTTGAGGATTTCAAGGGAAATGACCTTGGTTATTAGTAACAGGGAAAGGTTAATTGTATTAATAACAACAAGCAGTGCTCCTGTGGGAAAAGCCTGCAGCATCTTCTTTCCTCCTCCCCTTCATCTCACTTTGGAAACATTTTTTTCCTCTTTAACTTTTCTGCTGGGAGACTCCCCCAAAAATTAGAAAAAAAAATTTTTTTTCAATGTATGAATTTGATCTTACAGCTGAAGGTACGTGTGTGTATGCGTTTCGGTGTCGGCTTTCAGGACAATGTCTCTGCTGTGTCCACGTTTGGTTCAGAGAGCATGCCCTTGTTGGTTTACACTGAAGTGTCCAAGCAAGTGGGATTTGGATTTGAGAATTAGGAATGCAGCTGCCATTTTCATCACGAAGTTGGAGTCAGTGTTTAAACCGGAGCAAATTGTCTGCCATCTGTTCAAAGGAAAGAGTGCTTTCTAAACAGACCACAGAGAGCTTGGACTAAGGAGCTATGCAGGATGTGGGGACTTCAGCATTTATGCACATTTGAAGGGTGACAGTAAAATAGTGCCACACATGCTCACAGGTGGTTGATGGAAAAGTTTACTGTCTTACACTTGTAAGCAGGGTCGAGCACCTCAGAAGCTGGTACGAGGTGGCCCTGGGCTGACAACAGGACTGGGGCTAGAGAAAAGGGGAGCTCGGGGACCAGCCCATCTTTATCATTTATCAGCTGTGTGGTCATGGACAAGCACCATCCTCTGAGTTTATTTCCTGATTAAAAAGAAAGAAAGAACTCATGTTCTGCATTCCTCATACATTGTTCCTGGAATCAAATGAAAATGAATAAAAAGTTCTAGGTAATCTATGAATAAAATGTATTAAGAGTCAGTAGTATTAGTCATAGTACCACTATTAGGCTTTATAACAAGGCAGTAACAAGTAACTATTACATGTTATTATACTACTTTATGATATGTATTCTACATTATGTACATTTATACAGATATGATTATAATATCTCCAATTTTTATTGGATACATAAATAAATGTATTCAGTTTTTATCAGATGCTTACTCTGTTTGGGACATAACAGTGTTATGGTGTCTTTTCCAAATGCTATTGCATTTAATTCTCTTGCAACTCTGATAGGTAAATATTTTTATCTTCTATTTTATAGGTGAGGAGACTTAAGCTTTTTTTTTTTAATCAGTTTTAAGGTTCTCTAAGGACATACAATGTTTCCTTTCCTCTGAATTGCCACCAGATTTCTTTATACTATTTGTGCTTAATTCAACCCAGCAGATCTATATACTGAATTTATATTGCATTAGTCCATTTTTCTCATTACTATGATGAAATGCTCAAGATAGGCTGCCTTATAAAGAAAAGAGGTTTCTTTAGCCACAATTTGGGAGATTTAAGGAATGGCACCCTCATTCACTTGGCTCTGACGGGGACGTAATAGCAGACGACAGGAAAGATCACATCACAAGGGAGTGATTCAGAGGTCAAATTTGCTCTTATAATCATTCACCCTCATGAGAGCTCAGGATCCCACAAGAATTACTAATGACCTTTGGCAGTACTGGGCATTTGGCATTGAACCCAGCTTTTCTCTTTTTTTCAGTTATATCCCTAGCCCTTTTAAAATTTTATTTTGAGACACGGTTTCACTAAGTTACCCACATTGTCCTCTTTCTTGCAATCCTCCTGCCTCTGGCTATTGAGTAGCTGGGATTACTGACAAGCATCACTTTATCTGGGAAGAATTACTTTGATCTCTTCTGAGGGTGGTGTCCCTAGTGACTTAGAAACCTTCACACATCCTCCAACATCACCACACTCAGGGCTGACACAGAAAGCTTTGGGGACACACTTCACCCATATTCAAATTATGGTACACATTAAAATCGCAAATACATTTGTTTGTTAAAGAGGGGAGAAATTTGAAAGAATATTCCACTGCTCCTTCCGTATTTTGTATATTGTTCTGCATAATTAACACACACTCACACACACACTCACACACACACACACACACACACACACCCCACAGAGTTTACTAGCAGGAAAAAGTGAATATTTCTGTGACTGTTTCTATAATTTGGGCCTGAAACAGTGAAAGAGCAAGATATTCATAAATCTCCCTACAAATGCCTTCCTTCCTGCTAAGGAGGTAACATTGCCTATCTTCCAAATCTAGATTAGATGAGGCTATACTACAAAGCATAAACACCCACCCTCCAGGTGACATTCCCTCTCACACCCACCCATACTTAGGTGGTGCTGTGCAGCTGATGGTGGGCCAGGCATCAACAGGTGAGAGGTCACTGCAAGAGCAGCAAGCTCGCCATTTCCACATCAAGATGCTGTTTAGGGAAATTTCTTTACTTCTGCTTCTTTAATGGAGTTTTGAGCTCATGTAGCACCCAAATAGATTGATATTAACTCCACATGCACAGGTAATTAAGCACAATAAATGGGAGATAAGTAAATTATATTCTAACATAGAGAGTCATATTATATATAAGATCAAGTAAAAATAGCACAGAATTCTTATGAATTAAATGATAGACCCCAAAAGAGATTTAAATTCTTCAGAATTTAGAATCTTTGTGAGGTTCAAAATGAAAAAGGGAGACCAACAGAGTAGAGGAAAGAAATCACGCATGAAGGATTGAAGGATGAGGGGAAGGCATAGGGAAGTAGTGGGAACAAAATCTACCAACTTACACTCTGTACATGTACAAATATGCCAGAATGAATCCTGCTTTTGTAATGTGGAGAGAGAGGGGGAGAGGGAGGGAGGAAGGGAAAGAGAATGTGTGTGCATGCAGGATTCTTAATTCTTAATTCATTATATATATATATATATATATATATATATATATATATATATATATATACACACACACATATAATATAAAGTAAGCCTTATCTCTAGTTATTCAGTGAGTCCTTCCTCCCAATGCTCTGATATGCATATGAATAAAATTTGTTTTCTCTTGTTAAAAAAATTAAAAAAAAAAAACCTTTGAGATATAAGAAATTGCTTTAGGCTTGCAAAAGAAAAACAGGCTATAGAAGCCATGCAATTAACTGAGGCTTAATTCCATTTGTGACCCGATGTCCCCTATCTCTTCACCTTCCTCAGTGATGAAGCCCTGAAATCTCATTCCTTTCTCTCTGACTGTGCTCTCCTTACACCTAAATGTAATGGAGGCCAGAAGAAGGGATTGTTCTCAAGGGACACCATACCACTAAGTTGCCATTTCCTCTGATCCTCATTGTAGTGCACCGATATTTCTCCAGTATCTCTGAGAGCAAACAGAAGAACACAGTCTCCAAAGCTTACAAGCCAAGCTGTACTCCTCAGTGAATTGCATGGAATCAAATGTAAACTATGCAAAGGAAAAGAACAAAAATAAACCAACACCAAAAAAAAAAAAAAAACAAAACACAAAAAAACCCATAAACATATAAACACTTACAAAACAAACCTTGTTTTCACATTTTTTTATCTCTGTTCCTACATGTATGGCATGGGAACTCCAGGTACTATATTTCCTATATGTGCTTGTCAATCTTAGAACATTTTGAAGGAGGAGGATCTAATTCCGGTCCTGGATTTCACATGGGCAGGAAATATAGCTGGTGGAGGGTAACCACTGAGGATGTGGGAGACTTGGCAGAAGAATGGAGGCTTCATTAACCTCAGACAAGGGCTCTGTCACTCCCTGTTTCCATCATTCATAGCCCTTACAACTGATGCATCACTGATATTTCACTGAAGATTTCTATATCAGACCAACGCTGGGATGTGAACAACATAGTCCCTGCCTTAGTTAGTTAACCTTGTGCATCTTCCAGTGTTATTATGACAGAATTGATCCTTCTCTGAGAGAGATCGATCAAAGAATGCTACAAATCTAAATGGTTGACCTCTTCAATTTATAGTATATATCATCAAGATTTCAAGAGGTAAGTGGTATATATAGTTCTAATCCATGTTTCACTACTAATAAAATAAGAGGAGGGTGATGCCCACAATTACAGAGCTAATATACACATCTTTATTAAGTGACTACTGTATCCCAAAGAACTTTTCCAAGAACTAGGAAATTGGTTCTCATTGGACTCACATTTTTTTGTTGGAGAAGGATAGATAATAAGGCAATAGCAAACAAGTATATAATATATAATGGGTATAAAGTTCTGTGAAGGAAATTAAGCTGGTTCTAGAGACAGAGAATGTTGAAAGATGCTAGTTCATTCAGGGTGGTTAGATATGCCATTTCTGATGAGGTGGCATTTGAACAGACTGCGTGATGTGAGGGAGGTAGTCTGGAAATAGTAGTCTAGGAAGAAGGACCAACAAGTGAAAAATCTCTGAGTCATGGTTGTGCTTATCTGTTCAGGGGTTTCAAATTAAATTTCCTAACCTAAGTCCTATATTCTCTCCATTATTTAATATAGTCAATATTAACATTGTGGATCTTAACACAGCTTATCTCCTCATCCTTTGAATCTATACACATAATCCCAGACATATAAGCTGATGTCCAAAGGCAAAAGACAGATATTTTCTGGGAAGGAAAAAGAATGGAGGAAATCAACTCACATGTCCAGGAGTAGCCATATCTCAGTGGAAAGGAGACATTTGCTCCCTCCTCCTCTCTACAACTAGTTACATGCAGCTCATTATGAAAGAAAATTTGCTTTCTTTTATGAGCTCTTTTCATGAGTAGGTGGCTTACTATGGAGCCAGTGAAGGGGTTCAAAAGCCACAGAGGGCCTTAGTTCACAGCCAAGCCTTGGCCACTGCCAAGATCTTCGCTCTGCCACTGAAGTGTCATGGAAACATCATCTAAATAGCAGTGGAAATGTAGAAACTCTCACAATGCTTTTGGGCCAGTTCCCAGTGCCTACAAATCACCAACTCCATGAGAGCAACCTCCTGGTTTTGAGAACCTCTGCCCTCCTCTATTTTTTCACTCATCAACCTCAACCACCATGTAAGCCAAAATTCTGAGCCAGAAAGCTCGAGAAGGAAGAGCATGTGGGACGACTAAAATAGCAAAGATGGAGTTGCATTATGGATTCAGTTTCTCTTTCCAATTAGCGGAAATATAGAAATATCCTTATGCCCACTAGTGAGACTTTCCTTAAATGTTATACCCTGCTTTAAACATCTAACAACAGGCTTAGAATCAATACTTGTAAATATTTGCTTGGAAAATCATGCTTACCAATAGTGATGAGCCCACATATGTCTATAAATGATTGCTTCAGACCTTGTACTTCCCTCACTTCTGTGTGGGAGATATAACCTCTGAAAATATATATTTTTTTTAACCAGTATGGAATGTTCTCTCTCTCTCTCTCTCTCTCTCTCTCTCTCTCTCTCTCTCTCTCTCTCTCTCTCTCTTCCTTTTCTATATATACCTTTGTTTTTTATTTATTTATGTGGTGCTGCGGATCAAATCCAGTGCCCCATGCATATAAGGCAAGTTCTCTACCACTAAGCCACAACCTCAACCCCCCAAAAGATTTCTGAGTGCACAAAAACGTATTGTTACCTATAGGCACACCGGTGAACATCAGATCTCTATAACTTATTTATCTTGTGTAACTGAAATTCCACTTCTCATTTCCCTCTACTACAGCTCCTGGCAGCCGCCATTCTTTCTTTGCTTCTCTGATGCTGTGGTCTGAACGTGTCTCCCAAATTCATGTTGTGAAAATTTACTCTCCAGTACAACAGTGTTGGGAGATGGGTGTTTTGGGAAGTGTTAAGATCATGAGGGTTTTGCTCTCATGAATGGATTAATGCTGTTATAAAAAGGGTTTAAGGGAAGGAGTTTGTCCCCATTTGCCTGTCTGCCTTCTGCCATGTGAAGATATGGTGTTATTCCACTCAGGAGGGTGCAGTGTTCAGGGCGTCATCATGGAAACAAAGGATAGTCCTCACTAGATCCTGGTGCTTTCACCTTGGACTTCTCAACCTCTGGAATTGTGAGAAATAAATTTTGGTTCTTTACAAATTATCCCGTATATGGTAGGATTCTCTTACAGCAGCACAAGCAAGCGAAGACAGATTTTTATGTACCTCCTACTAAAAAAAATTATGTAGTATTTTTCCTTCTGTGACGGACTTATTTCACTCACTTAGCATAAGGTCCTCCAGCTCCATCTATGTTGTCACAAACTGCAGAATTTCCTTCCTTTCAAAGTTGAATGATATTTCATTGCAGGTATATACCACAAATACTTTGTCTTGCTCTCCAGATACTTTCTTCCTCGGCTGGTAGTAACTTGTGAAATTTCTGGTTTTATAGTCTTCAGTTTTGAAGAACTTATTTGTTAAACAAATAATCCTAAAAATGAACTACATTTTGCTTTATAGGCTTTTTTTTTTTTTTCTTTCCTCTTCCTGTTTTAAACTCTATTTCAGCCTTTCTGATACAGAAAAAAAGTTGGTTAGGGAAGAAAATTCCTTGATTGCCAATCTCTTCCGTAGCCTGTTCTTATGCTTCACAACTTCAGCCATTTATGCCAATAAAAGTCTCCAAGGCACACAGCCAGGCTTCCGCTTCTCCCTTCCCTGAAATTCCTCAGTGTACGTTTGTTTCATTCCACTTCCTGTTCCGAGGGCTAGCATCACCACTTTCCCTGATTCATACTGTACTCTCATGACTGTACAGAGCCTCCTTATTTTATTTTCCTTTTACCTATAGCACACACCTTCTGTTTCCCCTCTTCATTAGGCCACCATTCTTGTTCATTTAATTGATATCATTTTGTTTGCATATGTTTATATAAGAGCTGTATTATTTCCACACACATTTTAAATTCATGTAAATATTTCCACAACCCATTTCCTTTAACTCAGTGCCATGTTTTCCCCCCTAAATTAATAGAGGATTTTTAAGAGCAGTTTCAGGTTTACAGTAAAGCTGAGTGGAAAGCACCCTCCACCTTGCTTACAGATCCCCCTCTTATTAACAACTTGCATTAGTGGCATTAGTGTGGTACATTTTTATAATCAGTGAGCCAATATTGATACATCATTATTAAAATCTATAGTTTACATCAGGGTTTATTCTTTGAATCTTTGTACATTCTGTGGATTTTGACAAATGTATAATGACATGAATCCACCATTACAGTATTATACAGGACAGTTTCACTGTCCTAAAATATTCTGTGCTCCACCCATTGATTTTGTCTCTAGCCCTCCCAATCCCTGGTAATCAATAAATTTTTTATATTCTCCATAGTTGTGCCTTTTCCAGAATGTCATATTGTAGCCTGTTTCATATTGATTTCTTTCATTTAGCAATATGCATTTAAGTTTTTCCCAGTCTTTTAGTGGTTTGATAGGTTATTTCTTTTTAGCATGGAGCACTGTTTCATCAAATGGATGTACCACAGTTTGTCCATCCATTCACTTATTGGAGCACATCAGTTGCTTCCCAGTTTGTCAATTATGAATAAAGCTTAAGGCTTTTTGGGGATCATATATTTTTAAGATCCATCCACATTGTTATTTATACAGTCGATGTACCAATATAAGTGTTGTTATCCCATCCACCATAGTGCTCTCTTGTGTGTGCCTACCACATTTTATTATCCTCTCTTCCAATGATGAGCATCCATGTTGCTGCCCAGTCTCTGTCACCATGGGTCAGTTGTCAGGATCATCCCCGTGTCTGCACACAGCTCTGTGTAAGACTTTCTTTGTCTAATATACTCAGGAGCAGAATGTATCCGTGAATATGCACAGATTTAATTTGACTAGATAATATTAACTTTCTCACCAGAATGGAGAAAACAGTCCACTTTTTCCTTTAGCTATGCATGAAAATCCCAAGATTCTCACATCTCCACCAATACCTGCATTACCTATATCCCTAACTTCTATCATTCTTATGGGTGTAAAATGATATCTCATCACTCTTTTCATTTGCATTTCATTGATTTCTAATAAGCTTGAACTCATTAACTTGTTGAATATCAGCTTCTCTAAATTGCACATTTATGTTCCTTTAAAGTCTATCTTCTTTCGGACAAAGTATACTTGTGGACTAACCACTTAGATGAGTCTATGATGCCTGGAAAATCTTACTCCCTCTAGCAGGGTAACAGGCTTCTAGGAATTCCTTTTTGTCCCACGACATACAGCAAATCTTTTCACACTCTTCCAATGTTCAGTTGTTCCATGCCAAGAATGAAGAGTAACTGTATTCTGACATTCCAGACCCAAGTTGTTCAAATCCAGTGGTGATAAAATCCAGTGGAGATAAAAATCCATAGAAATGGTATATAGAGTTAAATACTCTATAGCATCAATTTTAGTGAAAGAGTTAATCATGGTAACTGGAGAGTATGTACTTAATTCTCTATAATTAGAAATAACAAGCATAGCATGAGCTTCAAAATGAAGCAAAGTTGCCACTGAATTATGTATAGGTAGCCTTGCCTAATGCAAAACAGAAGTCTATTACACTGCACATGTAACGTGTAATATTTATGCCTTGTTCCCTTGTTCAAGGGGCTTGTTTGGAGAGTAAATACACTTCTAGTTTTACTTAGCTGCTCAGTCATTAATATGGCTAAAGAAATAAAAAGAATTATTGCCAGCTAGTTTGTACTCTCACTGTTCTGCTACAAGCTATATTAATTCAGTGATATCATATGTAAGTCATTCATCGATACTGTGATATTCTGTTATGTGTACCTTTTATATCAAGCTTCCCCTGCCTCTCCAGTTTTTTCTCTTTTTCAGTGGAATGCTAGTATTCTAAACACAGTGCCTTCCTTTCCTATTAACAATTAATATCTACTCATTTCCTTTTTTTTTTTTTTTTTTTGGTACTGGGGATTGAATTCAGGGGCACTCGACCGACCACTGAGCTACATCCCCAACTCTATTTTGTATTTTTTATTTAGAGACAGGTTCTCACTGAATTGCTTAGCACCTCGCAGTTGCTGAGGCTGGCTTTGAACTTCCCTAGCTGCGGGGATTACAGGCATGTGCCACCATGCCTGGCTTCATTTGCTTTTTTATGTAGTATATTTCTGAGGAGTTTCTGGCATGAACTAGTGAAAGTCTATTTTCTATTTTAAAAGTGAAGGAAGGATGTTTTTTATTTTTATTTTATTTTACTTTTTCTCTGTGTTTTAATTCTTTTCCCTGACTTTATCAAGGAATAATTAACACATAAAATTTTATATATTTAAGGTACAACATGGTGATTGACACATGTGAAATGATCATGCTAGTTAGTTAACACATCTGTTACCTCACATAGTTACCATTTTGTTTTCTTGTGGTGAGAATTCTTAAAATGTTTTCTCTTAGAAAATTTCAAGTATATAATACAGTATTATTAACAATAGTCACCTGCTGTATGTTAGATTTGTAGAACTTATTCACCCTGTCCAATTGAACTTTATATTCTTGACCAACATCTTCCCATTTCCCATCCTCCAGTCCTTGAAAACCACCATTCCATTCTTTGTTTTGGTTTTTTTTTTTTTTTAATTTATAAAGGAAAGCAATTTATTTTGGTTCATGGTCTGGAGTCTGGGAAGTCAAAGATTAGTCAGCGGATTTGGTGAGGAACTCATTCTACTTATGGTGAAAAGTAGAAAGACAAATGGGCTCCTGGTAAAGAGAGGAAACACTAGGGGTGGACTTGCTTTAAGACCATCTGCTCTCATGGTAACTAATTCAGTCCTGAGACAATGAGATCCCACGCATATGAGAAAGGCATTAGTCCATTCTTGAGGGCTCAGTCCCATGATCCAAAATCTTCCACAGGCTTCCATCCCGACACTGCTGTATTGGGGAACAAACTTCAAGGCAAGTTTTGGTGGTGACAAACCCTATTCAAACTACAGCTGTGCCCATCAACAGCTGACACCATTCCATTTTTCACTTCTATGAGTTCAATTATTTTTGATTCAACGTTTACTTGAGATCATATATCACCTTTATTTTTGTGTTGGAGTCATTTCATTTAGCATAATGTACTCCAGGTTTATCCATCTTAATGCAAATAGCAGGATTTCCTTCTTTTTTAGAGCTGAATAATATTTGGGCAGGTGTGTGTGTGTGTGTGTGTGTGTGTGTGTTTTATTTTCTTTATTTGTTTTCATTCATCAGTGGACATTTGTTTCCATATCCTGACTATTGTGAATGATGCTGCAATGAATATGGGGTTGCGCATATCTCTTCCAGATTCTGATTTTATTTCTTACTTAGAAGTAGGATTTCTGGGTTATATGGTAGTTCCTGTTTTGAGGAACCTCTATATGGTTTTCCATCATGATTACGATAATTTACATTCCCACCAACAGTGTATAATGGTTTCATTTCTCCATACCCTCATTAGCAGCTGTAATATCTTTGTGGTTTTAATTTGCATTTCCCTGATGATTCTTGATGTTAAGCATCTTTTCATACACCTGTTGACCTTTGTTTATCCTTTTAAAGAAAATATCTGTTTAAGACTTTTACCCAATTTTTGATAGGGTTACAGTTGTTTCTGTGCTTTTGAGTTATTTGTGGTCCTTATGTATTTGGATAGTAACCCCGTATCAGCTGTATGGTTTGCAAAGATTTTCTCCCAGTCTGCAGGTTACTCTAATTACTAATTTTATTGTTTCCTTTGATGTGCAGAGTCTTTTGGCTTGATGCAATGCCATTTGTTTTGTCTATTTTCCCCTATGTTGCCTGTGCTTTGGGGATCATATGCAAGGAATCATTGCCAAGGTCAAAGTCAAGAAGGTTTTTACCTATGTTTCTTCCATGAGTTTTGCAATTTCAGGTCTTACCATTTAAATCTTCAGTCCATTCCAAGGTAGTGTTTTTGTGTGCTGTAAGATAAGGGACCACTTATTTTTTTGCACTTATCTATTTTGTATTCTCGATATCTTTGTCAAAGACAAAAGTAATGGGAATTTTTTTTTTTTTTTTTTTTTTTTTTTAGATAGTGGGAATTCTAGGTGATTATTTAGGGACAGAGATGTGACATAGTGGCATATAGGAATGTTTTTGCATAAAATAATATTTGAGTTGCTTTTTCTATACCTAGACATAAAAGTTTGCTCTGTGTAATTGAGATCTCTATTTTAATGTCTTCCTTAGGGCCCATACTATTTTCTTATTCTATTTTTATTATTATTATATTTTTATTTTTCTGGTACCTGGGATTGAACCCAGGGATGCTCAACCTCAGAGTCACATCCTTAGCCCTCCTTTTTAAATTTTTATTTAGATCCAGGGTTTTGCTAAACTGATTAGAACCTCACTTAGTTGATGAGGCTGACTTTGAACTTGCCATCCTCCCGCCTCAGCTTCCCAAGCTGCTGGGATTATAGAGGTGTGTCATCACATTGGCCCATACTTTTTCCTTAAGATGCTGTTTATATCTTCCAGAAGTTCATTTCTTGTCAAAAATTTGAACAAGGTATGCAGTTTGCCAGCCTAGTATCTAAAATGTATGCTGGGAGACTAAATGAGTGGCTGTGTTAAAGACTTAAGATTTCCTCTCCCCAGGGAGATCTGAGTTTTAGTAGAAGAATCTCAGAAAAATATGAGACAAACAAAAATAAACCTCGAAAACCCAAACCTGCTAATCTTTGAAAGAGTTCTGGCATGACTAGACACAAAGGGACTGTCTGGAATAAATGGAATTAGCCAGCCACCATTCAAATGACACCTCAAACGCAACCATCACAGTTATCAATTGCAATTTTATATTATTCCATTCACAAAGATTGTCAAGAGTACCATGTCTGCGCTGGGCCTGATATGATTAGGTAAATAATCATTCTCATGGTTTAAGGAGGAAAATAGATAAAAATGACATAATATGATACAGTAATGGCAGATTTTGTTCACGAAGTGTGTTCAGTGTTATTGGAAGCTAAAGGTAGGAAATAACAGTTTCTGGAAAAATCTGGAAGACTTCCTGGAGGAGTAGGTATCTCATGGACACGAGAGGGAATTCAGCAAATGGACTAAATGGTAAGAAGATAGGAGAATAACAGTACCAGGGACCAATCTCAGTATTACATGATTAACAGACTGAAATGACCTGCTACGCTGGATCTCCCAAGGCCACATGTTTTAAGACATCTTGCTAAAATAGTTACAGATACAACAAGGGCATATCATTCTAACTTGCTTCCTTCCCCTCAGGATGTTTTCATGGGTGGAGTCTTTCCTCTTTTTATATTCCTCCCCTCTTAAGTTGACTTCGAACTCCTCTGTGTTGTGACAATCAAGGTTGATTGTCTTGGATTAGTTATACTGTTGAGCTTAATTTTCATTTTGAGCTGTTAACCATTCAAAATGTGCTTGATTCTGTGATGAGTTTTGCTGAGGAGATTTTCTGTTTGGGAACGTGGGTAGCTTTTCAACCCTGCTTTTCTGGCAGCATTATGCAGATTTAATAAGAACTCCCGGTTACAGGAAATTTGGGGAGACAAAGAGATGTTAAACCAATATTATGTTAGTGTTTATTACCTTTGAAGAATATTCTGGGCAATGAAATGGCTTGTACCTGAGAGATCAGAGTTAACAAAGAAATGACCAAGTATGTTTAATTATAAAGCCTGACCTTCTCCTTATACAGCCCCCTCCCCACCTAATCTTTTTTATGGAAAGAAGGCAGCTATAGGGAAAGGCCATTCTCTGACTTCCATGTCTTACCTGAAATGACTACACCACCTCATTCTTATGGACAAGTGAATACTGCATGCTAAATACTCATTGACATTTTCATAGCAAGGGTGGTGCTTTCAATTATTAGGCTCTAAAACAGGGATTTGGTTAGGGGCACAGTGGATTTCTATATATTTATTGGAAGTACAGTGATGTGCATCTGAAAAGAATCATAAGAAAATAAAAAGACAGCTGGGGAGGCATTTAAGCTTGGTAGCAGGGAAAATGGACAGCTAGCCTTGGGTAGACAACTGAGTTTGGAGAGTGAACCTCCCAAGACTTCAGCTTTCTTATCTACAAAATGAAAGTGAACTAGACCCTCCCCATTTGGGGGAGCCTCTAATGACAGTTGGATGTGAATAATGTTGTATAATCTGTTTTTTGTTTTGTTCTGGGTGTTTTCATCTGTGATGCTGTTATGCCAATACACCTCCTCCCTTCTTTTTGTTAACAAAATGCTCATGTTTAGTTTTTGGATAGAGGCAGCAATGCACCTGTATTAAGTAAATCACTCTCTCAACATCCATTGCAAGCAGAGCTGACCACATGGCATTCTTCTGGATTAGGCCCCAAAGAAGTCTAGTGGTAACTCTGGAAAGACTTCTGCTTTTCCCAACAAACACTGATTGGTGCCTCCAAACTTCTTCCTCCTACCTTAAAATGAGAACATGAACTGCTGCAGCCATCCAGTGACTAAGAAGTAGAATCATGTTATAACAGCTATAACTGAGCACCCACAGATCTCCAAAATTATTATGTGACGTAATCTGCGCCACCTGCAAAAAAAAAAAAACTGTCCCTTCTTTCAGAGTCTAAAAGGCCAATGGCCAATATACAATCCCAACAATATGAAATAAACCTGCTTAGAATGAAAATTTTTATTTAAAATAGTAATTGCTTAGATGTTAATCCTGATTGTTCTACAATCTATAAAGGTGCAGTTCTTTTAAATGTAAGTGGAAAATTTCAGGATATTTCAAGGCATCTACATTGTACTTCCATTGATTGTATGACCAAGAACAACTTAGAGTACAGGATGGCAGGGGGACGTGTAGGCGAAAACTTGAGACTGAAAGGTTCTGTTGAAAGAGTTTCAGTTCTCCTTCCTACCATTAGCTCTTAGAGTTCTTATTTTTTCCAAAGGACGATAATGCACCAAATCACAACAGGATGCTAGATATTCAGTTACTCCCCCAAAATGTTTAAGTCATAGGAACATATAGACAATGATAGAATCATAGGCAGCTAGTTATCTATATGAGGTAAGACCTCTTCATTTGTCTTTTGATTAATTAATAAATATGTTTATGTTGTGCAACATGCTGTTCTGAAATATGTATACATTGCAGAATGGCTAAATTGAGCTGAATCACATATGCATTACCTTACATATTGAGAATATTTAAAATTTAACTTTCTTAGAAACTTTCAAGAACACAATTTGCTGTTGTTTATTATAGTTGCCGGGTTGTGCTGTAGATTTCTTAAATTTATTCCTTCTATACAATAGAAATTTTGTGTCCTTTGACCAACATGTCCCTACCCCCCATTCTCCCAGCCCAGGCTAACTACCATTCTATGCTCCACTTCCATGAGTTCTTTAAAGGCTTTCTAAAAATTGAAAGAACATCCTGCAGGTGAAAAATCTACACTACCTTTACATGAGGCTAGCTTGGCATCTTACTATGAGTCAATAAAGGTTTATTTATAAGAAGTTTTTTACTTGCTGATAAAGAAAAAACTGAGAACATAATACTATAGATAAACCCCAATCATTTACATATTTTTTTTTGCTGTAAGAATAAACACACACATATGCTGTCAGATTGTATGTCCACACACACATTATACATTCGCTTCTTAATCTATTTCAGCTTATTTTTATCATAATGACACTGACATGTGTAAGGTGGCACCAGAGAAGAACAGATCACCACTACTTCGCCCTAAACAAAAAACAGGAGTAATGAATATACAAAGTATACAAAGATTTCACCTGCATAAGAATTTCTGGGATGTTGCCTTATGCTGCATCATAGCCCCTGCTAGGTTGGCAGAGAGTCACACCCTGGGTGGACAGTAGCACATGTGGGAAAGCATTGTCCTTCTGCTTGGAAACATTCCCCATCTTAAATGTTCATCCCAGCTCTCCCAAGCACATGATCGCTCACATGGAAACCCTTGATGAATGGACTGTCAATATTCAATGTGTTTACAGAGAGATCCCCAACTGGGATCTCCTGCTGGAGGGAAATACTCAGTATGATCCAGCACATAAACCATTTCAATTAAAGCGGAAAGGAGTTACTACTTCATAGAGTGCAATAAGAAGCTAGAAAATGTGTCTAGAATGTAAAATTGGAAGACGAAAGTATTGGTAATATGAGGCAGTAGCTCTCTAGGTATACAATGACCAGTGTTCCCTTTTGTGTTAGCCAGCTTTTTATCCCTGTGACAAAATACCTGACAAGGAAAACTTAGAGGAGGAAATGTTTATTTGGTCTCACAGCTTCAGAGGTTTAGTCCATGGTTGACCAGCTCCATTGCTCTGGGCTTGAGGTAAGGCAGAATATCATGGCAGAGGAAAGTTGCTAAACTCATGACAGATGGAAAGCACAAAGAGAGTGAGACCTAGGAGCCAGGGACAAAATATATAAACCCCAAGACATTTCCCCAGTGACTCACTTCCTCCAGTCATGCCTCACCTGCTTACAATTACCACCCAGTAAACAATTCACATTATTTATCCATCAAATGGATTAATTCACACATGACATTATAGTTCTCATAATCTAATTATTCACCCCTTGCATTAATACCTGAGCTTTTTTCCAGGACACCCCCATCCATACCATAATACCTGTTTTACCTTCAATATTTTATTTCAAAGCTAGGTGAAACTGGATTAAAATAACTGGTTGCTTTATAAGAATGACTTGACTCAGACCAGCGAGGTGGTGGAAAGAGAAGGGCTAACCCATTTTGCCTTGGTGCAGTGGTAGTTCTTTTGAAAGAAAGCTATGGGCCTTTCAAAAAGTTATGTGGGCTTTGTTTATTTCTTTTTTTAAAGAGAGAAAGAGAGAGAGAGAGAAAGTGAGAGAGAGAGCGAGAATTTTTAATATTTATTTTTTAGTTTTCAGCGGACACAACATCTTTGTTTGTATGTGGTGCTGAGGATCGAACCCGGGTCGCACGCATGCCAGGTGAGCGCGATACCACTTGAGCCACATCCCCAGCCCTATGTGGGCTTTCTTGATGGGCACAGTTTAAAATCTACATGTGAATTTGGAAAAGAGACCATCCAAGTAGAGAATAGGGAGATGAAGCCCCAGTTCTCTCCTGCCCTAGGTTGCAATTATCCCTCTGGGAGCTTCTAAAGCCATGTCCTTCCTCCAGTGCTTGCCAGGTTCAGTGACCATGAACATGTGGAGGTCTGTGGCTCCTCCTTTAGCTCCTATTCTAGTGTGAACCCATCCCCTTTTTTGTTCTCCCTCAACACGGTTGACATTTTCAAAGGAAGATGAAATAATGAAGAAACCATATTTTTGTCTAAGGAAGACAAAAATGATGGCATAATTGAAGAATATATTTTAAAAACATGAAAATAGAAAAAACTCATGAAGTATAAGGATTTATTTTCCCCTTATGATTTCAAAATTACTGGTTTATGACACTTTCAAGTGCACTGGCTTTGATTCTTGATCTATTTAGTCTATTGATTTTTATTTGTCATTATTGAAATCATTTCCTGAACTGTTTGCCCCTATTCCTGTGAGGACCAAAAGATCTTATTTCAGTGTTTTTGCCTGCTTTGGGCATGTTCATTAAATTTCTTGTCATCACTCTATCATTGCTAATGTTGGATTGTCTCCTTGGAAATCTGGGTGCTGTAATATCTACCTCTTGGAAAATAAGTGACAGGATGCTGACATAGCAGGTACTTGCCATCTTACTGAATTTTGATCCACTTAGCTCAATCATAAAATATGTTTATTCAATAAGCTTATTTAAAAAAAATAATTTAAAATTGATTCAGTTTCTTTCTCTGAGTTTTTTGAAAGCAGTGAAGTTCAATCATAGCTCCTACTATAACATTCCTATTCTTTGGTCTCCTATTATCTTCCTTCAAACCACTCGTATGCTCCTCATTAATTTTTTGGACACTTCTTTAAAACAAAAGTCTCACCTTCTTCCATTCACTGCACCCACAAGAGATTTTCTCCTGATCCACTTTTTATTACCCACCTTCCTTCTTTCACTCTGCATCACGAAGGCCCAAATAGCCACCTTAACTATAGTGGCAATGGAGTCAAACCTCTGTGGTACTGGGGAGCGGGGAAGGAGAGAGAGGGAGAGGAAGTAACCAGGAGGTGAAGCCAGGGTCCTGTTTGGTTGGCAGGAAAGGGGATAGTTTGGGAATTCTCATGATAATAATTTTAGTTCTTCTACACTTAAAGTCAGATTGTACGCACTCAGGCTGGTAAGGTAAAGTGTCTCATCTTCTGTGAAAGATAAATCAGCCAGCCCCCTCTCCCCTGCTAGTCCCTCCCTACTCACCACTACTTGCCTTACCTCTCTTCTTTCCCCAGAGTACGGCTCAGTACTTTATCTTACCCTGGAATGATCTATTTTTAATTCTTCGAGTTATTAGTTTAGTGAAGCTATGGCTTTCACATTTGGAGTCCTATCAAGCCAAAGCTTGGAAATATCAATAGCAACCTTAATTCTTTCATCAGACCACTTTCTCTCCCTTACAAAAGAGAAAATAAATCTTGCCAACATTTTTTTTTCCTTTGGTTTTTCAGGTGCTTTTCCTCCTAGGTATATTTAACATTGGCCTTAGATATGTGAATTTTATTTTAATATGGCTTTTAAAAAAGGAATATAGAGCTCAAAGTAGCAAAAGCACATTTGAAATAGTTGTGGGAATTGAGAAGATAAGATGTTGGGAATGTTGGAACTAAAGTCTTTTGAAAAATTTTCTATGCACTTTCTGGATCAGCAGTCTCCTTGCCTGCCCCCCTGCCCCCCCTACCCCCACAAAAAACTCTATGGTTTGCAGGAACACACTGGTTTAATAAAATTGGCCTTCTTCCTTCTACTAAAAGTTTACCTGCGAGAGCCCCGAACATAATAAAATCAGATTATGAAGGCAATCATATTTACTTGTAATAAATCAAATCTTGCAGACATCAGTTAAGTCTCTCTACTGCACTGGGACAATATCATGCGTGCATACATCAATACCTGAGGTGTCAGAAATATATTTCATAAGTTCAGAAAAATTGCACATACACTTGCAGCACCATTATGAGCAGTGAATTTGTAATGTGAACATTATGATGTATAAAGTGGCTTTGTTCCTACATTTAATAAGCACCGCATGTCAAGCCCACAAACATAATGGAATTTGCTGGTGATTTCTTACCATTAAATGTAGGTTATTGTTTTCAGGGGGAGGGAAAAAAAAGAACTTTTCCACATTTTGCTAACATTATCCATTTCTAAGCACCAAACCTCCTTCAATATAGCAGCAGCCACTTTAAATTAGTAAATAAATAAATAAATAAAACCAGGCCTACCACTGTGACATTAAATTAGGTTGGACTAAAATAACCGTTGGCCCCACTCTTTGTCAGGAATTATCTGCTATGGAAAGCTGTGACTTTCCTTTTCAAAGATATCTTTTAAAATTACAGTGGTCCAAAATTCACTGTCTTTCATAGAAAGGTCCCCAAACAATATGGCATTTTCAAGATTGTTTCATTAAACTTTTATGGCTCTCTTCTTCAACCCAGTACTTCAAATTGTTATATATAAGAGGTACAGAATGGAATTTGAGTTTAAGGAGTTAGTTAATTCTGCAGTAGTGAGAGAGGGAATTGGAACTTGTGTGTATTTGTTTTAAGTGTCTTTTAATAATTCTGTGGGTTTATTTTTAGAATACATATATGTTTGTCTATCTGTTAAGAATCTCTAAGAGACTGGTTGATGAGAGATAAAAATCAATGCTGAATAGTTTTTACTTCACTTTTTTAGAGTATTTTTCTCTGCAATTTATTTGCAAGTTTCCACTGTATATTAGCTCTTGTATATTAGCTCTTGGTCTCTTAGCGAAGGCAGAAGGGTTAGAGATGTGGGGACTAGAAAGGGTAGCAGTAAAATTGATAAATCTGTGTGGGAACAATGCCTGATGCAGGAGAAAAGTGCATTTCACACGAACAGAATGATGCCGGAACATGGGTTCTACCACGCACCAGTACCATCTATTAGGCAAATTCAGTGCTTTTTATTTGTCTCAAGTATTGGCATCTGGAAAGATTTCAGAGATTCCCCATGAGCTTTTTCAGTTTTCCCATTCCTTCCACCTCTTCCCATCTGGACTATTCTTTTCCATTCCACTTCATTTTTATTGGTGTGTATACTAGATGCCTTGATTATTTATAGAATTTGGTAAATGGAAATGTTTGATGAAGTCTTGAGTTGCATGAGGTTTACAGGATGGGAAGAAAAGAGTACAGAATGCGAAGGGTCATTGAGAACACAGGATCCTAGCACGTGCTCAAGTCAGAGCTTCTTCCTAACAGATGTGATTCACAAAAGGAGACAGGATGTGACCTGAGTGGAGGGCTGAGTTTGACTCTGAAGAAGGGTGGGTAGTGTCCTTGTTCATAACACAGAGGGAGGAAAGGCCTGGAAACATGCTTTTCACCTTCTCAGAAGAAGGAAGAAAATTCAGCACTGCTTAATTCTGCTCTTTAAATTCATCCAAAGAAATTTCAAACAATTCTCCAAAAACAGTCCTGAATTTTTATTTGTCACAGAGTATTTTTAAATGGAACATTTCCTCCCTGATGTCTTAGAAATAAACATTCCCATTCACAATTGCTCACTCTCAAAGATGCTATTTCAGAAACTACCCATTTGAAACTGCAAAGCAGGTTGGTATTTAAAGTCCTATGTATTATTCCCAATACTCAGGCAGGATACACATAGAGTAGAAATGCAGCATTCCATCTTCCAATTTCCACACCCACAAAGGTGAAAGAAAAAGAAAAGATAGATAAAGAGAAGCAGATAGAAAGGAGGGAGGAAGAGATCAGACAACCAACATTGCTTCCATACTTGTTATGTATCAAACTTCAGGTCACCTGTCTCTTACGTCTTTCTACCTTTCAGTGACCCTTTGAGGTCACTATTAAGATTATCCCTAGCTGGGCATGGTAGTTCATGCCTGTAATCCCAGCAGCTCAAAGGCTGAGGTGGGAGAATTTGCAGATTTGAAACCAGCCTCAGCAACTTAGCAAAGCCCTGAGAAACTTAGCAAGACCCTGTCTCAAAATAAAAATAAATGAATGGAAAGGAACTGAGGATATGGCTTAGTGGTAAGGACTCAGTGGTAAACCTGGGTCAATCCCTGCTACCAAAAATAAACAAATAAATACCCCTATAGTTAGGGGTTGGGAATGCAAGAGAGAGAGAGAGAGAGAGAGAGAGAGAGAGAGAGAGAGAGAGAGAGGGGAGGGGAGGGGAGGGGAGGGGAGGGGAGGGGAGGGGAGGGGAGGGGAGGGGAAGAAGGGGTTTGAAACCCATGTTGCTGCGGGGCAGGGTTGTGTTTTAAACTTGGTTCCATCTGTTCCATTCATGTCTATATGATTATACTATTTCCTGTCCTATCTAAACAATGCAGCATGATATTTCTTCCCTTAAGCCAATGCATATTCTGAATCCTAGTCGCTGATTTATTTGCACTTACCTGAATTGGAGGTCAATCACTAGAATATCTATTCATTTATTTTTACTGCATTTACTTCTTTGCTAGTAAGACTATCAAAAAGGAAAAATGAATGCTTTCTTTTTGTTATTATTATTTTTGCTTGGAATCAAATTTGGAAATTTGGAAATTTACCTAATTCAACTGTATACAACCTTAAGATCTTAAGGCTTAATGACCTACATATCCTTTCCTTATGGCTAAATTGTTGATGACATAAAAGCAAATTTTATTGGTGGATTTAATTTTTGATTATCCAAGTGAATGAATAATGGTCAGAATATCTGTGCTCCTTACAATTTCATATTTTGAAATCCTTCCCCTCGAGGTGTTGGTATTAGGAGGTGATTATGTCATAAGGTCAGAACCTTCATGATTAGGGTTAGTGTCCTCATAAAAGAGGTCTCAGAGAGACCCTTTACATCTTCACCCATGTGAAGTTAGAACAAGAAGACAGCTGTCTATGAGCAAGTGGTTCATTGCCAAACACCAAATCCTCTAGTACCTTGATCTTGGATTCCTCAAACTACAGAACCGTGAGAAACAAATCTCTCTTTATGAACTGCCTAGTCTATGGCATTTTGTAACAAAAGCCTAGAGAGACTAAGACAGGAGCCACGGCATACATGCTTGGGAATGACTTGGTTATCTTAATTATCTTCATTAATATTATCAAATATTGAAAAAAATGTGCATGGTATGGTGGCTTGGGGAATGTGGTGACTTGAATATACTGAACTATTCTCAGAATTCACCTTCCATGTATGTTTCTGGCTAAGATGGGCACCAGGGAGATTTTGTACGGGATTTAGTGAGCAAAAAAGCAAATCAACAGCCATGCTCTGGCTCACATGTTATTGTTTATCTGCTGCCTTACTTCACTGGTGTGGGGCAGCAGACTGGCTGGCAACTGCTCTCTTTTCCCTGGGTCCTCCTTCAGCTGCTCTGGCTCCTGCACCAGGAGTGCTTAGCTCTCCTGGTAGGATGTAGGACCCCTCCCAGAGGATTTCCACGACATCAAGGTCCAAGTCAATAAGAACTAACATGGTTTCAGTTTAGATCTATGGGTTTCAGCTCAAACTCGAAGGTTCCAGTTTGTTCTTGCTCTCCCCAGTGTTATAGGTTGAATTGTATCTCCCAAGAAAGTTATGTTGAAGCTTAACTCCTGATACTTCAGAATGTGACCCTGTTTGGAAACAAGATCTTTACAAAGGTTATCAAGTTAAGTGAGGTCACATGACCTCATCTAGTTGCACCTAATCCTACATGACTGGTGTTCCTATGAAAAGAGAAGAACATTTGAAGACAAAGACATGCACAGAGAGAAGATGATAGTAAATGGCACAGAGAAAATGCCATGTAGAGGGAGAGAACTGAAGTCATTTATCTGATCCGTATATTTCCAGAAATTTTTGTCAAAACAACAGAAGCTGGGTGAGGCGCATGGAGCAGATTCTTTCTCATAGTCAGTTCTGCTAGATGAACCTTGATTTTGGACTTCCAGCCTCCAGAATTGTAGGACAACACATTTCTGTTATCTAAGCCACCTGGTTTGTGATACTTTATTACGGCAGCCCTGTGGACTGCTAGTATCAGACATACTGGCAACACCTTATAAAGATTACTACATGAGATTGCATAGTTCTGTAAGATTAAGTCCTTGGAACAATTTTCTAGAGGTTCTGCATCTCTGATTGAGCACTAAATGATAGATGGAAAAGAAATTGGTTTAAAGAGAATCACAAGGCTCCAAGCAGGGTTGCACAGTAGGTAATGTAAAGGTAACAAGAAGAGGAACACTACTATGGTGTTAACAAACAGAATAAGCCTGAATCTTCATCAGGGCAAAAAAACCTGATGGTTTATTAAAAATTTATAAAAAAGTTATTTTTTCTCTAAACATCTTGGCTACACTTTAAGCTTGCTATTGGATTGACACTGCTTGTGTAAACTAAGCACATTAGTGGTAATTGCCTATGTTTTCACCTTTTAAAAGCAATAATTTTTATTTTTACCAATTCATCAAACAAGCTCTAAACAATTTATGCTCTTCTGAAGAAGGTGAATTCAAATCCAGGGATACTGTTCCCACATATTGCTGTATGTTACCTAATTAGTATTTATTAATACTCTTAACTTTCTTTGAGAAAAAATCAAAACTTGGCAGATATTACTTTATTAAAACCCTACCAGTGTGCTTCTAAGTTAAGAGATAGTACAACTAATTATCAATGCTTTCCACAGACACTGGGTTCAGCAGCCAGTCAGCAGGAAATCAAGGAGAAGCATGGTGGGGGTTGTTCATATCCTCCTAGCTAAGGTATTATTTCCTCAAGGAAAACAAAAAATTTCCATTGAAGCTTTAATATCCTGAAATTTTCTTTAAAAATGGTTACAATAATTGTTTTTCCTTAAAATTCAAAATTGTTTTGTATCTGGGCCAAAGAAAACGCCCTCATTGCTAAGCCATGCCACCTGGCCATGAAATGTAAAGTTGTGCTGCAATTGTGTACAATGAATCATAATGCATTCTACTGTCATATATACCTAATTAAAATAAAAAGGAAGAAATATGCTCAAGTTAATTTCTCTGTGACCATAATATTTTTATACCTCAAAATTTGTCTTTGAATTGTTAGCATATTTTTATACAGTAAGGTACCATATTGCAAATTGTGTCATTCTCTCATTTAAAGATGTATTTTAAAGATCAAATATTCATAGAGCTATTAGAGATTCAACCATTTATAAGTACATGTGTTAGGCAGACTTGGCAAAATGAGGATTTAGTAGTCATCCTTGAAACACAGCCGTATTGTCTCCAGTCAGGACATTGGTTTAGCTACAAACTCTTACAAGTTGCTATCCATCCTGAAGTGGATTTGTAAGTTAATATCTTTCCTATGGTTGAACACAGGAACAAATCTAATCAGCACAAGCTCACAGCATCTAACAGAGTTAAACTTGGTTTTGGTGTTGCTTCTTCACTTGACACCATATAACTTTGATGTAGAATATTCATCATTTTGTCAAATTCCATTTCCCCTCTTTATCCTATTCTACATGCTGCAACCAATATAATTACTTATTACATCCATTTGAACAACTCTCCTATAAAGGGCTCTTACCTAGGGACTTTTTTTTTCTTTTTAATAGCCTCCTCCATTTCAGTTGTCTTTTGAAAATATTAAGGTAGGGGGTTTAAAAAAACAAGAGCTATTTTCTACCAGAGATCTTTGACAGAGTAACAATTAGTTATTGGATTATTTTAACTCCGTTATGCAAATTAACTTATTTGCTTGGATAGTCAAAATAGTGAGCTTAAAGTTAGCTGCAGGGGGTGACATAATTATGGATGTTAAGAATAAAATATTTCCGGTTAAGGGAATCACAGGCACTTTTGCAGAGAGAGAGTAAGCAGGAATGGAAGAACGGCTCTCTCTCAATCAGAAAGCCATTGGAGCAAAGTTAGTTACCCTAGAAATGAAGAAGGAGGGAGGAGAAGGGAAGAGAGTAAGAGTAGAAGAAGTGAGTGGTTTTATATGCCAGTGAACTAACAGGTATTAAAGAGACAATGCTTTACTTCTGAGAATCATCAACTACAGTGTTTGCAACCAAGTGATTAATTACTTCATTCCACACAGCAGCTCACGGAGTAGATGGAAAAGGCAGAATTGGCAACAGAGCATAAAGAGGAATGAGATCTATTATTACATTAAGAGTTAAAACCAGAATTAGATGTTGAACAGGGTTTAATAGAGTTAAATTCTGGGTGTTCATCTAAGTGCGTGTGGTTTTTTGAATTATGCACTTAATTTTTTATTTTCTTAAGAAATCAAGTTAACAGTTAAATAAAGTAGTAATTAGCATAGCATTTAATAAAATACAAATGCTTTAACAGAAAGACAGCATTGCTGGGATTATTCATGTGAGAAAGGAAATTTATTACCATTTGGACTCCCTGGCTTCTTGTTTTAATTCTGCCATTGAACTAATCTATTTTTCTTTCTCTCTCTTTCTTTCTTTCTTTCTTTCTTTCTTTCTTTCTTTCTTTCTTTCTTTCTTTCTTTCTTTCTTTCCTACTTTCTTTCTTCTCTCTTTCTCTCTCTTTTTCTTGTTTTCTTTTACCTTTTACTTTAAATAAGTGATTACTTATTTCTATATCTTTAAAGTAAAAAATCTGGGGTGGTCAGTATTTTTCCAGTTGGTTTTCAGCCATCAGTTTGTTCAAGCTGAAGTCCTATATGGAAACCAAAGGTGTAAATCGAGAGCTGCTCTGCTGGAAGCTGAGATGGGGCCCAGAGCCTTGGAAGTCTCTGATCTCTACTCTTCTCTGCCTGACCACACCCAAATCTAAAACAGCAGGGGCAGCCTATTCCAAAAGAGTGAACACTAGCAAAATTTACCACCCTCCAGAGCATGGTTTTTGGTGTGTTTCCTTCTCCCAAATAATTCTGAAATTCCTGAATTAAGGAATTTCTGCTTTGGGGACCAGCCATGGGTAATCTTTCTTATTTCCCTTTCTTTTAGTTTCTCACTTCAATCATGTTTTAATTTCCTTTTCTCTCATTCCTGGCTTTCTCCAATGACTACTTAAACTAAACCCTGTGCCTCCTTAGCACCTGGGTCCCTTTGCTAATCTATTCTCTCTGGGAATTCTGTAATTTGGATTCTGGTCCCACATTTTGGACGAAACTTTTCCTCATCCATTTACATTAGCCTGTCATTCTTCAACGTCCCAAAATGTTCAAGCCACCCTCCATTCCAAGTATATGTGATATTTTATAATTTCGAATGCTTCATATTTAATTGTGCTGAAGGTTTGTTTATGAAATCAAATAATTAACAGCAAATTTATTTTATTATAGTAGTTTTGCTTATACTGTCAACTACAACAATGTAGTTTCTCTTGAGGTTTCATTATTTCATTGCTGCTACTTGGGGATTAAATAAGAATTATGATTAAATTTGCAAGTATATTTGAATTGCAGATTTATTCTTTTAATTAATTTTTTAAATCAGAGAATATATGCACATGGTTTTAAATGTCTTGCAGCTTATAACAAAAACTAACATATCTTAGTCTATTTCTCCCCCTTTCTGATTCATGCCTGTGGCAAGTGACCATTATTCTCTTAGCATTTTCTGGTATTTTCCTTTTTCTAAGTATTCTGTATTTCTAAATGATATTTTATGTTTTTTCATTTTATTGTAGGTGTATTCTATTGATCATTGACCAAACTCATTACCTCTAGAAAGCACAGTTTCATTCCTTCCAAATTAATAATGTAGCTATACCACAATTTATATAAATTAACAATGCTTACATGGCTATGGCCCTGTAAATGTTATTTATAGTTGGACATTGTAAAGCATAATGGTTATATTTTTAGATTGTACTACTTTTTGTTTTTCTTGGAGTTAGTAATTGCCTTGCATTTCCATTTTCTCAGTTTTCTAGGTACTTATTATTCACAAACTCTTTAGAAGAGTAATTCTTCACTTAAAATATTTTTAAAATTCAAGTAACCTACAGCTTTATAGCTTTTTTTTCGCATGAGGGATATTCATATTCTTGTTCTAATTTTGTCTACTAGCTTATTTAAACTGGTGTATAACTAATTCTAAGATTTTACTTTATTATCTTCTGTTGTATCATCTATTCCCTTGATTCCAAGTTTTCTTCTATTTTAATTTATTACTTTATTTAGGTGTAGCACATTCTCTAATGGGTTTCTGATAAATGGTGCGTAAGAACTAAATATTGAATGATTTTGCCTTTTTCTTCCATTCTTACATTTGGTTGATAATTTGACTATATGTGGATGTAGGCTGCAAACCAATATCTCTCAGAATTGCAGAGGCATTTAATCATTATCTTCTAGCTATCAACTTTGCTTTCGAGGAACCCAGGGCCATATTGATTTCTAATCTTTTATGACATGTTTTATATTTTTCTATTTTGAACATATTTGACAATTTTTATTTGGCCATGGTATTCTGAAATTTTATAGTACTGCAACAAATGGTTACTTAATCTGAGGATTTATGTCTTTCACTCTAGAATTTTCAAGTGTAGGCATTTTTAAAAATTTAATATTTTTTTCTCTTATGTTCCTCCCCACCCCCAGAAGATTTGTTATTTTAAAACTTTTAAAGATTTTAAAACTTTTTCACAGATCCTTTAATCTATATACATTTTATCTCTTTTTTCTTTTATTAGAGCATTATAGTTATATATATTTCTTTATTAGTGCATGTAGTTACATTTTAGTTATAATAGTTAGGATTCCTTTTGACAGAATCATATATGCATGGAATATGATTCATTCCATTTCAGTTGCCAGTTCCCCCTGTTCCCTTCCCTCTGTCCTCCCCCTGTCTCTTTTCTCTATTCTTCTTTTCACTCATGTGTTTATTTTTTATTGGTGTTTTATAAATATACCTAAAGGTGGAATTCACTGTGGTGCATTTATACATGCATGTATCTCAATGTCCTTCATCTGCTTCACTGACATTTGCTATATCTTTATGATATCCAATCTCCCTGCCACTCCCCCCCCCTCATTTTGCTCTAGCTTCTTCATGTGAGAGAAAACATTTGCCCCTTTATTTTCTAAGTCTGGCTTCTTTCACTTAGCATGATGTTCTTTGGTTCATTCCATTTGTTTGTTTTATTTCACTTTGCTTTGTGGTTGAGAAAGCAATCTGCAAATTACCTTATTTTCCATAAGTCATAATGAATTTTTAATTTATCTAAAGTGCATTTAATTTTCATAGATTTTAAAATTTTTCTGAATCTTCCTTTATTAAAAAAAGCTGGTCTTATTTTTATTATTGAGATAGTTTCTTTTAATTTCTCCTAAAAGTAATGTTGTCATTTTATAATATAACTTCCTCTTCTACCATAGTGTCCAGTTTCCTGAGAGCCCTCCTCTTCCCCTCTTACTCTTTGTATCTTTTAGTCCTTGAGTTTCTCGTCTCAATCTTCCTGAAATCTTTGATGATCCTTAGCTTTCCCATTCACATTTGAGGCAGTAAGAGTTGATTAGAAGCTCTGTGTCAACCATCAGGACTGATCCAACAGACAGGGATTATTTATTTGAGAGATTCTCAATTGTGTTTTTCAAATTGGTCAGTTTCCTCTGAGAAGAATCTGGGAATCTGCCTGGGGGTACAAGCTTAGCTGCCATTATTCTCTGTGCTTGTGGAGAAAAGGGACTGGTAGCCCCACTGTTTCTCTGTGACATTTACTTAATTATTCTGTTTCCAGCTGTGTCTGATATCCTCAAATCTATACTCCCTATGGTTCAATATTCCCAGTGCATACCTCTTGTCCTTCAGTCATCTTCTAGGGTGGAGGAGGGGTAGATGACTGGTTGTGCAGTGTAGTCAGGGTGGATTTAGGATGAATTGACGACATAATTTGTAGGTCCCAGGGAAAAATGAAAATATCAAGTCACTTACTCAAGACTAAATAAGAATTTCCAAATGGAAACAACAGAGTATTAAGCCATGTGAGGGCTTTGTATGTTTGGCGGTCTTTGCGAGTGTACAGATTGCATGCCCATAAAACCAGTCTTGAATGTAGGTGTCTAACAACTTCTTAAATAAATTTTAAATTAATCCTTCTAACTACAGCCTTGCTTGCACTTTATTTCTTCAGGGGCATCTGAAGCTCCCAAAGCCTGAGTTTCTCATGCTTCCCTAGCTTCTTGCTTTATTCTTTGAAGGCTTCCTCTCTGCATCACTTGAATTTCATGCTGCTTCTGTCATCCTCTGTCTTTGAGCCTGCAAAATTGTGCTGACATCTTTCATATGTTGTCCTCTCCTCTCCTGTTCTCTTTGTCCTTTTGGGTTTTTGTCTTCCTCTCAAAAATCTATTTTCTCTCATTTTACTAGTGTTTTGGGAGAAAGTTGAAGTAAATGCTTGTTTTATATATGCAATATTTAATGAGAAATCTGAATCTTAGTTTTATATTTCTCACAAACCTCTATTAATTTTCTTATATGGTTTCTGTAATGATCAGTGTTCATTAGTTTAACAAATTATTATATTTTAAAAAATAACAGAAAATTTTAACTGAATAAGCGGTAATAAAGGTATTTCATAAAAACTAATGACTTATTTTGGACATTAAGCCATGTTAGTTTGGGAGATGTGCTTCTCTATTAAAGTACATACATTATTTAATCCTTCAACATTCAACAAATATTTGTTGCACACTTCCTATGGACCAGGTACTCTGGATGCTTGATTATATAACATATGTATAAAGCATGACTGTACTTGGTAGTCTTGGAACTCTATGTGGAGGAATTTTAGAGAAAATTGATCTCAATTTCCTTATTTTAAAGGTGAGGAACATGAAGTCCAGAGGGACTTACTAGATTATGAACTTCTTAAGAAAGAGACCTGGAGTCTCTTTAGTCTCTTTGTTGTTAATTGCCTTACATCCACCAAATGATTGATGACGCTTTTCAAGTGCTTTAAAAGATAAAGCGTAATTTAAAATATTATAGGTACCATATAACTTAATGAGTTATAAATACTATGATATAATGAGGTTTATGAAATGTACACAAATCTCAGACATTTGCATTTTCTTTTTTGCAGTACTAGGAATAGAACCCAGGGCCTTGCAGTTGCTAAGCAAGTGCTCGACCACTGAGCTACCTCCCCAGCCCAACATTTGCATTTGAAACTTTAAAAAAAGCAAATAATTTTTGATAACTAAACTGAAGAGAAGAAATACACGTTGTTCTACAAATGAGCCAAATAAAGACTTCACCAAAAATCCCAAGAACCATTGTCTTAGGGAAGAGCACATCACTGACTATACCAATGTAAATCTTTTGGGGTAGCAATGGTCCTTTGACTGTGATCTTGGTCAGGAGGCATAAGGAAGTCCTAAGCAAGAGAAAGATTAGGAAGGAACAGGAGCATATTCTGTACTGACGAATGTTAGGAGCTTTACAAGGCACACCCTGAGCTTTCCCTGGATCCTTAGATTTGTAGTGAGCATAGTAGCCAGAGTTCACTTGAAGAGGCACTTAGCTGCAGCACATTTTAATGGGGTGGCTTCAGGAAGAAAGCCGGAAATAAACATTCAGTTCACTTTGTCTCTTGTCAATGCCTTCTTGCTTTTAGATGAAATGCTCTAAAAGGCAAAAATTAGGACTCCTACAGTCTCCTGAAACCAAAAAGCAATTAATATTTTCAAGGTATTTGCTATCCTTTTAGAGTTTTGCCCCACTAAACAGTGACAATAAAATAGTCAGAACTGATTGAAAATCTGTGTGTACCAGTAACTGTGCTAAATGCTTCTCCTACCTCATTCTACTGGAATCTTGCAACAGTAATAATCTTCAAGGCAGATATATATAGATATAGGAATTAAGGCTCCAATAGATGGGACAACTTGTCCAAAATCAAGGTGCTAGTGAGGTAGCCAAATTTTATATCCAGTTTTCTCCCACTCCAAGGCCCATGTTCCAACCAAATCTACAGAGACCATGTTTACCACATAACAGATATGATTAGTGTGGTGTGTTTGTTCATGTTTTTTGTGCTGGTTATGTTGATGTCTCACATGGATTGATTGATTATGGGAAAAAATGGATAAGGAAATCAACCTTATCAATAAAGTTGTTTATATCAAACAGGACTGTTGAAAGTGAGAATTTCATGTGAAGACATTCTTAAGAGTATTTTGATTTCAGTGATTTGCATCTGACCATTGACCACTGATCATCAAATATGGTTTAGTAGAGCATGTAATGAAAACTATCACAGACCATTCCTGATTTTCTCAATTCATTAGTTGTCTTCAAAAAAAGAAAAGAAAAAAGAAAACACTACACTGAACTAAACTCTGGATTCTTACTGCAGGAAATGATATTGTCCCCAGAAAAAAATTATATGTTCACTAAAACACAATTGTTTACTAAAAGACTAACGATGCATTATAAGGCTTCTCTGTTTTCTCAAATGCATATAAAGTTTTCAGAAGTTAAGAACAACTTGCTGCTTAATAGAAAATATCTCCGAAGAAAAGCAAGAGGAGGCTATACTAAATATTCTGAGCCTGGATCAGTAAGGAATTTTAGAGGATAACCTAGTTTGCAGATTTGATAACTTGTCAGCTACACTTGCTCAATTGTTTTTTCATGTGTGAGAGATGGGCAGGTTGATGATCAAAGTAGCAAAGACTTCCTGCTCTGCCTCCAAATATCTGTCTCATATGATTTCATAATTAGGAACTGACTTGGTAACAGATTTCTCAATTACATTAGTTACTTTGATCTTTCTGGTCATATATGGCTATGTATATATATGCATCTTATGAATATGCTTATCTAAGGATTACAGAGCCAAATGTTTAAAAGGGCTGCCAAGTAAGAACTATGGCAGGGTTTCTCAACCTTGATATTCTTGACACTTGGGGCCACATAATTCATTGTTGTTGGAGGCCATCCTATGCACTGTCAGATGTTTAATGGTATCCCCGACTTCTCTTTAGTAGATGCCAGTAGCACACCCGCTCCCAATTGTGACAACCAAGAATGTCTCTGGACATTGCCACATGTCTCTTAAGAGGCAACATCAACCTGAGCTGAGAACCAGGAACTACAGACAAGTTAAAAAAAAACAAAAAAAAACGCTATTCAAAGGACACAGGTTCTCCTTCTCCACAGCTCATTGCTGCAAGGTGGGAATACTGGCCATTATCGCCAGACCTGAGAAATTTTCAGCAAATGCCAGAATTCCTGATATTTTAAAATATGAAAAACTGAGTTTTAGAATATTTGTATGCATATATTTTTCCTATGTTATTTCTAGAGTAGAACTATGAGAGTTAGACACCTGAGGATTTTCAGAAATTTCTAAGCTGGAACATGTCCAATCAGGAACCCAAATTTTCAAATATGTGCCTCTCTGGGATGGGCCATTTTAGGACATTGGCTAATAGGAATAATAGGAAAGAGAATGGTGCAGGGCCTTGGAAGTATGCAAGGGAACTTGAAATAATGGAAAAGAGGAGGTGCCCCTGGAAGGAATAAAAAAAAAAAAAAAAAAAACAACTCTTTGACTTGCAATTGACATGTATATTTATTCCTGGTGGACTCTCCCTAGTATTCCTTTTCCCATCTTGTCTGCTCAAGGGAGCAGCTGTAGCAAGTTGTTAGAATTTTACAATCACACTGCCAGGAAACTTCTCCACTGTTCTGGCTCTGCAAGAGAAAAATCAAACTTATAAGAGGAAGATGTGTTATCTTTGCTCTTTTACCAACCATATGCACCATTGGATGGTTTATTTTTATTAGGTATGCAATCCACTGTAAATAAACATTATAAAACCAGCAATTTCAAAATAACATATTCATTTGTACTAAGACTTCTGCTCACTCTCTTATTATATACCTGTAATTAATGTTTTTGTGTCAATTTTCCAAAAATAAGACTTTTTCTAAAAAATCTTTATAGCAATACTTTATTTATAGAACATGGAGCAATATTAAAATAACTCTTAAGATAACGTTCTCTTTTTTTTATAGCCTGAGAAATATTCTGAAGGTGTCAGATCTACTGGGAAAATAGTAATTAAAAATCACAGTTATTTTCACCCTATATACTAATAGTGATTCCTTATAATACATAGTGATGAACAATAAAATTTTGTTTTTATTAGGAGAAGCAGAATTCAGAGTTATTCAAAGGAAACGATATGATGCAGCTATTGACAGAACTGGAGGGAGGGACGTGAACTGACTGAAATCCAACGTGCTCCTGTCATTTCTATCTGGCCATTTATTCCAGCAATCATTTCTCTGACTTGGAATCCCTAAAGTCCAGTTTTGACAAGACTAACTCCCTAAAGTGTGACAAGATAGCGATAGCAGAGTCTAGCAGTTTAAAAGTTATATGCTCGGGAAATATTTCAGAGTGTTAGACTGAATAAAGAAGTCTACCGACGTTACGAAGCCAAAGAATCTAAACTTCACAACATGTCTTCGGTTGCCAAGGTGGGTACTTTGTAATTCAGTGACCAAAAAATGGTTTCTGAAAGCTTCACCCTCATAATATTACATAGAAATAAATGGATCTCTAAGCATAAGTGTGGGGTGGAGGAAGGTTTCCTCAGCTCCCAGGTCAGGATCTCTCCCTCTGTCAGTGACTGTCACTTCCTATTTGACTTTGGATTGTCTCCACTTTACTCTCAAACCCATTCTTAGGAAGTGATCTGATGTTTGATTTAAGGTGTATTTGAATCAGCATCTGGATGTATCCAGTAAGCCTTATCTCTTACCATGGAATAAATGATGACTTGTTATGGAAATTCAAGCGTCAGCTCTCAGATGAGGAGATAACCTGTCAGGTAAGAAATCCTATCTTTGGCCCTTGTAATCACCATGTACGGATTATGGATGACACACAAAAGTTCTTAGTGCTGGAAAAAAAAAAAAAAAGATTAGTACCTGTTATGATTATGTCTATGTCAAACTCTTTGTAGTCTGGCTCAACCGAGGAAGAATTCTGTATTCATCGACACTGTTGTTTAACCTGAAATCCTTGGATCTGAATAGGCGGTTGTGTATGCATGAAGCAAACAGAGTTGGAGCACCCCAAAGGGTGTTGAGGCATGGGGCCAATAGCTCATGGAAATTCTGAGTCACATTGGCTAGCTACTATGCTTCATTCCTCACCCTTATCCGAAGTCCTGAAAGACATCACGGAAAATTTCACCAGTGTTAAAAGTGTTTCCACAGCTCTGCAGGAAAAGGGGCAGGGTGCAGTCTCCCTCTCAGATCTGGAGAAACTAGACTTGATTTCCTACTTCTAAAGCTGGTGCCCACCTGGTCACCATGGATAGCAAATGAATCAAAGCATCCTCTGCCACCTGAGTGAAGGCAATCCATGCAGAGTGATCCTCAAACAACTTTGATTTTTATTCCCATGGTCTCCCTCCAGTGCCGTTCCGTTGGGTTAGTTCTTGATCCTGGATCAAAACTCAGTCCCCAGCTGGTCACTCTTTGGTCACAGTGTCCTTTGTTCACTTTTTGTAGAAAGACACAGCCTCAATTTAGTAATCACAAAGTTCATTGTGATTGAAAGTTAAAAATTCAATTGTGACTCTAAATTGAAAAGGCTTCTTCCCCTTTTACCCCTGCCTGCTCTATGCTGGGAGCTTCTTGTCAGCAGAGTGAGGGAGAATGGTCCTTTTCTGCTTTTTCAGCCTAGGAGATCAGTTTCCTCCCCTCTTAAGCTGCTAATCAGGGTTAGGTCATGGGATAGGAAAACATGTCAGAGGTCAGGAATGTAACTTCATGGGTACTGTCATTTAATCCATGGTGAGTATATTCTGGGCTTGACAGATATTACAATGTGTCCCTTTGATGGAAGGTTTTGTGAGATTTTCAAAGGACATGCCTGGTGTGGTTTGTAAATGGTTTGTCCCTACCAAACTCATGTTGGGGCTTAGTCTTCAGTGTGACAGTGTTGATAGTTGAGAGGACCTTGAAGAGATGGTCTGGTTATTAAGAAGGATTAACACTTTTCCTGTGGGAGTGAGTTCTCGTTTTCTCTGGACTGGATTGGTGACTGTGAGAGTAGGTTGTTTTAAAGCAAGCCCAGCACCTCCTCTTGGTCCCTTTCGCATGTGTGCCACTCTTCTGCACTTGTCTGCTTCCCTTCTGCCTTTCATAGATTAGCCCTTGACCCTTATCAGAAGTTAAGAGGCTGTCAGCACCACCGTCTTGGACTTCCAGTAGTGTAAGAGCATAAACCTCTTTACTTCATAATTTATGAAACCCAGGGATTTTGTTATAGCAACTGAAAATGAACCAAGGCAATCCCCATCATTCTTTTCATTGCTGAGGATCTTTTAAGGAAAATTCACTTGATGTAGAAGAATATATCTCTGACTTATTCCTCCAACTGCTAGAAATAGAGTGGTTCCTCTAGTACCATCTACAATGTTCAGTAGTCCTCCTGGACGGCAATTAAGTGTCAACCTTCTGTCATGCAAGAAACATGATCACTCACTTCTTGTCCTGAGAAACTCCAGGAGTGTGAGCCACCCGTAGCAGCCCTGATCCTTTGCTCAATAATTAAAATCCTTGTAGTGCCCACCTGAGATGTCACATGTCAATGTTTTTTCTGCTTTTATCTTATTTAACCTATCAAATAGTTACCTATTAGGACCATGAGACTATGGATAATACATATAGTCAGTGTATGGCCTAATATAACAGTCTTGTATTTATTTTGGGTGACCCCCATACATGGCTTCCCATCCTTTAATTGTCAAGAACAAATGAAACAAAATTGTACAATAGTCACAAAGTGCATGGGGTGTGTCTGTTGTATTGACTGGAAATTGGTAATGAGGAGGAACAAAAATAAACATCTCTTTGATCACTAGATAAGCTCTGTGCTGAGAAGAGATCTTTTGTGTTGTGTTCACTGGTGCTGGGGCTGAACCCAGTGCCTTGTGCTTGCTAGGCAAGCATCCTGCCAACTGAGGGGTATCCCATGCTGATGCATCCTAAGCACTTCCACTAATGCCTGGACATACAGACCATAGTATTTATAAATATTTCTTGAACTGAAGGAATGAACCATTTCTGTTTCATTCTTCCCCATAGAGGATTGAAAGTGATAAGGTTTTGTTTCCAATAACCCTAGTATGATAATTCTTTTTTGATAAAATAGACAAATAATAACAATATTTTTTAAGCATTCTGATTCTGGAATATTTAGGAAATAAATTTGAACATTGGGCCTCAATTCCAAGATTTCTCCACAATGAAGAACTCTTTTAAATACAGAGGCAAAGTTAGATGTCACTGCACTACTTTTACTCACATATTGGTCTATTTACCTGTTTCCCATCATTAATTGGGTATTAAACAAATCAATGAGCAGAAGGCAATGACATGGTTGGCATGTGTTGTTCTCTTAGAGAACTTTGATTTGGTATTTGCTTAAGCCATGCTGAATCAGATTGTCTGCACCATAAACACGTCTCATGATTGTTTTCTAGCTTTCTTCCCATTCTTACCTGTTAACAGTGGTGATAGGTATTCTTTCCTCTAACCAAATCAAAGATTATAGATTGCGTTTTATAACAGTGACAAAGGACAATCATTCTTTCCTTCTAGACTTGTGATTTTCAAACTTTAGGGTGTGCAAGAGTGACCTGGAAGGAAAATAAGGAACCCAGAATGAGGCAGGGTTGAAGGAAAGGGTGTGGTCTTGTTTTTACCAGTGATCCTGATAACTGGCCCAGGTTTGAGAGCAATTTCTCTGGTTGAAATTGCTTTTGCTTTTTTCCTCATTCTTGATACCCAGAACCATACCCCGAACCAATTGAAACTCACAAAGAGATGAATGGGAAGTATGCACAGGAATAAAGAGTGCTAAAACATGACAGTCCTCTAGGACACAAGTGTCATGGATATTCCATTGGCCCTGGGTAATCAAAATCAAGCAAGATCCTTTTTGAATTTGAAAGGAAAGATCAATTGCTTAAGAGGTTTTCATACTGAGTGTGTGGCCACAGAATCTTTTCTTACTGGATGGACTCTGCATATTGAAACCTGACACAACTGGAGCATCTCTGAATGAATGCGGTCAAGGGTAAGGTGGAACTTGACCCAATGCACAGCCCCTTTGCCTCTTATAGTAACTTTTATGGGCTTTCCACAAATTCCTAGGGCTTCTTGGAACACAGGTTGAAAATCACCGATGTTTTAACACCTGCTTCCCAGGATATCCCCCCTTATTCTTTTTGGTGGACATACTCAAGGCGGATATGACAATTCATTTAAATCGAATTATACCTGATTCTCACATTCAGGAAGGCACCTGAAAATTCATGCCAGATCTACTAAAGTAAAGGCAAGATGAAATCCTTGGCTTGCATTTCCCTCTGGACAGAAAGAAAAGCCTGAGAACAACAACACGGAGCACGCCAGGCAGACAAGTTTCCATCCTGCTGTTGCCAGCTTGGCGTCCTGTTCCCTTGTTCCCCTTTTAGGAGGCAAGTGTCTTTTTCAAGCATTTTGAAAAGGAAAGAGAAAAAGTTTCTCTTGCTAGTTCATGTGGGGTCATTTGCTCTTTTACCCTCAGAAAAATCATAGCATGATTTCCTGTCTTATTATCAGATTGGCTCACGATTGCCTTATTTAATGCAATAATTTAAACCAGAAATTAACTTTTTTTTCTTTTTACATGGAGCTTGAAGCAGTTTTTTTCCCTTAATTGAAGAGTTTCCATTCCTTAGCAAACTGACGTTTAACTTTTAGAGGGGCAAGAGAATACCTATATTGATTATTAATCATACTATATCATCTCCGAAGACAGGAAACAAATGTACATTTCATAGAGCTTCATCTACTTTCTTCCAAAAGGAACCCACCTGACATGAAAAATAGAGATGATAATTTTTTTTTTCTTTTTAATGTAAAAACCAATATTCACCTATGTTGTAAGGGAACCCAAACCCAAGAACTACAAGCACAAAAACAAAACAGAATGCTTTTCCAGGAAACCTTCCAATACTCCTTTCATATCTAACATGACAATCTCCTTTTACAATTATCTCATGGGATTAAGTCACTAGAGGATAAGCCCCTAAATCTACTTTCCAGAAAACAATCGTTAGAAGGTTCTAAAACTGATCCTTAATTCTTTTAATAGGGTACTAGGAAAAAATTTTACTTTTCTTTTAGACTCTCAAAATCCTTTAACAGAAAGACATTTGGGTGATGTATTAGGATTTTTATTCTATTCTCTGGACTGCTTTCTTATCATTCTTAAAGAAAAATGTGTTCAACTGGCTGAACTTAGAGATATTTGTGAGAAAATTCTCTCTAGCTCTGCAAAGAACAGAGAAAGAGCAAATTTCCTATTTGTATTAAAATATGCATCTGTAATTGTAGAGTAAAATCCAGTATTTGTGCATTTTAAAATTGGTGGGACCCAGCAGCAAGATGGCAGTTAGCTCCTCTCTGACTCCTGTATCTATATTTATGCATGGGGACTATGTGCCTGCATACATGTGCTCATTCAATGTGCAGCTTATTGCCCATTTGCAGATGCAGATTTTATGCTGGCAAGTGTGTGTATCAGCCAATGTCAAGCCTTCACTTTTAGAGCAGTACCAAAAATCTAGCCTTTCAATTTCTAAATGACACACACTTTCAGAACTGTTGTCTTCTCTAGTTGCCACACCTAGACTCACACATTTAAAAGGAGCTTAGAATTGAAATATTTTTTTTTGGATCATGTCACAAATTTGTTCATTCTGATTTTTGCCTCTTAAAAGGCAGGCAGAAAAAATTAAATAAAAATTTAAAAATATATAGAAAAGGCAGGAAAAGTATGAATATGGAAAACAGTGGACAAGATACAGAATAATGAATTCAGTTCATTATTAGACCAAACAGTTCTTTGTTTAAAAAAAAATTAAGAATAAAATAAAATAAACTCTACTAAGTAAAAAAAATGTTTTTATGACATTAGAATATTTAAGGTTTAGGAAAATAGAAAAGATCCAGCAACCCCTTTCTTCAATAAAACTCTGAGTTTTTTGTTTGTTTGTTTGTTTGATTTTTTAATGATCTAGGCACAGTTCATTAAAAAAAAATCTTCATTGTTCACTCTAAGTTGAAATGGGGGCCCATCTTGAATATTAAATATACCAGTGTCTTGGAAATGATGGAGTTAGAGGATTATCCTGTAGCAAATTCTTGGAATAAGTCCTAAAATTCAGTTGAGATAAACCAAAGCTACATCTGTAGTCACCAGTGCTTACTGCCTCTGATGTGGAAGAAAACAAAGTCAATACTATTAGAGTCTCAGTGTTTCTACCAATTTCTCTTCAATGGGTGAATGTTAAACTATTTACTCCCCTGCTACAGGGCCTCAGGAATCTGAAAATATTTCCACTCTACTGGGATAGTGGGCTTTTCCTACATGCCCATGTCTCTGTTTGAAGCAGCAGTCAGAGAGAAAACCATGTTCTGATGAGAATACTCTATCCCTGCAGGGAACAGAGAAAGATTCTTTAGAGGGAACTGACAAAACTGTGCAGGGGTTGAGATATTAGGGAACCTAATGCAGCCTGAATCCTTGCAGCTAAGTCTCTCATGTGGTGGCAGCCCAGCTCAACGCCCAAATGATGATGACAATGACAATACTCTCTTCTCTCCTTTTCTCTCCTTCTTGGTAAAGATGAGTTTAGGGGGATGTGATGATTCATTTTATCTATCAAGTAGGCTGAACTTGAGGGGTACCCAGATATTTAATCAAATACTTTTTGGAGTCTTTCTGCATGTGGATAAGAGTAACATTTAAATTGGTGAACTCTGAGGAGAGCAGATTCCTTTCCATAATGTGGGTGGGCCCTGTCCAATTAGTCAAAGGTGTGCCTAGAACAAAAATCTAGACTCCCTATAGCAACAGAGAAGTCCATAGTAGAATGCCTTCAGAGGTCATCTGCAGCATGACTGTCCCAGGTCTTCAGAAGGCTGGTACACTCTGCAGATTTCGGATTTTTCCAGTTGCTTTAATGGTATGAACCAAGTTCTTATGAAAAATCTCTTCCTTGCTATATATGTACACATATTGTTGGTCCTTCTTCTCTGGAGATCCTTGACTATTATAAAAAGTAAAATTTGGATTTCACTTCTGGGGACTTTAATATTAATAATATTTGACTCAGAAATAGCAAATTATGGTCACTGAACTCACAGAGGATTTGATAACTCCTAAATTGGATCTAACAAAAGTAGAGATGATGTTTTGTCAGGAGATACTGAAATTCTAGTTAATAAGATAGCAAGACTTAGGAATCCCTTGACTCTCTCATTCATTTCCCTCTCCAGTTGTTTGATGAACATTTGGTGAAGTTTACCAATAGTTTTCAAACTGCCTGCCCCTGAATTTGGCACCAGACATTTTTAGATTGTAGCCATCAGGAGATAGAAACCACACAGTGGATTTACAGAGGAAGCTTAATATAAGAACTACTAGTGATTTATATAAAGAAGCTCTCTGAATACACTGTCCTAGGGCTGACAGAGAATGACCAAGGAAGGACCAACTCAGAGTTAGAGATGGTGTACTTTGGCCATCAGTTACCAAAGATATTTGCTAGTTTAGCCAGGCTGGAATTAGCCTGGAGTTGCATCCCTTCAGAGTGCAGGTTGGGAGCAGGCCACCAGCTCCTTGTGACATGGTCACGCAGACTACACGGGGCTGGTGGAAAACTTTGGGTTCTGTGGAGAGAGAGTTGTAGACAGGTTATGGCTAGGCTCAGGCCGTGGAGGTGGGATAGTTCCTGTTCTTCTGTGGCTCTGGCAGGCAACCCCGAGTAACACTGAATCTCCTGGCCTTCCCTACCAGAAGCCCCTTCCCCTGTAATGTCCTCCAGCACCCTCTACTGAGAAGGCTTAACATCACACTCACTTCAGAGGGTAAATGCTTACCTGCAAGCATTTAAATTCTGTGGTTTATTGTAGCATATATTGAAGGATGTATTTGGAGCTGAGAGGCAGTAAGTTGATAACTGACTTACAGGTGAATGAGATGTAGACCCTGTCTTTGAGCTGCTCACTGTTTAATATGGGGCACACTCCACAGAACCATTATTGAAGAGGAGCACTAATCCAATCTCTCTGGGTGGAGGGTGGGACGGATCAGGCTCAGCCTCAGGTCAGTCACAGACTCATCAGAAGTTCTACAGTCTTCACAACTTAGATAGATTGATGTTGTAAGTATCCCCCAGTAGCATTGTCACACATGCCTCAACAGTCCCTCAAGACAATCTCTTACTTCACTGAAAGAAGTCTTCATCTTATTTTTTCCATAATTTGATCTCAATCAGATTCCTTGCAAGGTAGTTAGATTTCTTGATTTTTTTTAAGGGTAAAAGCAAAACAAAAAGAATAGAAAGACACTTTCAATCAGGACTTATTTTCAATAAGGAGAGGGTTCAAACCCAGTACAACAAGAAGAACATGAAAAGACATGAACTAAAAAAAAACAACAAAAAAAAAAAAACACGAATAGCTTCCTGGCATAGTGCCCCACACTGAGATCATGGACTTTGCCAATGGAAAAGTGATTTTTTTTTCTTTTGTGTGTGTCAAAACAACCAGGTTCCTGGTAAAGCTTCTGCAGTAGTGAGTGATCAGCATTCTCTTAATATGAGCTTGTACTAGACATTCTTGTATCAGATGACGTAACTTCTGGAAGTCACAAAGAAACTCATAAATGTTTTTATTACTTAAGATCATTGGTCTTCAAAATGGAAGATGCTGCTGAAAGGAGTATTTTTTATGTTCAAGTACAATAAAAAGATCAATAGGGTGCAGTCAGGATGAATAAGTTCTCATGTTGTAGAATATAGTAGGATAACTATAATTGACAACAATTAACTGCATATTTCAAGATAGCTAGTAGAGAGGATCTTGGATGTTTCCAACAGGAGGAAATGGTAAATGTTTGAGGTGATGGTCATACAATCATCCTGACCTGATCATTACCTATTGTATCCATTTATTGAAATGTCACAGTGTACCCCATTGTTATGGTTTGGATAGGAGGTGTCCCACTGCCCAAAGCTCCTGTGTTAATACAGGAATGTTCAGAGGTGAAGTAACTGGATTGTGAGATCCCTAACCTAATCAGTCCATCCTAGTTGGAAAGGACTGTCTGGGTGATAACTGTAGGCAGATGGGGTAGGCCATAGGAGGTGGGTCACTGGGGCCAGTCCTGGAGGGGCACATCTTCCCTGTGGCCCCTTCTCCTCTCCCTGCTTCCTTACAGCCTTGAATAGAGCAGCTTCCCTTTGCTACACCTTTCCACCATGATGTTCTGCCTCATCTTGGGCTCAGAGCAGTGGAGTCAGCCGACCATGGACTAAATCTCTGATGCCATAAGCCAAAACAAACTGGCTCCCCTAAATTGTTGTTGTCAAGCATTTTGGTCACAGCAACGCAAAGCTAACTAATACACACATAAATATGTACAATTATTATTTGTTACTCAAGAAGAAAGTGGGGAAGGAAAAAAAAAAAGACCAGTAGGGACTGTAGTCATGATAGGTTTTTGCTTTTATTCCAACCATACCTCCTTCCCAGCCTGGCTGCTGCATCTCTCTTTTTACCTCTATCCTAAAATAGGACTATTTCTCCCTCAAGCAGTTCCAGAATAGCCAGGATTAAGCATCATGTTGGGGGAGCATTTTTCGTGTTAGCCTTGGGTGACTAGGAGGATTCGAGGACCTGTGGGTGGATGAATCCTTCCTTATCATTTCAGATTCATAGACAATAAAGAGAAAGCAAGCTCAGAGGGGAGCCTATTAGAAAAGGAACATAAAATCATAGTGATGGCAAAAATAAAATAAAATTTGAGTTGCTTAGAACTGCTTTTTGACCTAAAATAGGACTGTTTCTCCATTCTTCACTCAGTGAAGTGATGAGAAGGATTTTTTTTTTTTTTTTTGAGTGATTGTTTTAGTGAAGAATCCAGTGGTCTTGGGTTACCTGAGGTACTCTTTAAGAGGAATGGGGTTGTAACAATGTGTCTTTATCATCTGGTGGAAAGGATAGCCCATCTCTGCCTTCAAGGATAAACTGAGGAAGCTCTCAAAGATTTTCTGTGCCTGTTCAATAGGACGAACATTTTCTAGAAACGAAGGAGTACTCCTTTCATGCCTCCGTTTCTAGCAAGCCTGCTGAAGTAGAATTTGCTCTCTGGTATTTTCCTTAACTACATAAATGATAGTGGTATTTTATGTTGTTATTCAAATTATTAAAGAAAAAATTAAAAAATAGTCTAATTTGTTATCTTTCATGTTCCTTGGTAGGACAATGAGCCAGAGAATAGGTACAAATGCTTACCTGTAAAATAACTTCCTCCCTGAAATCTCCTTTACTTTCCCACATTCATGGATGCCATAAAATAGCTTTATATCATATCATCTTGTTTTCTTTCTTTTTGCCTTTGAAGGGAGAAAATGCTATTTTCATCTGAAAGGGACAAAGAAGGTTGTCTTGTATCTCTTGCTAGAAGCCTTCCTGGGTGTTAACAAAACTCTCCTAAGTGAACACCAGTCCCCCAATTATTTGAGTGCCGACTTTACATTAAAATATAGATAAAATATAAAGTATTAGTTACACAAAAGGGATTTTGCCAGATTGCTCCATAAAAAAGCCCCCTATGTCATAAAATGTCCTTTCATTAATCAAAATATCACCTGAATGAAGTCATCATGTTTAGCCTGATTGCATTTCCCTCATATATGTGCAGCTGCATTTGCCTCTCTATAAATGTCATTTGATTATGAGAAAATAAACAGGAAGGGACTCAAAGGGAGTCAGTGCGGGGCCTGCTTGTTTACCTGCGCAGCTTTCTTAGCTGAAGAACAAATGTCATGCAAATGGTGCACCAGCAATGAGCTGCCAATCACCCTGGCTTGGCATTCATGATGATTTGCTAAATCATTTAAAGAGACATGCTTTACTAAATGAAAAAATATCAGCGGCAAGGGCCTGTGTTTAAACACGGGGCTGAGTTATTATCCCAGTAGGCTGGAATGAAATGAAGACATCTTCCAATTAAAGCTTGCAGATGAACCCAGACAAACCCCCCTTTTTTCATAAAGACAGGCAGATTATGATTGGGAAGGAACAGCGACAGAGGCTTTCATTACACGCTGATTATGGTGATAAAATTCCCAGCGCTGTGTGTCTGCGGGCCCAACTTCACATTTGAAGATTTTTAATATAATTTCCTTAGGGTGAAATGCTGAAGATTTATTAAACTTTATGAAGGGCTTACAGATCCAATTTAAGAGGACATATCATAGGGCAAAACTGACAGACGATAAAATACATTCCAACTATACGAAGAAGAAAAAAAAAAAAAAGCAAGGAGAAAGTTGAGCCGTGAAACTGTTTTTAAACATTTTTTTGTTGTTGGTGGTGTTCAAGTGAAATCAATCATTTCCCCCAGTGTTACAGCCTTGTTGCTCCATTGAAGTTTCTTCGTGCTTTGTACAGAAGGTGAGTCTTCAGCCCACAGAGGGAATGCTTAGAGAGCTTACCTAATTTTATTTGAAAAAAATAAAAGCACCAAAATAATTTTAAGGTCATCAGTTCATAAAAATGCTTCATATTTACAGTTTTTCTATAGTGAGACTTATGATGTTCTTGCTCTCAGCATCCCACTGTTAAGATACAATGCTGATGGGGATGCAGATCTGCATTTTCCAACTATTTTCATACAGGCACTTGTCAGAAAGACAAGTTTAGTAACTTGGTTTCTATTTCAAAAGATTCAGTGCACTTGCAGAGATGACATCTCTGTAATTTTCTTTGGGGTTTCGTGAACCTGTGCTCCTGGTATGAATTTAGGTAGGATTTTTATATAGGAAAACAACCAGTGTGTGGTCCCTCCTCCTACTTGCAATGAAGAAAGGTTTTCTAGGTATCAAAACAGTCTAGTTAACTCCTGAGTTTTGCTCATCATTTAAAACAGCCTGCAGGTAAGAAGCAGCCAGAAGCAACTCATGTCTCCTACTGCCTTTATCCAGAAGCCCCTGTCCTGGAAATTTGCCTACTGCATTGATAAGATGTCTGGGTTTTCCTCCCTCTCTCTTTCTCCTTCCTTCTTCATTTTTTCCTTCGTAAACATTTCAAAATATAATTTACATATTATATGAATTTACCTGTTTTACACATACCATTCCATGATTTAAAAAATATATATTAGAATTGCATAGCCCTGATCAAATTTCAGTTTTTAAATATTTTTATCACTCCAGAGAGATTTTCCATGCCTGTTTGCAATCAAGACCAGCTTCCCTACTCAGTGCCAGACAAGCTCTAATCTGCTTTTATCTCTTTAGATTTATAGTTTCTAGAAACTTCATATGAATGGGATCATATAATATGTAGTTATGAAGTTCTGCCTAGGGATTTTTTTTAACCATTTCAGTGCTAAACAGATCTCACACTAGAACTTATTTAGTAGGAACTCAATTTACATTCTAATCATCCTAAAAAATAGATCAAGTCAGAGTAGGATAAGCCATTTTGGACAAAACTGACAGACTATACATTCCAACTATAAGAAGAAAAAAAAAGGCAAGGAGAAAGTTGAGCCGTGAAACTGTTTTTAAACATTTTTTGTTGTTGTTGTTGGTGGTGGTGTTCAAGTGAAATAAGTCAAAAGACTTTCTTTCTTAAGCAGACTTGATGAAAATCACTAGAAATTTGGGAATAAAGGACCTCTGACTTTTAGGCTTTTCGATTTTTTTTTAGATTAATATCACTTTTGAAGATTTTTTTATGTTTTATAAAAAATATTTTGCTTTTCACTAGGGGAAAAAAAAAAGGTTTATCTCCACTGATTCTTGTACTACATATTCACTAAGCTCCTAACACAAGGAGTGAACCTTATTAAGGAGACAAAGGAGACAAACTAACAGGATTTTTTCTTGAATGCTTTATCAGGGAAAATAAATATTATAAAGATATATTTTGAAATAATTGGTGAATTTTAATATGGACAGTATACAGGAAATAGATTAAATTGATTCTGTACTTGATAATTTGGCTGAGAATGTCTTCATTTGTAAGAAAAACATGACAAAGCATGTTATAGCTCAAGAGAGAGGATGTGGAAGGGAAGAGAAACAGAGAAAGAAAGAGGCAGAGAGAGAAAGGCAAAATGTCAAGAGTTGGTGAATCTGGATGAATTTTGGAATATTCTTCATACTATTCTAGCACATTTCCTACAAATTTTTAAATATTTTAAGAAATAAAAGGTGAAAGGATGGCAATGGATTAATAGTTGTGTTAGTGGTAGTTTCTCTCTCTGTATATAAAATAAAGCCCACCTGTTTGTGTGTGTCTGCTCTTTCCTTGGGATTAAGGTCTACAGTTTAGAGCTCAGGCCACCACAGGTGGTGACGGTGACATTTCTTGAGAGCTCATTACATGCCAGGTACTGCTAAATGGTTTTATTTTTTCTCTTCAAAACAAAAGCCAAGAAAATGACCTGACAGACAAATGCTTTGTTTAAATATAATAACAAGAACAAAGATGCCCCAAAGCTTTTTTGACCTCGTAGCATCTTGACCACAATCCAAACACTCCTGGGGTTTGCAGAAGGCTGACTACTGATTATAGTCTAGTGTTCCATGGCAGGGTCGGGGGTGTTAGAACCCAGGACCCAGGACTTCAGGCATCCAGAAGGAAGCACTGAACAGCAGCTGCATCACTGATGGACAGAGAAAAATTAGGTGTGTTTTTAAGCAACTTTCTCATTCTCCCTCCCCTTCCACACTCTCTCTACTTACAAATATAACATGCTTTGCTATGTTTTCTTAAGAACAAAAACATTCTTAAGAATGTTAGTGACAACTTAAAATGTGTAAGCTATTACACAAGTATGTCTGTATGATGGGTGTGTGTGTGTAACACACACATGTACTTATGCTGATGTGCACAGATATATATTCTCATTAATTCCTCACAAAACCTTTTGAGAAAGCTACAGATGTCCAGAATGCAGACACTTAAGCTTGCCCAAGGTCTTAGCCAATCAGTGACAGCAGAAGCCTCAAAGCCAGGTCAGCCTGACATCTAAAATGGCATTCCACCTCTAATCCGTAGTACCTCAGTTAGCCTATCAATCCAGGTGTAAGGAATAAAAATATGTATCCCTGGTTTGTTTGGAACAATGATAAGAAGATTTATGAAACAAAATATTTTGATACACTTCACGGAAGAAATAAAATAAAGGCCCTTTGGCAGAGCACCTGAAGCACTGAGACATGACTATAATCAGAGAAAGTCCAATTTCCAGCGTCTTGACTCTGTCATTCCCATGCACATTAATTGCATATCCCCATGGATTAATAATAGGATGGAGGTATGAAGAAAGGAGCCATTTCTCGTTATCTACAGTATATATTAAGAGATTTATTTACCAGCACAACTACTCATGACTCACATGATAATGGGTTCCTGAGAGCAAATTAATTCAACTAATAATGGTGATGAAATATAAATATGAATTTTACTAAGTATATAGTAGTTATGATTCTAGGATACATAATAATGATTGATAGCAATGAAGATGTATTCTCTTGTTTCTGCAAATATTTATTTTCATCACTTGGTGAATATCCCATATGGATGGGATTGCCTTTTCTGTTTTGCTTGTTCTTTAATTTTTCTTTCTTACCCTAGTTGCTGCCATGTATTATTGGTGGAGGACTATAATTCAAATCACTGCTGTTCCTCTCCTTTCTTTACTCATTTCTAATTATATTTGGAATGTGTGACATAAAGATCCACTTGAAGCACAACTAAATTATCTTAGTCTATTCAGGCTGCTATAACAAAATACCTTACTGGTGGCTTATAAACAACAGAAATTTATTTCTCACAATTGTAAAGTCTGAAAGCCCAAGCACAACGAGGCCCTGGCAGAACTTCCCACTGGTGAGGGCCTGCTTCCTGGTTCACATATGGTGCCGTCTCACTGCAGCCTCATGTGGTAAAGGGGATGAAGGAGCTCCGTTGGGTCTGTTTATAAGGCACTAGTCCCAATCACCTCTCCAATGACCCCACCTCCTAATACCATCACCTTGAGGGGTAGGAATTTAGCACATGTACTTTAGGGGACACAAACATGCAGAACATAGAAAGCATTAATTTTGTATTCCCATTTGTCCTCTACACACACTTTCTCTAATCCTCATCTTTTAGAACGAACAACTAAGCAAAACTTAAATTTTGCAATACACTTCTTTTCTAAAATTCTCACTTAATTTCTATTCCTGGGACATTTACACTAATATATAATCCCTTAAGGTAACTAGGAAACTTGTAACATTGTTATTGCACAATATGATAAAAATAGAAAATATCCCCCAAAGGCATGCTAGAAACAAGAGGGAATCGGGGCAGTATTCTTTCCCTTGAGCATCCAGGCAAAGGAGTTTCTCAGTCTGCAATTTTCCTGTGTAGCTATAAACACATCCTGATCTTCCCTTGGGTCCCTCCTAGGACTGGAGGCTTCATTGGCTAATGAATTACTGCACTCTTTTTCCCAGTGCCCCAAAGACCTCTACACAGCTTTCAAATGACAATGGAGTTAAAAATAAGAAAGATGAATGGGAAAGACAAGATGTTAGGTTTGTAATAACAGGTTCTCAAGCCATGAAACTTCTTAAATCATTGGTAGTGGAACTGAAAGAAGCTTTTGTGATCATTTGAGCTGATGTCCTGTGTTCTAGAAACACTGGTTTGTTCAAAGTTTGGGCAAAACTGAAGGAAAGAAAAGAATGAAAGAAGAATTACAGATGGATGAGAAAGAAGGTTAAGCTATAGAGTAAAGGTATAAAAACAAAAACAAAACCAATACAAAAGAAGTTGCTTTTCTTCAGGGAATTATAAAGTGTCATTTAAGTTCTGAAAGTGAGAAATAAAATGGAATTGAAAGATGACACTGAGAATTAGAAAAATACCAAATAGAGTCCTAAGCCGGTTAAGTGCAAATGAATTTTAAGATACTCAATTCAAACAAATATTTATTGAAAGTCATTTTGTGCAATGCATTTTGCCAGGTGCTGTAGGTTCTACCAAGATGAATTTGTCATGATTCCTGATTAGAAAATAATTCAAATGATGAAGAGACAGAGCAATCTGCAAGAAAGGAGAGATAATGTAATTTGGGGGATGAGAGAAAAATAAGGAAAGATTTCACGGAAAATTGTGCTTGGAGCTAGAAAGATAAGTGAGACTTCGATAGTTACAGGTACAGGAGGACATCAGCAGTAGTGTTTAGGGATCTTCCAGAACTGAGAAAAAGCCCAGCTCAGACTAATGTGGCAGTCTGATGTCAGCCATAATGAGTAGAAGGATGATGCATGGAAGAGTTTGTAATCTGGTGGGCAACGAAGAGCACAGGGCATGGATTTGGGGTATATTTGCTTGCATTTTATTTATTTTGTTCAGAAGACTTTTTGTGTAAATGGGATGAAGCTGAGAGTGGAAAGGAAAAGTAAAGGGCAAAAAAGAAACCAGCTGTGGAAAGCAAACTCAGGTGAGCTGGACTGAGGGCTTCAACTAGGACCACAGCAAGGAATACCTGTACATTCAAGGAACGTTAGAAAGAAAGACTTAGAACTGAGTGGGTAAGGGAAGGGAGATAAAGAAATGTTTTGTTTGCAGATCTTCTTGCAGGGAAACATAAATTTGGGATTCAAAATGTCCTTTGATTCATTTAATAGTTATTTGGCTTCTACTGTGGACCAGATCTAATGCTAAGTGCAATACAGGTAAAAGAGATGAATTACATGTAATCTTCCCTCAAGGAACTTACAGCCTGTGGTCAAGGTAAAACAAGATGCAAATAAGAATTGTTCAAAATAGAACATGATAGATTTCATTTCAGAGATGAAAATCAAGTTCTTTTGAGTTTTTTGAAGAGAGGGTTCATTTCCTAAGAGAAAAGGCAACAGTGAGAAAAGATTGGGAAGGGAACTTTGGATAGGTTCAGAGAGGGGAAAAAAGACTGAAATAATGGAATAAGCGGCTGGAGAAGGGGGAAAAGAAAACGATACAGATTTACCTGGAACTTTTGATAACGAAATATTGTGGTAAATACTAATCTCTTTTCCTTCTTCTCTTTTTCTCCTTCCCTCCCTCCCTCCCTCTCTCTCTCCCTCCTGCTTTCCTCCTGGTTTGACTGCTATTGCATGTAGAAAGGCCCCTTCCCCATCCATCTTTCCCCACATATCTCATATGGACAGTGTTAGGATTAGTTTTAAAAAATGTAAAGACCTTCCATACATCTAGTATAAAAGCACCAGAGAAATAAGAATAAAGTATAAATGTAAGTGAGTAACTCTGCTTTCATTATTAGCTTGCAAACACCTTCAGTACAGCTGCACAGCTGATCTCTCAAGACACTCACTATCATCAGATTTCTCTTGTGCTCCCAAAAGGGAAAGGAGGGGATATTTATTCCAACATTTTTTTAAAGACAAAAATTACCATGAACTTACTCAGCTATAGATTCTGTATTGGTATTTAGGATCTCTAGAAAAGTTTGTAAATTTGGAAGATAATAGCGGCTGCTTAACCCCTGAAACAAAACTAAACAAAATAAAACTTTATAGAGAGCTTTTCTAAGTAATGTGTGTTCCTGAGGTCATGAATTGAAAAGTCACAATTCTAACATTCAAATCAAGACCACCTTGGTTTTTGGCCAAGGCAGTGATATAATGAATCTGTGTTATCAGGAAGACTAAACTATTAGAATGCTACTTTTCGCCCTGGGCATATATTTCAGAACTAAATAAAACACTATCAATGCATCTTATAACAAAGAGTACTAAGAGTGTTGTATATTATTTTTGAGCCAACTCAAAGGTAGGAAAAATAACCACTGAGGAAAAAAAAGGGGGGGCTAGAATTGAGCAATGTTTTCTTGCTCATCTTCAGAATGAATGATCCTTCATGAAGTGTGGAGAGGGCTCAGAAGAGAGGATGTGAATGTTGCTGCATTGGTAGCCACTCAAGGTGGCTCTCCTAGAGGTGGCCACAGACTCAGGGTAAAATGTGACAGCCTCCAGTAGTGATTTCCGTGATCTGGGGAGTGATCTGTCTCGTGTTTTTCTTTCAGCAATGAAAAAATAACAGTGTAACTTCTTTTCCCTTCTTTTAGGGATTCCTAGATTCTTTAATGAGTGATATCTTCATAAGCAATGTGGGTGAAGAAACAGAATGTGTAGTAACCTTGTTCTTAAAAGAGGTTTCTTAAAGGAACAGTGGCTAGGACGAGGTATTATCAAAGGTATTATATAAGTCTGCTGTTAACCATAGACCTCAAACTGGCACAGGCTGTCCACTGCCCCCTCCACGTTAGCCTGGAAAATTCAGTCACCTGCCTGGGTCCCAGGGTATCTGCCTGAGTTGTGCCAGCTGATGCAGCCATGTGGGGATGGCCTGCCATGTGATGGTAGCAATAGTCTATGTACTTCCTTGTTTTTACTGTTGGACAGGTAGGTTCCCTACTATGGAATTTACATTTATTTTTGTAGTACCCCATTATAAAAAGAGACAGAATAAATTATTTAGATAATCAGAGTAATAATTCCTTTCTAATATATTGCCCAATTCTATCTTGTGAGCACATCGTGCGTGCATGTGTGTGTGTGTGTGTATGTGTGTATGTGTGTGTGTGATATACTGGGTATTGAACCAGGGATGCTCTACTACTAAGCTGAATCTCCAGGTTCTTTCTAAGTTGTTGAGCCTGACCCTGAACTTGTGATTTTCTTGCCTCAACCTCCTGAGTAGCTGGGATTATAAGCATGTGCCACATGTTTGATCGCACACATAGGTAGTTTCCCTACTAGTAAATTCACTAGACATTTTCTAGTACATAATTCTTATTAGCAATCTCCATGCAGAGGGATGTAGCAGAGAACAGATTTAAACAAATAATGCAATGAAGTTTGCACCACATGGTTTGGAATTCTTGGCCATGGCTGGACCATGTGATGGACTTATAAAATTGAGTATTGGAACTATACCAAGGCCTAAGGAGCAATATGCCAACTTCTAGTTAACAGCTAACAGTAACAGACAAACCTGCAACATTCCAAACAAGAAAAACTAAAAGCTGCCATGATTCACACGTTATTTCTTGCTTCCATGAACAGCTATTCTTGAAGGGAGTCTTGTCCTGATATAACTCCCTGCCACACCACCCCCATTCACCAACATTCCTCATTTTTCTTTCAGTCTTTGGCCTTGGTCAAGTTGTCTGCCATGCATTAGCCCTTGATTGACTGCCCTCTGCACTTTCCATCTCCTCTTCTATGCTAGTGTGTATTGATTCTGAGTATTGGATCTCTCCCTCCATGTTCCATACCAGGCCCTATTAAGTCTGTAATATATTCTTTCAGCAATGCAACACTTTCAGTTGCCTGAGGATAAGTGGAAGCACAGAGTCGCAGCATCTCAAAGCTAAAAGGAACCTTAGAATTTATGCTATCTGACTGCAACAATTGACAAATAATGATACTGAATCCTAGAGAGGTAAGAACCCTGCTTAAGATCACAATAAGATCACTTCTGTTTAAAGGATCAACGACCCAAACGTTGGGCTCTCTTTGTAGGTCCATCTTTATTGCCTACTCTAATGCTCATCTCTTATAACTCCAAGTGAATCAGTCTTCCCGTTAGCATGGCCATAAAAAGTGATATGCTAAGGAGGGAGTTCAAAACAGAGGGAGCTTTCTACATTAGTGAAAATTCAATTATTTGATATTTCTAAATGTTAATAAAGTCATAGAAAATTGAAATACTATTTCTCTCTTACCTAAGATACTTACTTATAGTATCCTGGAGGAAGGTAGGAAATTAAAGAATTGTTTGGAAAATTTCAGGCAAGTAGATTTCTTTTGACTGTCTAACCATTCTTCCACACTTATCTTATGGAATAGCAGATCCATCTGCTTATGAATGTGTTTTTCTTTTCTTTTCTTTTCTTTTTTATTTTTTTATTTTTTATTTATTTTTTGCTTAGAGAGTATAGAAGCATGCAGAAAAGTTAGGGTTGGATATGGAAGACAAGAAAGCTGTGGGCATGTGTTTCATATTTCATTTTTTGGCTCATGTGCTGGTCCTTTTCACTAGCCTGTCCTTCTCCATGCTCTCTCTGCCTTCTCTGCATTGTCATTTGCCTGAGCCAGGGAGAGAGGGCAGAACTCTAGCACCGATTTGTGTCAGCCGGGCTCTTTTGACATTTGGCTTCTAGTTGGAATCAGTTAATGGGAAGTCCTGCCTGGCGAGGGATCAAGGAGAAGAGACAGGAGGGTGCATTCTTACCCATCACTTCCTTCCTCCTTGATGCTGTGTTTCTGGCAATGCCTCGTCCTTCAACTACAGCTCTTGAGAAGTGGCTCTTCTCTATGACTTCAGCTGTCACTGGAGTCCTCCGAGACTCTTCCTTCCCCTTGCCAGTTCTGGTCTAGAAATGGTAATCACTTCTGTTTGTTGCTGGTCTTCAGGTGTGTCAGTGTCCCCTGGAGGTCCCCTCATGTTGCTATGTATATAGTCCTTCCCACTCTGAACTGTCTCCTCCTGTGTTCATCTGAGCAGCTTTTCTTTGCTTGCCTGGGCACTGTCTGAAACAGTTCATTTGGGGTTAATCAGTGTCTGAAGTCACCATTTATCTTCTTTGCTGCAGCAGCAAAGCCATCATCATAAAGGATAGGATCAATTCTTGTTCATTTTGTATCTCATGGATCTGCTAATCCATGAGAAATGCAGCTAATCTAAGCAGGAGATTGACTTTCACCTCTGCTTGCATTTTTTGCCTTTTGGGTTTGGTTGATACCAAATATGAAAAAGATCATATTTAAAATAATGAAAAAGGTCATTGGCAAATAGTATACAGGAGCAAAGTTTGTATTTGGTTTATGTCGATGTATTCTAACACCTTCTCCTGAATTATGGAGACTGATATAAGAACCTTGTTGTTTATATTGAACCTGATAATATTTAGTGGACAAAAGCATGCTTAGTTAGGGTGAGCTATTGCTGTGTGAGCAACTATACAAAAATGTCACTGACTTTATATTTATAAAACAGCATGATTAGTGGGTAGGTTTGTAATGGTTCCAATTTTCACCCAGAAAAAAATTATTCTTGGTTCCCATTTCATTTTTTCTTATCTATCAGTCTTTTGGAACTGTCAATGTTGACTAAAGATAATTTATTTACTAATGCCTCTAAATATTATCAACTTTTCTCTGGGCTAGATATATCATTTCTATCTGTACAAGAAAGTGTTTGCCTGTAAATTTTAGGGAAATTATAGTGTATGTTTATTCTTTCCACTTAATCTCTGTGAGTTCAGGGGTGCTACAGAAGAAAGATATCTTTCAATAACAGACGGGAAATGGGACAAAAGGTGGATAGTATGGAGCATTCACATTTTGTACCAGAAGTTGATTTGACTGAGTATATAGATCATTCATTTTTTTAATCCATTAACATTTATTAAGTTAGTATCTGATAAGTTCTATCAAGTGACAGAAGCTAGGAGTGGTAAGATGAATAAGACTTTCTTATGATTTGAGGCACTCAGTCCAATAGGAAAGGAAATATTCCGGGAAGCTATTGCCTTAACCAGACAGGGAGATGGTGCTAGTTGTTCCAAGTTATCACTCATCTATTCAGTTTGAATAAGAGAAAAGGAGATTCAAATCCTGATGCCTCAGCTTTATGATTTTGAGGCTGAACGTGAGGGATAGCTTCTGGCTCCACTCTGGGGAGCACTGAGTGGTAGGAGGGTCTTGCAGGGGGCCACTAATTCTCTACCAAAAATTGTTTTGAAGAAAAAGTCAATTGCTTAGAAAGAATAAAGGAGGGAAAAAAGAAAGGGAAGAAGGAGAGAGAGCACATGTGAGTGAGGGAGAAAGTAGAAAGAGGAGTAGAACAAAAGAAGGAAGGAGGGAAACAAGAAATGGAAGTTGGAAACCCATAGCCCTAGAGCAAGGGTCTGCAAACAGATCCTATAAAGGCCCAGATAATATGTATCTTAGGCCGTGGGGTCATACAGTCTCTGTCTTGTAACACAAAAACAGCCAGAGACAATAAGCAAATAATGGAAGTCATGGTATTCTAGTTAAATGTCATTTATGGCCCACTGAAATTTGAATTTTATATAGTTTTTACATATCACAAAATATTACTCTTATTTTGACTTCCAACCGTTTAAAAATGTAAGAATTTTTCTTAACCTATGAGACATGTAAAAACAGTCTGAATTTTGCCCATGGGCCATTGTTTGCCCAATCTCAACCTGGAATTAGAAGCCTAAAGAAGGAGAAGCACTTCCTACCATTACTCAGCTAGAATACCTAATAATATGGTCTTCGACTCCTTCATAGCCGTTTGGTTCATTCTCTGACGAGGTGACATCATCAACTAGGCATAGTGTCTTTCCTTTGACCAGGAGTGCACCGGTTGACCTGAACGAGCTTCTCTTCCTGGCCCGTGAAATAGACAAGCTTGCCTGGCCTTTTTTGAACTCACAGGATTTGATGAGGACAAATGAAATAAAACCCACCGAAAGTACTTTGTGCTCTTAGGAAGAAAAGCATTATACAAACTCAATGTATTATTAAAGAAAAAGCACATCTGTCAGCAGGAGTTGGAAAGCCCGAAAGAACAGTGCCACATGACTGTGAAGCTGCCCAAGGTGGAGCTCTCCGCGCTCAGATAGATGACATGGCTCTCCCTCCTCCTCACAGTTCCCCCATATTTCATCATCTGAAAGTGGGATGCTTTTACTGCCTGTTCTTTTTCTTCCTTTTCTTTTTTCCCTACCTCATTAGTACATCAAGAGAACCAAATTGTTCCTCAGATGGATTGCTCCTGGCATGCTGCTGGCTCCCTCCCCCATGAGGCTCATGGGGCTGTACTTACCCAGCCAAAGCCTGCGCTTGCTCTCCCCACTCAGATGAAAAATTACTGACAGATTACCCCTTAGCCAGCACAGTATCAAAGGCATTCTTATAAACTTCAGATAAAATATGTGCGTGGTTTGCTTAAGAGTTAACTAAAACTCATTTATATCCCAAATCAAATTGTCCTTCCAACGGTGGCAGACTGGGATCATTTTTGTGAATCAGACCTTCTGTATTCTTACTGTGGTGACATATTTCCTGGATGACTTTTTCAGCATCTTCCCCCTATGAAAAACAATTCCAAAAGTCTGGTATTTTTCATATTATCCTGATTTCGACACCCCCTTCCCCAGTAGAGTAGACCTGTTACAATAGACACGTTTTGTCTACCTTAGTTGGTCCACGTTTCTATCTGAAAGTTTTGAGCTCTCTGTTCTCAATTGTTATGGTTTCCAGATTTTGCTCTATCAAATGCAGATGTAATTTCTAAGAAACACTAAAATAATTTTTCCTTACTAATGGAGACTCCCTTGGATTCAAGTTCTTGTTTGGGAATTACTTTTTCTGTGCATCATCTGTTTTTCCTCCTTCCCTCCACTTCTTCCTCTTCCTTAATTTCCTTTTGTTTTTGTGCTTTTCAAAGCTTGTCTTTCAGAGTAGAATTTGGCATAGAAACACTCAGGTAGGAGACTTTGGAGGGATTTTTGCATAGTTGAAAGAGGGGCTATTTTTGTGCTTGATTAAGGTTAAAATTAAGTTACTTACCTTTTAGACCTGGTATGATGAAGCCACATATTTTCTGTACTATCGTCAGTCATGTGATATACCTGTGTTTTCAAACCATCAGGGTTCCTATCTTTGTTTTGGTTTTATTTTCCTATGTTCTTGTTATTATTACACCAATGGTATTTTCATATGTATAAGTGTCAAGAATTAATTCCACTCTTCTGTTCTGCCCTTCTGTTTATTTTTTCTAAGTCTTCCTCTGTACAATATAACTCTAATATTATATAACATCCATACCTATCACAGTTTGACGCATGCTTGCAATTGTCAGTGCCAACAGAGTAAAAGATATTTCCTAGAGCCTTGTCTTGTGAAACTTGAACCATAATTTATATCAGATGGGGGAAAAATCACTTCTGGTAGAGAGGTAGAGAAAAAAAAAGCACTTCTTTCCTTTAAAAAGATTTTTGAGTAGTTTTAATAACAAACCATTGTAGGCTTCTGCTATTGTGTCTAAGAGGTACCAATGTCCCTCACTTCTACAGTTTGTGCTTAAAACAGTGTCACTTGAATTCAATCAAGTACAGTCCTATGATTACTTTTATTTCTGGGACAGATTTTCAAGAGCAACTTCTAATTTTAGGTATTGTAGCTGAGATTCTTCCCATCCTCTGCACGCCACTGATGTTCCATGTGCATTAGCTTCCCGTTAAAGCCGACAATCAGACCCTCCATAGACAAAGCAGAAAGCTTGAGTAGGTGGAGGTGGGTGGGGGAACAGAGACAACATAGGTATCTTTCTGTGTGTTTTTGTCTGAGTGTTTAATTTTACAAAACCATTTTTGCAAGTAAGCAACTTTTCAGGATAAATTTTAATTATTGTAAATCTAGAGACTGGAAACCAATCCAAAGCTATTCTGATTATTTAGAGGAAGGTGTAACTTTTCCCCTTTTGTGAATAAAACTCAGTTTGCATTCTTGCTATGCTGGTGACCCATATAACACGTAATGCATCCTACTGAATATTTTAAAAGTGCACATTGCCATTGAAAAATTTCCTCTCTCCTATTATTGCAAAAGCCAGAGTAGGTGAGCCAAAAAAGAGTGAATGCAAGTGTGTAAATTTGGAAGTATTGAAGTTTAATCCCCAAACGCATGTATCACATAGGTTGGAAGGCTTACTCAGAAATGCAACTGTTCTGAAACAAAGTGCTCTCAGGTGAATTTCCTCCTAATTCTGAATTGTCTTGAGATGTAAACTCTCACCTGAACAGATCTGAGCATGAGCAGACATCAGGTGTGAGGCAAAAATGCCTGAGACACTGGTTAAGTAGAATATGAATGTCACAAGGATTAAAGATAAATGTGAGTGTGTGAGAATGAAGGAATCCATCATCTTTCTAGTCTAGTAATATGGAAACATCCTTTATGTTTCTAGCTTCAGAACTGGACTATCCACTAGGCAACTCAGTGTGATTTCCATTATGTCCTTAATCGCTCTCCTTGAAATCGAATATGGGAACTTGCAATTTCCTGTATGAGTCAGGATCCCAGCCAGAATTAGATGGCATTTTCCTGAGCATTTAATGAAGTGATTGCTTACAAAGGAGTGAGCAGAATTAAGGGGAACAAGTGAGGGACGATGCCACACCCCTGGGCTAGCAATGGTGGGAAGCCATTACCGACCACAGGACAGGGTCAATATCAGGGAACCTGGGAGGGCCTTAACAGCAATGTAGGTCAAGATCACAGCCTCTGGGGCTAGGGTGTAGCTCAGTAGCAGAGTGCTTGCCTAGCGTGCAGCACTGGGTTTGCACCCCAGCACTGAAAACAAGCAGACAAAGAATGTTGCCATCATCATAATGCTAATCAGAAAACAATAGATCGGGGAAACAAATCCACTGATCTCTAGGCTTGTCCTCAGTCCTCTGGCTTTCTTTCTGGCTGTAACCAACTGGTTGCAGAGGGCGTGAGAGCCCCTTTGGAGATTCAGCCTTTGGGTCAAAGCTCAGGGCAAAGCTGGGGGGGATAAAGGGTGCCCGAACATTCTCCTCATATAACCCTTCTTCTGCATTTTCCTGAAACTCTTGGCTTTCCTTCTTGATTTTCTACTCCCGGCCGTATGCTCTCAGTTTCCCTGCTTCGCAGGATTTCCTCACTCTCTGCTCGCTGTCTGTGCCATCGCATCGTGCGATTGGCACCCGAAGGCCTCTTCCATATGCCCGCTCCAGCGCCTCCCACCAGCTCCACACAGCTTCACATCAACATCCAGTGTGCCCATAGCTCTTCTCTCACACCATCGCCCTCACCTGCGGGGGCTTTGCAGAGTATGTCTCAACTGCCTTCCGGAACTGGAAACCTTTACAGCACCAATATTTTGAAGTCACGCTTTGAGGCTGCAAATCTGTCACTGATATATCCTTTCACATAGCACCGTTTGTATTTTGAGTGTTGCGTAGTAAATCGTAATTGCCACCAACTAAAATAGATATAGGAAATAGGAAGTGTGGGCATTTCTTATAATTTACCCTTCACGTTGAATCTTCCCCTCGGTGTGACTGCAATAACAGCTCTTGCATAAAACACCGAGGAACATGTTGGCCTGAACGGAACAAAACTGCTTATTCTCTTTAAATTGCATTAAGCTTATAGTTTCAGGCCTAGCGGGTTTTCTCTCCACAGGAATTTTGAAGATGCCCGTTGATAATATGTCTGCTTGCCAAAGCCCAGTTGAGTAATTTAAATTGCTGGTAGTGTGGTCACTGAAAATGCTTTGAATGTAAGAGGGATGAAATTTACATCATAGTCACCCTCTTTATGAGAACCCAGAAGAAAAACTTTGTAGATCTCAGTGCTGAGAATAACTATGCTGCTTCTGACATTGCTGGTAGATGCATTCATATTCTCTGGACACCAGGAATCTGTGTATGTGATCACTTTTTTCCCCTCTTGGCTTTGTAGTAGCATTTCAGTGAAATTTGAGATACACCCTCAGTGTGTTGCTAAGATCTGAATGTTTATGTTCCCTTACAGATTTCTACGTTGAAATCCTCATCCCCAAGGTGAAGGTGGGGGACTTTTAGGCAGAGCCCTCATGAATGGATTAGTGTCCTCATAAAAGAGACATGAGAAAGGCCCCCCACCCCTTCTGCTGTGTGAGGACACAGGGAGAAACATCATCTGTGAGCCACAAACCGGGCCCTCACCGGACTCTGCCTCTGCCATCATCTTGGACTTCCAGCCTCTGCAACTGTGAGAAGTGAATTTTTGTTGTTTATCAACCACCCCAGTCTATGGAATTTTGTTATAGCACCCCGAATGAATTAAGAGTGACGCTTTCTGTGTGGTGTGTGACTAGTATTATTTTATTTTTTTTCATTTTCATTTTCTCACACTTGGTCTATGAAAAGGGTATTCATTCTACTTCCAAAATATGTTTGAATGTACCTCCAACTTTACTAATTTTTAAAATTTTTATTATTATTATTATTTTTTTTTTTTGGTAGTACTAGGAGTGGAACCCAGGGTCTCTTGCAGGCTAGGCAAGTGCTCTACCATGGAGCTTCACCCGCAGATCACCCAAATCTTACCCTTAGTCTGGCCACACACTGCAAAGACTGAGGGAAAGCCACCAGCATTTTTCTTCTGACCATTGCATAGTTCCCTGACTGCCTTTTTATCATTCCTGATCACCACTCCCAATTTCTTCTCCACACATCATCTTGAATGGCTTATTAAAAACATGAATCTATTTGCCTCAACATTTTGTTTTGAAAAAAATCAAACATAAACCCTGCAGGAATAACAGAATGAACATCCATGTACCTAGTACCTGGGTTTACATTTTACCTCTGAATATTTTCACATATATTCCCTAACAAGAAGCTGATCCTCCTACATAATTGTACTACTCTTATCACAATCAGGAAATTCAACATTGATCCAATATCATTACCTAATTCAGAATCATATTGAAATTTCCACAATTGTCCTTAATAAGGTCTTTTATGGCTATTGATTTTGTTGTTGTTGTTTTGTGTTTGGGGGCTTTTGCTACTGTTTCCATTTGCATGTTATGGTTTATCAATGACTTATTTTAGGATCAGGTATGGAGTTTAGCTGTCATATCTCTTTAATCACATTTCGAAGAGTCCATGTCCAAAGTACTACAGACTCTCTCTCGGTCGGTACTTACTTGTTTTCTCAGATTAACTTCAGGGCAAAATTTTTCATTTTCATTTTTGCTAGAATGCTGGAAAGCTAATGTTGTGTTCTCATGGCATCACAGTAAAAGAAGGGCTGTTCATTTATTCCATTACAAGTGACTTAACACTTGATCATTTTGTCAAAGCATTGCCTACCAGATTTTTCCATTGTAAATGTTTCCTTTTCTTTTTTTAAATTTATGTGCAGTCTATAGGATTATGAATATAAATATTTTAATATAAAAATCTAATTTTTAGAAAAATTATATAGTTAAAACCGTTCCCACTCTTTTCCACGTAAATGTACTTGTATATGTTGTTCTCACCACTGATTTATTTTACAGTTTCTTCTTATTTCATATTGAGGGGATTAACTCTTCACAAGGGCTTTCTCTGATTATGCAATCAAAGCAGGCCTCTGATTAGCCACCAGCTTCTCAGTATCTGAACACTCTATTTCCTTCTTAGCACTTTAAGATGTGATTATTTACCTGGTTTCTTATTTATTATCCATAGCTATAGCTAAACATAAACTGTTAATAGTAGAATTTCCAGATCTCCCTTTTCATTATTATAGCCCCAATACCAGAATACATAGACCTATACGCAAGTTTGACTCTCAAATAAACATCTGTTGAATAGAAATCGATGTATATAAGAATAATTGTTATGTCTGGATACGTTTTTACATATTCATATATTTTAAAATAATTTTTTATAGCAAAAAGGCCAATAAAGTGGGGACATAAATGTAGGACTCTGTACTAAAATTCATGCTTTCATTTTCACTCCTTTATCACTGGGAAACAATTGCCCACGTAGTGACCGTAGTGAACGTAGTGACCGTATTACCTAGTATCCCGATCATCCAGGTGTGGCTGTGGGATCAATTCTTGTCAATGCAATGTGGGCGGTGGTATGTGTTTCACTCCCTGGATTTCCTTTTAAGCAGTGGGTGGAACATGTCCATTGTCTTTTTCTCCCTGCAAGTTGGAAGTTGTCAGGGCTTGGCACAGCCACAGTTGGAGGGATCCTAGAGCCTTTGCATCCTGACAAGGAAGAAAGGTACATGCCAGGCTAAGATGAGATGAAACTACAAAATGAAGTTTTATGGTGGAAATCCATTGTAAATTTCCTATTTATTTGTTTAGGTGGAACATCCCTAATCCCAAAGTCTAAAATTCAAAATGATTGAAAGTTCTAAGTTTTGAGGACCACAAGTGGAATATTACCCATTTGATCTCATGTGAGGGGTTGTAGTCCAGAAGCATTACACTGAAACTGTTGCGTAAAATTATCTTCAGAATATGTGTATATATGAAAGATAAATGAATTTAATACATAGACTTGGATTTCATGCTCACGATATCTCATTGTAAATATTCAAAACTTTGAAAACACCTGAAATCTGAAACTGAACATTTCTGATAAGGTAATAGAATTTAGCACTGCTCTAAGTGATATAGAAATGAAATATTATTTCAATGGTGGTAGCCCGAAAATTAAATGAATCACAGTGAAAACACAGTTGGGATTTTGTTAATCAGCTTTTCATTACTGTAACAAATGCCTGAGAGGACCAACTTATAAAGAGAAAAGGTTTATTTTGGCTCACAGTATTGGAAGTTCCTGTCCGTGGTTGATTGGCCTCATGACTTTTGGTCCTGTGGTGAGGCAGCTCGTCATAGTGGAAGTGCAGGGTGGAGTACATCTGCTCACCTCACGGCTAGAACATGAGAGAGTGGAAGAGGAAGGCTGGAGTTAAGTCCTCTCACTATGACTTATCTCCTAAGGGTTTTACCACTGCCCAGTAGCAACAAGCTAGAAACTGAGCCTTCAACACATGTTCCCTTTGGGGGAACATTCCAGATCCAAACTATAGCAGGATTACTTAAAATCCACTGTTGTGTTACTATTTTTGGCAGTGTATATTTTTCAGATTCCTCAAGTCTTACAGAATGGCATTAGGCTTAAAAACATGTAGGAGCCTTTGGAGAGTTTTTTCTTATTGAGTAAAAAGCCGGGAGGGGGGGGGGACGGGGGGCACCTTTATCTTTGGAAAAGTTTTTTGAGGTGGTTTGATGAAACTGCATGGCTTCTTAGATCCCACACCCTATTGCCAGACTAATCTGGGGGAATTCCAGTGTGGTTTAAGAGACAATCCATCAAATCCTTTCTCTGTTGCCTCTGGTGTATTTTGTGTGCTGTGGGTAGCATTACTAATGAAACAACAATCTAGCTAGTAATTATTTATCATCAAGCCAGTGAATGAAAGGGTTCACTGAGTTCTAGAGATGGAGAGAATCTGAAGTTTGTGTTATAGTGGGTCCAGAGAAGTCAAAGTGCTTGCCTCTCAGCCTGTACTCAGGGTTAATTACTGACCAGCTGGGTCCCAGAAACCAGAAACCAGGGCACAGGGCATGTGGTCATAGCAGATGGTGCACCTGCTAGACCCCGTGCTCTTTGAGACAATGACCAAGACACAGTGGAAATGATTCTACGGGCACCACGTGATATTACCCATGCCGTGAGTTTATTTTGATTGTAACAGGGAAAAGTGGTCATGCTTCAGAAATGGCATCCTATACTATACATTTTTACATTAGATTAATATGAGTATCCCTAAACGAACAACAGAACACATGAGACCTTCAAGGTTAGGCATTTATCCCAGCGATGATGCATTACTCACAACATTTTCAAATTTGTATTTATGATTATCTTTAAGAGCACATGGCTGTTATTCTTTAAATTGTTTCATTCCCATTTTAATTCAGAAAGCAATTTGTATGAACTCTGGAAATAAGAGAAAGAATAAAAAGAAAATGAAAACCACCCATTATTGGATCCCTCAGTGGTGACCATTCTAAGCAAGGTAAAGTAAAACGTCATTTGTAAATCGCATAGTCATGTTTACGTGTGTGTTTTTATGTAATATTGCACTAATGGGTTTAAATTTAAATATTTATCATGTGTATTTTTCTATGAAATGAATTTATTAATTTTATTTTTATATTGAGTTAGAGCACATTCATGGATATTTGCTTAATATTCTAGCTATTACAAGTAGTTGGGTAAGAGTGTGAAGGCTTATTCATATGTGGGTGTATTCTATTGACTATTCTTTATGTTGCTAAACATCCATCCTTAGAGTTGTCATTTGAAAATAAGAAAATGATATTGGACCCCAATGTGATGAACAAGGTAAAATGATTAAAACAAGAAATGCCATTGAGGGTCAAATAGTCAGTGGTTAAAATGTAATGAGACTTTCTAAATCTGTCACAGAAGGCAAATTCAAAGGAAGAGTTAGTTTCAAAAATAGTTTGGATAATGGAGGCACTTACTAAATAAACATGTATTCATGTATGATAGTTAATTTAAAGAAAAATAATTCCTTCAGTGCTTAAGTTCTGCTGTGGAACTAAAACGATCCCTTAACTTCATTGCTGTTTTTAGACATTGGTGCCCACTATCACCCAAAGATGGAAGGCAAGGAATCACAATCCACCACTGTGCGTGCGAGAGAAAGGTGGATTTGGTCATTTCCTATATTCTGTTCTAATATAAGGCAAGAGAAATAAGAAAGAAAGAGAAAGATGAAAGGAGAACAGGAAGAAGGAAAAAGAGGAAAAGAAAGAAAGGCAGAAGAAACGAAAGAAGGGAAATTAGGAAAGGGAATAGAGAAAAACCAAGAGATAGGAGAAGAAAGGGAAGAGGAAAGAAGGAAGGACCAAGGGAGGAAGGAAGGCAGAGAGATTGCTCTTCCAAATTCCTGTAAAGTAATGGTAAAGTCAGTTCTAAAGGATGAATTTATGAAGCCACTCATAAACTTATTCTATACTAATGGTTTTCAGAAATTTAAAGATAATGGTGCTTTTCTGTAATATTTCCGTTACAATGGAGCTATAATCACAGTACAATTTGAGAAAAAAATTGGAGATGATGGAGCAGATACACATAGAAACACATTAGACAAAACCTTCACACAGCTTCTGGAAAACAACTTTTGAAACTAGTTTTAGGCTGATAAAGTCTATTAGTGAGGTTAGCTTGTATCCATAGGACTTCAAAGGAAAGGAAGCTCATTATAACCAGCCAAAGATGGCTAAACATGGTTTTCCAAACCCAAGATTCTTAGAGACAAAGTGCCCTGACCAGACATAAAATGTTAGGATCTTTATCAATTCATTACCCTACCTGGCTTCTAAAAGTGTACCATTGTGCAGAATCTTTCCATTAAATCTGCCACCTTCAAGGAAAATAACACCACAAGGAATTACAATCTATCTTTAACCATATTTTAATATAAGCTTTGAAAGAAAAACTGACTTTAGAGATGTGTTTTTCACAGATCTCAAAAATTCAGTCACTGCTTTCAATGAATTTAAAATTCATATAATTTGAGTCAATGTCTGTTTTTAAATTATGTATATATATATATATGCACACTCAGAGTTCAGAAACAAAAAATGCTTTTCTGTTTCTCTGTGACTGTACTACATGTTTCTAGAATTAAGCAATAGTTTGTAAAATAATAACAACAGCTACTGGATTGTTATACAATAACTCTGACACTGAGAATAATTAGAATAGTACATATTAGAAGTATTGCTCATTTTTTACTTTTTCATTTTATGTAGTAAATACTTTTCAGTGTAATAAGAAAGTAGATTAAGTCCTGAAGGAAAAAAAAAATCTTACTTCAAATTCGCTGTTTGCCTACTGAAGCCCACCAATAAAAATTCAGGGAAAGAAGGTAAGTAATATAATATTAGAGGATTCGTCTTGTGAATACGCATTAAGTTAGACCAGAGGTTTTATAAAATGAAACAATAATTGTTTATAAAATGAATCATTTATAAAATGAAACAATAAAGTCTGTTTTTTCAGAGCTTAAATTTTGAGAACAATTAAGAAAGAAATAGACCCGTGAAAAAGAAATTCAGAGGTTACATAAATAAGTAGGATAATATTGATATACAGAAAAGGAAGTAAGCATTACAAGGAGTATACAAAAAGTCTTTTTTATTTTTTTTTTATACTTTGGTAGTGCTGGGGATTGAACCCAAGGCCTCTCAAATACTAAACAAGTTCACTACCACTGAGTTAAAACCTCAGACCCAAAGAGTCATTATCTATTGCAGTTTATCTTAAAAATTCAGAGAGATTGTTCACCTTCTTAGATTTAAATAGCATCAATATTAAGCAAGTAAAGAAAGAACAAAATAGTGAAGGGAAAAAAAAAGGATTTCAATTTAAAGGAGTGGTTAAGAGTAGAACTTTAAAATCATTTCCTATTTTTTTTCCCCATGGTGCTGGGGATTGAACCAGGACTTTGAGCATGTGAGGCAAGCACTCTACCAACTTAGCTATATCCCCAGCCCATTTCCTAATGTTTTTATTAGCCGTGACAGACAGAATAAAGGCTTCCCAAAGATGTCCATATCCTAATCCCCAGTACCCAGTTTTGTTGCTTTGCTGTCATTAAGGATGTTGGATAGAGCAATCATGCTGGATTATCCAACTAAGCCCAGGATTCCCCACAAGAGTCCTTATAAGAAAAATCAGAATGCATGATAGTCAGGATGAGGGAAGGAGATGATTGAAACAGAGGTGGGAACATGAGCCAAAGAGTATGGGCATCTTCCAGAAGCCAGAAAAGACAACCATTAGTTTAGTCCGAGAGCCTCCCAAAGAATGCAGTGCTGCCAATCCATTTTGGACCTTTGACCTGTAGAACACTTAGACGTTCAATCTGGGTTGTCTTCAGCCATTAAATATGTGCTAATGCCATAGCCGCCATAGGAAACTCATGCATTACTTTTGGAGGAAAAAATTACTTTTTAAAGAAATTTACACAAAACCAGACCCAATTGCTTTCCAAGCAGATGATTTTTCAATTCAGAAAGGGTTATGCCAGATAAATCATTAATTATTCTTTTCTTTTTCTAGTAGTCTTTTGTTGTTGTTGTTCCAATTCCTATTAACAATGTCATACTAACAAGGGAAAAAGAACTATCCTTGCTTTTACCTCTACTAGGTACATACCAGAGTTATAGTGTTTTGGTTTTTTTCCAAGTTATTTTATGTTTTCTTATAACAACCTTCAAATAGAAGCATCATTTCTTATTTAATAATGAAGTGATTTTTACAGCAAATAAACAATTTGCCACATTTTGAGTCGGTGATAAAAGTAGAAAAACACAATACCAGGACAGAAATTAAAATATGAGTAAATTTCTATTTCCAATAGAGAGCAAATATGTAAGAGATAGATGAGATAGATAAGATAGATACATAGCTGGTTGAGAGCAGAGAATTAGAGAAAAACATTAAGAATCTTATGAATAGAATTTAGTGTGGCCCAAACTTTTCAGAGCAAAGTTTTGGCCTAGATAGTTATTAGAAAATAAACATCTTTTGGACACTCCATCTAACCTCCTGGTTTCCTTCTCTATAAAAGAAAGATAACAATAGATGTCTGTCATAAAGAATCCCAAGAAATAGGACTGAATACTGTGACACTGAAGAGCTCTTTAAATGTTGATTCAACACTCTGTGGTCTGCTTAGGATCCCCAAACCAATTTGTGACTCATTCAACACTAAGAGGTAATCTGTCCTGAAGAAGAAAAAGAGACATTGTAAATCAGGTGGCAATCAATGATTCCAAAGAGAATTGAACATATTCTTTGTCCAAATGAACAGAAGATGTTGGGATGAATAGTGTTCTCTCAGTGAGAAGTAGAAACAGCCGAAGCCTCTTACCAGAGGGTGAGTGTAATGCAAGAGAAACTTCAAGAACAGCAGCTCCCGAAACATCTTGGATAAGTGTCTCAAGTTAGGTCATCAAGATGAATGAGGTCACCTAGACATAGTTTAGACAACTGCAAAGCAGAACAGTATGACGGAAGACCGGCTTAAGACCTCAACACAACTATAGAGCCAACAGCAGCTGGAACCCCTTAAGGACTAAATGCCAAGGAGAGAGTAATTTTGACATCAAAGGGATCAGTTTGACAAATAAAAATCAAACTGGATGGACTTTAATGCAAACAGCTGGGTGTGATGCAACTGAAGAGGCAGATTTCCTGGAGTCACCCAAACAGATTTATTAGAATCCCACATACCTCCCAAGGAGAATGGAAATACATATTTTTTAATTTTCAAGGTTTTTTTCCCATTCCAAACAATGAGGAAGAGATTATGGTAAGATAAATAGGCTGCACCACAATCCTTGGCACTACTTGATGGCTACGCTTACTTCGGCTCAAGACATTTTCTTTGGTCCTTTCCACATTTTCCTCCATTCCTGTCTGCCATCTCTCCTTTGTGCATAAAATTTTGTGCAATGAATTCAAAGAGTAAGTAGATTCCCGATGAAAGGTTTCTGATATCAGAAACTCTTCCTAATGGGCCAGAAATCCATGACACCTTATGTAAGAATGATAGATAATTTTGCTTCGCAACATGTGCTTGGCAATTGGCCTTCCTGTGGAATGCACCAAGAACAACATGGGTATTACTCAGGCCATGGTTTAGATCAGAGGGTTGGTAGCTCATTTGCTGATGGAGAGATCAGACTCAAGGTAAGTGGAAGAATGAACAAAAGTTTATTATCAGCCAGTAAGACTCTCTTTGAAGTAGCTTCAGAGACATCTGTTTTGTTTTCTTTATTTTTCATGCAGTGATGGGGAAAAGTCCAGAGCCTTGAACATATTTGTTCTATTTTCTAATAGTGATCCACCCTTACTGTGTTATCAGTGGTAACCAATTTGAATCAGAATGCAAATATCCAGTTCAAAGGATTAAAGTTGTCACAAAAGGCAGTACTATTGCAAATCTCATTGCCCTATTTTCTCTGCTGTAGTATGGTAGAATCTCCTTGATGAAACACTTATCCAAGAAGCATCAAAGCTGCTTAACTTTGCTCATTAATGTATCCCCAAAAATTAGAAAACTATAGGACACTAGTAGGCACCCCATACATATTTGATATGTTAATGAATAACATGAGCCAGAAATCTGTAAATGGGTCTAGACATGATTAAGTATAAAGGGAGAGATAAGACACCCTTAGTTTCATTAAGTCATCATTATCCATTTAAATTGCCTCATGTTGCAGGATCTGCAGAGCAAATTCAAAGCCATAAAATTTAAATTCAGAATTAATTTGGGGGTTTAAACAAGAAAAAAAAACAGAAAAAAAATCTTCTAGCATTTGGTATCATTTAATGGGGTCTGTTTGGCTCATTGCAAACCTATGCAATATGTCTAAGCAGCATGTAGGAGATTTTAAGCTAATACACCACTTATCATGCTTTGCTGGTGGATCAGTGAATGATTTCATTGACCTGAAGCTTTGTTCTTGTTCTTGTGCTCATCTAGATTATTCCATTGATATGCTGAAGAAAGACATGCAGGTGAGAGCTAATGGGCTCAGCAGATATTAAGCCCGTTTTCCTGTTTTCTTTCTGTTTACTGCCTGCAACTCCTGCTGGTTTCAAGTGTTCAGATTTTCATTTGAAGGTTTGTTTTGTTGACATAATAAGCTATTTAGGGCTAGGGCTGATTTGAGGTAAAGGTTTCCCTGAAAATTTATGCTTGCAAATCAGCAAAATAGAAGATGGTATAATATACTTATGTCCACAAAATCTTCTATGCAATGAGCTGATGAACCTGTAACAAGCCCTTGTGAACTGAAATGCAGGTACATCTTATTTATATTTGGGCAACTGATTTCAAGTCTTTCTAGATATTAGTAATCTTCTAATGGGTTTAAGACTTTAAAAATAACATGAAACACTCAAGATACAACTTTTCAAACATGATTTTGCAACATAGATGATGTATTTATTTTGTGGATAGTTCAGCAAAGTCAGTACTAGTATTATGTGTGTTTGTATGTATACATGCACACATTAGGTATAAAGTCTAAACACTGCTGTTTAGCTGTATTAGTTAATGTAGAAAAGTCAAGTGGGAGGCAAAGAATCCCTAGTTGGAAAAAAAAATGTATAAAAGTCAAATGGATGGCAATGAATCCCTAGTTGGAAAAAATTTTTTACAAATTTTTGGCTATTAGATAACTTTAGCATTATGGAGAGTGAGATTAACCTTATTCAGCTAAATAGTCATAGACTATTAAAACACATTGAGTATCAGCTCAAAGTAGCAGTTAATTTTGTCATTCTCTGGATGACATTATCGTTCTTCAAATAATAAATGAGCTCATGCAATGTCCAGCAAGACTTGATTGGTCTAGATTTAATTTTAAAATTGTTTCCAGACTGCTTAGATCTATTAACAGGATTTTCAGTTCACAAAAGTTGCCTCTTTTCCTCCCCATTTCTCCTCATCTTTTGCTATAGACAAAGAAAACAGAGTGGACAGAAATTCAACAGAATTTACTACTGTGAACTCAGCTGAGGTTGAGCCAATTTAGGCAATCCCATGTGTTTGGAATGAACTAGATTTGTACCATTCCTAGTTTCTATGAATGCTTCTACTTTTATCTCTCAATCATGAGGAAATTAACCTATTCATCTGCATGACAGGAAACCGGTTCATCCTCAAACAAAATAGTTTTGAGTCTAAGGAGTTTCAAGCATCACACTAGACTTTAGACTGCACAAGGGGAAAAGATGAAATGAAAAAGTGTCTGCACAATAGTAGGAAAAATTGTACAGAAGGAGCCTGAAATCAGCTTCGGTTATTTGTGGGTCGTCCTGACTTTGCAGAAAGGGTTATCTCAGCACTGAGGCGTTTTCTACGTAGTTAGCAATGGGAGCCAGAGAGGTTAAAACAGCTCATCACTTTATCAGGATTACTGAGGGTATGAGGGAGGCCTTAATGGTCTGGCAGTCCTTTTTGTCACAATTTAATGGCATATCGATCTTGCAGAGTGAACAATCATGACCTTCAACTGTTTACAGATGCTTTGGAGGGAAAAGGCTTAAGGAGCTTATTCCAGGGAAGCTGAGAAGGTTCAGCCCTGACCAGTCAAGTTGGGGAAGCCAAACAGCAATCAAAACATCCCAGTTTGGGGGTAACTTTCCACTGGGGGTGGCACTTACAACTGGGAAGATCACAAGTGCTTCAAGAAAAGCCGGTGGTGTTAGAGGCAATCAATAAATCAACCAGAAGTGTCATTAACCCAGAGAGAGGGAGAGCAAGTGATGTGTGGATGAGCCCATGCATGCAAGCACGTGAACGCACATGTGCACGCGTGTGTACATGCACGTACAAATACAGGCCAGTGACAGAGGAATCCCCCTTGCATTGAATTAGGCATTTCTGCATGGACAGGTTTTCAAGAAAGGTTTCTTTTAGATGAAACAAGTTTTCAAGAAAGGCTTCTTTTAGATGCCTGTAATGTTTGGCACCTAAAATCAGCAGGAGCTGGGTAGTAGGAGGAAGTCATGACAAATCTGAGCAAAGAGCAATATGAAACAGTGTTTCTCTACAAAACATTATTAATTATTAATTTGAGGACTATTATTATTAATTAGAGGGCCGTGAAAGGCATTTTGTTTATTTGATATGAAATTGCCTGCTCAGATGTGGAGAATTGCTTTTTGAGAGAAAATTCAAATGAAATTGAACTCTCAGAAAGAGCAGGAGTGTAGCAATGTTTGTCTACATCCTCTATTTCAGTGAATCTAATCTGTGCTACCATTGAATTACAAAATAAGTTTCCAGCATGGTTTGTTGAGCCTCTACTAGGTGTTCTACAAGGTTCTGGTTGCTACAAAAGACAAATAACAGTTCCTGTCCTCACAGAACTTATAAATATTCTAACTATTCACATATTATTTCTGGCTATTAAATGTTATCCATTTGAACTCTAGTAGGTTGGAGCCCCACAACGTATGTCTACATGTTATTCTTTGAACCTATGAATGTTACCCTTATTTGGAAAAAGGCTTTAAATAGTTAAGGATCTTGAGATCATTCTGGATTTTCTCAGTAGACCCTGAATGCAATAATATAATGGCAAGCAAACAGAGAGACACCCAGAGAGAGGAAATGTGATGTGAAAACAGAGGTAGAGCTTGGCGCGATGCAAACACAGACCAAGGAACACAGAGCATTGAAGGCAGACACCTGAAGTTAATAATAGGCATGGTTCTCTTTTAGAGTTTCTAGAAGGAGTAAGTTTCTTCCAGCAACTTGATTTTGGACTCTGGCTTCCAAAACTATGAGAGAATAAATTTCATTTTTTGTAAGCCACCAAATTGATGGCAATTTGTTAATGCAGCTCTAGATTTTTACCTAGATTAGTATTAACCTTATGCCCCATGTACTGACTAAATAATAACACATGAGAACCAAGATGGATGGTATCTGCCAATAGTTACTAAACTGTAATAACAGAATACACCTTCATGGCTTTTCTTGTTCACTACTAATTTGCTTGTTTCCTTCCAAATTTGCATATATGAGATATCAGGTGGCTGTGCAGAAAGAGGAGGTATTTGTCCATCAACTTGTGGATCAGTGAGAGGGAAAGAAGGTAGATGGCAGGTCTTTACTGAATGGGCATCGGTGTGTTGGGAGGAAACCTGGTGGCAATGCAAACCATAACATTGAGGTGTTCAAAGTTTACAGCTACAAATGAGTCAGTAGTTAGTGACCAACAAAAATGTGGTAAAACTTTGTAAAAGAGGTGTCTAGTTCACTAGATCTAACATTAAAATTGTCTCAAATCTTCTCTACAGTAAGAGAAACTAAAAATCAGCTTCAGTCATTTGCAGATTGTCCATTTGCAGGAAGGTTTATCTGAGTGGGTAAGTTTTTTCTATATAGGTTGCAATAGAGAAAGGAATAAATATTGGTTATATGCCATACACTAATTGAGTCCATTTGGCTTCCCAAGATACAGGGTTAATGACAGAACATCATCAACTTAGGCAGAGCCCCTTAGTGGTTGTGCTGCAATGGAAGCCTTGGGAAATGCTTGGAGAGATGAATCCTCCTATCTACTTTCACAGCTTATTCGTGAGATGGGGAGGAAACCGTGAACTCCATTGCATTACTCCATCCTCCATGTCCCTTCCTGTAACCATTCCTCACTCTGACAGACATCTTTCCTTTATGTTAGTATGATCATGGTTCTCTTTCTGTCTGGTCATATAAAGCCTCTATGACTTGTCACCACCTAATTCCCTCCTGCCTCCTGTTCCCCCCAGTCATGGAGCTGCAGTTGAGCCATTCTAAAGATGTTTGTATGGTTTTTGCAAAGGTGCTGTGCCCAGTGTACTTATCCACAAGGTAGATTCACTCATTCTTAAAAATTCAGTTCAACAGTCTCCTCTTGTCGGAATTGCCCTGACTACTAAAATATAATTAAGTATTCTCCTGTTTGAGCGATCACTAACCTATACTGCATTCAAAATTTGAAACTAATCATCACATCAGACTATAATATGTTTATGTTACCATCTCTCAAGATAGCCTGAGTGCACAGGGTAGAAACATTGCCTTCTCCGTGAGGGTAAAAGAATATCGTCGATGTCTGATCTATGCCTGGGCAAATAATTGGCATTCAATAAATGTTTGATGAATAAATGAAAGAATGCTTAGTCCTTTTTATGATTAGCAAGCTTTTAAAAGCTCTTAAAACATGTATGTTTATTCACAAGTCATTAATGTGCGATAAGCTTGTCTGCACTTAAAAGATCTTTGAGAGAGACAGTTTTTTCTCATGTTTAAAAATTTAATGTTAGTTTTTTAAAATTTTTTATTGTAAAGTACTACAGTTTCCTTTTGGAACATCTGGAAAATGAGAATAAATATGAAATCAGAATTCATTTTTAGTCCTATCACCCAAAGATATACACAATTAATTTTTATTTGCATCTAATTAAAAATACATCCATATGGTCAAAAGAGCAAATAATTGTGATAAAGTATGTTATGTATAAAAACACAAACAACCATATACTAATATTGTCTTCCTGTTTCTCTCCTCTTCTCTCTCTCTCATTAACACACACACACACATACACACACACACATTATGGTCATAGTCTACATTAGTTAAGGTAATGCAAGTTGCTATAAAATCCAGGCCCAAAAGGCACAATGACTTAAGTACCATAGAGATGTAGGTTTCACTTACGTAATAAATAAGCATTTATGATCAGCAACACAAGAAAGCTGGACTAATCCCATCTTGTGACTATACAGTTTTCACCAGTTTCCAGAGTCTCTGTGTTCCCACAGCAGAACCAGAAGCATGGGTGATAGCATGGGAGGGGTGGGGTGTTAAGGGTTGGGCCCAGCAGTGACTTGTACTCCTTCCATTCATATTCCAGTGGCTAGAATTCAGTTCACATGGCTCTGTCCAAGTGTAAGGCAGGCTGGGAAATATCACTTATCTCTGAACCCAGGAAGAGACGAAAAGAGGTTTACTGAATCATTAGTCAGTCTCTGTTATACACTGAATATATTCCTTTATGACCTGATATTTTATTTTAAAAGCAATTTAATTGAAATAAATGAAAACATTAACTACCAATATAAAACTATTTAGGCGTATAGCGATCTGTTCGCTGAACTGTCAACTTTTAAAAATGTTTAAAAACAATTAATTCATGCATGATGATTATATGTAATTAGCCACATACAACTCCATGACAGTTTTCATTTCGAATTTTATTCTCAACATAATATGAGTCTACTTATCAATGCCTTTCCCCCTGAGTTCTATTTTGATTTAAATAAATATCCTCATTCATGTTTTCCTTTTGTTTGCATTTGTCTGGCCATGTTCCTAATATTTCTGAGTTACTAATTTTGTATGTGTCTCTCGTAGAGTGTACACAGGTAAATAGTTTGACCAACTTAAGAGCCTTTATTCTTAGAGACTTTTGACCCTTTTGGTGTTTATTTTCCAATAAACTGTTAGTTATACATTGGTTATTATATTTTATGACTTCTGAGTCACTTTCCTTACATAGAAACTTTATGACATAGCTCATATTTATTTTGTCAGCCTACATGTTACTTGATATGTCTACTATTACGTCTTATGATTCACTTTTCTGAAAGCAATTTTTTTTCTCTAATAAACTGGATAAAAGTCATTGATAATAGTCATAGTTGTGGGATATAATCCCACAACAGCTTGTCTTCTTTCAAAATGATGTTTTAGTAGATAACTCAGTTTTCCAAATAATTCAATGAAGGAACAGATGAAACAAAGGAGGAAATAGTGTAATTATTTTTCTCTAAACTAGTAGAAAAATTTGTGCTTTGCTTCCTTCTACTCCATCCTATGACACAATTGTAACCGTTTGTATAACCTGAGCTAGTAGACCCAATTAAACATTAATACTATTTCCATCATATATCTCTTCCATATTAAAGAATAATGCCACTAGCTACAGAACTGTTAGGTTCTATCTTACTATCACAAAGCTCATATTTATATGACTCCAGTCATATTTAGCTCAGCTCAAAACATTCCATCTCAAATCTTCAGCATAACAACCTAGTTCTGCGGTAAGTGGTGATTTATGCTGATAAGTTCACAATGTAGTTAGTTAGAGCACCACGGTAATAAATGCTTGACAAGAGTAATCCATATGGAACCTCATGCTATTCATCCAGTCTTATTTTCATCTTACAAACTTCAAGTTCCACCTACACTAGGAGCCATCTCTGTCCCCTATAATTCACTTTCCTGTCTTTTATAGCATTCATAATTTAAGTTTCACAATGTATTAATTATAAGTCAGTTTCTACTATTTTTTGATTGCTTGATTATCTTATCTCAGCAACCAAACTGCAATTTTTTGTTGGTAGAGGCCATGTTCTATTTTCTCTGTATAGCCAGTCATCTAGGATGGAAATGAACACCATGAACATTGGCCACATAGTAGCCTGGATTGATCATATTTGAGGTTAGTTTCAAATATTTTTTCTCATTTAATTTTGTAAAAGTCAGCAAAAAAAAAAAAAAAAAAAAAGTGCCAGGCATGGTGGTGCACACCTGTAATCCCAGTGACTCAGGTGTCTGAGACAGGAGGATCGCAAGTTCAAAGCCAGTCTTAGCAAAAATGAGGGATTAAGCAACTCAATGAGATCCTGTCTCTAAATAAATACAAAATAGGGCTGGGGAAGTGGTTCAGTATTTGAATGCCTTTGAGTTCAATTCCCGGTACCCCCCAACCCTGAAAAAAAAAAAAAAGTATTGCAGCTATCTGAGTTTGTGTTGCTCTAATGAAGTCTCTGAGCCAGAGTAATTTATAATGCACATAAATTTATCTTCTCGTGGTTCTGGAGGCTAGAAAGTCCAAGATCAAAGCTCCAGCATCTGGTGAGGGCCTTCATGCAAAGAAGACGGGCAAAGAGAGGTGAAAAGGGTGCAGAACTTGTCCTTGGATATAGCACTGTTGCTACTTGTGAGGGCAGAGCCCTCATGGTCTAGCCACCTCTTAAAGGTCTCCTCTCGTAACACTGTTAAAATAGCAGCTACATATCAACATGAGTTTTGAAGGGGACAGCTTCCATCAGTAGTAGTAACCTAATTCAGAGAAATCACTTTTTTTTTTTTTTTTGTACCAGGGATTGAAAACCCAGGGGGGGCTCCACCACATTTCCAGCCCTTTTTATTTTTTATTTGGAGACAGGGTCTCACCAAATTATTTAGGGCCTCACTATGTTGCTGAGGCTGGCTTTGAACTTGTGATCTTCCTGCTTCAGACTCCTAAACTGCTGGGATTACAGGTGCATGCCACTGTGCCTTGCCCAATCATTTACTTTTAACGCTTACCCCATGTATGAAAAGACATAAAAAGATGAAATTATTTAAAGTAGACAACTAACTAAGGTAAGGAAGGAAACAAAGTCTGTGAGAGAAGAAGAGCATCAACTTTATGTACTATGACAACAATCAGTAGCCCCAATAATGACTAAACTTTTAACAAGTATTTAGTGCAATGATAAATACTTGCAATAATTGTCTGATGTAATTGTTACCTGGAACCTATATGAACTAGGGATGTAGTTCAGTAGCAGAGTGTTTGCTTAACATGCACATGACACTCATTTTGATACAAAGTATGGCAAAAAAAAAAAAATTGGAAGAAGCTGTAGCTCTTTCTATGCAGAAACCTTAGAAATCTGATGCCTACATAGGTCAAGACATAACTTTATTGTTTATATACTTTGGAATGTTGATGCCAGGCTTCGAACTGCATATTAGTTTGTTTTTTAACTTATTTTTAAAATCATAGGACCACATTTACTGGTTACCCATTGTGAAAATACCTAATGCCAAACTTTGCTAAAAGATGCAGAATTATATATTGAGAACATGACAGTATTTTACACTAAACAGAAATGGGTTAGAATTTTGACTCTCTTACTTGCTGTCTTTGTGAACTTGGGCAATATTATTTAATCTCCATGTCCCCAATTTCCACATCTATAAAACAGAAATTATATTTACAGTGCAAGGCTGTTGACATAATGAGAGTTAATGTATAGAATATGTTAGCACATGGTAGCTGTTCAGTTGGTAGCTATTATTGTTAAAATAATTATCACTCATTATCACTCTGTGTTCTCTATATCTCAGGTTATAAAAATCTGATTTTTCTGTTCAAGGCTCATCTTTAATGGCATATTCCATGTTACACATAATTAGCAGGTGATTAGCATCCCTTGTCTTTTAATCTTAACCTCTTTGTGTTATATGGCCCTTTTTCTTTTTTATCTGTCATTTCTATGTTTGTTTTCCCTCTGTCTCTTAGCTTGTTACTTTTTCAGGATAAGAACTCTTACTTTCCTTCACACTGTACAGCCTTATGAGGTGACTTACGTAGGTCTCTAGCAGTGTTCCTTAGCTTTGATTGGCCCAGCACTGGGTATCTTAACTTCCTTTTTGGCTGAATGGTTCAGGAAAGCAGAACTTAATTTGATTTTTACCACTGACCTCAACACTCTGATGGCTCATACTACTGCAGAACTGACTCTGTGGGTACGTAGTTGAGTCAGGTGGGTGAATTGTCAACACATCTTTAAATGCCTTTAAAAGAAAAGGCTGAATTTTTAAGGTTCTATGCTTCTCAGTCTTGGCTGACTGGGTTGACACTTGACATGGTTTTTAATAATCAATGTTGCTTTGAGTAAAAATGAGTTCCAGTGAGCTAAGAATTTTAGTGACCTTTAAAATTTCGTGTTTAATGAAATACAGGGGGAACTGGCAAAGTAAGCTGACACTGTTCAAAAGTATTTTATAAGAGAAGAAAAAAAAAAAAAGAGGAAAGATTGTCCTGGAATCCCGTAAATAGCCAATAAAAATTCACCTTGTCTATGTATTGTCCTAGGAGACACAATCTCATTTACATTTATTAGAAGTAATGATGTAGTGTCCTGCAGATAATTAACACAATAAAATGCTGCTAATTTCACAGTGTCATTATAAAATTTGCCAGTTCAAATTAGAAAGTGATTAACCCTCTGAGTGAGGCAATGACATTTCCATTCCCAGTTTGTGAATAAATTGGAAAGAATGTTTCCCCTCCTTTAGAAGTGAGGTGCCCTCCCTGTTCTTGCTTTTCTTCCTGTACCATCTTCAGCATGCCTTTCTAAGAACGAGGGCTCTGGCTTTCAGCAAAAGTGATCGCTTTGTATTCCAGAGTGACAGAGTTCCCAGCAAAAGCACAGGCTTGTCTCCAAATGGGAAGGAAGCCAATTTTTCTTTATTAAAACGGAAGGGTGGAATTAAGGGAGGAAGAAAGGGTTGAGGGGAGAGAGGAACAGAAGGAAAGAGGTAGGGAGGAGAGAGAAGGAGAAGGGAACAGTAATCTCAAACTGGGTGTAATTTCATTGAGTAATGAGCTTCTTGTTAGTGCATCTAAGTATGAAAATTCTCCATTAACACGTTGCCTCCAGAACGTGCTTCATTTCATTTAATGGCAGTTACTCCTTCACCTTTGCCCTGACACTACTTTATTCATTTACTGCATATCGCTCATCCCCACCTGATTTTAATTAATTCCTTAAAAAGGAATAAATTCATTAAAGGAAAAAAAAAGATTTATAGCACCTCATTTTAAATATTCCTACTCAACTGCAATCTTCTTAAAGAATATTTAACGAGAGAATGATATTGCAAATGAACAAAACCTCGACTTAATGATAAAATGTTCAACCTGTTAAGACAACTATTAATTGAATAAATTGAATGCATACATTTATAAAGCTGCTGAAAATCCTGCAGCCTTGCCCTTTCTCCCTCTCACTCCTTTCCCTTCTCCAGTGACTCAGGGCTAAAGGACGTATAACTGATGTGAGTGGCAAGCTCTCTTAAAACAGAGGGATTCGTGTCCAGAGCATTGGAGCTCACTAAATACCTATAAGGAGTAAAAATAATGAGAAATGTTCACAGAGCTCTAAAAAGAAAGAAGTTTTTCTTTAAAAATTCTCTATGTTTATGAACACATTTGTTTCTGCTGAGACTCCTTCATAATGCGGTGTGATTTTAACACTGAAATACCTCAAGTATTCTGTTTTAGGACTTATTAAGTTGCAAGGGACCAAAATCTATCCTAAGCTAGTTTAAAGAAAAGGAAGGAATCTTGGAGCTAATAACCCTGGATTCAAAGTTCAGAAGTTGGTATTAATGCTTTGCCTCTCCATCCTTCATTTCTGCTTTCCTCCGTGTGACTTCATTCTCAGACAAATTCTCTCAACTTAGACCATCAGCAGCCCTAGGCCAATACCTTACCAGCTAAACAACCCTCATGTAGAGAGCAAGGCCCTAAGCTGGTTCACACTGGTGGAGGCTCCATTAGGTATAACACCCTGGCCATCCCCTGCCACAGGGACTAGCCAGTATGTCATTGTTGGGCCATTAAAATCAAGTGGTACCCAGAATAATTAATGAGAAAATTCATTTTCTAAGTGGGAGGTATGGCTCTGAAGAGACTATGCCTGCACGGTTGGTTAGTGCCAGAATTTGGGAGTCATGAGACTTAGGCACTTCTCTGTCATTTGTGTGTGGTTTAGAAAAACGATGGACTAAATGGACTCTAGTGTCCCTTCTCACTCAGTCCTCTTGAGGCTTTAATTCTGGAGGAAAGTGTTTGACCATGACTCTGAACAATCCAAAGATCCACAGCCTTAGTCCAAGTTCCATTATTTTCTTGGGCAGGGGGCGGAGGGGGGACTTATAATATATTCATATATGCACACATAAAAACAGTATAGTTTGATCAATTTTTGATCAATTTCATTCTCCATTACCTCCGCTCCCTGCCCCATGACCCCCTTCCTCTATTCTACTGGTTTCCCTTCTATATTTAAAAACTTGTTCTAATTAGTTATACGTGACAGTAGAATGCATTTTGACACCTTGTACACCAGTTCCATCATTTTAAAGCTGTAGAAGTTTGAGAAATTCGCTTCAGCTTCTTGACTTTTAGTTTTCTTATCCATAAAAAGACAAGATTAGTAGTAATTAGTGTTTTCTGGAATTTCTATTGGGGTAGAATCTTTTTTTTAAGTGAAATATTAAAAATCCTTAATTAAGCAGATCTAGGTTCATGTACATTTAGCTAGTGTCTACTTCCAACTTGGATTGTGCATTACCTCATCTTTATTCAAAATAACTTATCTGTCAGTGATGACAAAAGCTATCCTGTGTTGTCCCGGCAGTGCTCTATGGGGTTGTTTCAACCAGACAGTGTCATAGGTCATATGGAAAGTCACCAGTGAATAGCTCCAGAAGGTATTCATCTTCACCCCCACACAACTGCACTCCCATTTGGGATGTGGAGTTTGTACAACTGAACTTAAAGGTTTTTGTTAGAATGGTCATCTGTGCTTTAGTTATCAACTTGTTTTTATCAGTAAAGTGTCCTATTGTGGTTCAGAGGGAAGCCTGGGTGCTGGAACTAACAAGGGCCTTCGTTAGAAGCCCCAGGCCAAGCAGGTTGGTGATGAGAGGCTGGGGATCTTGGGTCAGGGGTGTGGAGCACAGTGTTGGTGCTCCTGTTTTTACTGATGGGAGGTTGTGGTCCTGTGTGTAAGCTCTTGGGGTGTGGGCCACCTGGTACCTGCACAATGGAATCCTTCATGGAGTCAACTAGAAGCAAAATCCCTTTTGATGGGGAGATTTAGAAGTCACAGCCACAGTACTTTCCAAATGCCTCTCTTGTTTGTTAGCAAGTTTATGCCTATCATGCAAAGTGCACATGGGGAGGGTATCCACCCATTAACACTTGTGGTCCTCAGGGTGTGGATGGAGAACTGGTGAACCAGATAATCTTTCATATTACGCCCTCCACAAGTGAGAAACCCTGTAAAACGTCAGCCACTCTCAGGTTCCTGAGGTCTCTTGGTGACCAAGCTCAGAGAGGAATTTTCTCACATCTGAATTTTTTTTTTTTTTTACTTAAAGCATGAAAACACATGTGCATACCTGCCCCCCCAACACACACCCATCTTACTCATAACGTCCTAGGGGTGCCTTTCCATGTTTGTTATTACTAGTTTTCTTCCCTTGAAATTAAAAATTTCTTTGCTGTATCTTCTGCTGAAAAGGCAGATTAAGGGAAAGTATATATTTAAATTTGATTTGATTACAACTCCCACAAAAACCCCACAAGGAGAGTATGTCCTCTTCTGTCCCATTGCCACAGAAAGAAGCAAGGCATTTAAAGACAACACTGATTTATGGTTGAAGTCTTCAGGGTGGGTGTGCCTTGGAGCAAAGGGCATAATTGTTGAGTGTGCTGATTGGAAAGATTAGGGATGACTGAAGATAAACCTCTGGTTACACAATGTTTTTTCAGTGCAATTAAACTGAGACTATTTCATCCACCATCAGGGAAACAAATTGCTTAACCTTAATCTATGCAACAATGTCTCCCACACATAAATACCCTTTCACTATTAAATTAGGTCCCTCCTCTCCTGCAAACTTCAATGCCCAGCCCATCTCACCCTGCCTGGGAGGCTTTGTCCTCTTATCTCCTCCACCTCCATTCCTGCTTCTCCCTAATCAGCATTGTTCTTTCTGTATTACTGTTCACTCAGTTTTATGTAACTTCGATAATGATATTATTTATAGTATAATTATTATAGCTTAGAATGCTGTGTTTTATTAATGAAAAAGACTAAAACTCATCTTTTAAGCTGTGGTTACAGTGATGAGTCACTCTGTTGGTGGACTAATCCTTGAAGTAGGGAGGCTGAACTCCCTTTATTTCCATTTTATACTCAGTGAATATTGGAAGGAATAGAAGAGAAGATTAAGGAAGAGAAGATTAAGTGATGTGCTTACATCTTTTACTGAAAGATGCTTGACGTCAAGAGTTGTGTGTTTAATTTCTTTTTTCTTAGGGTTTAGATGAAACTGAATCTGTTAATATATTGTATTCATGAAACTTTTTTATTAATTTTCCTTTTGAGTAAAAAAAATGTGCTACATGCAATGTGTTAAAGTTTTTACAGTAATTTTAATTAATTCTCACGAAAACTCCATGGGATAGTTAATTTATACCCATTTTACATATGGATAAAGAGAATTCCAAATTTAACTAACTTGACTTAGTTAGAAATGGACAGTTAGCTTTTGAATAGGAATGATCTGATTCCAATATTCATTACCCATTGTAATATGGTGCGTTTTGGGCAAACCAATGATGTTTTAGTATGCCAAATATTCAGAATGCATAACAACTTAAGAAGAGTGAGCCTCCCTAGGCATTATTTAAATATTTCCAGACATCCACTAATCACGTGAACAACAGTCATGTGAACAACAACATTCTGTTTCCTTGCTTGGAGCTTCATTTTTCTCAATAGTAAGTTCAAACCAAGTCATCTGTAAGATTTCTTCCAGCACTAACAATTCAAGAGTGATTAAAAGTTTTAATTTAGATTTCTGCAACTACATAGCGATATAAAACTTAAAAAACAAAAGTGAATTAAAATTCCCATGAGTTTATTAAACCCAACTTACATTAAGATAATGAGAAGATTCACTTTAAGAAACAAATGACAAAGGAAAAGGTGGGGCTTTGTGTGTACCTTTCATTTTGCTACAGAAACTCCACACCTCCTGTGCCCTACAAGTTTTAAGAGTAAAGTGCAAGATGATATCATGAGTATTTGCAGTGATACAAAGAGCCAAAGATTTTTTCACTTGTTATTTCACCTGGAGATATTTAGGTGCTACCACTCATTTGGCTTCAGGTTTTTTTGCTTTTATTGTTCTCCTTTTGGATTGCATTAAAGTTTAGATACTTGCATCTTAAACAAATCAAGAACAAAGGCTTTTGAGAAAAGTGGTGTAGCCATTGCAACTGGAGAACATGACTGACTCAGTGCAGCCGGCTGCCAAGATCCAGGTGGGTGCTAGAGCTACTGCCCTGGAGCACCTGACTCCAGTGGCAGCTACTGCCAGCGCCTCCTACCTTGATGAGGTTTGGGGGAGGTCCTCAAAATAAAATCTGGCAAGTGTAAGTGGACAGGGAACATGATAAAGTAGTGACTTTAGAGCTTGCGAGTTGGAAAAACCATTTGAATATGTCACTTCTCATTTCCTGGATATGATTAGAAGGAGGTTTCCCAGGTGGACAAGTAGAATAGAAGCCCTGAGTAATTAGGTGATCAGAGAGATGCAAGGAAATATTTAGGTAGTTACAGTGAGAGTTCTAGAGAGAGAAGAGCAGAATGAAATATGGTGCAATGACCATGAGAACTGAAAGAAAGATGGGTTTTTATAACAGCTTTGTCCTAAAACTGAGTCTCCAGACATGGAGAGTTGGTCAATGCTATAAAGAAGGTGAGAATGAAGAGAGAATCCCATACATTTCTGATGCCCTTAACTTGAACACCTGGGTAGATGGTGGTGCTGTCAAGCAAGAGCAGGAAGAGGGAGGTAAAGCATGCATTAGAGGACATGTAATGAACTAAGTTTGGGGTATGTTGAATATATAGGAGCCATAAATGATCAAGGCAGAAATAGCAAGTAGAAGTCTGAATGAACAACATAAAATTTGGGTGTGGCCAGCACATAGTGGGAAGCAAAATTTACAGGTAAAGGAGAGTTCCTCCAGGAAGATGAAGTGTAATAGAGCAAGAGAAAAGTCCAGGGAAGAACTCTGAGGAACACCAGTATGTTGGGGTAGGCACAGAGGAAGAGGTATCTGTGAGGATGAATAGGAATTTCTGAGAAGTGGAGGGGAGAGTATGATGGAAGACAAAGCCCTACAGAACTGTAAGAAGGTAAAGACTGTAAAAACAAAGAAAATCCTAGAACAGAAGCTGAGTCAGATAAGACAATCTTAACCAATTTTGCAGCTTCTTTCTATGTTTAAAGAAATGATATAAGAATCTAAAAATGTCTATTTAGGTATTTTTAATATTTTTATACCTGAACCACATAAAACAAACTGCAGGATAGATATTTTGTCAATTATTATTACGGTGTATGCCTATTCAGGGCATTTTATTTGTGATATACATGTTACTGATAAACTGTATGAGCTTTCTGAAAATAGGGATTATTTTTTGTATAACAGATATATGTTGTCCAGTAGGTCCTGAATACTTAATATAAGCCTTTCCATGATGATAACTATTATTATAATGAATAAGCCAAGCCCTCCTCTACAGAAAAATTGTCAGGCTGTCCTAAGGAAAAGTTAAGTATGGCTTTTCACATCCTAAGCAGGTATTTGGCAGTGAGTGTTTCCATTCAAAAACAGAATAATGTACACTATGAGAAAATGTACACCTGAAAAGTAGAGCTCTTCCATTCAAAAAGAGTAAAATTTTTAATAGCTATTTTTAGACTCCAGTCCAATTAAAATTCTGCTTAACTTGTTCTCTCTTAATTTGTGATTGGTATTTTATGCAAGGATGCCTGGCAACTGTCCATGGTTGGCATTAGAGGTAATGCATTTCTTAGAATTCTATTTCTTACCTATAATGAAAATATCATGTTCTTATCTCATATAAGCAAGATGCTAAATGAGCCATGAAGATCTTGGCAGCATTTACAGAAATTGGTAAAACCAGTGTTGGAAGCTGGAGCTTGCTAATTGCTTTGTATTCTTCATTACAGATGAGTATGGAATATCCACTTTCCATAAATCCTGGGTTTTGCACCTAAGCAAGGAATAGCATCTTTTTTAGATGTCATATCTTTACTAACAAAGTCATTTAAGTCAAACTTGGAATAAGTTGGGGTTAATATTTTTCTATCTTTGTTGGGGAGCTTCTATAGTCAAACTACCTGGAAAAAAATTAATAACTGAGACATTGCTAATAATAAAAGCTGACAGTAGCTTAAATGTTCTTAGTTTCAGGGCATGAAGTCTAATTTAAGGCCTTGTTGCTGGTCTCTTATTGTGATGACTCTTCCTTCCTGACTTGAGAAATCACAGAGATAGTCCCCAAAGGTAGTAATAGCTCACAAGAAAGAACAAAGAGTGGGATGTCTAACATCTGGGACTCTGTGTTCCTAATGCATAAAAGAAGGAAGGAGAGAGGGACCAGGAGAAGGAAATGAAAAGAAGAAAGAGGAAAAGAAATGGGAGAATCTGAATTAATATGCAAATTTGCAAAATCAATATAACACACCAATAAAGAGAAACAGTAACTAAAAGCCCCTGATGCGAATTTTGGAGCACTAATGAATACTTATTGAGACCTTTTAAGGCACTGGGAATTAGACCATCATAACCTATGATCATTTCTTAAGGAAATTCAACTGTTGCTTATTATTTTCATAAAAGTGTTAGAAACTGTGTCATGTATTCTGCATGGAAATCAGCTAGATGCTTGTTCTGGTTTCTCATCACCTATGTAAAACTGTGGAATGTACAGTAGAAAGAGGAGAAAGGTAAAGGAGGGATTCGAAAGTCCCAAGATAGGTGTTCCACAAGGTACTCCAAAGCACTCCAGAGAGTTAGATGCTAGGTTAATAAAAATCCTAAAGGAAGAAAGTGATCCCTTGTAATCTATTGGTGACAGATGTTGTAACGACATTGCCAACAAACCTTTTTCTTCCCCAGTGCTGGAAATTGATCATTGGCCCTTGTGTGTGCTAGGCAAGGGGTCTACCACTGAACTACATCAAATGAAAGAACTCCAAGAATGATCCTGGTAAATTTCAGGGTATAAAGTGAATTTTAAGTAAGGAAAGAAATATTGTTTTATCCTTTGAAATGTTCTCAAAATGCATGTTTTCTTCTCCTACTTGCAAAAGAGCAACTCATTCAGGGGTTCAAGTCCCTATAGTTGAGAAGGCTTGTATCATCCATGAATGTCTTGATTGCAAGAAAGTGATAGAAGCTTGACCGAAGACATATTAAGCAGAAAGCAGACTATGGTCTTACTAACCAAACCATGGGATGAATGGAAGTGCAGCAGAGCCTCAGGAATGACCCATTCAAGTTCAAATATTGTCAGGAATCTCCCTTCCCCACCAACTTCTATGATGTCTGCTTCACTTTTCCATACAGCTCTCCATGGAGTTAGAAACATGGCTATTCAACAACTCCAATAAACTCCTTGGTTTCAAGTGAACTGTCTCTCAAGAAAATGTAAGGCTTGATTTAACCTGGTCTGGCTTCAGACCCAGCAGTGATCCAGGGTACTGAGTTACAATAAGTGGACCATTTGAATTAGGAACCAGGTACTTTTGCCCAGGGATATGAGTCCTCTAAAAAAGTAGGAGCTTCTTTTCCAACCCCTCCTCCAGGAAGACACAAAGACTAGATATTAATTATTAGTTTAATCACAGATTATTGCTTCCAAACAAAAAGATGGGACCTGGGTCAATCAAGGGATTTAAAATTTCATTGGAGCAATAGAAAAGAAAGCTACCTGAGCTCATATTATGCCAACATAACTCACTACTTGTGTGACCTTGGACAAATTACTTAATGCCTCCTACCTAACTTCCTCATCTGCAAAATTGTAGTAATAATGGTACTTAGTTTGTTGAGATTTTTAAAGTTAATAGCTCCAGAATTGAATCTTTCTTCTTTCACTTGAAACTGACACTTTCTCACAGCATCCCTCTATCAGTTAATGGCACCGTCAATTCATCAGGTTAACAGGTCCCAAATCTCAGGGTTATCTTTGAGACTTCCTTTTCATCCATGCCCTATTTTTGGCTAGTCTGCTAAACTTGCTTATTATTTCAAAATGTCTTTTACAGTTATCTCCATTCTTCCCTTCTAACTGCCACAATGTCACAGGGGCCTGATTACATTCACAGGAATTATCATTTGAACATCTGTTATGGTTTGGATATAAGGTGTGCCCCCCAAGCTCCTGGGTGAATGCAGGAATTTTCAGAGGTAAAACGATTAGATTATGAGAGCTGCAGTCTAATCTGCCCATCCAAACTAGAATGAACTAACTGGGTGGTAACTGTAGACAGGTGGGGTGTAGCTGGAAGAGGTGGGTCATTGCGGAGGAGCGTGCCCTGGAAGGGTTCATTTTCCTTAAGGCCTCTCCTCCTGGCTTCCTGGCCACCGTGAGGTAAGCAGTGTTCCTCTACCATACCCTTCTACCATGATGCTCTGCCTCACTTTTGTCCTAGAAGAGTGGTGTTAGCTGTCTGTGGACTGAGACCTCTGACCTGTGAGCCCAAATGAACTTTTCCTCCTCTAAGTTGTTCTTGTGGGGTAGTTTGGTCACAATGAGAAGAGCTTATTAAAATAATCTCCTAACTGGTTCTTCTTTAAAAATCTAAAATTTTTCATTCATTTTTTCCTTTTTCTTTTTCTTTCTCTCATTAGTGCATTACAGTTAGACATAATATTTGGGTTAATTTTGACATAACTATACAAGCATGGGATTCAGTCTCCAGTACTTCTTGTAATTAATAAGTGGTAACACGTGACAGAGCTGCCTTTCATCCAGGTACCCTTCATCTATATCCTTCTTATGAACCAGGGACACCCACACCAGCCTACTTTTTATCCTGAAGATACACATATATACTCAGACAATAGTCAAACACATTTCACTGTACATCAGTAATGTAAATAACAGGTGGACTGGAGGTAGGAATCTTTTGGTGATTCTTGAATCAATTATTTTCATGAACTCTTTTCCTGATCTTCATTTTCAAAAAATGTCTGCCTGGGCTCATTTCTTTTTCACAATCAGGCCAGGATCTAATGGTTTCTAGTCATAACAAATGCACATCTTTTGAGTTTGAAGGGTATCGCTATATGAGAGGATAGCTGATATATAAAAGCCTTCATTCTGACTGTGGTTTTCTATTCTATGTGGCTATTTTTCAGTTTGCTCACTGAAGAGTGATATGTGATAGGAAAGATTAAGAGTTAAAAACTAATGGGCATAGCATATAAGTAAATTCTGTTCCTATATTAGTCTATAAAGTAAACGTATGTTTTTCTTTAGAGGTAAAGGGGATTGAGATAATGGAAGTACACAGAGGGCTTTAAAATAGTTGTACTGTTCTATTTTTAAAATTTCTATAACAAAATATTAAGATTTAGCAAAACTGGGTGATGTGTACCTGAGTTTTGTTACACTTTGATTCTCTATTATTATGCTTTCCTATTTATATTTTTTCTGAAAAATGAATATAACATTCAGCCTTAACAGAAAGGGTTTGAAAAATTAAAATGCAAGCTTTGTAGCAAGGCCAGGAACTTATCTTCATCTGGTTCCTGTTGGTTGCTTGTTCTGTCCTCATTACTCTCCCTGTGGCCTCTGCAGAATTGCCAAGTTATTCACCATTCCTGAAAGAGCTAAGGAATAGAATCTGCTCCTCTGTAAGCTCAACGTGTGTTACAACTCTGCCTGAAACTGTATCCCAGGCTGCTAAACTCCTATGTTTGCTCTAAAACCTTGTGAAGACCTAGGTGCCTCTTCCACATGGAATTAGACACCCCTCTGTCTTATCTTTGCCCTTTCAGTAGACATAACATTTGTTCATCAATATGCATCTTTTCTAGACAACAAACTAGGTTAGAATTATCTACTCCTTGCACTTCCGGCACAAATTTTTTAAATTTTCACTAGTTATTATTCTTAATTTTTAAAGTAATTTATCCCCTTTAAAAATCCCAACAATTTAGAAGTGTACAAGATAAAAAGTATGTCTTCTTACCCATTCTCAACTTCCTATCCTTATTCTCACAACCAGTGTCATCTAATTTATACTTCTAAAAACATTCTTTGTATAAATTAGGATCCAAGTATATAAAATATGAATACATAAAGGCTCATGATCGCTTTTACATACAAATGAGACAGTACATACCCAACATTTTGCATCTTGATTTTAAAAGTATAGCAATTTATCTTGCTTTCTATTCATGTAGTATATATAGATCTACATTATTCTTAAAAACTGTACTATATCCCATATTATGTATATAATTCAGGACCACTTGAGAAGGAAGTAGCATTCAACCTGGTTGATACTGTAGAGGGTATGGAAGCTCCTAAACTGGGAAGAACTTATGTTCATAGTTGGGCAGTACAACCTTAGGGTTGACTTAATCTGGTGACCAACTTGTCAAGACTTCATTTCCTTTTCTCTACTTTGTCATTCTCTGGTATCAGCTTTAATGGCTTTTTTCATGGGGAACAAACTGATATATTGAGTTTAAATCCAAATCATCGAGAATTATAAGGTACCAGAATATGTGAGTTCCTTTGTCCTTGTCAATGCCTAGTTTTATCATTGAATCTCAAAGCACATTGTTATCGCACATTGTCGATCAGAACCCTTGAACTATATTTGGTACCTTGTGGTACAAGTCAGAGATGGATGTAAATAAATTAGGTTTACACATGATTGAGATGATGTTTTTGATAATGGAGGTGAAAGAGTTGGGCCCAAGGAAAAGTTATAGAAGGAGCTTGAGAAGTTTTGTCAATTTGAGTTGAAGGTAGAAGTAGGGTCATATTTTTGTTAGTGTGGGGTGGTATAACAGGAGGGGCAAAATGTTTCACATTAAAAATATTCTTTTCCCTGCTTGCTAATGACCGTAATAGATTTGATCATTATCTTACATCTATTTTTTTTTTTTTGCTAAAATTTCGATGTGTTTTGAAAAAGTAGCATGTGCTTTTCTGTATGTTAAGAATGGCCCTTTATGGTAAATGAGGCACCAGAGAACAAGGAGAGAATAAAGATGCCCTGAGGACCATAAAACAAGGAGGGATGAGAGGGGCCTATAGGGGATAAACAGAAGTGGACTGTAGAGAAGGGAGTGTTTCTATTCACAAGATTTTGGGTTTTTTTTTTTCTTTTTTTTTTTTCCTCACAGTTTTGCCTAGAGCTGAAGCTGGAATTTCTAGTCCATGAAATGTTCAAGATAGAAATCAATTCAGTTCTATCCAAAGGAAAAATGTGTCATTCAAGATTAAAATAAAAAAAAGCAAGGAGAATTTTAGATTATATACATACACAGACACAGATGGATTTAGAAAGTCATATTCAGTTTAATTATATGTTCACACACCCCTACACATTCAGAAGTGAGTTTAGGACCCTAAATCATAGTAATTGTCTAATAATGTTAGTAATAACAAACTAGATGATAATTGAGGGACTCCACTCCAGGGAGGATAAAAGGCATTAAGGGCCCACAATTAAACCAGAACAGATCTCACTTTCCTAGCATGTACTAGGTGTGGTCCTGCTCCAGGCAGTGAAACGGAGACAAGCACCTACCTGTACGCATAGTCCCAGTGCTTTCCTCTACAATGCAGGCATGTTTGGAGAATTAAAGAGATGGTATCTGTACAGAATCTTAACTCTGAAGAAATGCCAAAAACAACTCCTGTGATGTGTTATTATCACCCTACGAATCACTCAACAGAGTATAACTAATCCTGCTTTGGAGACTTGGGAAATTCTACCACCACAACAATTGAAAACTCAGAACATGAATTTGTTTGACTGAGGTTAATCTTTCATTATATCTCTCACCCAGTTTTTTTCTAGAATGTGTCTCTCAAAGGTGATTGTTTCACCAAAGGCAAACTCTTGCAGTCTCTGCTTGCTTCCTCCTCGACTGGCCCCAGGAACAGAGCTGGGCACAGAAAGAGACAATCTTCCATCTCCAAAGAGGAGGTAACCATCTGAATGTGACTAATCACAACATAGCAGCCAAGTGGCTGGAAGCACCAAGAAAATTACAGGGAGGCATACAGGACGCGGAGGTCAGCTGGCAAACGTGCTTGGCAGACACAGTTTTGCAATCAAGCTAAAAAAGTGCAGCTCTCCAATGCGACTAAGTATCTGTTAAGACTCCAACTACTGTTACACAGCTGGTGGGACTAGGGTGTAGCTAGCTTCACACTTCTTAGAACTCTCATTTTCCATTTCTGATTTAAAAAAAAATCAGGACTTCTTATAAACATTTAACATATCAAGCTGAATATCTATTATTTACAGTGGTCTCCCTTTATTTGTGGTTTTGCTTTCCATGAAATTTGTTACCTGTGAACACAGTCTTAAAACAGCAAATGGAAAATTCTAGAAATAATTTATAAGTTTTAACTTGCACGTCATACTGAGTAGTGTGATGAAATACCACACTGTTCTGCTCCATCCCATCCAGGATGTGAATCATCCTTCTGTCCAGCACACCCAGGCAGTAGATGCTACTGCCTGTGAGTCACTAGTAGCCCTGCTGATTACTGGGTCAACTATGTGGTTCTGCAGTGCTTTGTGCTCAAGTAATTCTCTCTTTCTGAGAGAGTGATAGATCAAGGAAGAGAGGGAGGGAAGAAGGGGGAGAGGGGGAGAGAGGTAGAGAGAGAGAGAAAGAGAGAGAGAGAGCTTTTATTATAGTTTACTGAATAATTGTCCTGTTTTATAATTATTGCTATTAATCATGTACTGTGCCTAATTTATAAATTAAACTTTATTATAGGTAGGTATGCATAGGGAAAATAGAGGATACATAAAGCTGGATACTACTACGCATGGTTTCAAATATGCACTATAGTCTTGAATAGTATCCCCCAGTAATAAGGAGGGATATTGTAGAGTCAAAATATGAGAATTCAGCATTCATTCATTCATTCACACCTATTTTATGCCAGACTTTGAATTAGATGTTAGGAAAAAATGCTAAGGCCCTACTCTCATGGTGTTGAGAGTCTTATGGGGAAACACATGGTAAACTGAGGAGTTCAACAGAGAATGGCCATTGTAAGGACAGAGGTAGGGCCAGGAAATATACAAAACCAAGGAGCTTGGGTTTTATGGTGACAGTGGCAAGGATCCTAGACAGGGCTTTGCTTAAATGGCATTCTGGTGGCAAAAAGACAAGTTGAAAGTTGTCAATGGAGGCTACAATTTTAATTCAGGTGAAAAGAGAAAGAAGCCCAAGTTGGAGCAGTTTTGATGGGACTGGAGAGAAAAAGGAAGACTCAAGAAATATATAGAAAATGAGGTACATAGACAATTTTAGAGAGCTGTTGGGAAAAGAGGTAATCTAAAATGAGAGTCACATTTCTGCTTTGGACAACAGAATTAGAATGATGCCTACACCTGAGATTCTGAAGATGATAAAGAATGAAATTTGTGGGATGAAAATAATATAGTGAAAAGAAAAAAATTAGTGAATACAAGGAATACCAGGGAGTTGCAGGGAATTCTGTATTGCACAGGTGCATGTAGGCATAATCACTGTCCAAAACCAAGTGCATGAGTCAGGTTTCTGAACAAAAGTACATGGCTAAGGAGGAAACCAGAAAGAACATCAAATTTAGTCAGTAAGTGGAGCTAGAAGAGTATATGATGAACATTAGGAAGCAAAGTCAGACAGGTAGAAGGAAAACCAGAATAGATCATGCCATGGTTTGGATATCCATTGAATGTGTCCCTCCAGGGGCTCATCCTTGGGAGTCTGATCCTTACTTCGGTGATGCGGGAAGTGTGGAGACATTTAAGAGGTGGGGATAGTGGGGAGGTTTAGGTCACTGTGGAAAATATTAAGGTAGGAAAATATTAAGGTAGATCCTGTGAAACCCCTGAATTATTGTCCTGGAGTGAGTAGTTATAAAAGCCTGAGCTAGCCCTTGAGTACAGCAAACTTTCTATTTCAAAATATGATCTCTTCATTTCATGTTTGCTCTTACTGTGTAAAACCATCCATCATGAAGTCCTCACCAGAGTTAAGGCAATGCCCTTACCCTTGAATCTCCAGAATTGTGAACTAAATACACCTCTTTTCATTATAGAGTTACACAGTCTCAGGTATTTCATTACAGGAATGAAAAAGAGAATAATATGAAGTAGTATTCTCAAAAGCCAAGAGAGTAGTTTTATAGAGGAAGTGTTTAACAATGCCTAATTCTGCCAAGGAGACAAATAAAATCTTGAAAGAAGAGTGACCTTTGAACAATATGGAGACCTTTGGTGACTTTTAGTAGTTTTATTAAAGTGTTAACGACAAGTTGAGATGTCAACACAAGTACCTAGTAGATATGGTAAAGATAAAGGAAATAAGGCAGAGGTATCAGAATAAGCTTTTAATCTTGTTGCTACATTCTTATCAAACATGCATACTTGACTGTACATAGTAGTTGTTTATATTGCAAAAGATAACAAGTCAATATTTTTATATTAACCCAGGAATTTTGATAAAGAAGATGTAAGAGCTCAACTCTAAGATTACCTTCATTGATGCTTACCTCCTGGTCTTATGCCCTTGAGCGTGTCTGGGATTAGTGGCTTCCTTCTGGAAAATAGAGTACAGCAGGGTGATGAGGTGTGAGACCTTAGTTTAGGTTTAAAAAAAACAAAAACACTTTGACTTTCATTCTGGGGCATATTTTGTGTGTGTATGTGCATGCGTGTGCATATGTGTGTATGTGTAACTGCCTGTCTTTCTCTCTTCCTCGCCCTGAGGAGGCAAGCTCCCATGTTATGAACCTCTGAACAGGCTCATATGGCAAAAACCAATGTCTTCAGCCAACAGCCAGTGAGAACCCAAGGCCTGCCAATAGCCACATGACTGCTCCTGGATACAGACTGGAACACTGCCAACCATCACGTGAATGAGCTTGGCAATTGACTCTCTCCCAGTCGGACCTTGAGATGAGTGCAGCCTCAGCAAATATCTTGATTGCAGCTTTGTGAGAGACCTGAATCAAAGGTACTCAGCTAAGCTACACCCAGATTCCTGACGCACCGAAACCAAGAGTTTGAAAAAAAAAAATCTTGTTCTAATTTACCAAGCTTTGGTGTAATTTGTTACACAGCAATAAGTAACTAATACATAGGATAAACATTAGGTACTTAAGGTGATCGAAGATGATTTTTCCCTATGTTAACCCATATATGCCTTCTGCTATAGTCTTGACCAGAAGTGACTGAATTGTAATAGCAGGACTTTTAGGAACACTATTTACCTCATCATTATTTTAATACAAAGTAATAAAAGTCTTCTCCTTAACCAAAAATCAACAGCAATTACAGAGCTCTTAGAACTTCTTAACACTGCAGTCACACATGTGCTCAATCTGTAATTGAAGGTTAGAGAGGTCACTGTGATTCATTCATTCCCTGCCAGCCTGGGGAGCAGAACCCGGCCATTATCTCCTTGCCTTCCTAGTGATTAATTCATCATCCTGTCTTTCCAGCTTTCCACCTTCCTCAGCTGGCACTGTGTGCTTTCTGTTTACTAGACTCAGAAATGCCATGTCTCCTAATCCTCCAATCCTCATGTATAATCCTGTGCTCAACTCAAATGTTTCTTGATTGTATTGGATGTTATCACATCCTATTGACTGCCTGGAGTTTGCTGTTATCTCCAGAGAGTGTTCATCCTTTTGTAATTAACAGCTTATTTGATTCAATGGTAACAGAGGTCAGGCTGTGTGTATTTTACCATTCTGAGTTTGCAGGGGTATTTGCCCTCCCTTTTGATATCTTTATTTTAATTACTTCTGAGATTTGTGTCTGTATCTGTAGGATGTGATGTGAGTTATTTTAAATGCATCTCTCCTTTTTAATATAGTTTGTGAATATTCCGTCCACTCCTGAAAGACGCTATGGCAGGTTTATCAAGTATTGGGTTCCTTTACTCATTTTAATTCATCAATTATTTATTTATTTTGCTCAGCTCCATTTTCCACCAACCTGAAGAACTAATTTTCAGTTTTGCATACTTAGCTGACATGACATGAGGGCTAGTTAATCTCTCCTAGGTAGATGTTAAAGTAAGTATCTAGACGTGCATCCTGAATCTATGTTTATGTGTAGTCTATAAATTGTATCCGGATGTTCTCAAACACAGAGGCAATATGGATAGGTCTATTTTTTTGTAATATTTATCAGAACTTTCTGTAAGAAGAATCTTGTAGGTCAGTGAATACAAAAGGTTTCCTTTTAGGTACAAATGATGATGATGGCTTGAAATTTTTAGAAAAAGAAATAACAGCTCCATGTCAGCTGCTGCTGGTATCAGCCATTTGGTTTGAGATAATATAGATTATACCCTTTATTCAAAGCTTATAAGAAAGCAATATCAATACAAAATCTATAGCCTAGAATCACTTGCAGTCATCCAAAGAGTGAAATGGTCTTCTTCTCTATTCCAAAGATAACAAGATAAAATATGATCATAATTCATTGCGGTAGGGAGTACCATCTTTTGTCTTCAATAAACTCAGCATTTACACTTGGTTAGGGCCAACCTGGTCATTCAAAGACGGGTATACAGGTTTGTAAACGAGCATATTTAATTTTGTGATCAATTCATGTGATTATCCTAGACCATCAAGCAGGACTGATAACTTAATTGGGGCACAGGTATTTAAAAGTAGTGACAGAGGAACTCAACCACTTGGAACAGCCTGAATGACAAAAACAGGACTAAAGTCCAAGTGTCAGAGAAGGCTATAGTCCTGATTCCAGGTAGTCAGGCAAGTAATGAAAAGCCGGCTCTGCAGTCCACAAGGATGATGAAGCCACAGATATGCTGACTCCCTTATCCAGTGTGACAGAGATTAGGACAGCCCACTGACATCCACACTGCCATGTTTTTATGTAGGAACTTCCTAGTCATTAGTTGCATCCCACCTAACTCTTCCTTCCAGAATATCAACTGGAGACTAGCAGATACATATTTCATATTCAAATTATGCCATCAGTAATACAAATGAACTATATTTCCTATTCTCATTACTTCCCTTAATGCTGCTAACATTTTAAAGTAGTCATATTATATGCAAAGCCAATTAAAATGTCTTGATAATTAAATAGTGTGATACTGGTGTCTCAAAATAATGGAACAAATTAGGAAATCTTGATATAGACCAAAGTTTAAAAGATAATTTCATATGTAATAGAGACTTTATTTTTTTCAGTACTGGGATGAAATACAGGGGTGCTCTACCACTAACTTACATCCCAAGCCCTTTTTACTTTGAGACAGATACTTGTTAAGTTGCTGAGGCTGGCCTCCCAATTTGTAATCCTCCTACCTCAGACTTTTGAGTAGTATCAGGAATTATGGGCATGTGCCCTCATACCTGATTAAAGGAGACATCTTAAGTCAAGGAGGAGATAAAATATTTTTTAAAACAGTTTAGAAAAAAAACTCCATGAAATATTTTTAGGTATTATATTAAATAGGGAAATTTCATAGTACACTTCAAGCTACTTGGAATTTCAGATTAAGAGGGGGAATCACATGAGAGTAGCTAGGTCAAGGTTTCTTGTTTATAGAGTAGACATCACTCAGATAGAAGAGCTGGTCCATGACCATGTAGTGATACTAAAAGGTCTAGAGTCTGTCTCTGGACTCTTGTTACTGAATGTGTGGATCCTAAGCCTGGAATTTTCAACAATTGCAATCACACACTGAATAATGCTGTTTTGGGTAGTGATGGAACACATAAACCATGGTGGTTCCATATAATTATAATAGAGGTGAAAAATTTCTACACCTAGTGTCATCATAGCTGCCTTAACATTCTGGCTCAAGGCTTTCCTCACCTATTTGGTAATGCTGGTAATAACCAGGATACTGTGCTGCTGGTTGTATAAAAGTATAGTACATACAAACATATATAGAGTGTAATACTTGATAATAATAATCAACAACTGTGTTATTGGTTTATGTATTTACTATGTTATACTGTCTATCATTATTTCAGTGAATACTCTTTCTATTTATAAGAAAAGAAGTTGACTATAAAATAGAACACTGGTTACAGCACCAGCAACCACATACATCTTGGTTTACTACATCTATTAATTGCATCCAGAGGCCACATTGGTGGTTGATCCATACCATCTAGGTTCACACAAGTGCACTCTATGATGTTCCAACATCACCAAAGCTGCCAAGGTTGCATATCTCAGAAGGAATCCCTTTGTTGAACAACTGTGACTGTATAGCAGGAACTGCTAGGTTATCTGATTTGGTTACATAAAAAGCAAAGAGAACATATCCAGATTAGCATTTCTCAGGATGAGTCCTTTCAAGCATAAGTTTGACAAGACATTTTGCTAGAAACAAACAGGAAAAAAAAATACGACCTTCATGGTTAAATAGGTTTGGGGAAATGCTGGCATTCCTTTTTCAAAGGGCCAGTACACATAAAAACTTTCCAAAGTCAGGCACAGTGGTGCACACCTGTAATCCCAGGAGCTTGGGAGGCTGAGGCAAAAGAATCAATAGTGAGTTCATAACCAGCCTCAGCAATTTAGCAAGGCCCTAAGCAACTTAGAAAGACCCTGTCTCAAAATAAAATATAAAAAAGGCTAGGAATGTGGCTCAGTGATTAAGCACGCTGGGTTCAACCCCGAGTACCCAAACAAACAAACAAACAAACAACAACAACAACAACACAACAAACTCTCCAAAAGTCTTACAGTAATGCAGCCTGCTTAACTTTATTCAATGCAGTATTTTTTAAAGAATATTAAAACCTCTATTAACACTGCAGAGCAGACTATAACTTAGGCAACTGCTATATATTCAGGCTAAAGAGAAATAATTGCCTGAGATAGTCAGCAAGGAAAGAAAGGGGGCATGGGGGTTGAGACTTGTTCTCCTCAAACTCTTGGGTAGCTGCCTCAGTTCTCCACTTGACTTGATAGTTCCAGGCCTATAATTAGGTGTGTTCTTGTGCCTCTCCCAGCAGCATGGAGCTGAGTCACTGATGCCTGACACCTGCAGTCTGGGACCTGTCTAGGTTCTGAAGTGAACCTGCAAAGGACAGGGGGTGTATTGGCACCCCCAGGCCTGCAGCCGTGGGATGTGGCACCCCCAGCCCTCCAGCCGTGGGATGTGGAGTTAGTCACGCTGACATAAATCTCTCTGAGTCAGAGCTCGTTATGTCTTCTTGCTAAGTTGGCTGAAGATATTCAAGGGTTGTTACCTCCCTTTGGTGTCTGGTATGAATTTTATCCAGAATCCCAGACTGCATGTTCAGGAACCTCTTTTTCCAGGACAGCAATCTTCCACCAGATTCTTTTCACATGCCTGCACTTCCTTCCAAGAACTGGCTGTAGCCTGAGTATGAACAGATATCTACTGTTGGAGCGTATACTTACTGAATATTTGCTTCAGTCCAGGTAGGGTTCTAAGTGCTTTGTATCATACAGAGCATGTAAAGCAAATGTGTTCACTACATGTTTTGTGTCAAGTTCTGGATTAAATAGTGAGTTAAATTGAAATAGTAAGCCAAACTGAAATGGTTCCTGCTTTCATAGAGCTTCAAATGAAATGAGATAAAAAGTTTAAATAATTATACAAATTCAAATCATAATACACACATGAGGAAATTGTTATGGATAAGTACTACAGAGGAAGTAAAGTATTGTCAATGTGCATAATGTTATCAATTGTGGACTCTAATAGACAGAAGGATGGGGGTGAAAAAGTAAAATTTGAGCAGAGATCTAAAGGATGATAAGCAGTAAATACAGTCTGTGCAAAACATAAGTGGTGGCTGGGGACATGCCATACTCTGGGAAGTGGAAAAAGGGTTCACTCGGTTAACAGCTCAGAAGAAGGGAAAGACAGCTCCAGAGAGATCACGAGAGAGATTTGGGGTCAGAAATTATAGGAGCTTCATGTTTATGTCTCATGCTCTGAGTAACTGGAAGCCACTGCCAAGATAGCTGGACACAAATTTGAAAAATATTAGAGTGTGAAAGATGAATTGAAAGGGGGCAAGAAGAGATAAGGAAAGATTAGAAAACTAGTGTCACACTGATGCTAGCTTGAACTGAACGGTGACTGAAAAATTAACACATTCAGAAGCAATTTAGGGGGTAAGATGAACAGAATTCAGTGATAGCTGAATGTGGGAAGTTCAGGAAGGGAAGTTTTCAAGAATGACTTCTGTCTCTGGCTGCATCCTTGTTCATCTCTTGTGTAGTGTATCAGTCAAGATATTAGGAACTTGCTACTGGAAGGAAGAGCCAGAGTTCAACACCACACCGAAGGAGAAGAATGGAGATCTGACTCTATTTGACGTCAAGACTTACTGTAAAGCCACAGTAATCAAAAGAGTGTGGTATTGGTGAAATAGAAAAAAAATAAATCAGTAGAACAGAAGTCCCAAAATAGATCCACATAAATATAGTCATCAGATCTCTTTTTTTGGGGGGTGCTGGGGATTGAACCCAGGGGCACTTAACCACTGAGCAACATCCCCAGCCCTTTTTTGTATTTTATTTAGAGACAATATCTCATTGAGTTGCTTAGGGTCTCGGTAAATTGCTGAGGCTGGCTTTGAACTCGTGATCCTCCTGCCTCAGCCTCCCAAGCTTCTGGGATTACAGGATTGTGCCACCATGCCCACCTAGTCATCTCATCTGTGACAGAGAAAATGCAAAACTGTGGAGAGAAGAATCCTTTTAATGAATATAGCTGAAATGCCTAACATCCACATGTAAAAAAAAATCAATTTTTTTAGACACAGATATTATACTCCTCAAAAATTAACTCAAAATGGAATATAGACCTAATGTCAAATGAAAAACTAAAAACTCTCAGGAGATAACATAGGAGTAAAACCTAGATGATGCTGAGTTTAGTGATGACACTTTAGACACAACACCAATGTATGGTCCATGGACAACATGATAGATAAGTTGGATTTTATTCAAATTAAAAACTTTTGTTCTGTAAAAGTGTCAATGAAGGAGAAAATAAGTCACAGCCTGGAATAAATTATTTGCAAAAGTCATATCACATAAAGTACTGCTTTCCAAAATAAGTCACAGCCTGGAATAAATTATTTGCAAAAGTCATATCACATAAAGTACTGCTTTCCAAAATATGCAAAGAACACATGATCAACAGTTAGAATGACCTCATTAAAAAATTGGATTGAAGATCTTAACAGAAACTTCACCAAAGAAGATAAACAGAAGACAACCAAGCAAGAAAAGATGCTCTGCAACATATTAATCAGGGAAATGCAAATTAAAATAACAAGATTCCACTATGATCCTATTGTAATGGCCAAAGTTTAGAACTTTGACAACATAAAATGCTGGAGAGAATGTGGAGTACCAGGAACTCTCATTATTATGGGTGGAAACACAAACTTATCTAGCCATTTTGGAAAGAGTTTGGTGATTTCTTACAAAACTAAACACATTCTTACCATATGTTCCAGTTATCATGCTTTTTGTCATCTAATACAAAGAGTTGAAAACTTACTTTTGCACAGAAACCTCCACCTAAATATTTATAGCTTTATTTGCAATTGCCAAAACTTGGATGCAACCAAGATGTCCTTCAGGACGTGAATGGATCAACAGTGTTACACCCACACAATTGCATACTGTTCTGCACTAAAAAGAAATGAGCCAACAAACCATAAAGTGACATGAAAGAACCATAAAAGCATATTACTAAGTGAAAGCATACAACTCTAAAAGGCTTTATGCTGTACAATTCCAACTCTATGGCATTCAGGAAAAGGCAGACCTATGGAGTCATAACAAGATAATTGACTACAAGTGGTTTTGGTGGGGGAGAAATGAGTAGTAGGCAGAGAACAAAGGATTTGGGGGGTAGGAAAACTGTTCTGTGTTGTATGTTTGACTAGATTCCAGAGTTCTATAAAAGTTGATTCTGACCAATTTGCCATCTCATTAGCTGCCCTGGTTCAGGGATGGAGCTCCTTCTGACTCTACCTTTATTGTTGAACTGTGATGGTCTTTTACTTTGAGTGAAGTAGGGAGACCCAGGGTAATTTTGAGAAGAGGAGTGACTTGATCTGACATTTTAAAAGGCTCCTTCAAACTTCCATGTTAAGGCTAGACTACATGAGGACAAGGTTAAACACAGGGAGGTCAGTTAAGAGTAAATTGAATAATCCATAAAAGAAACATTGATTGCTTGCAGCAGCATAATGGCAAAAGAGAAGAGAGGTGATAGGATTCTATGTATAAATGTGTGGATCTAGCCAAGAAATTTGAATATGAGATATGAAATGAAGGGAGCCATTAAGGAGGACTTCCACATCTGTTTTAGCTTTATTGTATGCTAAAAAAGTTTTAAATAGTAAGGTTTTTTTTGTTTGTTTGTTTGTTTTTGCTGCTGTGACTAAAGGACCTGAAAATTGTAGAGGAGAAAGGTTTATTTAGGGGCTCACTGTTTCAGAGGTCTTCCATAAAAGGTTAGCTCCATTTCTCGGGGTACCAGGTGAGGCAGAACACTGAGGTAGGAGAGGGTGGGGAGGGAAGCAGCTCACATGATGATCTGGAAGCAGAGAGAGACTCCACACTCCAGATACAAATAGATACTGTATAGCCACACCTCAATTCCCACCTCCTCCAGTCACACCCCACCACTTCAGTTACCACTCTGTTAATTCCTATCAGGGGATTAATTTGCTGATTGGGTTAAGACTCTCACAACCCAATAATTTCTCTTATGAACCTTCTTGCAGTGTTTCACACATGAGCTTTGGAGACACCTCACATCCAAACCATAACAGTATATGGCCTTGACAAGGGTAGAAGCTTTGGAGTCAGGGACATCTAAATGCGTTCTTACAGTATCACTCACCAGTGGCATAAGAAGATCAAGCTCTCAGGGGTTGTGAGTGTCAAACAAGATAATGATGTAAAGCGCTCAGTTTTGTGCCTGCATTATAGCAAAAATGAAAAAGAGTTAAATTCTTTTTACTTTGCTTTGTTCTATACCTGATAGCAGCAGACTCATTTCAGAGGTTCTTGTGGTTAAATCAAGCCTCCTTCCATTTTTTGGGCTTCCAATTCTATAAGCCTTCCAAATATATAGAGATTCTGAAAATCCACTTCCCTTCAGATGTGAAGTAGAAGTCAGTTTCTGACTCCTAGATTCCGTTATGCATTTGAATCATCTCATTTCATTCTCTAATGTTAGAGAATTCCATGGGGTGGGGGTGGGGTTACACTGTGGAGATTTCTCTCCCTCTCTTACTTTCTTATGTTTGGGGAAAACCTTGCATTTTCTAGATCTTTTTCAAACAATAGCATAAAAAGCACAATTTGGTAAGCTAAGTTCTTGGGCATTGATAAAGACATATAAAAAGTCAGAGGAAAAGCACATATGTTCCATTATAGTTTGAAGCTATGAGGACATATCTGAACAAATGTGCTACATGGAGCAGGAGACAGTCCAGCTAAGCAGCTGCTGTTTACCATTCTCATGGGTGGTCTTCATCTCCTCTATCCCTTCTCAGCTATTTTAAATGTTAGGCATGTCTCTTTCTACTAACCAGGCCAGAGGTCAACACCATTGGAAATGCGCGTGTTTCCTGAGAGATTGACTGAATTAAAGTCTATTTTCCTAAGCACACCAACACTCTAGACAGTCTTAGGTCTAACCTAAGATCTATTTCTGTAGATCCCCAAAATAGATAGACTAAATAATAATTGTGACTCTGGGATACGTTTTACAGAAGTTATTTTCGTTTCTTAGAGCTATCTTGTGATACTTCTAACAACATGCACAGATAAGAAAGACTAGAAATCCAGCCTCAGGGCCATAATCAAACTTTGATTTGTTCCATAGGACTTTTCTCTGCAGCGATCATGGCTTTGGATAAGATGTGGTCTGTATAGAAGAGTCACTTTGTGGGTAGGGGAGGCTTTATGCAGCCATGAACATGCTCTGTAGGTAGGAGACAGACAGGCCCAGGGCCTGAAAAGGCCTGAAGTACTTTGCCCACAGGAGTAGCACAGATCTACTTGGAAACTGATGGGATTAAAGAAAGACCTGAAAAGGCAAAGGGAGAAACATTTTCTGGCCCCTGGGGAAAATAAGAACTGTTTAATATGTGTGGTGGCATCCCTGGGATGGATTTTTAATCAACAACTGTTCTCATTTAGTGCAAGAGTCAGGCAATGAATAGACTAATACTACGGACTGACATTATGGCCCCTTCGTCTGCTTCAGTTGTCTGAAAATTTCAGCTGCCAGCAAAGGATTAATATTGATTTTCAGGCTGTCTTCGTTAAATACCTGCTATTGAGTACCACTCTCTTATTCTCCTTGCCAGCTCTTCCCCCAATTGTCACTAGTATTAAAATGAAACCTACCTATTATTAAATCAATCATGCCTAGCAAAACTTTTCACAAAGAAGGGGAGCATCTATCATCTTTACTGTCAACAGGAAGCCTGATTTTTTTTTTTTCCTTTTAGTTGGTCAACCTGGAATTACTGGCACAATTAATTCAAATTTCTTGATAGGACTGAGCTAAGAAACTAAAATGTCTGTGGAAGGAGAATGAGTAGAGGGGAGGCAAACTCTAACAGTTGATAGATGTATGAGCGTGTCTTTACTTAAGTTGTTGACCACAAGAATAGGCTGATGTGAGGTCGGACTGGGAGGCCCTGCTTTTTCAACTGAGAGCCACAAATAACTTGTGTGAGCCTGAACGTGATGTTTGGTAAACTTCTAACCATTTTCTGCTCAGCTGCTATGCTTCTCCTCTGTCACTTTGAATCCCCCTCAAATATATCACCCTTGCTGATTCTCGTCTCCACATCTTTCGGCTGGCTATTCTTCCTGAAACACTCCCAGTCTGTGCAATTGACCTGCTCATCCTCCAAGACACTTACTCAGTTCCTCTACCAAGCAGTCCCAGGCCAGCCCAGGTAACCTGGGGACCCCTGAAGATGGCCTCATTGGTCCTTGTTCAGACCTGTAGCATACTCCTCACCATATTGAATCACTCTCCCTACAAAGCCATGAACACTTTAAGAACAGGACCTATACTCCTATTTAGGTTTGAAACCCCAGCAAGGGGTTACTAAAAAATTTGACAGAAGAGGTGTGTAATAAATATATGAATGAATAAGTGGGTTTTGAAGTACATCATTCCCATCCAGTTTTCTTATACAGAATATGCATTCTATAAGTCTATTTAAAAGAAAGTAGACAAGTAACAAATGTTGGTGAGGATATGGGGAGAAAAGTCCACTCATACACTGCTGGTGGGATTGCAAATTGATGTAACCACTCTGGAGATCAGTAGGAAGCTTTCTCAGAAAACTTGGAATGGAACCACCATTTGACCCAGTTATCCCTCTCCTCAGCAAATCCCAAAGGACTTAAAATCACATCAATTTTCATAGCAGCTCAATTCACAATAGTTAAGCTATGGAACCAACCTAGGTGCCCTTCAATAGATGAATGGATAAAGAAAATGTGGTATATATACACAATGGAATATTACTCAGCCATAAAGAAGAATGAAATTATGTCATTTGCCAGTAAATGGATGGAACTAGAGACTATCATGCTAAGTCAAATAAACCCATCCCCCCAAAATTAAAGGCCAAATGTCCTCTCTGATATGCGGATGCTAACACACAATAAGGGGGGCATTGGAGGGAAGATTAGAAGTTCATTGGATTAAACAAAGGGGAATAAAAGGAAGGGATGGGGTATGAGAATAGGAAAGACAGTAGAATGAATCGGATGTAAATTTCCTATGTTCATACATGATCAGTGTAACTCCATATCATATAAAACCACAAGAATGGGAGGTTATAGTTCATGTATGTTTGATATGTCAAAATACATTCTACTGTCATGTATAACTAAAAAGAACAAATAAAAAAAGAGGAAAAAAAGAAAGTAGAGCACAATGGTTAAGAACCTATGTCATAAAGTCATACTTCCTATTTTGAAATCAAGACCTATGACTTATTAGCTGTGTGGTGTTGGACAAGTACTAAACAATAACTAAGATGTTTCTCAACCGTATCACCACTGCCTCATTTATAAACTGAGCTTAGTAATAATACCCAGGAGGGTAGGTGCATGAAATAAACAAAATAACCCATGGAAAGTTCTTGGTGTAGAGTCTACTTACTATATGATGAACATCCAGAAGGTATCTATACCAGAAATCTTTGAGTTAACTTTGCAGCCTGTTTTAGGAAATGTATTCTTTATATCACCATATAAAGAACCCATACCAGATACTCACTCAGCTATTATTCCTAAAGGAGGTTGTGTATTCCATGAATTTTGCATAATTAGATATTTAAAGCCACAAACTGCATTTATTTAGGAAGTTTCTTTCAACAAATATTGTGTACCTACCATATGTGGCTGTGTGCCTTCGGAAGTAAATCATCCCATCTCTGAGGGAACAATCTCCAAAATGATTTTCCGATGGTTTAGAAAGTTAGAAGTTGGGATATAGGTTGCCTGGCACTTCTGTTTTGTATATGAACATAAGGAATGCTTATAATTAAAAATTTATATTATGTAAGGGGGTTGGGGTTGTGGCTCAGCGGGGTTTAGTGCTCGCCTAGCATGGGCAAGGTGATGGGTTCAATCCTCAGCACCACGTAAAATTAAATAAATAAAATAAAGGTATTGTGTCCAACTACAACTAAAAAAATTATAAAAAGCAATTTATATTATGTGAGCTTTATAATGAAATATTGGTAAATAAATACAGCAGTACTCATCTAAGACACCTAAGGATGATTTAAATGAACTATTCTACAGCTTGAATCATACATGTCTCCCATAAGCCTGTTGGTAAAGTCTTGGTCTCCAGCATCCTGCTATGGGTGGTAGAAACTCAGAGGGGGTCACAGGGGGAGGTCTTTCAAGTCATTGGGGGCATGTCCTTGAAAGAGGTTGTGGATCTCTGGCCTCTTTCACTCTGTTTTGCCTCCTGGCCTACGAGGTGAGTGGGTTTGCTCTGCCATACCCTCCTGCCAGGATGTGCTGCCTTGCCCAAAGCAACAGGGCCAATCAGTCAGGGACTAAAACCTCCAATACTGAGCCAAAATAACCTTTTTCTCTTTATAAGTTGATTAGCTCAGGTGTATGTTATAGTGATATAAAACTGATGAACACAAACTGTAACAAAGAAAACATACATTCTGTTGATTGTAAGAATAATTATGAAAGAAAGGTATGAAAATAAATGTTTTTCATGATCTGAGGTTTTCATGATCTGAGTCCCCAAAATATGGCATACCTTATGGAGAACATAGATTTAGAGAATACATATTGTTCCATGCAAGTTTTACTGTCAATGGTAGACTAAGATCAATTCAACATGCATTTAAAAAAAATAGTTATTATTTCAAATAAAAACAAAAACATAACATGGATTTCTTCTTACTTTCTATATCTTGGGCTCTATCTCCTGGTAGTGCCCTGAGCACTTCTTAAGAATTTGGGGGTTCAATCACAGCCTGTTTGCTCCTTCCTTCCACAGGAGCAATTGTAACTGAGGGTAAAGAATTTAGGAAAATAGTAATATAGTAGCACCTTTCTTTCTTTCTTTCTTCCTTTCTTTTCTTTCTTCTCTCTCTCTTTCTTTCTTTCTTTCTTCCCTCTCTTTCTTCCTTTCCTTTCCCTCCCTCTCTCCCTCCCCCCCTCTTTCTTTCTTTCTTTCTTTCTTTCTTTCTTTCTTTCTTTCTTTCTCTCTCTCTCTCTCTCTCTCTCTCTCTCTCTCTCTCTCTCTTTCTTTGGATTAAACCTAAGGGTACTCAACCACTAAGTCATATCCCCAGACTTTTTTTTATTTTTTATTTTGAGACAGGGTCTTACTAAGTTGCTTAGGGCCTTGCTAAGTTGCTGAGGCTAGTCTTGAACTGGCAATCCTCCTGCCTCAACCGCCCAAGTTGTGGGATTATCGGTATATGCCCCCGTACCAGATATAGTAGCACTTTTCTATCCCAGAGACAGTCATGCAAAAATTTTCAGACCTTTAGTTACTAATCATCTGTAGAAGGATAAATAGGGTATTCATGAGGTATTCATTTTTAAATTGTAATAGTATGTTTTTGTTGGAATGTGGACAACATTCAAAATTGGTTTCCACATGTAAATTCAAAGCAGCAAGGCAGATGGAAGTTTAGTGCAATAGACTGAGGTCTGGTAGGAGACCAGTATTGCCTGACTATTCTGTGCCAGAAGCTGAGCAGTCATCTGGGTTTCACAGGCTTCCCCAGCTCACAAGGTTTTCTGGGAATCTTCTTGGTTGACAAGTTCCTTAAATGTCCTTTGTCTGCCTAGGTGCTTCCTGGAATCTGTAGCCATTAAGAACAACTTGAAAATTCTTTTTTAAGATAGAAAAGCTTCGGAATTAGGCTGTTAGAGTTAGGAGGAACGCAATCTCCCCCAAAAGTCTAATGCAGAAAATCATGACCAGATACATTCTCTCTCTTGCCCCAAAAGAAAACTTTTCATTTATTTGCATGTCATTGTGGCTGTTCTTATGCCTGGAATTTATCCCCCAAATAGGATTAACTGTTGGGAGAGTAAACAGCAATCAAAATTCATTCACTCTGTGTGTCCTGCACTTACCCATAAAACAGACAACAAGACAAAAAGCAGAAAAAGGTCCTTAAACATCTACTACTCACATATAGCTGTGGTAGAGAGAGAGGGAAAAACAACAACAACAACAACAAATAAACAAACAAACATACAAAAAAATACAAGCAGACAACAACAACAACAACAAAAACCATTACCTCATTTTAAGAGGTTTACAAACAACCAGGAGAGATAAATCTTACAAACAAATAGTTTACAAGATTATGTGGTATAATGTAAAATTGTAAGTATAATGATAATAAATGATCTAATTATTTAATTTAATTTTTAAAATAAACACTTGTTGAAATTTACATGGAGGCTTACAATGATTTTGTGACTTACTCAAGACATATTGTGGCCAATGTGGGATTTCAATCTAGGGTTTGGCTGAGGATCTGTGTTTGTAAACTGTGTGTGTGCCTTTGTTTTAACAATCTGAGGGCTTGAATAGTCAAGGAAGGCGTCATGAAAAAGCAGGGCATGAGCTGGCCTTGTTAAGAGACTGGCCATGTCTTAACGATTTCTTAGTAGGGGGATAGTATGAGGAAGGGCTCAGAAGCCAGTTGGCCACCCACTGCTTGAGGAAGAGCAAGCTGCTTGGATTTGATTGATGTGTAAGATAATGGAAAAACAGCAAGAATATAATATCAAGAGGTAGGGTGGATTCGTATTTTAATAGGATTTGAAAAACTAGCATATCTGAGATTTTTTTCCCTTTAGCAATGGGAAGCTCTTTTTTTGTCTTCTCTGTTATTCCAAAGGCATTCTTTCTGAGTTGAGAATGCATGTACAAAGAAGAGGATAAAATGGGTGAATTAAACACTGTAGGGCGAGTGTGTAATCACACCACTGGGAGAGCCCACCAGGAGCTGTCCTCATTGATTTGCAACTCTACTTCTTAAAATGACTTGCTAAGCAGATATGGCCACTTCCATGATACTCTTTATTATCTTTCCAATTGCTATAGTTACTCGTCATTCAAAGTGAGTGGTAAAGTTTTATTACAAATTTAGTGAGAGACTAAGTAAATAGATTAATTGAAGCTAGATATAGTGGCATTTAGAAAGAATATTAGGCCTAACTTGAAATGTTTACATATATATCAGTTTTTAAATGATGATCCACATAATTGCTCTAAATCTTCCTAAAATATCATAACTTTCTTGTAAGAATTGGAAAGTACCACTTTGTCTGCCATGGACAGTACTTCTGTATGCTAAAATCTTTAGAAGTTTTTTGCAGTGGTTACTAGCTGAGAATATCAACCTATTTCCTGAGTTAGCTTAGCTACAGAAAGTCTAAGAGCATAAATAAAATAGTCACTATGTCCTGTCTATTGTTGCCCATTGCTGTTTTACAATGGTGGGACTTCTTCATTTTTCCTCTCAGGTGTGTAATTGAATGGAACCAAAAGAATGGACCCTCATTAAACAGCATTGAGTAGACTGTCATTTATCCCACATCATGGTTCCAACAGAGCTCCAACGAATACAACTCTTAAAGTTACTTTCTTCTTTTGTATGGCAGAAAATACGTTACCTTGGTAGTTTGGTGGGAAGAGAAAATTTTTCCAGCTTCCATCATTGCTTTGGAATCATGAGCGGGAAAGAGAAGGAAGAGGTGGCTGCTGATTATATGATTTCATGTAAGTAACTACAGCAGAGAGTTCTTATAAAATATGATTTGAGTGGCCTCTGACCCCCAAATATCTCCCTGACTAGGTATTGAAATTCTTGTAATTAGATGTCCTCCTTGAGGATGTTTGAAGCATTGTATTAACAAGAAGATATACTCTATAATTAAAATGTCAAAAGAGGACACCTTATTTAAACAAACACTGCTAGTTATCATCGTTCAATGAGAATAAGACTCAGAAGGAAGCAATTCTGAAGGCCAAGAAGAAGGCAGTGTAAAGAAAATGTGAGCCACACAAACCAGAGTATGGACTGTGTGTGTGTGTGTGTGTGTGTGTGTGTGTATGTGTGAGATGGTGGGTGGACAGGAGATGATTAGTGTTTTCTATGAACATCGTGTGTTGGTCTGGGTCTGTCAAGCAGCAGATGCCCAGACAGGAAAAGATGGGCAGGAGGTTTTTTAAGGAGAGAAGAAGGGAAAATGAGGAGAGGATTGAAGGGGAGGCAAAGAGCCTTTGGTGAGACAATGATCTAGGTCTGATACTTATAGGAGAAAGGGAAGAAAGGAGGACAAAGAGGGAGGAGTCGTGGATACAATGCAGAGAGCTCAGGAACAAATTCAGCCAGATTAATCCGAAATCTGTGAGGCAAAGTTGCTATGAGTTCTGCATCTCACCGGAATGGACTTGTTTGAAACCCCACTCTATACACAGGCATTAGCTAGGACTAGGCTGAATCAAGTGTGGCTTCAGTTTAAATGTGATGGTTGATCCAGAAAGACAGCAGAAGGGGCCATCAGTCAACTCTAATCTCTCATCTGAGTGATACCTTTTCATGGCTATCACTTTAAAAAGTTACAATTTAGGGATTCTTTGCTCTTCCAAATTGCAGTGAATGCAATTAGAAAAAAAAAGTTTGTGGTCATTTCAATTAAATAAGAAATGTATTTAGTTTGTGAGTTAGCATATACATAGGTAAATCTTCTATAATGTAAAAATAAGTTTAACATGTAATGTCATTATCATCGTTTTTCTTCTGACTACTTGCTTTAAGGAACATCCCAAAACCCAATTGTGACTATTCTCAACATAGTTTTATTTCCACACATTCTTGGAAGAGTGGACTCCCCATCACTAACAGTGACTTCTGTGGCAGTGAGTCTCAGTCATGTGGCAGGAATAGCCCTGGAGTATTATATTGTTATTTCCAAATTGGGATGTGTAGGCTAATTTGAAGTCTGCCATCCATCACCATCACCACACCAAACCTTATTATGACTTGCCTGTTCTATAACGTCTGTGCCTGTATTCTTAGGAAAATTTCCAGGTTGTGCACATCCCTACCGAGGATCACTGTTCTAGGGAAGTGGTTTTCAAATTTAAGCATGCATAAAAGTGGGAGGCAAGATGTTTTAAAAACATTTGTTTCAGTATATCCAGGGTAGATAGTACTATTGAGCATTTTTAGCAGGCATCCTACATGATTCTGTGTATTCAGGTGAGCCACAGGAAGCATATTTTCAAAAACCATTAATTCAGGACCTTAGTTGACTATTCCCAGTCTACAAGGAGCCAATAGTTATCTTCACCCAATGGATCAGTGCAGCAGTATGGAGGATGGGCAGGGTGCAAAGTGGGGACATCAAAGCGAGATGGTCAGGCAGAAAGGGATGGGGAAAATTAAGGAATGGATATATATATATATATATAATCTGTATACCTGTGTCTGTCAATCTATCTATATATCTTATCATCATCTTTACCAGGAAAATCTATTTTAGTTGAAATATGAAAAGGGATATATCCAAAAAGTAGTTATTATTGTTCTACATCTTAGAACTCTATTTTGCTCTGGACTATGTTACTGAAACATATGCACATATATCATACCATTATATCATTTTATATACTGTCAGGCATTGCTTAACACTGGAGATACTTTCTGAGAAATGTGTCATTAGGCAATTTTGTCATTGCATGAACATCATAAACATGCTTACACTAACCTAGATGATGTAATCTACTACAGACCTAGTCTAGATGTATATACATTGAAAAAAACAATATGAGATTAAATCAAGCATAGGAGGAAACAATGTAATCCAGAAACATGGTAAACACAAGATGTATGAGACTGTGCTGGGGTAATACAGCATACTATATCAAAGCACTTTTTTTAAATAAGTAGAAGCATTACACTAGAAAATAATGATAAAAATAGAGTGCATTAAACATATAAACCAGTGACATGGTCATTTGTTACTATTATTAAGTATCATGTTTTGTACATAATTGTATGTGCTATATTTTTATACAACTGGCAGGATAGTAGATTTGTTTGCACTAGCATCACCACAAACACTTGAGTATTGTGATTTGTTATGACATAAAGACAACTGTGATGTCACTAGGGGATAGGAATTTTCCAACTCCATTAAAATCTATGGGACCACTGTTATATATGTAATCTGTCATTGACCAGAACATAGTTATGTGGCACATGGCTTGATATGCAAAATGCACACACATCTGCTTTCTTAGATGTCATTAGCTTTATTTTAGATATAAGGGAATGGTATTGATCTTGCATGTATTAGATATCTGACTATTTATACTCCTTTGGAGTAGAAATCAAGAGCTGTAATTATTGAACAACATTATCTACTTGATTATAATATTAGGAAAAAATGCAACCTTATCCTTGTTTAATAGTGTTCCAGTTTAAATCAAATATGAATGCTTGATAGAAATCTGAAGCTGACAAATAAATGATAAATTTTTATATGTGGGGGGGGAAGAGACCCATTTTTATTTTTTTAGTTTCTATGTAATTCTTAAGCACCTTTTTTTGAATGCTGATGTGGAAAATAATGCTATCTGTATGCTGCATGACAAAAATGGTGATGTTTCTTATGCCTTGGCTTGTGTTCCTGTTGTCATCACCCAGATAATATTACTGTGACATATTGACACAGCACTATGGTACAGTGACCTTGTGCCTGCATCACCCTAGAAGGACAAGTTGACGGAGGCACATGGCACATTACGAAGCAGTGAAGCAGTTCATTACTGCTACAAAGAGAAAGTCTGCTCTGGAGACAAGAATTCTTATCTAAGGCACAAGACAGTCTTGATTCAGTTTCCTGTTCTAAAACTGATTTATTACATGATCTATAACAACAACAAAAAATATTCAATTCATTGGTGACTCAGCCTTTCTATCTGTAAAATGGAAGTGACTCAACATATAAAATTTTTCATCCAAGGGCAGTAATGGCATAAGCAACCCACTCTTGGCAAATAGAAATTTTGGAAGTATATTCAGAAAAGCTAAATTAAATGATAAATCACAAATGGTTGTTTTTCAGTACTGTCATGGCTTGAGAATTATTCAGTGCCCTGAGTTGTTCTCTTCATCTTAAAGGTCCTCATGATAGTGAAGCTTTGAAATCTTCTTTGGTCTTGACATTAAAATTTGCCCCTTCCCTCTTAATGATAGCAAACTGTATCTCACTCTACCTGGGACTACTTGGGCCACTTGTCCTAGAATCCCTGACAATATGCAACGTCAATTGTTACAAAATAGTTATCAATTGGGTTCTGACAAGTACGCCTGTCTTGGAAACCATGTCACAGACTCCAGTGGAAGAGTGGCTTTCAAAGTTTTGGATTTTCTCAAGCACCTGCTAGTCCAGCCTGTGATCTATTTCATACATTTGACTTTTCCACGTAGGAAATACAATTGCAGATCCTCTTGACTTGTGTTTTCTCAGGTCATCTTGATCAGGAACATTTTGGAAGCCCCAGTTCCTTAAGAAAAAAAAATACTCTAAGATCAAGCCTTTTTTTCTTTTATTAGTAACTAATAAAAATGCCCATCTATTCTGCAGTGAGTGGCACAACAGAATCTTGGACCTCTCATTCCCCAGCATGTCAGCGCCAGGGTAATGAGGCTGGTGGGGTGGGGGATGGGGTGCCCACAGCAGGAATTCTGTCATCAAGCCACAAGGGGGCAGGGAAACATGCTCACTTGCCAACCTCAGCCAGGGGAACTTGGTGTGAGCTGTATTTTGATAGCCTTGCTTGTTTTCTCAGCTATCTGAAGGGCATACTAATAAGTTTGTCACAGAAGAAGGGGAAGGTGGGATTAAATACCAGGGAAAGTCATTAAAATGAAAGAATGGGCTAAGCCTCACAACTATTTCCAAAGCTTAGCTATTTCCTGTCCAAAGCCAAGTTTCCTTTATTTTGTAAAAGATGAGTAAAATGAAGGAATGAAGGCAAAATCACGCTTATTCCCCTGGCTCCCGTATTAGCTAACAGAGGAGACTTTGATGAGATGAATTCCTAGGGGCCTCATAAACCTTTTCTCTCTAACATACAAACCTCATCCAGATATTTTTAAAGGGACTCTGTACATGTTTCTTAGCACACAAAATTCACTACTTCAACCCACAACAACAGAAACAAGAACAGCAGGGGAAAAGGCAATGGGATTCTTCCAGAAGAACTGGCAGAGCCCTGTTACTAATGGAGGCGTGGTGCTTACTAGGGGAAAGCTTGACTCTTGACTTTTGGTTGCAAAATAACTAGGATGTGTCACAACTATCTCACCTAGGTCATGAAAAAAGTTATTATTTAAGACAAATGCAAGAGAACAAATCAGTGCCACTCTGAAGACTATCACTCTAAGATAGAACCGTGCTCATTTTTTGTATGTGTTTACTTTTTATATTTAACCTTTTTTTTAATTAGAAAATAATTTAAGAGAGAATATTGAAATAATAGTCATCAATTTATTACCTAGAGTTTATATATATATTTATATGTATGTATATATATGAAATATGACTCTAGTTAAAGGCCCCTGCCTGTTTTCTCTTATTTTTCCTTCCTTCCCCAAAGGAGATCCCTCCCTACCTTGGCAGGTTTTCTTCCTATTCAAGAAAATGCTTGGACATTTGTGCAGTAAAAACTTGAAACCCTTCAACCGTTTCTGGATAGCAGAATGGATAAATAGACTGGTTTATTCATGAGATGAAATATGATTTAGTAACTAAATCATGGATAAATATGAAAAATTATCTAGTAAATGAAACAAAGCAAATCCTAAAAGAAGGTAAAAAGTATACTACTCATATAAATCTTCAAAACATATATAAAATGGTTTATGCCATTCATGAAAACCTATATAAGTAGCAGTACTAAAATAATGTGGCTGTGTTTATTTTTCAGTACATCTTTTATTCTCTACGTGTATTATGTACTTGGAGGTATTGTGAAGGATAAAATATGTATGATTTGGGATCCCTACCCTCTAACATGAGCAGAAAGATTAATTAGAAAGCAACAAGAAAGATAAAAAAATTAGTTATTACACCAGTAGGGGAGCATCTCACAGTGATTTAAACTAGTGTGATAAATAATGTAGTATTGAAGAACTGCTGCTGATTATTGTCATGTCATTTAATAAATTTAAAAAAAAACTGTGGTTTAACTAAGTAAAGGAATAAGGTTGGCATGAGTCACGGGACAGAGCCAGGATTGGAACCTGCATTTATTCGACTCCAGAGGTGCCCTCTTGACTAGGTCTTCCTCTGCTCATTGAACTTGGTTAGTCACTGTGAAAAAGGAGAGTGATAGTAAATAAATAAATAAATAAATAAATATCTTTGAGGACTAAGGACAGCAACATATAGAAAGAAAACGGATTAGTCATTGCAGGCTTTGGGGTAAGGGGACTGAGGGTTAACTACAAAGGAGGGCAAAAGATTTCTATGGGTAACAAAAATGTTCTATATCTTGATTGCATGACATTCATTTGTCAAAACTCATGGAACCACACTGAAAAGGAGGGATTTTAGTGTGTGTGTGTTATACTCCGATAAACCCAACCTCAAAAACAATGAAGAAAAATAAAAAAGCCCAATAGACAAAAATCTTCAAAGGCTCAGGAATAAACACCTTCTTCTGGGTGTAAAGGCATTACCACTGTTGAAAATTTATTCCCCCAACTGGTAGAAATTCCACGGAAGAGTCCTGGGCCAATGCTCCCAAAGCAAAATAAAGCATGGCCTATTTCCTCTGCAGCTTCTCCTTGGCAAACCAAGAAAGCTGGGCCTACTAGGGAGTGGTGGTGCACACCTGTAATTCCAGCAGCTCAGGAGACTAAGGTAGGAGAATCGAAAGTTCAAAGCCAGCCTCAACAACTTAGTGAGACCACCCCGCCCCCCATTGCAAAATAAAAAAGGGCTGGAGATGTGGCTCAGTGGTTAAGTTCCCCTGAGTTCAATCTCTGGTGCAAAAAAAAAAAAAAAAGAAAGTTGGACCTGTGTTAAGCAACACCTTTCCTTCTGCTGCAGGTAGGAGAGCCAGGTTTTCAGAGAAGCCCTGTTCTTATTCAGGAAGGCTCCCCTGCTGAGGGAGTCTCAGGTGTTCATGCTGTCTTTCTGCTGGGGAGGGAAGCTCCCTAGAGCTGCTGCACACCTGAGATACTCCCTACCAAGCACACCTCTCCCAAGGTCCCTGCAGATTGCACGCTGGAAAGCATAAGTGGGGAGGAAAGAAGCCTCACTAATCTGCAGCCTGAATATCTCAGAGTACAGCCCTTGAATCTTGGCAGTTTAGATCCTCTGGTGATTACTGGGACAGAGGCAGAAAGACAATGCAGAGAGCAATTTAATCAAGGCAGTCTGTGCTATCACCACAGAATAAAGCTATCCGCTGTGCAGCCCTGGACTTTTGGTCTTCCTCCCTGAAAGCTGCATTGCTTTGTAATGCTGGGTTCAGGACTCGCTGCTATTCTTTGAGTCAGTTGTAGAACCCAGCAGGATAAGACATTAACAAGCTTAAAAGGTATTACCTACCTTGCCTTACCAGGAGTTTTGCACAGACTGCAGGGGCTTCACGTATCTCTTGTACTTTCCTGAGGGAATTAGTTAAAATTGCCAAGGTGGAAAGTATTTGATTTAGATTAATCTCACTTTGCCAAGCAGGAGAGCCTCATTACTCTGATTGGCTCACCTAACTATGCTGCCCTTCTTGCTCCAGGAATGGGGAAAAAGCTTCTGGTTCATAGCTTTTGTTGGGTAAGTAAAATAGGTCATCATTATCTTTTCATGAAACCCATAGAAAGGATGGAATAAACTAGAGAGCCAAGCCAATGGGAAGGCTGGTGGACCCACACACTTCCACAGTCTTTAGCAGGACCACCTGCTGGGAATAAATTTGTAAATCCCATGTCCTTCGTGTGCATTAATTCTTCCAGGATTCTCTTCAAATCATGGTGGGACAGTATTTTAGGTCAGGTCAAAACCATCTGGAAAAAAGCATCCATTACAGGTTTTAAGAGGCTTTATTTGTTGTGAAGGGGAAAACAGCAACCACACAGATTTCCTCTAATTGATTCTAAATGAATGATCCTAGGCTTTATGAACCACCTGTATACTAAAAGCAGGAGGGATGCCCCTTTCAGTAAAAGCCAATTATTGGTTAGAAGAACTCCAAATGGTAATTTTCAATTGTGAGTGTGCAATCAAATCATCTGCAGACTTCTTAAAATGCAGATTCTGTCTTGGTGGAGATTCTGCATTTTTAATAAGCTTCCAGGTGATGCAGCTGGTCCAGGGACAGCGCTGTGAGTAGTTAGACCCTGAAAGTGATAGAAATGAAAAACTGTTTGCAAACTTAATTGGCCGAGCCATGCAAATTATTCAAATTATTCACCATAGCATATCAACATTTGCTGTCAGTTTCCATTGATAATTTTGTTACTACCTGGTATTAAATTATTTCCCTTTTATTTATGTGATCATGCACAGACAGCTATCAGGCTGTACACCACAGACAGGAAACCTAAAATCCTCTTGGCTGGTTACTGACTTCTCAGATACTCTTCGATGTCTGTGTTTTCTTTCCTGGACATAAGGCTAACTTCACAATGATATCACCTGTCTAAATGCATATTTATGTCATCATTGTGCCTTTTCCCCCCCAAATCAGAATCAGCTCATCTCCAAATCTTCCAAATCTTTGTAATTTTTGATTCCACAGAATCCGTGTTTGAGAAAGTGCTACAAAAATAACAGAACTCTGCTCTGCATAACCGGAATGCGACTCTCAAAGACATTGACATGGTCGATCAAAAACTAAAAACTAAGTAAACTAAAAAACACCAATCTAGTGTTTATTTACTTAGGAAAAGACAGGCTATGCAAACATATATCTCTACAAGACTTTTTAATAATTGTATACAACTGTGATAGGTACAATTTCCAGTCATAATTATATAGTTTAAATCCAAAGAGAAGAGGTGGGTGTTTCTGAAATCTTGAGCAATAACTGGACCCATTTTTAGTGGTTTATACACACATAATTAGCAGTTTAATTTCCTCTGTGGCTAAGTTAGCCTTAAGATTTCATTTAATAACAAGCACAATTTTATAGCCAGAAGCAAGGTGCCAGTGCCAGCCTCAGCTCAGCACTGCCCTCTGCCGTCCCCCAACCTACTCATGCCGCCCTGCTCAGGGTAAAAGCATCTGCATTGCAAATTGCAATTGGGCTGCCCAAAAATTAATTGTGAGAGAAATGGAGAAATATGATTCATCTAAAACTCTCCTTAACGAGGCTTTTATTTTTAGCCAAACAACAACAAAAAAGCATGGAAGATTATGTTCTGAACTCCCTTTCTCCAGTGTCTCAGATAATAGTCATTATCATATTAGCCTTGAAGCAGGTTTTCCCTTCACACTACTTAGCACAATTATAGATTATGCTGAATGCTGCCTTGGAAAGGATAACCCCAAACAACTGTTGGAAGTTGCTACCCCTTTAACTACCCCAGATAAGCATAATCTGTCTTATGCCCAGCAAGCCCAATTTGGGCTTTATTTTCCAATTTCCTTATGCAATTGTTTTTAAATGGGGGAATGAAGTTTCCTCTATATGCAGACTCCAGTCACTTTGGGTGAACACTGAGTGGGACGGACCACTAGAAGTAGTGTTGTATCTTTAAGATTCCTGCTAAGGAACTGAAAAAAAAAAAAAAAAAAGAAAGAAAGAAAGAAAGAAAAAATGCCAAAGCTGCTCTGACCCTCCAGCCTTCTCTTTTTCATCAGAAAAAGTGAATTGGGGGGAGCGTAATGTGATTCATATGACATGGACATTATGAGGTTTAAATTAGATACCTGTGAAAACACATGGAGCCAGGCACCCAAATTTTTGTGGTTTCTGAACTGAAGGTATGGCATGACTCAGGAGAAGGAGGCTTTTTGATCCCAGCCCCACCACTATGGATGACCTTGTAAAAGTTACTTTAACTTCTTTAGACCTCAGTTCTCTCATCTGCAAAAGAAGGATAATAGTCATTCCAGCATTATTGCAAACAACTTGACAAAAATCATCATCATAAGACCTTATTCATAGTATGCATGTCAGTGAGTAGTACCTGTGACTGAGGATGGAGGCCCACGGGGGCCCCTTCATTTGGTCTCTGTGCCCTTTCATACAGCATATCTAATCATGATTGCTCTCTTTTGATTCACAATAAGGTTAACTATATTTATATTTTTTTTCTGACAGGTTAATGTTGGCAAAAAGGAAGGAGCTGGGTACAGTGGCACACTCCTGTCATCTTGACGTCTCTGGAAGCTGAGACAGGAGGATCCAGAGTTGAAAGGCAGCTTTAGCAACTGCGAAGCGCTAAGCAACTCAGTGAGGCCCTGTCTGTAAATAAAATACAAGATAAGGGCTGGGGATGTGGCTCAGTGGTCGAGTGCCCCTGAGCTTAATCCCTGGTACCCAAAAGGAAAAAAAAAAAAAAAAAGTTTGATCTGAAGATGTAGAAAATCAATAGTATCTTGTCTGTTATGCTCGGGGGTAAGGAAGAAGCTTTACAGCTGGTGTGCAGAATTCATTGGATGCACAACGATGACTGGACTATCAGCACCTCATATCTTCCTTTTCTTTTAAAGGGCAATGACTCCACTAATTTATGGCCCTATTCTAGGACAACCAAGAAGAAAGCATATCACTTCCAGCTTTTTGCCTTGCATTTGGCACCAATGCTACTTAAGCAACCATTAAGAAACTCCTGAGAGGAGATGGGACTGCAGGTTTTCCTGTATTGCCTCCTTCTTACTCTAGTCTATCCCAGAAGAAAAATAAGAGGTAGAGGGTACACTTATACTCTGGTAAAGTTTTAAAAGGCCAAAACAAGGAGCTTTTCTGTGCTGCCTGAGTTTGGAACCAATTAAGAAACAGATATGTGACATACAGATGGAGAGGGTAAAATGTCCGCTTGTGAGTGTTCAAGGTTGGACTGGAGATGTGGCATTAGCTTTGAGTCCATGTGGACTTTCTAGTACTTTCCTTCAGAATGAGGCAGACATACAAATCAGCCAGGGGTAGAGCTAGACCACTGTGGAGACCCAATGCAGGCAGAGTGCAGACGGGCAAGCAGGCTGGGCACGTAGGCAGATCTAGCAGGAAGGAAGGGGAAGCACTAGAGTAAGACTTTTCTTGCAGCTCCTAGAACTTTCACCACTAATAATATCATCCCTCCTCTGCTTGGAGCACTGAGTGAGAGGTGGAGGAGGAGATACCAATGCTTCTCCAGCTCAGTGGTTTGTATTTTAATGTGCTGTGTCACCTGCCTTCAGAGGTCCAGGGAAGCTTCTCTTCCTGGAACTAGTAATTCAATACATAAAATATATAGACTTACAAAGTCTATATTAATAAAATATATTGTATCAAAATATGGATATAAAATAATTTTTAAAATTTGATATATAGTAATAGGTTTATTTAATACTCTAATAAAAATACCTGGCAACAGGCCTCATAATTACCATAGTTTCAAAGAAGGAATGAGTGAGAGATATTTTGAGATACCTACAAACCCTAAATGGTGACATGAAAGTATCTCTGAATTCAGTTGGCAACATGTACTGCTAGGTAACCACTCTGGTTTATAGCTCACCTCATGGTAGAGGGATGTGCTAAATTTTAGCTTTTTGTCCTCATTCCAGTTTATGAACAGCTAGTGTTAGTCTACTAGGGTTGCTATCATGAACCATAGTCTGGTAGCTTAAAAACAACAGGAATTTATTTCTAACAGTTCTGGAGATGGGAAACTCCAAAATAATACAGTGGCAGATTGAGCGTCTGGCGAGGGTGTTTCCTGATTCATAGATGGCCATTTTCTCTCTGTGTCATCATGTGGTAGAAGGGTGTCTCTCTTTTTAAAGGTCACTAATCCTATTCATGAGGGATTCACCCTCAAGACCTTACCACCTTCTTAGTACCACTACACTGGGAATTAGGGATGGATATGCATTTTGGGGACACAAGCATTCAGTTCATAACATTCAGGTTAAGAACCCCTACACGAGCCTCTTAAGAATAGTGGTTCTCAAATTTGACGGTGCATCAGAATTACCCGAGGGCTTGTTAAAGCACAGATTTCTGGGCCCCATCCCAAGACCTTCTGAATGGGTAAGTCTAAGTTCAGGTCTGAAAATGTATGTTTCTTATAATTCCCAGATGATGGTGCTGCTTGTGGTCCAGGAACCCCAATGCAAGAAGATTATTCTAGATGAAAGTGTTTCTTATAGACACACTTACAATGGGAAATATATTCTCCACCGAAATGGTCAAATGTTTGCCTCTTAGGGATTTCCCACCTTTTAAGAAATTAATTAATTTATTTATTTTAATTAGGTATATATGACAGCAGAATGCATTTTGATTCATTGTGCACAACTGCAGCACAACTTCTCAATTCTCTTGTTGTACATAATGTCGTGTCGCATCATATGTGCAGTCATACCTGTACCTGGGGTAGTGATGTTCGTCTCATTCTACCATCTTTCCTACCCCCATTTTCCCTTCCCATTCCTCCCTTCCCTTTGCCCAATCAAAGGTCCTCCATATTTCAGATGCTCCCATCCCCATTATGGATCAGCATCCACTTATCAGAGAGAACATTCAGCCTTTGGTTTTTATGGGATTGGTTTACTTCACTTAGCATGATATTCTCCAACTCCATCCATTTACTGGCAAATGCCATGATTTTATTCTCTTTTAATGCTGAGTAATATTCCATTGTGTATATATACTACAGTTTCTTTATTCATTCATCTGTTGAAGGGCATCTAATTTAGTTCCACAGTTTAGCTACTGTGAATTGATGTGGCTGCATTACTATAGTATGCTGGTTTTAAGTCCTTTGGGTATAGACCAAGGAGTGGGATAGCTGGGTCAAATGGTGGTTTAATTCCAAGTTTTCCAAGGAATCTCCATACTGCTTTCCAGATTGGTTGCACCTATTTGCAGTCCTACCAGCAATGTAGTCCCCCACATACTTGCTAACACTTATTGTTGTTTATATTCTTGGTAACTGCCATTCTGACTGGAGTGAGATGAAATCTTAGAGTAGTTTTGATTTATATTTCTCTAATTACTAGATATGTTGAACATTTTTTTATATATTTGTTAATCGAATGTATATCATCTTCTGAGAAGTGTCTCTTCACTTCCTTGCCCATTCATTAATTGGGTTATTTGTTTTTTTGTGTGTGTGTTAAATTTTTAAAGTTCTTTATATATCCTGGAAATTAGTGCAAAAATTTGCTCCCAAAATGTAGGCTCTCTGTTCAGCTCATTGATTGTTTCTTTTGCTTAGAAGAAGATTTTTAATTTGAGTCCATACCATTTATTATTCTTGATTTTATTTCTTGCATTTAGGAGTATTGTTAAGGAAGTCAGGGCCTAATCTCACGTTATAAAGATTTGGGCCTATTTTTTCTTCTATTAGGCGGAGGGTCTCTTGTCTAATTCTTAGGTCCTTGATCCACTTTGAGTTGAGTTTTGTGCATGTGAGAGATAGGGGTTTAGTTTCATTTTGTTGCGTATGGATTTCCAGTTCTCTCAGCACCATTTGTTGAAGAGGCTATCTTTTCTCTGATGTATGTTTTTGACACCTTTGTCTAGTATGAGATAACTGATATGTGGGTTTGTCTTATTCGTCCATAAATAAAATCCAGATTGCAATCAGTTCCATTATTGCACCCTTCCCCCACAGTTTAAATCTTACCATTTTCTCAAAGCTTTCTTTATAACTCCTTGTCTAAGACAGTTTTCCCAACACTTAACTTTAAAACTCTTCTATTCTTGGAGCATACCTGTAATCCCAGTGGCAGGAGACTGAGAGGATTGCAAATTAAAGGCCAGCCTCAGCAATTTAGCAAGGCCCTGAGCAACTTAATGAGACCTCAAACAAACAAACAAACAAACAACAAAAAAAAACAAAACAAACAAAAAAAAAAAAACCAAGAGGCCTAAGGATGTAAATCACTGGTAAAGCACCCCTGGATTAAATCTCTAATACCAAAACAAACAAACAAACTATTTTCAACAAATGCCATGATTGTTCTTTTTTAATGCTGAGTAAAATTCCATTGTGTATATATGCCACATTTTTTTATCCATTCATCCACTGAAGGACATCTAGGTTGGCTCCACAGTTTAGCTATTGTGAATTGTGCTGCTATAAACATTGATGTGGCTATGTCCCTGTAGTGTGCTGTTTTTAAATCCTTTGGGTATAGACCAAGGAGAGGGATAGCTAGGTCAAATGGTGATTCCATTCCCAGATTTCCAAGGAATCTCCATACTGCTTTCCATATTGGCTGCACCAATTTGCAGTCCCACCAGCAATGTATGAGTGTTCCTTTTTCTCCACATCCTCGCCAACACTTGTTGATGTTTGTCTTCATTATAGCTGCCATTCTGTCTGGAGTGAGATGATATCCTATAGTAGTTTTGATTTGCATTTCTGTGATTGCTAGAGATGATGAGGATTTTTTCATATATCTGTTGACTATATATCCTCTTCTGAGAAGGGTCAGTTCAGGTCCTTGGCCCATTTGTTGATTGGGTTATTTGTTTTTTCCGTGTTTAGCTTTTTGAGTTCTTCATATACCCTAGACATTAGAGCTCTATCTGATGTATGAGGGGTAAAAATTTGCTCCCAGGATCTAGGCTCTCATTTGCAGGTAAATGGACAGTATTGGAGAAGATAATGCTAAGTGAAGTTAGTCAATCCCCAAAAAACAAATGCTAAATGCCGGATGTTTTCTCTGATATAAGGAGATTGACTTGTAGTGTGGTAGGGAGGGGGAACATGGGAGGATTAGATTAATTCTAGATAGGGAAGAGGGGTGGGAGGAAAAGGAAGGGGCAGAGGATTAGCAAAGATAGTGGAATGTGATGAACATCATTATACAAAGTACATGTATGAAGACTTGAATTGGGTGTCAACATACTTTGTGTACAGAGATATGAAAAATTGTAGTATATATGTGTATTAAGAATTATAATGCAAAAAAACAAATTACATGTATAAAGGCATAATTGGCATGAACATACTTTATATACAGAGATACAAAAATTGTGCTCTATATGTGTAATAAGAATTGTAATGCATTCTACTGCTGTTGTGTATTTATAAAAAATAAAATAAAATCAATAAAAGATTAAAAAAAAAGAAAAATACTAGAAAAGAAAAAATATTTTCAGTATCATACCAAGCCATTAGAAATATATAGCATTGCCTTACCCATTTTCCTTTCCTGTAGTTTATTCCACCTTGCCCTATCCAGAGCATATAGTGTATCCAGAGCATATAGTGGATGGAGAGAGAACTAGCCCTATACTTATATAAACACTCCCTGTGATGCCTTGTGCATGGAAGGCTTTGGAATGCTCTTGTTTTTTTGTTTTTTTTTTAAAGAGAGAGTGTGAGAGAGAGAGAATTTTTTTTAAAAAAATATTTATTTTTTAGTTATCGGCGGACACAACATCTTTGTTTGTATGTGGTGCTGAGGATCAAACCCCAGGCCGCACGCATGCCAGGTGAGCCACATCCCCAGCCCTGGAATGCTCTTGTTGATTATAACGTTTTGTAAGTCCACAGTTAGGTTCAAATAGTCAACTGTACTGTGGGTCTATTTTCACTGATGCAGAGTTCACTTAAATCTAGTTGAGATATTTATGTTACAAGTGATAGAAAATTTAACTCAAACTGATGCAAGTTTAATGTGGGGGTCAATGGTTCAAATCATGTGTTTTCTGTTGCAAATTAATGCTGAGGTTACTCATGCCATCAGCCTCCATTTCCCTTTGTTTTGCTTTTCTGTATTTTGCTCTTCTTTCTGCATTTGACTTGTTCTCTGGATGGAATCTCATAATAATAACAGAAATGGCCATACTAGTTCTGGAAAACACTTTTTAAACACATGCCACCCAGAGAAAGATGGCAGCTTCTTCCTGAAACTCTCTAAATCACTTAGAATCTTTTCTCCCAGAAATCTCTAGCACATGTTTCTTTATATTTCATTTGTCCAAATTGAGACACATCATCACAAGTGGAAGTATCAGCAAGGGTCAAGGGAATGATTTTGTGGTCTAAGTCCTCCATTCTCCAACAAATGGGAGAAGACAAGGTCCTAGTGAAATCAGCATGTTGTTACCGATGAAAGGGAGAATGCATGGATTATGAAAAATCAAAAATAGCAAATGTCCTCTATAATAGCTTTCTAGTTTATAGTTTTATCTTACATTTTAAGCTAGCAAATAACAAATGGGTTAAAAAGCTAGAAGATCTCAAAGGAAAGAATTGACTGAACCCACTGCTTCATAGAGAGATGATCCTAAACTATATGTATGTATGTATGTATGTATGTATGTATGTATGTATGTATAATCAAAATCATCCCCAGGGAAAGCGACTTGTCTCTAGAAGATAGAAGACCTAGGATGGAATGAACCTTTAGCCATAAAGCTGAGGAACTCTGTATATAGTAATTACATTTCTCTGGACCAGAGTCTTTTTATCTATAAAGTGAATAAATGAGAGTAGAGGATTTCTAAGGTTTAGCCAGTTTTAAATAACCATAATAATAATCATAATAATCATAATCTAATGCATTCATATTTGAGTGTGTGTGTGTGTGTGTGGGGTATGTGTGCATGTTTGAGAAGGGGTACCTCTTGACTTCTCTATTATTGGAGTTTAAGCCAATTCCTATTATTCTAAACTCTATGATGGATTGTAATGCTTAGCCATGAAGCATTTTTAAGCAGTTTGCCTTTACTGTTCTCAGTTTCCTAAACTGCATCTCATTCTACATTCGAAGCTAATGCCCCCACTCTTCTCCACTGTTCAGCTCTCATCTTCTTTATAATATCCCTTTCCTCCCAGGATCTCTGAGGAGATTCTGAAAATGATTCACACTAATGTATAAATGATTAGCCAACATTAGAAGTATCAAATTTCTCAAGGGTATATGAAAGGTTAATTCAAAGGACTGGCCTTTTAACGTGATACCCTAGGAAAAGGACAGGTTCTGAAGTTCACTGAACTAGCTTCAAATACTGGATCCACTATCAATTAACTGTGTGATTCTGGGTAAATGACAGCCTCTCTGAGCCCCAGTTTCTTCATTAAAGGATGGAAAGTACAGAAGCCTCTGTGCACAGTTCTTTTAAAAACATATTTAAAACAGGCCAGGCCAAGCATAGTGTTTGGCTCATAGAAGTGACTCAATTTTAGTTCCCATTTCTAACAGTAGAAACTCAGATATCATTCAACAGTTCTGGGTGGTGTTATCTGGGATGACAGGCTTGCTTATCCTCCTTCAAATCATTCCAAGAAAGTTACTTAACATATTTACACATTGAGCTAATTTTAAACCCAGTATCCCATCCTATTATCTGTTTAGAATCCTGCCCTTATTCTTCTTATACGAATGAGAAAAAAAAAGCAGAATTAGTATTTTAAACAACTCACTTAAGTTTTCATTCTCCAGCACTCTCAAGTAAGTCAAACTGAGTTTTGTTTCAACTGTTTTCAGCTTATTTTAAACTTTGACATGGAGTCTGATGAGAGTCGTGGGAGGAGAGGTAGATGAATTTTGTGTAGAATTCAGTCAACTTGCATATTCTTGTGGGTCACAGCTTCTGCTATTTACTCAATCATATGGACTCATCCATCTCTCTCCATCATGTATCTTTATAACACATTGAGGACTCCTATTCTTTTCTATTAAACTATGTTTGGGGAGGAAGTATACTTCCTCGTCTATTATCATTACCTTGACATTGTATTAGCAACTCCTTCCAAATGAAGAAGCAAAGGTTAGCTGCTCTCCTCCTTGGCCACTAGGGATGATATTAACTAGGTTGACCATAGTGGGATCCTTCTTCTTTTTCCTTTCCAGTTTGTTCCTGGCAACAGCCTTTTGAGCAAAACTTGGAATTAGCCTATTTCTTCTTGATTTGTTCATAAGAATGTTGTATGAATTGGGATCAAAATCAAACTCTAACTTGAAGTCCAGGTGGATTGCAAATATTGCTTTCCCTTATCACCCTGGCCTGTTGCTCCAGTGCGGAAGGAAATGAGATCAGTCTGGCAATCTGATCTTCACAGTGCTGTTGTGGTTGTGACCCAGGATCTTGTTTTTTCTTAGAAGATTGTGAATTGATAGCTTGATGATTTCCTTAAGTATTTTCCAGATCTTGCAGTAAGATACAGAGCTTAGAATCACCAATGATAATTCCTTTTTCTCTTTATTAAATTTTGGCAACCCGTTTGTATTTGCCAGCTTTCAGAGCTTTTCTCTGTGCTCTACAAATTTTTATAACAAGGTGGAAAACTCAGTTATCCTCAGTTAATCCCTGTCTCCAATGCATAAATACCAAAGAGTTACAAGTTATGTCAGTTCTACTTTTTAAAATGTTTTTCAAAGTATTTTCCTCTCATGGTTCTAATCTTAATACCTTAATTTAGGCCTTTGTCACCTTTTACCTTTATTTTTTATAGTTGATAATTGATCTGCCTCCCACCAAATTCCCCTCAATTCAGTGTGTTTGCTAAACTTTGGACAAACAACAACAAAAAAACCCAAACAACAACAAATCAAAGTCAAAACCCTGAAAACAAACCAACAAAAAAAAAAAAGATAAAATGCACAAACCAAAAACCAAAAATTAAGAACAAACAAACAAAAAAATCCAGGTTTCAAAATGAGTCATATCATGACCACATCATAAGGTTTCTAGAGTCCCCCTAATGGCTATAGCACAAGGTGCAAACTTCCTGGCATAGTAGATAATATCCTCCATATTTAATTCTGTGGTCTCATCTTCTATCATTCTTCCCAACAGCATGCACTTGAGTCTGACCAATTCCATTCACAAATAAAGGGTAGTACCAGAGAAACATTTCTCAAGGCTATTCTGTTGATCTCTGTGTTCCCATACCTCTCCAATACCTGGGATATAACAAACAGCATGATAACTGATTAGGGGAAGAACAACTGGGCTAAATAAATTATGCTCTTGGTCCAGCTAGCTGGACCTATTCACTCAGCTTTTTAAGATACATTCAGGTAGAGGTCTCTCTTTTGACTGGTCTCTCCTATTTCTAGCTCCCATAACTCTGTGGGATTATTTGATCCATCTTAATTTGACAAAACTGAGAGATGATGTAGAAAGAGGGAGATGGCCTAGGATGAATGGGAAGGTATAAAATAAGTTTCAGTGGCTCCAGAATCTCTAGATTTACTTGAGGACTCAGGAGTTACCATTTGGATCTACAGAATGTGACATTTCTTGAATGCAAGGAAAATCTAGATCAGTGAGTTAGAATAGAGATTGAAAATGACCTTATTTTCCTGTGCAGCAATTTAAGAGGCTAGGCTGAGATCTGTGGCATCTGCCTGAGCTAGTCCAGTTTTGCTGCCACCAAGATCAACTCACTCTTAGCACAGATGTGTTCCCTGCCAGGCCGTTGAGGTCAGCTCAGGATACGCAGATGTTGTGTCATAGTTTGCATTGAGAGTTCTAACGACTGGGCAATACTGGCTTCCACAAACCCAGACGGAAACTAGCAAAACAGGTGCACGTCAAGGTTGATATTAAAGCAGCTTAACTCCTTTATTTAATGAGTCAGTGACCTCATTGTATATTACTTCATTAATCCTCAAATTTCACATGGTTCTGCTTTGAATATGTAAAGGCAGAAGTTGCTGTAAAGATAATAAACACAAAAGTCCCTTCAGGGTTGGAGGAAGACAGCTCTGGAAACTGCCCAGGACTTGGTACTAGGCCAGGCCTTCATTGAACTTCTGGTACCATCCCTCAGAGGCCCAGTGAGGAGAGATTCTTTGCTTCTCTTCTCGACTTCAGAGTAAACAGATAGCTTGGCAGCAGGAGGGTTGGGAAGGGGAGCTCACAATGGGGTAGTGAACCCAAAGGGGTGGCGTTCAGCTTTCTTGGATTTCAGTCCTTGTTCTGTTTTCCCCGGAGACAACACACAGCTGCTTTTTACTCTGTGTGTGATCCCACTGGGTGCACAGGAAGGCCTTTATCCATGCCCTCAGCCCTTCCCGACTGCCTTATGAACTCTCTTCTGTAGTCTTCCTTCACGGGTCTAGTCTCACCCTTCGGTCAGCTGCAGTTGGTACTTCCCTGGATCCTCTCCAAATATTTCAGGCACAAGATGGCTCACAACCCCAGGGCTTCCCCAGGGTTCACAGATAGCCTGATATCTCAGTGAGAAAAAGAAAAGAACAGGCAAAAGCAAACAAAGACACACAGCCTGCCATTCAGAGCAACAGCTTCCTGGTGAGCACCTGATCCCTCAGGAGGCTCCCTTGGCACAGCTGAGGTATTTGGCTGACTGGGATTTTGTCCAGAGCTCGCTCCAGGTGAAAAGCAAACCCTGCTTCAGGCTGAGGTGGTGCCATTAAGTCATTTTCCTATTGCTGTTCAGACCAGCTTTGAACTATAAATAAACCAAGTGCCCAGGAGTCGCTGCAATGCCTACTATAAGGTTATTTGCATCCCTGTCTCTATCTGAATTCCCTCTATGCCAACTCTCCCTTTTAGAAACCCCACAGGTTGGCAGGTCCACCTCTCCTGCTGCCAATGTCAGTGCATTAGCACTTAGCTTAAGTGAAGCATAGGCTGGGCGGCTCATGCTTCCTCCTCCCCTCTTGCCTAATGGAAACACTTCAGATAGAGAATGACACCACTAATATATTGAATATACTTATTATATTGATTCTATTTTAGGCAGCTAGCCCTTGCCTTGAAAATAGTGATTGTATTAGCTTAAATTTTGTAGAGTGACTTTACAGGCCTGTAACTACAAAGGCAACCATGAAGATGGGGATACAAGGACAACAATGGCAGAAGTGACCTAACAACCTAGTGTTTACTGAAGGTCTCCAGTAGTTCATAAGGTACTGGGTCAGGTGACTTTTGTATTATGTACGATGTGTTATTTCTAAGCATCACAACAACTTGGAGAGTTTTTCTAATCTTTATAGAAGGAAAAAGGAGGATTGAGGCAGTTAAATGATTTGTCCAAATGCCCATGGTGGGCAGGTAGGGCCATCTGTCCCACCTCAGTGTCAAGTGCCCTTTCTGCTCTTCCCAAGTTGCCTCTAGGTTTAATTTCATTTGGCAAGGAACACCAGAAGGGTTTAATTTTTAAGTTCTTTCAAATAACTTAAAGCAGTCTCACTTCTCTTAAATTTATGGGAAAGCTATAGAATCAATAAATTTTAAAACGTGAAGCATCAGATTAGAAGCCACATTCTAGTAGATTAAGGAGGGTTTTTCACCATCATTGCAGGCTAAAAATAGAACATTTGATATTCTCTCCGCTACATTGTCAAGGATATTTACTTTCTACTCCCTTCTTTCTTCTTGTAAGCTCTAGAGGTGTCACTGGTAATATGAAGAAAGCAACACTCCAAAGGTTCACATAAGTTTAGAACTCCATTTCTTTTTCTTTCGCATTTTTTTTTTCACTGTGGAAAAAGAACTGAGTTTCTTTGATTTCATGAATTTGGAAATTAGGATTTTTTTGGTGTGTGTGTGTGTGTGTGTGTGTGTGTGTGTGTGTGTGTGGTAGAAAGAAGAGTTTTTAAATATTTATATGATTTGTGTGTCCCTGAAAAACTTATCATCCACATTTTAACCATAGGCAGAATGAACCTGAATGTAACAAGAGCTAATTATTAACTCCAGTTGCCTATTCAAGATTTTTTAATCAATACACTATGCACTGGATTATTTTGCATTGTGTTCATTAGAGGTTAGATTTGCTAATCTCCAAGATTTGATAAGATGCCCAGTTTCTGGACGGGGATCTTCTATAATATAATATGTAAAGAAGGAAGAATTGGCCGGGAAAAGAGATTTTTATAAACCTTACTTTATAAAAGTAAGAATGTTGAGCATGAGATCAGTCATTTGATTTTGTGATTGAAAATATCAATATCTAAAACTTTGGTATGGAAAAGGAATAACTAAAGGATTATTGAACATTCTCATTAATTAAATGTTTACTTTGTGCCAGGCATTCTTCTAAGCATTGGATGCATATTTCTTTCTGTTGGATCATAACAACTATGCTGTAAATGCTTTTATTATTATTCCTATTTCCCTCGCATATGCAGTCCCATGTTGCTTAACAAAAGGGATATTGAAGTGCATTTTAGGAGATTTCACCATGGTGTGAACATCATGGGTATACTTACACAAACCTGTATGGTACACATGGATCATAAGATGTGGCCTCTTGAAATAAGAGCAATGATAAACACAAGATGGATGAGGTACTGCTGGTGTAATACAGCACAGGTGTACAGAAAACTAATTCTTATAAGTTGAAGAAATGCCATCTAAAATAATTACAAAAGTAGTACAGTATGGTAAATAAGCCAATGACAGTCATTTATTATCACTATCGATTATTAGGCACTGTACATAATTGTAAGCACTCCATTTTTAATATAACTGGAAGTGCAGTGGGTTAACTTTCACCAGAATCACCATAAACAGGAGCCATGTGCTGTGGCAGTAGGATGGTGACAGTGTCACTAGGTGATAGGAAATTTTGTATTCATTATAATCTTTATGAGACTATCATTGCTTATGGTCCATTGTTGACCAATATGTCATCACATGGCACATGACTATGTATAAAATGAAACAGACTCACAGATAAGTGAAGTCACTTATCCAAAGTTACAAATTCAGGTTTGTGAAAGGTTGAGTTAGGATGTGAGTCTAGGATTTTGGACTTTCAATACTCTTCTTTGCTTCAAGTATCCATAGAGCATAGAGTGCAAGTCCAGGTCATCTATACAACAGGTTGCAGGTTGAATGATGTGCAGAGATTGTGCCAACTCCAGTCTCCCTCCCAATGTGGCGCCAACAAGAGCACTTCAATCTGGGACACCCTTGGGCCACATCTCTAGGCCCTGAGGTCCACAAACACCTGTCAACTCCTTTCCATATGTAGTCATTTGCCTGACCTATGGGGCAGAGCCATTCCAACCTTACTGAGAACCCAGGATGATGAAACTATCCACCACATCCTTAGTTTTCCAGAATCACCTTCTTTCAATAGATTTCAATGAGATTAAAGACTGTTGCCTTCATGAAGCCTGATTGAGAGGAAATTGAACTTGCAGACACAGCAATAAATCTCTCTACCATTTACATCTCAGAATCACTGATAATTGGACCTTCCTTTGAAGAACTGCTCAGTACCACTTTCCCTTTATATAATTACATTAGAACACCAACAAATTCCAAAGACAGAGGATGCACTTTAAATCTGAGGTTACCTGATTCTATCACATTACCTTTCCTCCTCTGAGTCACCTGCTCCTTGCTCCATGTTACTAGCAGCAGCAGTTTGCAGAAAAGAACTTGGCTCTAATTTTTTTCTCTCACAAGTCAAAAAGAAAACTTCTGAGGGTCTTCTGCATATTTTAGCTTTTGACAATGATTCTGTTAATATCCTTTTATGAAGCTTTTGTGTGCTATTTCTTTTGAACAGCTATCAGAGGTGAACCCCTCTCACTACTGAGAGAGGCAGACCTAGCCATGATGCATTCACACCAAAGAATATTACACTTAGAACCTGCAAAAAATATATACAAAATGGCTTAATCAAGTCTGTAGTGCTTTCATAGCTGTGGATAAAAAGAGCTGAAGAAGCACACACTATCATATATAATTTAGCAGCAGTACTTTATTATGATCACCTCTGCTCTCCTAGGTTTATCTTGCAACCTCCTTGGCATTTTAAACAAACAAACAAACAAGATGCTTTCCTCCAATTCTTCTGTTTTCTACCAGGTCATGCTGTGTCTTGTCACATCAAGTCATGTTTGATGTGACTTGACATAGGTGCTCTGTAACTCAACCCAATCAATAGAACCATCAAGAATAGCCCTGGTGGATCTTTGATGCAGAGCTGGGGTCCAGGGCTACAGAGTGCTTTTTGACAAGTGCCATAGCTGTTTTGGTCAATGACTAATGACAAGGGTAGGGCTATCCTCATAAAAATGTGAGAATGTTCTATTTGTTATTTCTATTTTTCCTGCTATTGATAACCTAGTTAGGGAAGTTGTGTATGATATATCTTTTAATTGCAAACATTTTAACTAGCTATATTTTGTACATTTAGGAACGGCTACATAGTTTTTTGGGCCTAATGCAAGATGAAATGTGCAGTCTCTTGTTTAACATTATTCAGAATTTTAATTTCAAGTTGACAACCCTGAACACTTACACGAGCATGGAGTCCTTCTAAGAATGGAAGTCTGCATGACTCACAGTCCATATGCCCACGAAGCTGCCCCTATATACACACCTCACGCAAGGAGGAGGCCTTTGGTCATGGGATCACATGTAGTGATATTCCCGTCTTTAGAAAGTGTACCCTGCATGATGGTGCACATTTCTGATGATGGCCTATCGTGCCAGACACAAGAGGGAGAAGAGGAATGTCATTATCACTGCATTCAGGGATATTTCAATCGGTGCTGATTGCTACTTCTCCTTAAAGCACAGCAATTTGCTGCGCAGATTCTGTAGTGTTGAGAACGGCACCCTCTGCTATTTCCTACCTCTGTCTACTTCCTTCTCCTCCTTACAACTGTTCCTTTCTTTCCCTTTCTTCTGTTTGGATTGGTTTATAATGCTTTGGGCAAAAAAAAATTATTTCCTTTACATTTTTACATTGCTGCTTTTATTCTGAAATGATTTCCCTTGCTTCATTTTGTTTTATTGGTCTTCTGCAAAATGACAACAGCATATTACCCAATAAATTGCACCAACTTATGAATTCAAAGAACTGACCCCTTTTCTTTGAGCTTTAGATTGTGTATGTGTTGTGTTTGTCTGCACATACTCATCCAAACACATTTTGCAAGCTGCAGATGAACTAGAACAAATTCATTTGGTATATAAACTCAGGACTTTGAAATTTGTTGAAATTTCTAGAAGTGCAGTGTGCATAAAACAGGGGAAAAAAGAGAGAGAGAGAAAATGGAAACAAAAGAGACCTTTTAAACCAAATATTTTTTCCTCTTCAAACAGGTTGGCATAATGGGCTCAAGTCTCTTGTTTTAAAGCAGGTTAAGTAAAAGTGTTTTTAAATCCTAAAAGACTCAGTCTATGAATGAGGTCCTGGGTTCTCTCAGAATTGCAAACATTTTAGCACCAGCTGGCACTGGAGGTCCTGTGCTGAGGTGCCTTTGATGCAGCAACCCTGCCTTTGGAGATCTAAAAAAGAAATTACCCAATTAAGATGTAATGGCCCTCCAGCCTTCCCAGGCTGTGAATGAGAGGAGGCATATTTACAATCACAGCATGCCATAAAATTTTATCCAGTTATATCAAATCAGCAGGGCTAAATTAGCTCTGTCCTGATGAGGAGAGCCACATGTGCACATGCAGGCGAGGGTGGCAGCACTTAGGGCCAGACACAACGGACTGTCAGGGAGATTTAGGGAGATGTTCTTTAAACATAAGGTTGGGGTGAGGAGGTACTGGGGTGGAATCGTTATGTAGACAGCCTATCTAAGATGTATCATTGTGTCCCCAGAGATTCCATTGATCAAAACAAGATAGTTTTAAAAAAAAGCATCACATAATTGGCATAGAAATTTTAAAACATGATCTAGCAAAATTAGCACATATTAATTTTTAAAGGATGGTAATGTTTTAAGTGATTCTAAAGTACTTGGTTTGAATCACCTAATTCCTTCATGCTTTCCTTGAGAAATTCATTTTTTTTCCCTAAACTTGAGGATTCTTTTTTTTTTTGAAGAAGGTTTTTTTTTTTAATGAGAGAGAGAGAAAAAAGAGAGAGAGAGAGAGAGAGAGAGAGAGAGAGAGAGAGAGAGAGAGAGTTTTTAATATTTTTATTTTTCAATTTTCGGTGGACACAACATCTTTATTTTATTTTATGTGGTGCTAAGGATCGAACCCAGCACCTTGTGCATGCCAGGAGAGTGCGTTACCGCTTGAGCCACATCCCCAGCCCTCTTTTTGTTTTTGAACACAGAAAGCCCTGGGTTGTCCATCAAAGCAGGGCCTTCTATTCCTCCAAAGGCCACATGATGTGGGCAGGTGGTCTAATGATTTCTCAGACCCTTTTTCCTCATTCTTCTTCTCTCTTTCTCTTCTGCTTTAACAATATCAGAGAACTCACAACTGGCTACAAAAGACATTTTTCACTCTTGTTTTTGCAGAGAATAGGAGCCCACTTTGGTATGTACACAATGCATTCATTAATGGACATCACAGAATACATCGTCCCCTGTTTACCTTTCAGAAGACAGAGGGGGGTCCCACTCTGCCAAGGTAGACAGAAGCAACATCACCTGAATAATGAAGGGAGGAGAAAAGCTTTCTCGGAAGACTCTGCACCATGGAAGTACACTGCATGTGTGTGTAAGAGTGTTGGGGCAGAGGAAGACAACGACACACAAAGGACACACGTGATTGCACAAACACACTTAGAAGGGGGTCTCAATTTTCCCGTAAGACTTTTGCCAGTCTGCATTTTAAAATTAAGATTTTTCTTAACCTCCATCATCCAATCAGTAGCCATATTAACCACATGTGGCTATTGAGTGCCACATGTGGTTTGTCCAAATGGCAATGCAAAGTCAGTGTAAAATGTGCAACAGATTTCAAAGACTGAGTTTGAAAAAGAGACGGTAAAATTCTTACATTGGTTACACATTGACATTTTAACATTTCAGATATATTGGGTTAAATAAAGTATATTTGAAAAATTAATTCCATCTGCTTTTAAGCATGCTTTAATGAGGCTATATGAAAGAACTGAACAATGTGTGCAGCTTGCATTGTTTTCTGTCGGACACTATTTCTCTATTTCAGTCCCTGGTGTGCATAGTGGGAGGCGGGGAGGGCTTCAGGGAGGACTGTGAGTTCTCATCCACATATGTATAATTCTTTGATCTTACCATCCTAATCACCCCAAACTTCTCACTTGATTACCCCCAGCCCTGGAAGATATGACACATTCCAGAAAGGACTATCTACGGTTGTCAGTTTCTCCATGTCCTGTAATCCTGCAAAGGAAATATATTTACAAGGCACTTACGCCTGGCAGCTCTCTTATCTTTCTTAAAATATGGGTGAGGGACTGGCTCAGTGATTGAGCACAAAATGAGAGCCGCTCTTTCACGCCATCTTCCAAGCAGGTGGTATTATATGCCAGGCTATTTATGCAGTGAGACCAGAGTACAAATAGGAAAAGAGGAAAAGAATGAAGGGGAAAAAAAGTCTCTTTACTAAAATCCCTGACTTCTCCAGAAGCAGTAAAGCAGAAACAAACATTTGGTGTTAGTGGTTATTTATTATTTATTATAATAATTAAAGCTATTGTTAAAAGATAAAGAGGAATCTCATTAATAGCATCTTCCTATATTTGTGTAGCCATTTATAATTCAGAAAAAATGTAGAAATATGTGTTCTCAGCTACCACCTGATTTCTTCTAATGACTCCATGACATGGGTGGTTTTATTCTCATTTGCAAATGAGGAAACAGAAGATGTTACTACAAGTTACTATGGAACAGAAAAATTAGTGACAAGCAGTTCTGAAATTATGATTTTCTCCTGTTCTTCTTTCATAATTATGGCTTGATTGATCTCACTTAAATGTACTTCAAGGTGTTCTCCTCACACTCTGTAAGACTCCTAAGATAAAAAGCAGTAAGCTTTTGGGAGGGATACACAGTCCCTTGTTATGGTTTAGATATGGTGTTCCCCATAAGCTCACATATGAGACAATGCAAGAAGGTTTGGAGGAGAAACGATTGGGTTATAGCCTTAAACTAATCAGCGCATTAACCCCAAATGGGATTAACTGAGTAGTAACTGGAGGCGGGCAGGGGGTGGGTGTGGGTGGAGGAAGTGGTTTATTGAGGGCCTGGCTATGGGGTATATATTTGTATATGGCAAGTGGAGACCTTGCTTTCTGTGCTTCCTGATCAACACGTGAGCTGCTTCCCTCTGCCATGCTCTGCTGCCATGATGTTCTGCCTCACCTCAAGTGCCAAAGAATGGAGCCAGCCTTCCAAGCACTAAAACCTCTGAAACTGTGAGCCAAATGAAATTTTCTTCCCCTCAAATTGTTCTGGTCAGATCTTTTAGTCACAGTGGTGAAGAAGCTGACTAAAACACCCCTTGTTGTAGCTAGGTCTCTTGAGATCTACTTCACCTATGATGGTGAATGTGATTTGGGTCAGACCTCTGGGATGTGCTATTTGTGAACAAATTGTCACTCAGAACAGCGGTCCTCAAATATTACCAAACATCTGAACCTGCTGGAAGCCTTGTTAAAACAGATCCTGTCTCCACATTTTCTGATTCCACAGCTCTCTGATGGGCCTGAGAACATGCATTCCTAAGTAGTTCCCAATGGATGCCAATGCTACTGGTCCAGGGGCCCTACTGAGAACACTGTTTTAGGATGTTATTTACATGTCATAAAGTCACAGGGACAGAGGACATAGAAGGGCGAGTGATGGTTAGAGGTCAAGAAAAATGGATGCTTAGAGGCTGAGCTGGGTTTTTATCCAAAAACCTTATGGAACAAGAATAACTTACAGTAGTGAATTTCTAGGATATAGATAATTTTAAAAATTAGGGAGAAGACAGTGGAAAGTGGAGGAAAGGAGGAGTGATGGGGTGGTGGGGGGAGAGAGAGAAACAGAGAGAAAGTAGAGGCAGGAGAGACAAAAGAGACTGATTTAAACAAAGAACTTCTGATAGCCAACTTACCAGAGAAGAATAAAAGAGCTAATCGATATCACGGTTTCCTATTGTACACATATTAAGAATAATCAAACAATAAAAAGGTCATTAGTTAGCTATTTAAATGTTTGCAATGTTTCCCCTATGAAGGGCAATGACCATTTATCATCATGGTTGAAGTCATTTAAAAAACGTCTAAATACACAATTATCCAAATTGGCAGTACAGGCAGAAGCCCTTGCCTCACAAACTGTGACCAAGCAATAGGACTCAAATCAGGACTTCAATAGGACTCCAAATTTTGCTTATACAAAATTCTGAAAGAAAATAAATGTTCAGGGAAAACAACTAACCCGAGGTGTTTTTCCTATGACATAAATGCTAATTAATAAAACAGATCACCTGACTGTTTCTGCCTCCCCTCTCTGGGGCAGGGCAGGGGAGAATCCCATTCTTTTGAAATGTCCTCTTCTTTCTTCAATTTTTCCCTCACACTCTCTCCCTTGTTTTCTCTTTGTGATAGAGTTTAAAATGCCAAGGAATGACAAGTATTATGTAGCAATGATAAAAAAATTAAATTACCCCAAGTACCTTAAAAAAAAAAAAAACCCTTGCTTTAAGAAAATCACTTTCCTATTTCAAATATGGGAGAAATGAAATTTTTATCCAAATGATTTTTGAGGCATTAAGTTGTTCGTAGTGACACAGTGAAACAGTTTGATAATTATAAAGCAGCATGTCGCTTGGGAGAGTAATTTTTCCATTTAAGAGAGAGCAAGAAGCCAGTTTTCAAAGGAAATGCTTTGTGATTCCATGGCTGTGGGCAAGGAAGTAAAGTGGCGTCTGGTTCCATTGTCATGAGTACCTGAAAACGCGGAGCCCACACTTGCACGGTCTCAGCACAATTTTGGACCGGGCCTCCTTTTTGTCCTGCTCAGTTAAAAGTTGGAAGGAGTGCAGCTGTAGAAAGCTATGGCCAGCACATTTTTTTATGAGTAAAATTTATAGAGTAATGTATCTACTTTTAGCATGACTATTGTTAAACCTGGAGATCAAGCAAAGTGACACTGAGTATATTGCTTTATCAATTGGATTCGTTCGAGTGAAAAATGCTGATCAGGCCATGTCTATCCCTTGGGTACAGAAACCCTACTTCAACTCTGAATGGTCGATACATAAAAGTCAAATTCATTATAATTTGTAGCTTTTTTTTTTCTTGAAGAAGCACGCAGTTCTCAGCACATCAATATCAACTCTTAAATCCACATCGGATGGAGAGGGTACAGCACAGTAATTCAATCTCTTTACACTTAATATGGTCAGGAAGGGAGAATGAAAACAGCCTCTTGTAAAATGATGGAAAAAACAGGATGCAATCACTCTGATGGAGCAGTGCAAAGGAGTCGTTTTACACCATCCGTTACCAGGGCAACAAAATACAGTGAGCCCTATACATCTAACAGGTGACATTTTAGCTAAGAAATTGCTTCTTTGGTATTTTTTCTGTCTATGAAAAACAATGTTACCAGCGTTTTCACTTGTCATGTAGTATAGGGCAACATATTCCTGCTGACAGACCCATAATGGAAAAATAGAGCATTTAAATAGTATTACAGTCTAACTTTTTGGATACATGCTAATATGCTCTTTAAGTTTCAGACACTTCCAAGGGACTGGAAATCTCTGCCTACATCTATGCACGTAACTTGGTTTTTAGATAAGGAGAAACTATTTAACTCTGTTTTCAAAACATGGTATAAAATCCTAGATATAGTTTAAGAAAAGTAATTAATACAATATCCCATGTCATGCATTCCACTAGCTGGGCAAACTCAATGTTGTCTTATTCCAGTAGGTCTTTCTTTCTTTCTTTTTTTCTTTTTTTATTTATATATGACAGTGAAATGCATTACAATTCTTATTACACATATAGAGCACAATTTTTTTTATATCTTTGGATGTATACAAAGTATATTCACATCAATTCATGTCTTCATACCTGTACTTTGGATAATAATGATTATCACATTCCACCATCATTAATAACCCCATGCCCCGTCCCTTGCTCTCCAAACCCTCTGCCCTATCTAGAGTTCATCTATTACTCCCATGCTCCCTCTCCCTATCCCACTATGAGTCAACCTCCATATATCAAAGAAAACATTCGGCATTTGGTTTTCTGGGATTGGGTAACTTCACTTAGCATTATCTTCTCTAACTCCATCCATTTACCTGAAAATGCCATGATTTTATTCTCTTTTATTGCTGAGTAATATTCCATTGTGTATATATGCCACACTGTTTTATCCATTCATCTATTGAAGGGCATCTAGATTGGTTCCACAGTTTAGCTATTGTGAATTGTGCAGCTATGAACATTGATGTGGCTGTGTCCTTGTAGTATGCTTTTCAAGTCCTTTGGGTATACACCAAGGAGATAGCTGGATCAAATGGTGGTTCCATTCCCATTTTTCCAAGAAATCTTCATTCTTAAAAATAAAGAAATATTTTCAGAAAATGATATTTTCACAGCAGAATAGCCATTTCTTTTTAATTTGTCCCCAAAGTAATCCAGTTTTGAGAAAGTAGAAAATGGGTCAATTAAAAATTTCAGGAAACCATTAAACAATTTTACAGAATGTAGTGTCACTGTTTTATTTTTATTTTTTTCAGTTCTGAAGTGAATAATCATTTTTACCTCCTTTCCTGACCAAAAAAAAATGTATGTGACATGGTTGGTGGGAAACATTATGTTTGCTTCTTTCTTATATTTTATTTTATTGTCCACCTATGTTATTCATCCAAAGCTACTGTGGTTCTTCTAGGCTCAGATTCCAAAGGGAAGCATTAGAATTTGTGAATGAACCTTACTTTTCCTCCTCATGATGTCCCATTGGAGCCAATGATATTCATAAATAGAATTTGAGAGCAGGGATGGAATTTGAAGAATGATTAACTTGAACTTTTCTCTTCACAGATCAATAAGCGAACATCCACGGAAGCCACAGAGTGGTAAAATGAGACTAGAACTCAAGCCCCTAACACTGAGGCCAGTGCTCTTTTAATTGCTGTGATTAATCACAATTAATTCGATAAAATTTTCCCATTGAAATATTTCTTGAGCACCAGGTATGTGCCTAACTTTCTGGGATATAAAATTGAATGAAGGTTAATCACAGCCTGCCAGGTATTCACAGATGGGATGACAGAGAGTTATAAGTACAACAGGCTGAGTGCTCTCATGAAGATATAATATGAGCAATTTTAGCTCATATTATATGAGCTAGGAAGACAAAGAAAGGAAAGCTCATGCTTAAAACAAACAGTATGTAATCGCTGGGGTTGTATCTCAGTGGTAGAACAGGTGCTTAGCATGCATGAGACCCTTGGTTCAAACCCTAATACTGCATCCTAAAAAAGACATGTCAATCATGTGAGAATTTATTAGCTATCAACAACTAACCTCCTCTATTATTCAGCTCAAATGAAAGTGACATATAAGCCAGCACATTCATGTTGTTTCTTTCTTCTATTTTGTCTTATTGCCTACTTGAAGATTTTGTTATTGGTCCAAAGCTACTCATGTTCTTCTAGGCTTAGATTCCAAAGGGAAGCAAAGGACAGAAAGAGCTTCTGTTTTTCTCTTTAATTTTTTTTATCGTAATAAAAACACATAAAATTCACTATCCAAACAACTCTTTTAAGTGTACAATTCAGTAGCACATTGTGGTGAAACAGATCTGGAACTTTCTCATCTTGTAAATGTGAAACTTTGTATCCATTAGACAACAACTCCTCCTGGAAGCCCCCTTTCAGCTTTCTGTTTCTATGAATTTGACTCGTTCAGAAGCTTCATATATTTGGAATCATATGGTATATATCTTTTTGTGACTGGCTTATTTTATTTTATTTTATTTATTTTTTTTAAATTAATTTTTATTGCAGGTTGTTCAAAACATTACATAGTTCTTGATATATCATATTTCACACTTTGATTCAAGTGGGATATGAACTCCCATTTTTACCCCATATACAGATTGCAGAATCACATCAGTTGCACAACCATTGATTTACATATTGCCATTCTGGTGTCTGTTGTATTCTGCTGCCTTTTCTATCCTCTACTATCCCCCCTCCCCCTTCCCCTCCCCTCTTCTCTCTCTACCCCCTCTACTGTAATTCATTTCTCCCCCTTATATTTTTCCTCCTTTCCCCTCACTTCCTCTTGTATGTAATTTTGTATACCCCTGAGGGTCTCCTTCCATTTACATGCAATTTCCCTTCTCTCTCCCTTTCCCTCCCATCTCTCATCCCTGTTTAATGTTAATCTTCTTCTCATGCTCTTCATCCCTACTCTGTTCTTAGTTACTCTCCTTATATCAAAGAAGACATTTGGCATTTGTTTTTAAGGGATTGGCTAGCTTCACTTAGCATAATCTGCTCTAATGCCATCAATTTCCCTCCAAATTCTATGATTTTGTCATTTCTTAATGCAGAGTAATACTCCATTGTGTATAAATGCCACATTTTTTTTTATCCATTCGTCTATTGAAGGGCATCTAGGTTGGTTTCACAGTCTTGCTATTGTGAATTGTGCTGCTATGAACATGGATGTAGCAGTGTCCCTATAGTGTGCTCTTTTTAGGTCTTTAGGGAATAGACCGAGTAGGGGAATAGCTGGATCAAATGGTGGTTCCATTCCGAGCTTTCCAAGAAATCTCCATACTGCTTTCCAAATTGGCCGCACCAATTTGCAGTCCCACCAGCAATGTACAAGAGTACCCTTTTCCCCACATCCTCGCCGTGACTGGCTTATTTTATTTAGCACAGTATCTTCAAGGTTCATCCATGTTGTAGTGTAAGACAGCATTTCCCTCCTTTTTAAGTCTGAATAACATTCCATTGTATGAATATAACACAATTTTTTAAAACCTATTCATCTATCTGGGAACATTCAGGTTGCTTCCACTTCTTGGCTATTGTGAATACTTCTATGGAAACAATGTACAAAAGGTTCATAAATAATGAGATAAGGAAAGGGGCCAGATATGGTAAAGAGAAGCTCAGACAAGAGGAGGGTAAGAAGGAAAGAAAATCATCATCATCGCACATGCAGGTAGGTATGTAAAAAAAAAACTGCCAAAAAATGCATTACAAACACTTCTCCAATTTAAAATTTGGAAAAAATCAAATGATCTGGATTTTGTCTGGCATGGTGGTGCACACCTGTAATCCCAGTAGTTTGGAAGGCTGAGTTAGGAGGACCACAAGTTCAAAGCCAGCCTCAGCAACTTAGCAAACCCCTAAGCAATTCAGCAAGACTCTGTCTCAAAATGAAAAAAATAAATAAATAAAGAATAAAAAAGGGCTGGGGATGTGGCTCAGTGGTTAAACACTCTTGGGTTCAATCACTGTTACAAAAAAATAAATAAATAAAATCTGGATTTTATTACTTTTGATCCCATCAAATAAAGGTAAATAATGGAAAATTAAGATGGAAACATCCAGAAAAAAATTAACATTAGCTTATTGGAACAAAAAGAAAAAGCAGCCCAGTTCACAATGCCACTGGACCAGAAAGCTTCCTGTGTCCATGGCACTCACAGAATGAATGACCTCTCTGCTACCCATGTTCCAAGGCCTCTGCAGAGGTGGCAGTTCTTGGGTCATTTTCTCCCCTTCTAGAATTACACATTGTTAAAAAACATCTAGATTTGATGAGCACTTAGATAAGCTGCAAAAGAATGTTGAAAGAATGAAACTATTTCTAAAATTTAAATGTAAAAGGACTAAAAGAAATTCATAATATAGTATGGCAAACAAATGTGCAGTGATTTTCCCTCAGGACTGTAAATAAAGCACGTCTGAAGAGTTTGTGTTTGCTGAATTTTAAACCACATCATCTACCCTTTATTTTTAATGCTTGATTTAGAAAGTTTGAAGTTTTGAATTTTGAGTTTAGAAAACGTGAATGTTTTCATTAAAACAAGCAAATATAAAGACGAAGTAAACTAAAAACAATAAAAAGATTTTAATGAGAAATTGTTCCCTAAATAAGACTTGTAATACGTGGAAGTGCTATATGTAACAGGCATATGTAAAACTTTTTTGAATTAAAAATATAGTAATTTTTCATATTTGTGTACACATCTGGGCATGGTTTTCTTATCCAACTTTATTTTTCATATTAAGAAATATGACCTTTATATATTATTATGGATTCTTTGTAAATATTATTTGTCATTTCTACAATAGTTCATTAACTGAGTAGATAATAAATTCTAAAATCTAAAGTCTATTATTGAATGTTTGGGTTAACTTTTTAAATTTCTCCTCCCAAAAATAGTACTGGGGATTGAAATGGGGCAAATTTATGATATATGCATTTCTGAATATCTTAAAATGAAACCCATGATTATGTACAACTCTAAGGCACTAATAAAAATAAGGAGAAACAAAATATAACAATGTTGTGGCTGGAAGTGAGGTTTATTATTTTATTTTGATTTTTTGACCGCAAGCACAAGTTATTAATTGCATAGAGTTAAATTCATCAATACTTTCTGTAGGATGTTCTCCCTTGGCCTAACCTTGGAAAATTCTCTACCTTTCAAAATTATACCAACAATTTACTTTCTTTTCATTTTAGTTTTCTTTCTCTTAATGCTTGAAGATTTTTTTTCTTCTTTTTTTTAATCTAATCTTTCCATAAATTTTTATGTATCCTATGAGGTATACATTTAGATAATGTTTTCATTTAAATACATAACTAGTTTTCAATAATTTATTGAATGATTATTTTTCTTATTGATTTAGGCTATCATCTAAATCAATATATCACCTAGGATATCCTAGGTGATCTATATATTTAATATATTTAGGATATATTAGATACTAGCACTTACTAGGGTCTTTTAATGAACAAAACAGGTACATTTTGGATAGCTACAATTTATTAAAAATATTAATAGGAAGAAATTCTGAGATAACATGGCTCCTTGTGTTGAGAACTCTTTTTAATGGGAATAATAATGATCATTTGTTTGGGTTTTTAGAATAGTTTTTGGTATTTTTTTGAGTGAACATTAATTTCATGAACTTCAATTTCTATTTGTAAACTCTGGTGGTAAGCAGCCCGGGCCTCTCAGGTTCATTTTTAAATTTAAATATTAATTTTTGAAATGTAATTTATCACCAATCATCTCAGGGCTCTCTTGAGTAATTATAGAGTATTAGTCACATATTCCAAATATAAATGATGTTATAGAAAATTTAATCTACAAAACAAGCACAGCAAGATCTGTGATGAGATGTAGATGAATATGACCACTGCTGATTTGCATATGATATTATCAATGTAGTGAGGAGATTGGGATACAATTTAATTTATTCTTCTTCAGTATTTAGGATTCTGAAAGGAAAAGTGTAAGGGAAATGTTGCAGTCAGAAGCAAAATGTCTCAAAGAGATGGAAGAAAATTCATAAAATACAGTTTGATTCCTGGAAGCTTTGTTAACAGTTTGATAAGCGATTTTCCAACATTTCTCTTTTTTTGTTGGGGACGGGAGCAATGCTCATGGAGGAAAAAATGAGAACCAAGGTTTGCAACCTACAGTCTGTATATCAGAAACATATAAAGTTGATCTTCTATATCTGAGGGTGACATATCTGTGAAATTAACCATCCAAAGATCAAAAGTGCTCAAAAAAGTGAAAAAAAATACAGAAATAAGTTCAAAAGGCAAATCTTGCACTTGCTATATGCTAATCACTATGCTGAATCTGTGTGAATCAAGTGATGTACAGGTACAGCTTGCTGTAGTCTCCCACCACTTCATAGGCCCTCAGTCTCCAACATTCATGGTATGATCATTGCTCACCTCCCGTCTTCTTCATATACTAGGTAGTTAGGCTTTGGTGGTCATATCTGTACTGAACTTGTACAGACTTTTTTCTTGGTCATTATTGCTTAAACAGTACAGCTATTGCTATTTATATAGCATTTATTTATATTGTAGTAGGTATTGTAAGTAATCTAAAGATGATTTAAAATATATGGAGAGATGTAGGTGACTTGAAAAAACTATAACACTTAAAGAAAAAGATTTGAGAATTTGCAGGTTTGAATATCCACATAGGGTCCAGGAATCAGCCCCCTCAGACACTAAGGGGTGACCACACAAGTAAAATGGTATCATTAATAATATATTTTTATGTAGACATTTTAATTCTAGAAAAATGTATGAAGCAACTTTACTTTTGAATTTCATAACACTATATAATTAGTCATATTAATGATTATAAAGAACAAATGATGATTATTTAACATTTGTACAACTTTTTTCACTTTCCTATACTTTCTTTTCTGTATAGTTTCTAGTACTTGAAAAAAGTCCTAAATAGAGATGGATTATCATTTTTATTACATTCTTATACTAATGGCCCTGACATAATTGCTACTTGTCTAGTGGGGGAACACATCTAGAAATTTTTTTCTTTTTTCTCTTTTAACTATCCCCAATTATGCTAATTAAGTGATCTTATGATTCTCAGATCAGTCATTCTGACCATTTTTTTCTGTAGAATAAAGTCCAAATTCCTTGACTTTGTGCATGAAGTAGCCAATCCCCATTCTTCACTTTCCTCTCCAGGTCCTGGAAACTTTATGTTCCGTGAGCAAGTTTTTCCAAACACTGAGCTTATCTTTCCATCTGGGATGCTATTCTGCAAACTTGTGATCATGGAGAATTGCTGACGGGTTAAAATATTTTTTTAAAAACTCATCTAATAGTGCATTAGAATTAGACAGAAAAAACAGCCTTGCCAAATAAGCTGAACCCAAAGCACAAGGACAGTGAAAAAAAAAAAAAAAAAAAAAAAAGTCAAGTCAGCTTAACCCCAACTGGCATTTACAAGATGAACAATATGGTTTGCAGTGCACTTGGAAGAAAACCAACCAGCTTAAGATAATTAAGTGCTACACCATCAAGGAAGGACTCTACAGTGCCAAGTAAGGTTCTTTGGGACATCAAAATCCCTCCTTATCTTAAAACGCTCTAAAAATATGATGAACTTAAAGAAGAAGGGTAGTTCTAATAGTATTTGTGTTACCCTAATTCTATCTGAGGACAAACTTCAAAACCTCGATGGTGCAAAGAGAGCAACTGAAATTGGGATATGTGCTTGTTAGCTTTTTCCATTTTAGAATGTAAATCTAAGAATCATCTAGAGTACTCAGAATCTTTTTATTCTCCTTCTGGCTCTTGTGGAATTTGTACAGGAAATAAATCATGAAGCTACCCATTGCATTGTCTTGCCTCTCTTCTGAAGAAGAACCTTGGTTTTTCCTAAGAACGATCCTCATGGCATGTGGGGAAGGTGTGTCCACCCAACAGGGCAAGTGTAGCACAGTCACCTGCTGCTACCTCCTCCTTTAGGGTCTATTTGAAGCTTACTTCCTCTGTACAGCTTTCCAATTTGCTTTTGATTTCTCCAAAAGATTTAATTGCTTTTACATTTCTGTAGCACTTCATCCAAACCCATAACACAATATTTTACATTGTATATTTAAAAAAAACTATTTGAATTCATTAAAGTTGGGGGTATAGAACTTCATCTTTTGTAGTTTCAATGTCTTAAATATCATCTTCTTTAGAAAAATGTTAGTTTTAATTAAATTGTCAAATTAAGCTATGAAGTCATAAATTTCTAAGTCACATTTAATCCACTTATTCATCAAGTTTACTGCAATGTTTCATGATGTCCTCCTTTGCACTATATCCTGTAAGTAAAGATCTTCTTTCTCTGAACTTTCATCAAATTTATTCTTAGTGTCTTATAGTTTAGAGCTTAATTATTTCTCACATATTCATTCTCACTTCTTTGGTAGATAATTGGATTTTTAAGATAGAAATAATGTTTTAGTCTAAGAAATGTCTAGCACAATACTGACATCTGAGAAATAGTCAAAACAGCCTTGTTGATTGGTATATTTAGGTCAATATCCTAGTTTCACCCAATATATTAATATCTCGTACATTATTTTTAACTGTAATGTTAACAACAAAAGACCTAGGCATCAAAGTCAGATGTAATGGAATTCTGAAGTGCTTTGTCTCCTGGCGTCATGATTAAGAGCAACACTCTGAAATCAGGTTGACGTTGATGTGAACCACATCTCTGTCCGTTGCTACCAATATAATCTTGAATTTAAATTCTTTCAACTTCATTTTTAAAATTCAGGTATAAAATGAAGATAATAGAATTGACTACAACTCACATTGTTATACTGATTAATAGAGATTATTTAAATGTGAGTGTGTGTATGTGTGTGTGTGTGTGTGTGTGTGTGTGTATATATATATATATATATATATGTATATATAATGCAATAATTAGCACATAAGTATTGCATAGAAGATAGGTGATTATTCTAGCAATTAAATAAAATAGTCCATCAACCTGGGGAAGTCTGAGAAGTCCTTTAATGTCCTTGCAATATTTTTAATTTAATCACATGCTCCGGGAAACACATGCAAATAAATAAGGGGAGGCTATTAGACATTGTTATTTTTAAAAAATTACACAAAGGGTAACATCAAAGACAGTAGTGATATGATAAAAAGAAAAAAATCTAGCAAAAAAAAATTTGAGAATTAACTTTTCAGAACTCTGGAAACTAACCCCAAATTTGTAGCAATCCAGGCAGAGCTTATTCAAGCAAATGGTTAAACATCTTAAAAAAAAAAAAAAGCAAGCTTTATCTCATTTTAACTTACTCTCCACTCATCAACTCAAAGGAAGTCTTGAAAATTACAGCCCACATTCCTCATACCTGTTATGAAACAGCAGAAGGAGATCATTTGCAAAGAATCATCCACAGTAGATCTGCCTGTTAACTTCCTGGAAGTCTTGCTCAAATGATTCATCTTTATTTTGGCTAACGCAGAACTCACCCAGCTAAATTCACTACACTTTGGGTACTTGTCAAAAACATTTACAGTTAAATGTGGCTACTATTACTTGAGGCAATGGATAGCAGTTGGGGCAAAGAATAGGTTAGGAAACCTAGAAGGAAAAGCTGAGGAATGAGATACTTTGAGAAATAAAGGCTTTAAACAGCTCTGACATCCATCTGGGGATCTAGTAGCCACGTGCCTACCCAGGGCTCTTCATGTCCTCAAAAAATACCTGCAGAGTCCTTAAGCTCTTGCCTCTGGCTGACTTTGAGTCTCTGCACAGGCAGAGATGAAGGGTAACAAAGAGTTGTAAATCTCCACGGTGAGTACTGGAGACATACTCTAAAAAAACACACCAAGCCTTTTTGCAAAGAATGAGAAAAAGTTAATTTGCATACTAAGCATTTAAGGAAATCTCTGTCCAACCATTAGTTGACCACAAAGCTAGACATAGATACTTCAGTGATTATGTAAAGAGCACACAGTTTTAAAAATAGTTCAAAAAAGTAACTAAACAAAATAATGATAGCACATACCAACAACAAACCCTGAGGTGGGAAAAAAAATGTTTATCAGAGTTTCACATTGAAATATTTAACATGTCCAATTTTAAACAAAAAAAAAATATGAAGCAAGATAAGTAACTGTAAAATATGGCTTGTACACAGAAAAACAAAGAAGGCTATTAGTAAAAGCTGCGCCCAAGAATGCTTACACCAAGTACTAGTAGAAAAAGATTTAAAATTAGGTATTTAAAATATGTTCAAAGAACTAAATAATGAAAGACAAACCTGAGAATAGTGTCTCATTAATAAAGTGATAGAAATTATATAAAAAATACCCAAATAAACATTCTAGAAATATATATATATATATATATATATATATATATAGAGAGAGAGAGAGAGAGAGAGAGAGAGAGAGAGAGACAGAGAGATGTATTTGAACAGTCAGAAGAATCAGTGAGCTTAATAATAGATCAGTTGAGATTATCCAGTATGAGAAAACCAAAAAATCAAAATTAAAATTAAAAAAAGAAGGGAAGAGAGTAAACAGAATCAAAGTGACTTGTGGAATTCCCATGAGATGTACCTAGATATGTACAATAAAGCCCAAAAGGACTGCAGGTAGAGAAGGGCAAGAAGAATATTTGAAAAACTCATGTCTCAAAACTTTCCAAATTTAATTAGAAATACTTTTCTATACATCCAAGTAGGTCAGCAAAAATCTGCATAGTTTAAGCTCAAAGAGATACACACTCAGACATATCATAATAATCAAAGTATCAAAAGACAAAGACAGAAAGAGAATCTTTAGAACAGTGAGAGATTGTGATTTATCAGAACCAAAGATCTTCAGTAAGAGTAACAGAAACCATGGAACATAGGAAATAATGAAATTACATGTTCAAAATGCCCAAAGAAAATTACTATCAATGAAAAGTTCTATATTTAGCAGACATATACTTCAAAAATTAAGGAGAAATTAATTTATTACCAAATAAGCACAAAATAAAAGCTGCCCCGCAAAAGATTCTTGACTCAGGCTGAAACGAAAGGACATAAGATAACAACTTTATTCTATATGAATAAAGAATATCAATAAAGACCAATATTTAGATAATATCAACAGTGTTATTAATTTTAGTTGTTGAAATAATTCTAAGCCTGCATAAACCTATATGTGAATGGGTACATATATCTAAAATGTAATTTGTGATAAAAATAGATCAGAAAGAAAGGGATGAATAGGACCAGAACACTAGAAGATATTGTGTACAAGTGAGATTAATTTGATATTAATCTGAACTCTGATTCTAGATGCTATGAATTAAACTCTAATTAAAATCCCCAAGATAATTATAAAGAAAATAACAATAACATATAATTAAAAATGGTGGAATTATGAAGATACAGTAGAAATAATTTAATACAAAAGAAAGCAAAAATGGCAGAAACAAGGGACAAAAAAGATATGAGACATATAAGACACAAATGGTAAAATGGCAAAAGCATATTTTTCTTATAAAGAATTACTATAAACATAAATGGATTAAACTTTCCAATCAAAAGACAAGAGATTGCCTGAATGGATTAGTAAACAAAGCCTGATTGGACAGAATGCTATTAGAGACATAATAGTTTCAAAGGTATGAAAAGGCTTTACGTGAAAAGATGAAGAAGATATTTCATGTATACAGTAATCAAAAGGGAACTGGACTGGTTAAACTAGCATAAAACAGACTTTAATTTAAAAGTGGTTACAGGAGATAAAGTCCTCATACAATGGTTAAAAAGATCAATCTGTGACGTGACAATTATAAACAGAACCCTGAAATACATGGAGAAAACTTGACAGAATAGAAGGGATTAGCAAAGCACAACCATAACAGGTGGAGAATCTCCCTTTCAATAATAAAGAAAGAAAGTAGACCAGGGAGGCAATGGAGGATGAAACACTATTATAATTCAAGTATTACGTAAGCTGTATTCAGACTTGAGTCATGGTGCTGTTGGCCATGATTTCAATATTAAGGAATTAACCATTTTAAAGTATTTCCTTAAGCAGAAACTTATATACTAGAACTAGAGTCTCACAGGAACCTATTTCTGTATTTTCCTTTGGAACAATGGCTCAGAATTTGCTGATTTAGTGTTTATAGTGACCCTGTATATAGAATATGAATACTGCAAATAACAAAAATTAACTAATGTTTGTGTATGCATGTGTTTTCTGATTCTGTTGCTGATACTCCTGCAACCCTAACATTAAGAGTAGAATATCCTAATGTGTCAGTAAAAATAAGGACTTTTGTATAGAAAACCTGGATTAAGTTCTCATTTTCTACTTTCTGGCTATGAATGTTTGATGATTTATCTTCTCTGAACTTATCAATCTTTGTAAAATTAAGTGATAAATAAAACCTACCAGGGAAGTGTTAATGAGATATCATTTAACTCTCAAACATAAAAGTGCTTTATCAATTAAAAACATTTACTAACACTTTACTGTATATGTATTACAGTGTCTTTTAGATCATTATGTCTATATGCAAAAATTATATATAAACTTCTAAGTTTCTATTACAAATATTCATGATGTTTCTTAGACTGTAACAAAAAGTGCAGTATTATTACAATCTAGAAATAAAAGAACACCAGAGGGTCAAAATCTGGGTGAGATTGCTATTAAAATTATTTGTGATAGAGATAGATGGAGAAATACATTTTTGGAAATCTATTCCATACACTTTCTCAGACTCATCCATATACTGTGTTGTTTCCTAAAAAAAATAGGCAAAACTTTTGTTAATTCTTCTATTTGCCATTGGACCCAGGACCCATCTGCACTAAACCGAGTACCCTGAAAGTATTCTGCTTCAGTTAGGGTCATTCCATCTTTGTCTTCAATATCATCTTTAAATGAATTCATAAGGGACAACTTCTAAGGCAACACCATACAAGCCAGAGGGAAAAAGGCAGAAGTTTGTTGAAAACAAAAGCATTATAAGACTTATAAGACGTATGTTGAAAAGAAAAGCATTATAATCATACATAGATATGGAAAAAATGTTCACTATATAATTATTTTCATTTATCTCATGCACATAAAATATTTAAAAGTCGAAATCCTGCAATCTGATCTCCTTTCTCTTTCCCTCCCCAGTACAGTTAATATCATGACTTTTTAGTTTTGTAATTTAATACATATTTGTCAAAAAAATTCATAAATAATATGCAATTTTAATTATTTTAACTATAATTTATATATAATTGACTTTGTTATTCAATATTGTATTTGTTGAGATTCAGTTATTGATAAAATTCTTCTTTGACCAAAATTTTTGTCAGATTCTTTCAAGTTCTCTGCTTGACTATATCCAATCCTGGGCTCTGTTCTCTAGTCTTGTGGAATCCATTGTGAGCAAGAATCCTAAGTCCTAATCCTAAGTATAGTGAAAATTTCCTATCCTTGTTGTCTGATCACCTTCCACAACTGGCCACCTTGACCTGCCTGGGCAATAATTCTATCCAGTCATTCTATCAAGAATCCCCCTTAACATGATGTTTCCACTTAGTAACTTCCCATCCATTGCTCACTACCTCTCTCCTTGGCTATGTATCCACACCTGTCAGTGGTGAAGTTAGAAGTGAGCTCAATGTTCTCCCCAACTCAAGACTCCCTTGCAATGTCCTGTATCTACCTGCCTTTCCATCTTCACCATGTATCATGACTAACTTTTTCATTAACCCTATTTTGACACATGTAGATCTAATTTATTCATTTTTGTAATTTTTGTATGAGTGGAATGCCTTATAATTCTTATTACATAATAGAACATAATTTTCCATATCTCTGGTTGTATATATAGTATATTCACATCAATTCGTGTCTTCATACCTGTACTTTGGAAAATAATGATCATCACATTCAACCATCATTAATTATCCCATGCCGCCTCCCTTCCCCTCCCACCCCTCTGCCCTATCTAGAGTTCGTCTATTTCTCCCATGCTCCCTCTCCCTATCCCACTATGAATCAGCCTCCTTATATCAAAGAAAACATTAGGGTATTTGGTTTTTTGGGGATTGGCTAACTTCACTTAGCATCCTTTACTAACTCCATCCATTTGCCTGCAATTGGCATGATTTTATTCTCTTTCATTTCTGAGTAATATTCCATTGTGTATATATGCCACATTTTTATCCATTCATATCCTAATTTATTCATTTTTAATATTTTCAATATTTAAATGGATTCAGAGTGACAACTTCTAAGACAACACCATATAAACCAGAGGGAAAAAAGCAGAATTATGTTGTTTTCTCAGATGCTTAACCCCTAAGAAAAAGCATTATAATCATGAATAGACATAATAATCATGAATAGACATGGAACACTATATAATTATTTTCATTTATTTCATGTACATAAAATATTTAAAAGTTAAAAAAGAATGGTTTATTTTCCCATTCTTTTTACTAAAGACTATTAGAATTGTTTCTAACTTTTCATTGTAACATCATCATTATAAACATCTGTATATAGCTTCATTTTTGATATGTGAATAGTATTCCTCTAAGTCATAACCATTTTAGTTCAAGACTTCTTTTTTACAATTTGTTTTAGTTAGTCATACATGAGAGTAGAATGCATTTATGCACTTTAATATATCATACATAGATGAGATATAATTTCTCATTTTTCTGAGTGTACATGTTGCAGAATAATATTGGTCATGTAGTCACATATAATCATACAGTAATAATGTTTGTTTCATTCTACTGTCTTTCCTATCCCCACATCTCCTCCTTTTCCCCTCCCATCACTTCCTTCTAACTAATTTAAGATAATACTATTCTTCCCTAGCGCCCCCCACCTTATTTTGAATTAGCGTCCGTACATTAGAGCAAACATTCAGCCTTTGGTTTAGTGGGATTTGCTTATTTCGCTTAGCATGATATTCTCCAACTCCAACCATTTACTGGCAAATGCCATAATTTCACTCTTCTTTAAAGCTGAGTAATATTCCACTGAGTATATATATACCACATTTTCTTTATCCATTCATCTATTGAGGGACACCTAGATTGGTTCCATAGTCTGGCTATTGTGAATTGAGCTGCTACAAACATTGATGTAGCTATGTCACTATAGTATGCTGACTTTAAGTCCTTTGTGTATAAACCAAGGAGTGGGAAAACTGGGTCAAATGCTGGTTCCATTCCCAGTTTTCTGAAGACTCTCCATACTACTTTCCATACTGGTTGCACCAATTTGCAGTCCTACCAGCAATGTATGATTGTACCTTTTTCACCACATTGTCACCAACATTTATTGTTGCCTGCATTCTTGATGGTTGCCATTTTGAAAGGAGTGAGATAAAATCTTAGAGTAGTTTTGATTTTCATTTCTCTAATTGGTAGAGATGTTGAACACTTTTTCATATATTTGTTGATCAATTGTATTTCTTCTTCTATGAAGTGTCTGTTTAGTTCCTTAGCCCATTTATTGATTGGGTTATTTGGTTTTTTTGTGTGTGTTAAATTTCTTGAGTTCTTTATATATCCTAGAGATTAATGCTTTATTGGAGGTACATGTGGTAAAGATTTTCTCCTAATCTGTATATTTAGTCTCCACTTGTTATAGTAGCTTCTATTTTTTTTTTTATTTTTCATTGATTTCTAATTTCATTCCATTGTTGTCTGATAGGATTCAGGGTATTATCTGGTTTTTTTGTGTGTTTACTAAGCATTGCTTTGTGGCATAATATGGTCTATTTTAGAGAAGGAGCCATGTGCTGCTAAAAAAGAAAGTGCATTTGCTCATTGATGGATGAAATATTCTATATATGTCTGTTAAGTCTAAATTATTGATTGTATTATTTAGTTCTATAGTTTCTTTATATAGTTTTTATTTGAAAAATCTGTCCAGTGAAGAAAGAGGTGTGTTAAAGTCTCCCAGTGTTATTGTATTGTGGTCTATTTGGCTCTTGAAATTGAGAAGGCTTTGTTTGATGTACATAGATGCTCCATTGTTTGGGGCATAAGTATTTATAATACTTCCCTTAAGAAGTATGAAATATCCTTCTTTGTCTCTTCTGATTAACTTTGTTTTGAAGTCTACTTTATCTGAAATGAGAATGGAAACCCCTGCTTGTTTATGCAATCCCTATGAGTGATAAGTTTTTTCCCATGTTTTCACCTTCAGCCTGTGGAAGTCCTTGCCTTTGAGGTGAGTCTCTTGAAGACAGCATATTGTTGGGTCTTGCTTTTTAATCCAATCTGCCAGTTTATGTCTTTTGATTGATGAGTTTAGGCCATTAACATTCAAGGTTATTATTGAGATATGATTTGTATTCCCTGTCATTTTGATTTATTTCTCATAGAATGAGTTTGGAAGGGTTCCCTTCTTTTCTATTTCATGGAATACTTTTTTGATTTGTCTTAGCTTTTGATTTGTCTTAGCTTCTCCTTTTTCTCCTTTGGTTGAATGTCCCTTTAGTGTAGATCCTCCCTTTGATGGTTTTTGCTTTTTTTTTTCCCACTTCATCCTCATGCAATATTTTTGTTGATAATGTTCTGTGGTCTAGGCTTTCTAGTTTTGAATTCTTTTTTTGTTTATCATGGAATGTTTTAATTCATCTTCAAATCTGAAACTTAATTTTGCTGGATATAAAATTTTTGGTTGGCATCCATTTTCTTTCAGATTTGAAATACAAAATTCCAGGACCTCCTAGCTCTGAGGGTCTGGGTTGAGAAATCAGTGGAGATCTGAATAGATTTCCTCCTATATGTAATTTGATTTTTTTTATCTTATAGCCTTTGAGATTTTATCCTTATTTTCTGTTTTAGTCATTCTCACTACATTGTGTCTTGGTGTGGGTGTGCTGTAATTCTGTACATTTGGGATCCTGTAAGCCTCTTGTATTTGATTTTCCATTCCATTCTTTAGGTTTAGAAAATTTTCGGATAGTATATCATTGAAAAGATTGGGTGCATTCCTTTGGTTTGTATCTCTGCTCCTTCATCTATTCTGATAATTCTTAAATTTGGTCTTTTCAGTTATCCCATAATTCTTGGATGTTCCCTTCATGGTTTTTTACCATCTTCTCCACATGTTCAACTCTACTTTCAAGATTATATATTTTGTCTTCATTGTCTGAGGGTCTGTCTTCCAAGTGGTCTAGTCCATTGGTGATGCTTTCCATTGAATTTATAATTTGGTTTACTGATTCCTTCATTTTGAGAATTTCTGCTTGTTTTTCTTTTTGTTGTTGTTTTTGTTTGTTTGTTTGTTTTCATGATCTCTAACTCTTTATTGAAGTGGTCTTTCACTTCCTGTATTTTTCTTTGATTTCACTCCTTATACTACCCTTTACTTCACATATCAATTTAACTATGTACAATCTGAACTCCTTATTGAATATTTCTTCTACTGTGTTATCAGTGGCTTCTGTTGTTGAAGCATCTCTTGGTTTGTTTGTGGCAATTTATTCCCTTGTTTTTTCATGTTGTTAGTGTGTTTTCCCTTCTAAAAGTATGGATCTAAGACAAGATAAATTCTACCCTGTAGACCTATAATGTCCCTCAAGGTTTCCAGTGCTTTGCCTTTAATGGTGAGACCAATAGCAATAGTACCCAGTGTACACAATATATAGCCTTAAAATTAACATCTCCCACTAAGGCATCTATTCTTTCTCACATTAAACCAAAATGATGACTTCAATAACTATCTATACTATAAACAGAATATTTATTAAAATGACTTACAATTTCAAATGGTGGATGAGAGAACAGAAGTAGTGTAGTATGCAATATTCGTGAGGGAGGAAGAGAAAAGCTAGAAGTAAAAATTCACAGGAAGAGTGGAAGAGGTGCTGACAGAGATTGGCTGTTGGTTTGAGAAAAGCTGGAAAGAAAATCCAATAAAATAGATGAGAGAGAAAGAATATGAACAAAGAGAAAAAAATAAAGACATAAAAATACAACAAAAACGCCATTCATATATTATTGTCGTCCACACACTGATGCATTAAAAAAAAATCCTGTTCTAAATATGGTAGAGAGATTGATGAATCAAAAAGTAAAATAAAATAAAATAAAATAAATCTTGCTGGAAAGTCAAACTTTTTCTGTCATTGTTTAACAATTTCTCAGCCTTGTCTCTGATGTCTCTCAGGACCAGTCCTTGCAAGGCCAGTCTCTATCCCACTGATATGGGCTTCAGATACCTCAACCTCAGTCACTCTGCAGTCCCAAGATCTCAATGCTGCTCCTACTTGCAGAGAAACCACCAGGCATACACTCATACAAAGAAGCAACCCTGAGATGCAGAAGCCAGACAAGGGCCACCAGCACTCTCAGCAGGAAGAACCCAGGCTCCTCCAAACCCGCAGGCCCCCCTATACTGGACCTGCAGGTCCCAGCTGGAATTCCCAGACAGAGGCTTTTGTGGTGGTAAACCTGCTGGCACCCCGGCCTCAGGCCCTGGCTGGTGTCCCAAAATGGGTGCAGCCATGTGCAACCAAACCTGGAGTCTCCCTCAAAGCAGTCCTGTAGGCCATGGTAATAGTGGTAGTGGCAATGGTTATTGGCTACAGGCAGCAGGTCAGCAGTAGCTGTGGCTGCAGCTGTGAAGCCAGTGTCCCCAGGTGATTTCCAGGGGTCACCAGCAGTGTGGGCTTCAGTTGCATCTAGGGCAGTGATTTCTTCTGTGGCAGCAGCGGAATCAGAAGCAGCAGCAATGGTGGTAGTAGTGCATGCAGGTGGCGGTTGATTGACAGGAGACTTCCAGTTTAGGGGCGGCAACCATGGAGGTAGCAGGTAGGGACAGAATTAGATTCTGAGGTAACCAAGGCTGTGCCCAGAAAAGAGACCTCCAGGCACTAGAGCAGCCTTCACGGCCTGGGCATGTGCCTCAGGACTTCTTTACACTCTTAAAAGTTAGTGAGAACTTGGAAAAGCATTTTTTCACATGGATTCTTTTTATTTATATCTACTGTTAGAAGTTAAAACAGAAATTTAAAACATTAAAAATTTTAAAAATTTAAAAAGCACTTATTGATCTATTTGAAAAACAATAAATCTATTTAAACAGTGTATATTACAAAATAACTGTATGTTCCAAAACAATCAGAAAATTTCCCTTTATATTTTCAAAATCTCTGTAAGTAATGTCTAGCTTAATATAACAGAACTAGCTCATAATATTTGCTTCTGCGTTCACTCTGTAGTAATAAGTAGTTTGGGTTTCAGGAAATTCTGTATTCCAGAGATATGTTATTAGAAAATGGAGGTATATTTCCCTAGTTTTTTTGGGGGGTGCTATGTATTGAACCCCAAATCTTGTGCATGGTAAGCACACACTCTACACAAGCTACACCTCTAACCCTTTTGTAGCCTTTTTATATTATTTTAGATATCCTTTGGTATATTAAACCTCAACAAGTGCTAGTTTTTGTTTTGTTTTATTTGGTACTAGAGATTGAACCTAGAAGTGTTTTACCACTGAGATATATGTCCAGTCCTTTTCTTTTTTATTTTATTTTATTTTTGAGACAGGGTTTTGCTAAGTTGCTGAGGGTCTCACTAAGTTTCTCAAGCTAGACTTGAACTTGTGATCTCCTGCCTCAGCCCCAGCCTCCTGAGTCACTGGTATTACTGGAGTGCACCACCATGCCTGGAAATTGCTCATCTTTAAAATTCATTGCAATATAGCATCTGAAACCATATCAATGAACTTTTCATACTATTTTATAAAAATCTAATGATGTATTTGTATATTGAATTGATCTATTTACCCATGGCATGGTTTTCTAATATCATGTGTTGGTCATTTGGAAAATATTGTTTCACCAAATTTGTAGACTTTGCAGATGATGACAGGTTTCATTTATATGATATTAAAATAATCACTTTCATTAATATCACACACGTGTCATCAGAAGAGGCTTTAAATATTAGGAAACTGTTAGGCTCAAAATTACTAACTCAGTCTTTCCAAAATTATAATTTTTGCTTAGAAGCTTGAATTTTATCATTGGCACAAATATTATCAATTGTTTTCTCTGAAATGACAAAATTGCTCTCTGTTTTCCAGAAAGTGTCTGATACTCTTTTGAACAAGTTTAGTTTGTCTGTCAGTTGTCCTCTCAAGTAAAAATGGTCTTCTATAAATAAAAACAGCTAATTCAGCTCATAAGCCAATCTCACAAGTGTCCTTTGCTCTACAGTTTGCAACAGAAATACTTCATTCTTAATTGCAATTTTACCACATGGAATATTAAAAAGTTGTACACTTCAGAACCAAGATTTAAGAAACAGAATGCTTTTCACTGATTTTCCAAAGACATTCTGAAGTACAACTAACTTTTAATTGTTTTAACTACAAGTGGCTGGCAGGAAAAGAGTACAGCGACAGCAATACCCTTGGGTACTTCTGCATTGATTTGTGTTAACATACCCACAGTTTTATCTTCCATTACCCTTACACCATCAGTGCTAATGTTAATACAGAGAGAAGACAAATGGGCTTTTCGTTTTATAAAAGTAGTTTTAGAGAGTATGAGATGGTGGACTGTATCTGGGCAGCAATCTTTGACTCTTCAACATCCCAGAAAGGGAGCAGTGAAAGAACGTCTAACCAGAGAGGTGGGTGAAAAAGTAAATTCTCCGACTGGGGTTGTAGCTCAGTGATAGAGTGCCTGCCTCGCATGTGGGAGGCACTGGGTTCGATCCTCAGCACCACATAAAAATAAATAAATAAAATAAAGATATTGTGTCCATCTAAAACTAAAAAAAAATAAAATAAAATAAAAAGAAAAGTAAATTCTCTAAAGTTCAATATTGGAGGGCTTGAGAATTGCAGGGACATGGAATTTGATTGACAGAGCAGAAAACAAAAACAGAATTCCTTGACCATTACCATGGAGGAGTTGGGGAAGGGGCAAAAAAGAAAGAGGGAGAGGAAAAGGAAAAGCTCATAAGATTTATTATTATTTTTATTATTATGTATCAGGGATTGAACCCAGGGGTACTCAACCACTGAGCCAGGTCCTCAGTCCTTTTCTATATTTTTTTAAATTTAGGGAAAGGGTCTCACTAAGTTGCTCAAGGCCTGAGGTGCTGAGGCTGGCTTTGAACTTGTGATCCTCTCGCCTTAATTTCCAGAACTGCTGGGATTACAGGCATGCACCACCGTGCCCAGCTATAAGCTTACTTCCTTAACAGCTGAAAAAGAAAAGCAGACCACGTTAAAATGGGACAGGAACAGCAGAGACAGTGAAGGAGGTCACACAGTACATCCCAAATTGTGGACTGAAAGCTGTACCCTCAGGGCAGCAACTTTGTAGATCTACAGATAGACAGCTAGAAGAAATCAAATCAACACAGCTTCTCCCCACCCACAGGTAGTATTCTCAATAATCTAGAAGGAACTTTAGAGGGATCACTGCTAGCTGACGGCTATTAAAACACCCTCCTCCTCACCACAAACAAGGAAAGTAGGGTGGGACCTGATCCAATAGCAATTCACACTTGGGGAGTGCTAACTCTAACCAGGGCTCTCCACAGTCTCCCCAGGAGCTCCAATGAAAATGGGCCAACTGACACTCTACCCTCATCAAGGTGATAGGTCAAACCTGGGAGATCTGCAGTAGCCAGGATGAAGGCTCCTGTGCCACAGACTGCCCACCAACAGCCTGCACCCACAGGCCCCACAGCTGCAGGCAGTTATCAAGCTCCATGGCACTGTAAAGAAGCACCTGTAGAGTGGGTGCACAGTATCCCACAGCCATCAGTGACACCCTGAATCCTGCTCAGCCACACCAAACAGAAACTATCAGTAGATACAGCACCCTCCAAGCACACAGATTCAGGCCCCTGGGTTGATGATCAAACACTGGCTGGTGAGAAAACCATAGCAACCAGGGATGTAGCTCCTGTGCCCCAGCACCTCTAGTAGGATCCACAGCTGTGAGTCCTAGAGTTGCCAGTTAACTTAGTTCTCATTCAACTGAAGGAAATTCAGAGGATAAGCCCAAGCAGCCAGGAGAGAACCTCACACATACACAGTGGCAGTATACCCCCCAAGGGGCTTACAGAGGAGACACCAGTCACCACCCAGTATGCCCAGATAGGAGCACACTCACCTGTGATCTGTGTACAGATCACAGAGGGAGTAGAAACCCTACACTCCTCCCCAACACAGGTCTCCCAGTGCCAGCTGGGAGAAAAGCAGACCAAGTTAAAATAGGACAGGAACAGCACAGACAGTGAAGGAGATCCCACAGTACATCCCAAATTGTGCACTGAAAGCTGTACCATCAGGGCAGCAGACTACAATGCCTCTACCACTTGCCTCAACCTGCACATTAGAAAATATACGCAGGGTAACCTTCACTGATTTTGTAAGCACTGGATACACAGAGCTTTTCTTTAGTAGAGCATACAAGACTGCATTCCCTAACAGAGAGCGATCTGGCTGCTAAGTCACAGAAAATTGGGGACTATCTCCTCTCACCCAATAGAAAAATAATAAGTACCTAAAGGTCCCAAATCCCAGTGAATTCAAATCAGGAAGACTCAATAAGAAATCTCCCCACCTGAGCATGGATTATCATAAATATATCTAATGTGAATTTTGTTCTCACAGATAATTTCTTTTAAAATTGAATCGATAGTTATTTCCCTGTTTCTCAATACTGCAACCCTCAACCAATTTGATTATATTTCTTCTAATATTTTAAAGCATTAAATGGAGTCATTCTTTCTATCTTTGTTTCCAATGAAACAAAAAATTGATTCTTTGAGAAGATAAAAAGATTGATATATTCTGAGCCAAATTAACCAAAAGAGAGAGAAAACCCCAAATCAACAACATTAGAGATGAAAAAAAAGAGATATCAACACAGACACTTCTGAAATTCAGAGGATCATTAGAAACTATTTAGAAAATTTATACTCCAATAAAGTGGAAAATATAAAAGATATAGACAAATTTCTAGGTAATAGGATGTAATCAAATTGAACAATGATGATACAGAAAGCCTAAGTAGACTGATATCAAGCAATGAGATTGAAGCAGCAATTAAAATCCTTCCAACAAAGAAAATCCCAGGACCAGATGGATTCTCAGCTGAGTTTTACAAGACTTCTAAAAAATAACTTATGCCAATACTCTTCAAATTATTCCATGAAATACAAAGATAGAGAACACTTCCAAACTCATTCTATGAAATCAGTATCACCCTGATACCATACAAAGACACATCAAGAAAAGAAAATTACAGAGCAATAGCCCTGATGAAGATGAATAAAAATATACTTACTAAAATATTGGAAATTACATTAAAAAACACATTAATAGGATAGGACACAATGATCAAGTGGATTTCATCCCAGAACTGCTAGTTTAGTTAATAGGATAGGACAAAATGATCAAGTGGATTTCATCCCAGAACTGCTAGTTTAGTTCAATAAGCACAATCCACCACATAAATAGAACTAAGGACAAAAATCACATCGTCATCTCAATATATGCAAAACAAACCAAAATCCTTTGACAATACCCAGTACCCATTCATGCTAAAAAACTGAAGAAATTATTGACAGAAGGAATGTACTTTCAACATAATGAAAGCTATATATGGCAAATCCAAGGCCAACATAATACTGAACAATAAGAAACTGAAAGCATTCCTTCCAAAATCAGGAACAAGACAAGGATGTCTACTTTCATCACTCCCATTCAACATAGTTCTTGAAACTCTAGCCAGAGCAATTAGGCAAGAAAAGGAAATTAAAGAATACAAATAGGAAAAAATAAATAAGAAGAAGTACAATTATCTCTGTTTGCTGAATACATGATCCTATATTTAGAAGATGTAAGAACTCCACCACAAACTTTCTACTATTTTTTTTTCCTTTAGAGGAAACTTGCTGTGACAATTATACAATAACTATCATGGAGATTTGGTTGTACAGTGAAATCTGAACTAATTAGGTATATCTACTTTGAAATTAATTGAACCATAATTAACCTTTCTTCTACTACGAAAAATTTGTAGTATCCTTTATCTTACAATTATAAATTAGGTAGCAATAACCTTACTTGTATACTTCTCCTCTATTGTGTATATGAGAGATTGTATTTTAAATTTCTTTAAAGTTATATACCTAGAAGAGGAATTGTATGCCAAAGATTATACATACATTCTGACTTACTAAAAAAAACCAAAGAGTTCTTCAGTATATATCCACACCAGCAGTAGAGTAGAATTCCTGTTTCTCTACAAGATAGCCCACAAAGGACACAATTTTCCAACAGAATAATATAAAACAATATGTAAGTTGACAATCGTTTATGTATTTCTGATAACTAATTAGGTTCACATATTTTCATCTATTTGATTTTCTACTTAAGTATGTATTTTTATTCACTTATTTCTTGACTTGAAGAAACTATGTATCAGGTATAATAATACTTTGTTGGTAATCTAGATCACACCTTTCCCGGCCCAGCAACTCATCTTTGTTTGGCTGAAGTGTCTTTTGAAGAGAATTTTCTAATTTTTAAACTTTGTTTTAATTAGTTATACATGGCAGTAGAATGCATTTTGACAAAACATACATAAATGGAGTATAACTTCTCATTCTTTTGGTTGTACATAATGTAGAGTTACACAGGTAATATAATAATATATGCATATAGGGTAATGTGTCTAATTCATTCTACTAATATTCCTACCCCAAACCACTTCCCTCTTTTCACTCCCCTCTATCTAATCCAAAGTATTTTTATTCTTCTCTAGTTCCCCCTTATTGTGAATTAGCATCTACATATCAGAGGAAACATTCAGCTTTTTGTTCTTTGAAATTGATTTATTTAATTTAGCATGATAAAGAATTTTCAAATTTGAAGGTAAGTAAATATATGTTATTTTTCTTCAAGCTATTAGTGACTTGCTAAAATATTTTTCTACTTCAATATTTTAAAAATTTAATTTTCTTCCTTAAAATTATCTTCATTTTCTCAACAGTTCTCTGATCCACATGTGATCAACTTTTATGTAGTTAAGATTTAATTTCAATTTATACTTTTTTTGATTACTGATTTTTTCAGTATCAATTACTGAATTTTAATATATTACTATCATACATCAAGAACTTCTTTATGTATGGAACTGCTCTGTTCATTTCTATTCCATTAGAATATTTGTCATTCTCTGAATGAATACCACATTGTCTTAATTAAATAGTTTTCTAATAATCTTTATATCTTTTTCTGTGCAGCTTTTTATCCTCATTTTTTGATTACTCTATTTCCTTTGAATTACATTTAAATTTTCTAATTAGCTTGCAAGTCCGATAAAATAACTTATTGGGGTTGGACTGAAACCTGTAGCAAATTTGTAAATAACTGTTATGTTTCCAATCATGACTTTTAGCCCATGAATATGGTATACTGTTCCATATTTCAAATTTATGCTCTTATAAATAGTTTATATTCTAAATTTCAACTCTTTGTCTCTTAATGATGAATAGAAACTTAACTGATTCTTTTGTATAGTGATTTTATATTTTGCTGTTTAATGCTCATGTCTAGTTTTGTATTCACTATGAGGACACATATATTTTCTATAATATTTATATTTGCTTCTTATCTTTGTGTAGCTGCAAGGAACTCCATTCCAAACTTGACTACAATCAAGCATCTTGCCTATTGCTTATTTAAAATAAATGTTTTTCAATTTTTATCATTAAATATATTTGTTGTAAGTTTTTTGTTTTTTTTTTTTGGTGGGGGGAGTACTGGGAACTGAACTCAGGGGCACTTGATCACTGGGTTACATTCCCAGCCCTATTTTGTATTTTATTTAGAGACAGGATCTCACTGAGTTACTTAGTGCCTCACCATTGCTGAGGCTGGCTTTGAATTAGCAATCCTCCTGCCTCAGCCTCCAAGACATTGAAATTACAGAGGAGCCACAGCACCATGTTTGCTGTAAATTTTTTATATTCTTCCTCAGAATAAAATAATCACATTTTATCTTTACTTTCCTGAGACTTATTTTTATCTTTTTAATTGATTTAAAAAAATAAATAAATGACAGCAGAATGCACTAAAATTTTATTACACAATTTTATATACAGCACTGAGATTTATTTTTAAAAATCAGTGAATGTTGAATTTTATCAACTTCCTTTCTACATATATGTCATCAGATGAGTTGTCTCCTTTATTCTCCTCATGTGGTAAATTATATCAATATTTCTCATGTTAATCTATTTGGTAATGATGCATTTTTAAATACATGACCTATAGTTCTTTTTACATCTACATTCATATGTAAGAATGCCTGATAATTTTCCTTTCTCATGTATTTCTTATTTGCTATCTAGTTTTGATATCTCATTTTATAAACCAAACTGGGGAATATTTATTTTATTTCTTTTATTTTTATTTTTGCCGTGTGTGTGTGTGTGTGTGTGTGTGTGTGAGAGAGAGAGAGAGAGAGAGAGAGAGAGAGATAGTTTCAATCATATTGGGATTCTTACTCCATGAAATATTTGGTAGAACACTTAAGAATGATTGGGGGTATAAGAATGGAATTTTTTAATAATTTGATTTGTTTAATGATTCTGAACCTATTCATACATTTTGTTTTCTTTGACCCTGTTTTGGCAAGTGATGCTTATGTTAGATATTGGTCCACTTCATCTCATTTTATATATGCATTAGTGTAAAGTTGTTAATAATATTCATTATCTACAATTACATCTCTTCATTATCCCCAATATCATATCTTCATATTTTATTTTTATACCTTGTGCTAATTCCTTTTCTAACTTTTTTATTAGAGCTTTATGATTACACACAGTAGTTGGGTTCCTTCCAGCAAACTCATACATGCATGGAAATCAATTTCAGTTCATGATCCCACTTTTCCCTCCCCATTTTCCCTCCTGCTTTTCCCTTCCCCTTCTCCTTCCTCCACTCTATTAGACTTTCTTTCACTCGTCTACTAATTTGTATTTAATTGACTAACTTTTTAAACTGACCACTTATCCCAATAACTTTTCATGTTTCTTCTTCTCAAATGAACCCTATCATGACTATGATCTTATTTCTACTTATTTCTACTCCCCAAGTTATACCCGGTGATAGTTAGCTGGCATCAGTAGCTAAGCATTGAATAACCAGCGTTAAATGTTTTTTAGTTTTCTAGAGTAATTTATTTTTGACCGATTATTGTCTAAAATATGATTTTAAGTATCCAAATATTTCCAGTTTTCTCCATCTGTTGTTAATATGTACGTGTCACCATTATATAGCATCTCCCTTATTCTAATAACATTTTCTCTTTTATATTCTGTTTTGCCTGATATTAATTTAGCCATATACCAGCCTTTCTGTTTTGTTAGTTATTGACCTGGAACATATTCTTTGTCCTTTTGCTTTCACAGTTTCTATGTTCTTATACTTTATGTGTGTCTCTTATGGACCAAATATGTAATTTTTTTTTCTCTGTGTATATTGCTTATCCAATTTGAGAATGCTTGCATTTAAACCATTGAATTAAAGGATATTGAATATTAAATTGGTATATTTGGGGTAAAAATGGGAGTTCATAACCCACTTGAATCAAATGTATGGAAGATGATATGTCATGAGCTTTGTAATGTTTTGAACAACCAATAAAAAAAAATAAAAAAAAATAAATTGGTATTTTTAGATTCATTTATATATATATTTTTAGTACATTCTTTGTAACATGTTTTCTATGCATTTCCTCACAACCTGGCTTTCAGTAATTTTTATTTCTTATATTTTATTTATTATTTCATGCTAGTATCTAGTGTAGCTTAAATTGGTATATGGCTAATTATTTCTACTTTTTAGAAATAATCTTAGATATGTTAGCATATATATTTGTCTTAACATTTACTATAGTCATTTTTCTTAAATTTTACATAATATAAGAATCTTAAAGATTTTTCTTTATTCACTCTCTTCTGACATGGTATTTTGTCTGATATTTTTGTTCTATCTTGATCAATACCCTTCAAATGAGTCAATATTATTATCTTATATAGTTAAAATTTTTATACTTGTTAATGTTTATCATTTTTAAAATAGACCTTTTCTCTTGAAAGTCATTTTTTGCATATCTAATTATTTTTGAAATATGTGTTTATGTAATTCCTTCCTCAAATATGTAGTTAATAATTGCTTTCAGGTGTGTTTGTCTAAAAATGATTCAATTTGACCTGTTTTTCCTTGAAAATTTAGCTGGATACAATTTGGATTATAGGCTATTTTCCCTTGCAATTTTTTGGTATAATTACTTTATCTTCTGATTTCTCATTTGGTTGAAGCTTAAAGATCTGTTTTTGAACTAACTTTTGTTTGAGGGGATTTCTTTTTCTTCTGTTACAGTTAAGATTTTCTGAAAGTCTATGTTACAAAACAGATTGAGTAGAGGAACACATTTCCTTTTATTACACTCAAAAGTAATTGTGCTGTTAATACTTATTCATAACTATTTTCATCTCTGGAAAATATTCACTCTATTCCTTTATTCCTATTCTCTCTGTTTTGTCTGCTATGAAGTTCCATTAATATATGTTGAATTTTCTCTCTGTATCCCTCATACATGTTAATCTTTTATTTAATTTTTGTGTAGTTTCTTCTTTAGTCTCTGCCTGCTGAGTAATTTCCTAACAGCTATATTCCTTTTAACAAATTCATTGTTGTGTTTAATCTGCTGTTTAAACTTTTCATTGCAGTCCTATTTCATAAATATGATTTTTTCAATTTCTAACTAAGATCTGTCTGTACTTTGTCTATAAGGTCGTGATGTTAACCTGTTTTGTTGTTCTTTTCATACATTAATTCTTTTATATATATATTTACTTCATTGTCTCTAATATGCAACATTTTCAAATCTTGCTATTGGTTATAACTAGTATCTTTTACTTAAGGTGAATTGTTTTTCCTCTCTCTCTCTCTCTCTCTCTCTCTCTCTCTCTCTCTCTCTGTCTCTCTCTGTGTGTGTGTGTGTGTGTGAGAGAGAGAGAGAGAGAGAGAGAGAGAGAGAGAGAGATTGGATAGTGAGCTCACTTTTAACTAGGGTGCATTGAGTAAGATCTTTTGAGTTATATTGGGGTGTAGCGTTTCAGAGAAGTTTTTTATGAAATTTTCCAGTTGGCCCCTGGCAATTGTAAGAGACACTTTGGGCAGTTTACTTGCTTAGAATGTGAATTCCATAGTAAGAGCTTAAACTTAAAATCACATGATAGTAGGACTTTGATTTAAAAATCTTATGGGAGATTTCCATATCACCTTACAAAGAATCTTCTTTTGACAAACATTTTCACTATCTTTATGAGCCAGCAATGGGCAATTTCGTAGCTCTTTATTTCTCCTAAAAGCACATGCATTCAAAGATCCCAGATCAATGTGCATTATATATTTTAAATTCTCCAGCTTTTCAGAATAAGTCTTTATCTTTTTTCTTATTCTTCATATTAAAAAAAAACCTTCAGAAATCATATCCTGCTTTACTTCATTGCTTAATGACTACTATGCTTATAAATAATGACTACTTCACTTGTAATCCCAGCAACTCGGAAGCCTGAGGCAGGAGGATAGCAAGTTCAAAATCAGCCAAAGCAAAAGCAAGGCTAAGCAAGTCAGTGAGACCCTGCCTCCAAATAAAATGCAAAATAGGGCTGGGGATGTGACTCAGTGGTCGAATGCCTCTGAGTTCAATCCCTGATCCCCTCACCACACTCAAAATGACTAATGTCCTCAAAGTTTGATTATACATTTTAAAAGATGTTTGCTATTTTTATCTGCAATATGTTTTATAATTGTGGCTTTTCACATTAATTAGTATTACATTTTAAATAAATAAAATTTTAGTTTTTTAGTCAGTGTTTAATTAAGTTAATTATATTTATAAATATTTTTCCTCAAATTCATTATTTTTTGCATTCTATTTATTTTCAAATTATTCTTTTTTGTAAAGTATATTCATTATTTTAGGACCTTTCAGGGATTTTAGGAAATCTATTCTTTTAGTTGTTACCAAAAAAAAAAAAAAATAAAAAATAAGGGTCATTATTTAACCTTCACTCTTGAATGACAGTTTAGCTGCATATTTAATTTTCATTTGACAGTTTATTTTTCTTCAATACTTTACTTTGAAAACATTACTTCATTTTTTCTTCAGTTTATTTTTCTTCAATACTTTACTTTGAAAACATTACTTCATCTATTGTTGTTAATAAAAGTTTTCTATTACTGTAATTGTCATTTTATTATATAACTGTAAAAGAAAAATTAAGGTATAAAATTGCTTGCATAGTGAAATTCCAAGTTTCTAAAACTATATTTGCAAGCTTTATTTGATATCAAAATCCTAAATTCTGAATGTAAGAGTTCAGAGAGCAAGGGACACCTATTATTTGAATTAACTCTATTTCCAGATCTTAAATAGTAGATATTTATACAATACTGTTATTATCACAAAAATATATGTCAAGGAACTTCAAAAGGCTTAACCCAATAATTTTATTTTGAAGATATTTACTTTTACTTTGTGAGACATCTAATTGAATGGATTTTTATTGTTAGATTTCATGTTGAAGAATGAAAGCCTCTACAAGTTCAAAGTATTTTAATAAATATTGTGCAGTCTTTAAACTTATTCTTTTGAAGAATTACTAATTATACATAAAGTTACATTTTATATTGTTAAAATTTTATTGGATATACCAAACAATATATTATGATCATGAAAACTTAACTAATAAATGCACAAATATTTCTGTGCATATTCCCTGCAACTTGTTAATAGTGATCTGAGTGCTCAGTTGTATGTATCATTTCTTTTTATTTTTAAATACTTATAAGTTTTATACAGTAAAGAAGTATCATTTCTATAATTAATAATAACTTACATATATACATAATAACCTTTGTAGTTTAGAATATAATGTTATTAATATATAATTAAATTATGGCAATAGGAAAGTAGTTTCTCTACAAATATTTTCCCCTCTCACCTAAATCAATGCAGGCTAGTCTACTGCTTTGATAGTGTTTCTACCCATGCTAGAAGTTCATGGCCATTATGAGCCCCTTTATACAAACAAGGTGTTGAACCCCTGTGATATCCTCACTTGGACCATGCCATTTTGTGGAATCTATTCTTTACTCTTTCAGTTACATAACTGGTATGTTACCACCTACCTTTAATTACTTTTCATCTCTGTGAGATTCAGATTCTTGTTCTCCCACTCCACTTCCCCTGATCCTGGGATAAAAGTTCTGTAAAGGTCATCCTGGTCATTTTCCGTACCTATTTACATCCTTTCACAGTCGTCTTTCAGCTTCTATCATTATAGGATGGCATATTATGCATGCAACCATGTTATCAACCAATTTTTAAATTAAATGCTTTTAACAATTAAACTAAAGAGAAAATTGCTTCATGTTTCTGTATTTTAAAAAAGTTATAACATCTTAAATTTTGAAAGTGCTCTACCTTTAGTAAATATATAAATGGGGGAGAAAGATTTCAATTCTTGTTAACATTATGAAACTTCCCATTTTTCTTTTTGCCAAGGTGAACTGATGTAATCCAGGATTTTGTTCTTTTCAAGAAAAGATGAGCAACTTTATAAGAAACCTCAAGGGAAAGGGGGAAAAAAAAAACCTTATTGTATAACAAGTACAGCTTAAGTAGCTGATATTTTTACATGAGGATTTGGCTCAATATAAGGAAAAAGATTTTACAGCCCCAAATAGCAATCTTAAATCCTTCAAACTGATATGGGTGCTTTTGAACATTAGAGATGCTATATGATTCTTTTTAAAACTAGGCAAAATTGAATTTTGACATCTAATTTTTAAAATATTAAACTATCCTGAGAGAATATCAAACGATTATTCCCAGACTGTATATAAATCTGAGTATTCTCAATCTTCTATTCAAAACTGTTTATTATTTTGATACCAATGGTAATATTAGAAATGAAATATCTGGATTCCAGTTTGGCTTTTGATTTAGTTGTTATATGTTCTTAATCTTTCAAGGTGTTTCGTTGGAAGGGGATTTTAATTTTAACTTGACTTCTTTATGTCATTACTGTGAGGGGGACAATCAGGTAATGTATGTAACAATGCATTGCAAGCTTCAAAACACTGTTGATTCATGATTAATTTCAGATGACATGCTTCCCTTATGAAATCTTATGCAACAAAAATATATTCTCTTCACGTCATATAAAGTTTTGTTTCATTTGGCTTGATTATTTAAACACTGATTTTCTTACTAGAACTATTAGCTTCCTTTCTGTGTGGGTCAAGGGGCTTTTCCTGTAGCTTTCACTTCTCTGCTTTCCAAGTACCAAGATAACCGGTAATCATGACAGTAACAGTTAACCTCTACTATGTGCTATGGGTGTTTCAGGAATTGTGTGTGCTAAATGCCTCTACAGGCATTATTTATTGAATTTCAAAACCAATCTATGAGATTGATATTATAAATACTCATTTTTTATTAGAAGGAAACTAAAATTCAGGGAAGTTCATTCATTAATTTAGTGACTCTGCACTGGGTACTAAATATTCACCAAGCATTGAGCTCAATGAAGGAGAAAGAACAGTCAACAAGGTAAAAAAAAGTCCTTTCACCTATTGGATTTATATTATGGTTAGAGAAAGAGAAAACAAAGAGATGAGTCTATTTCACTATGCAATAAGTGTTCTACAAAACATTGAAACCGAGTCTCTATTTTTTAAGGAAGTTGGAAACCTTTCTGAAGAAGTCACAGGGATTTCACCTGAACATTAGGAAGGAGACAGTCATGTGAGGAAGGTCAGCAGAGAATACATTGAGCTGAAAAGCAGTAAAAGGGAAGGTCTTGAGATAGGAATAAGGATCATGGTGAAGGAGAGATGAGGACGATGGAGAGATGTGGACAGAATTAAAAAATGTCTTGGAGTTGGAATTGAAAGGTAAGGGTGAGGAAATGAGGTGGATCAAGGGCATTTTGGTGGTTCATTTAGAATAAAAAAGTAGGTTGCTGGCCTTCAAGGATGATGAGAGGCTGGGTAGGTTTGGAAAAAGTACAAAATACTTTTTTTACTTGTAAGCATTTTTTATTGAGGTAAAATTTATATTAATAAAATTTACCCTTTTACCTGCAAATGCCATGATTTTAATCTATTTTATTGCTGAGTAATAAATGGATGGCATTGGAGAAGATAATGCTAAGTGAAGTTAGCCAATCTCCAAAAATCAAATGCTGAATGTTTTCTCTGATATAAGGAGGCTGATAGGGTGGGGTAGGGAGAGGGAGGATGAGAGGAATAGATGAATTCTAGATAGGACAGAGGGGTGGGAGGGTAAGAGAGGGGGTAGAGGGTTAGCAAGGATGGTGGAATGTGATAGATATCATTATATACTAAGTACATGTATGAAGACACAAAATGGTGTCAACATACGTAATATACAACCAGAGATTTGAAAACTTGTGCTGTATATGTGTAATAAGAATTGTAATGCATTCTGCTGTAATTTATTTCTAAAAATCAATTAAAATTTCTTAAAAATAAAGACAATGTAGTTTTAATTAAAAAATTTACACTTTTAGTCATTTTTTTACTGTACAGTTTAGAAGCATTATATCCGTTCACATGGTATAACATCACCACCAGCCATCTCCAGAATGTGTTCATTTCTCAAACTGAAAAGCAGTGCCCACCAGACAATAACTCCCCATTACTGCTTCCCTCTGGCCTCTGCAGCTACCATTCTCCTTTCTGTGACTATAGATGTGGCTACTTTTGGTACCTCATGAAAGTAGAATATTACAATAATTTCCTTTTTTTGTGTGTGTGACTGGTTTATTTCACTTAGCAAAATATCTTCAAGTTTCATGCATATTGTAGCTTTTGCCAAAAGTCCTTTTTTTTTCTTTGCCTTATAAAAATAGATTTCTTTTTTATAGATCAAAGTTATAGCAATCTTATACAGCAAGTACAGAGAATTTTCATATATTCTCTTCTCTTATATATATACACAGTCTACTATCTATTCTCCCACCAGAGTGGTACATTTGTTACAACTGGTGAAACTAGGAGTTAAGAGTTACCTTTAAACTTGGTTTATCAGGAGGACTTTAGCAGAGAACAGGCTATGGATACATGAGATAGGTAAGTTGTAACATAGCTTAAAAATAAGAGATACAGTATTTGAAGTTAAGGTCTACATAAAATTAGCCAGAGAGTCTGTAAAAGGAAGAAGAGAATCTAGAGTAAAATAAATATTTAAAAAAAAAAAAAAACTGTAGTTCTGGGGCTGGGGATGTGGCTCAAGTGGTAGTGCGCTCGCCTAGCACGTGTGAAGCACTGGGTTCAATTCTCAGCACCACATAAAAATAAAATAAAGATATTGTGTCCATCTAAAACTAAAAAAAAATTTTTTTAAAAATCTGTAGTTCTATAGTACTCTGTATTTAAAAGGGCAGCAGAGACCAAAGAGATAGCAAAAAAGAAAAGAAAAGGAAAAAAACAAAAAACAAAACAGAGTAGAAAGGCTACGTGTAGTAGAGAAGAAAGCCAGGAAGTCACAGGATACCAGGGAAACCAAGAGAAAAAACACTCCAAGAATGTCATCAAATGTAGCAGATATCAACAAGAGGTTAGTCCAGTACAGTTTGGAAGGGAGGTTCCATTGGATTTGACAAAATGTATATTAAGAGTGAGTCAGACAAGATGAAACCCAATGGGATAAAGGATGGATGGTCAATTTTCCACAAGGTACATAGCTAGGACATGGAAGAATCAGAATTCCAACCTAGTAAGGCATCTATCCCCTGGGCCAGTGCTTTTAACCAGTTTGCAGTATAACCACTCAGAGATCACTGAATGGTGAGCATACCAATGGTAACATTCTTTGAATATTAGTATTAGCTACAACATACAGGTCATTTCTTTAAACAAAATACTATTTTGAACAACCAGAACATGAACGATCTCACCTCTAGTCCCAGTTTGGCTCTGTTCTTTTCTGACAACTGCAATTCTGTTTGTCACCCAGGAAGACATTTCTCTGTTGACTAGTTGCTTTTTTTTGAATCCAAGTTTTCTTTCTGAGTTGTGAGTTGCAGTGAGTAAATTCTCTTTCAGAATTCCATTCAGGTCTCTATAGATTCATCTTATTTTTCTTTTTTATTCCACTAGTTGCGCTAGAGAGTTTCAGTTGGATCTCAGTTCCATGTTTACCTTTTCTACCACCTGAGCTGAAAGCTTGCAAACTACATTTCCCAGACTCCTCTGCAAGTAAGCTTCCTGATATGTCTTTCCAATGGGAGATATTATGAGAGATTGGAATTGGAAGGGAGAAAGTCACTATTTTCTTTTCTTTTGTCAGCACTTGTGGGACAGGTAGAGGGAGAGATGGGCAGCTTTAGAAGGCAACGGGTTCCAGAAGAATCTATAGGATTATCATCCTTATCAGTGATGGAATATGTGGATTCCTTGGATGCAATTCAGAAGAAAAACCAGATTCCTTGCTTTTATATAATAGCACTGATTTCTCTTGCTCCTCAGGCTCATTTTCTCCCTTTTATTTTTCATCCCTTCTAACAACTTTATAGTCAATTCTCTGTATTAAATTTCTCTCTACAGGAAATATCTGTATTAGTTTTAGTATTCATTGCACATGCTGACTTACACTCCAATATAACAACATAATAGAACGCTAAATCTTAAAATAACAAAATTCACACACTTGCCAAACACCAATAAATACAACAGTTTCATTTTTTAATGTTTCCTTCCTTGTCCCTGAGACTGAATACATTTTAGATGTTCAACTTTTTAATAGTTTTAAAACTTTAGACTCATTTCAGAGATCAGCATATTACTTAGTGGTAACTTTCCCAGTAATGCAAATGCCTTAAAATCTAGATTATTATTTATTTGAATTTTTTCTTATTCTTTGATACTAGAAACATAATCCACATTGCAATAAGGGTGAAGAAATGATGGATTCATGTCTATTTGTGGAAACTGATGACTTCAATTTCTATACCACACTTGAGAAGTAGCATTCATTCAGTATTATCACCCACTGTGTGGACTTACCCTCATTGGTCACTTAAATTAAGGAATATAAAATAGCAACTATTAATTTGCTTCTCTTAAGTTTTGGATTAAGTTATAATTACCTTTGGATATCAGATTTATTTCTTAATAGCTCGGTGACTTGAGAAGTCTACATACAGTCTCATCCTCAATTTCCTACTATCAAATGAGAATAATAATGTCCACTTACAGATTTGTTTAGAGACTTATAAAAGATTTCTGTGCCTGGTAGCTAGTAAAACTAATAATCTCATGTGTCCTCGGTTCTAAATTGAAGTTTTATTAAAATGTTTTTAGGGATATGAGGTGGTATAAAGACATGTAAACATCAATGTACACATAAAATGCAAAAAGGATAATTTAAATATGATTCAAATATGAAAAAAAAATGGTTGTGGGGAAGGCAAAATATTTATCAGTCACCTTTTTAGAGACAAATGTCTAATTTAATCAACTTACATACTTTATTTTTTTCCTTTTATGGAGGATAAACAATATTACAGGTAAAAAAAATTAATCTGGGCATGATTGCACACATCTGTAAATCCAGCTACTTGGATAGCTGATGCAGGAGGATCATGAGTTTGAGGCCAACAGGGAAAAACAGCAAGGCCCCCATCTCAGAAGTAAACTTACTGAGTTCCAGTTAGCAGGAATAGGAGGGGAAAATAATAGCATTTGGATTGTTTTCTTTCTTTATACCAACCCTATCTAATACAATGGACATCAACCATAGTAGTTATTAAATATATGCAAAGTAGCCTGCCTGATATGCCATGACTAGTACATTTGCATTAGTTAAATTTCAAATGCTCAATGGCAACATGTGACCAGTGCCTACCTTACTGAACAATGGACATATAGAACATTAGTAATAATCATCACAATAAGTTCTATTGTACGGAGGTATGCTAGAAAATTCACCAAAATTTTAAAAAAGCAAGGGAAAAATAAGAAAAGCTGAAACAAGGTCAACATAGTTGAGCAAATAGATCTTTCAGCCCACAAGAGAAAGTGACAATTAAAATTATTATGCAAAGATTAAAAGATATTGTGAAATACCCAGATTGCATTATTTATTGCAAATCACTTGGGCAACATCAACAGACAGCTTCAGATGTTTTTACCATGAAATTTTAGATGTTGCTACCAAATGTACAACATACTACTGTGTACTGTCATAAGTCAGCTAAAACACTTGTAAACATATGTCATGTCAGTCATTAAAAAGAAGGGTATAATTACACTTTTAAATGTGGTAAAGCATTTTGAAAGTAGAGTATAATTTTCCAGAGCAGGAACCTTTGTGAACATATCTTTCTCTGAGTGTTTGTACAGCCTGACATCTTCAGGTTTGTTCAAATCAAGAGCCCTGCTGTGAACAAGCCAGCTGCAGACAATAGAAACAATTTGTTCTTTAGGTGCCATTTCATTGAGAGAATCAAATAGAAGGAGCAACATAAGCACAGGACCACAGATGGACAGAAAATCAAGACAGAGAGGTTACTACCAAATTAGACCAAGCAGCTGAAAACTCCAAGTTCTGAAAATATTAATCATTTTTTAATCATTGCTCATGAACAACATGAAAAAATAGCAAACGTGTCTTTCATTCTACAAAAGTTGATGGCTTTGCATTGTTAATGTAGAGTATACCCCATCATGCATCTCATGATTTGGCATCTATACTTTTTAATTTCTGCGTTTATTTTCTGTCTTCCACTACTTGAATGCAAACTCTCTGAAAACATCTTCCTTTTCTCTTTTGTTTCCTCCCAATCCCCTGCACCAGAGCAATCCTGAATGTCATAAGGCACAATTTAGAAGGAGTACTACTCAAACGGCACTCACACTACACGCCCATCTTGGCACATAATAGGTGCGCAGTAAACATTTTAACAAATAAATTAATATAAGCAAGCTATACACCAAATTATCAGCTTGAGGATTTGAGCTTCTTATTTATATAAATTTCATGGCAGCTAGCATAATTTGTATCTTGTGTACTTGGGTGTTCAATAAATATTTGTTGAATTAAATAGAGAAGCAGGGTTAAGTTTTATAGAAATATTTCAAAAAATAGAAACACTGAATTTTTCTCCAGTGTTTCTCTTTCATGATAAGATGAGATGCTATTAGCAATGGGGAACAAATGCTGTTTGGTATTATTTTTGTTCATATACTTAGTTATTCAGAGAAGGATATTCTGTTTTTTCTTTATTCAGTTAATTGGAATACTAGCCTATGCTGACCAAATACAGATAAATACTGATTATTTTGGTTTTATTTTTATTTTTGTATTTATTCAGTATTAAAAATTACTAAGTGCCAGTGTTAACCCAGGAACTGGAAATAATAATAAAACTCTCTGCCTCTGTATGTAAGCATCACAACATAGAGTGCTATCTGCTATGTTAGAGGTATGTGCATAGAGTATGAAATCCTTGAATATCCTTTAAGGCAATCAGCAGACAAATCTTTTTCTTTCAATTTTGTTTTATGCTTTCCTGTCTCATTTTATTTTAGTTGCTTTCCTTGTAAACGTTACATTATTGGATTTGTTCTTTCTTACATTCATTTGTCCAATTGTCCTTCATTTTTTTTCCTTATTTTTTTATTGGTTGTTCAAAACATTGCAAAGCTCTTGACATATCGTATTTCATACATTAGATTCAAGTGGGTTAATAAGGAAATTTGACTCATTCATGTTCATGGTGACAACCATAAAGAAATCTTATCTATGTCTACTCATCTTTCCTCTTCTCCATATTTACCCTGGCCATGCTATTTAAAATAGTGCACTCTGTCTCCCTTCTTCCCCTTGCTATTAAAATCTGCCCCCATCCTGTTCTGTTTTTATTTTCCACAGAATTTATATTCCTTTAGAGTTGTTACATGAATATTGGAATGTCTATAGTCTTATGCCACTGCCTTTTAATTTTATTTTATTCTTTCAATTCCTTCATTTATTTACATTGATACTAAAAGAATGATTTTACTTGATTTCTCAGCTCACAACTGCCATTTTATCAAGGTCTTAATTTCATTTACCTCCTTGAACTGTAAAAGATAGTTTTTGTTTGTTTGTTTGTTTGTTTTAATAGAGTCAGGTCCTAGAGCCTTCTCATATTCTCCTGAGGACACTAATTGTACGTCTTCTAAATTATCTTTTAGATTACATTATTAATTCATTTTCCCTAAAATTTTGTTTCTTTTCCTTGTATTTCCATTCAGTACTACTGGTTTTCCTAAAATGTTTAGGATTCTCAATCACATGCTCACCTTCTCATTTAACACTTCTGTTGTACATGTGTTAATAAGAATGGCACATGATACTATTTCTTTTACCACTAATGAACAACCACTGAATCCCATGCTCCTATTGAAGCATGACACTGCTAATACTTTTTAAAGTTGGAAAACTATAATAACATTTTGGGAAGCAAATTTGTAAAGTGAAAATCAATCGTTATCACATTCAAAATAAGCCCATATGTATAACAAGATTAATTACTGTGACTCAATAATTTGAACTTGCATTAATTTTCGGTATGTGAAACTTTAGATGGAAAACATCAATTGCTAAGAAAATTCAGAAAAGGATTTATTGCATAAATCCTAGAAAAGTACACATTTTTGTCATTAAAAGTAATGTGAACAAGTAAAATAATTACCAAACACATACCAGAAAACTGGATACCTTCAAATGGAGATCAAATGGGAAGTGAGAACAGACAGAATCATGGAATGTTTTGTTTTATTGATGCCAGACATGAAATGAGCTAAGAACTCAGTGATACTTTCACCAAAAAGTTTTTAGTCAAGGCCATACTGCACATAAACCATTTCTGATATCTCTGGAAACAGGGGCATCTCTATACACCCCAAGCATTTTAATGCAAAACAGTGACTTTGTAGATTAAATAAATAGTAATTAGTGGGAGAAGTTATTTTGGAGAAAAATATGTGGAGGTATTTGGGAGAGATTTATGTCACTTAAGGAAGTCACAAAGGAAAGAATTTAAGTTATGTCTATAGGAATTAGTGAGAGACTATGACCTATGGAAGGCTGAATTACATGCCTGTTATTTGAACCATGTGGTTGTATTTTATTATGGTCTTATCTGTTCTATATGTTGGGGTCACTGACTGGAAGGAATCATATCCTGAGAAATGGAGGAGCCTCACTTAAATAGCTGGTTCTAAAACAATTTAATTCATGCATTCTTCTTCCTCTCCTTTGCCACTAGGCATTGAGAAAAATGAAAGAGAAAAGAGAAGGATTCCACTGTAGAAACCAAATATTACATCATAGTCCTCAATCTATAAGTAAGAATTTAGATGTGTCCTTTCTATCACAAGCAAAATTCTCTAGGCCTTATTTGCCTGTCATTTAGATTTTACCAAGCTAGGTGATAATACCCTCAAATTTTAAAATACTAATTCTATGTTACTAGTCCCATTTTTGTTCTAGAATCAAACTATCTCCTGAATTTGAATAGTGTTTCCTAAAAGTATTTTGTCTATTTTTAATGTAGCTGGTTTGACCACACAGGTGACAGTTCACCCTTAAAAAGTTATGCTTTATGAACAACACCTAGAAGTGCATTTTACTGCTTATCATGGCCAAGTTGTTTCCCCAATGATGCTTAGGACATCTTCTTGGATTTGGTCTTCATGGACATGTCACTTACTATGTTCATGCAAAAAGTGGATGATAATGGGGCTTTTTGTAGAGAAAAGCAACTGCATTGTTTATTCTTTAAAACGCATAAGAGTATCTCCTGGAATTTCTTTCTTGATTTCCCTTCCATTGTACTTGTTATTTGGGTCCAAGGTCTTGTCATTGTACCTAATTGATACTTCCCCCATTTACTTAGAATCTTCTATATTAATCTGTTTTTATCACATGAACCTTCACTTAGCAACCTTTACCTCTGCTGTCCTACAGTGCCTACAAAATGAAAAACAGACACCTTGGCCTATTACCAATGCTGATGCTCAAATTCCTGCTCCCTGGAATGTATCTCTATGACATCACAGTTCACATTCAGCTTTTCCCTCCAGATGAATTTACAGACTATTCCTTCCTAATTTTTCCAGGTTCAATTTAGTGGCCTGAAACATTCCAGTGCATATACATAGATAAGTGACATATCCATATATGGATAGCAATATCTATGGATATTTTACCTACACTTTTAAGGCTTGCTACAGTTTGGATGAATGTCTTCAGAGTTCATGCATTAAGGGCCTGGTCCCCAGGATAGGGCTGTTTGAAGATGTTGGAACCTTTGAGAGGTGGGGAATTAGAGAGAGGAATTTGGGAATGTGCCTTGGTAGGGATGGGCAGACACAGCCAGTCTTCTCAGTTTCTCTCTGCTTCCTAGATCATAAATAAGGAGTTTGGCTCTGTCACACTTTCCTGCCATGATCTGTTGCCCTTACCAGAGGACCGAAATAAATATGGTCACCCAACTTTGGACTAAAACCTCCAGAAATGTGAGTTGAAATAAACCTTTTTCCTTTATGAGTTATTTGCTTTAGGCAGTTGTTGTAATAATACAAAATTGACTAATATAAGCCTATTACTTCTTCTCTAATTATATAGACAATTGCAATTTCCATTGATCACTTCTAATACTCAACCACATAATACTTATGAAGAATTTGCAACAGTGTCTAGAATATAACAGGTGCTTATTAACATAATAATAAATAAGCATATTTTACACTTATTTTCTACTTTTATTCCCCTTAGAGTTGTGTGTTTTAAAGGGCAGTTACCATCTCTAACTCATCTTTGAAGGGCTACTCATAATAGTCTTTAATAAAGATTTATTAAATGTCTGGTTCAGGTAGGAGGTATCTCCTAAAATTTCATGGGTGAGACAATGCAAGGATTTTCCAAGGTAAAATGATGGGATTGTGAGAGGTGTAAACAAGTCAGTGGATTAGTACACTGAATGGTTTAAGTAGGGAGTAACTTTAAGCAGGAAGATTGTGAAAAGAGGATGCAAGTCACTGGGTATGTGCCTTTAGGGTTTATGTTTTGTCCTTAGTGAGCAGTGCGCTCGCTCTCTCGCTCTCTCTCTCTCTCTCTCTCTCTCTCTCTCTCTCTCTCTCTCCTTCCTTGTTGCCATGTCCTGAGTTGTTTTCTTTCACCATACCCTCTGCCATGATTTCCTGCTGCTTCTCAGGCCCAGAATTTTGGAGTCAGCCAACTGTAGACTGAACCTCTGAAACTATGAAACAAAATAAACTTTTCTTCTTCTTTAAGTTATTCTTGTCAAGCATTTGGTCACAGTGACAAAAAGCTGACTAAAACATTAAATAACAGTGACATTTGCTATTCATTGACAGCTGTTTATAGATTGTTAACTGATACAAGTGGGAAAATATGTATCAGAAAACTTTCTATTCATCAAATCCATAGAAAGATAGGGCATTGTTCTTGCCAACTAAGATTGCCCTTTGACACCAGTGTAAAACATTGAATGGGTCATAATAACCTCTTCCCACCTCCTTGGCTTAGCAGTTATCCATATCTTACATCATTCATCTTCTGATTTCCGTAGTATAAACTGTATTCTCTGCCTGTTCTCTTTTCATTCCTATATGCCACTCCCCCTTTGCCCCAGAATGCCCTTGGTTCTTTCCCACTAGGAATTTTGGGAATAGCTCCAATTTTGCCATCTTTTATATGATTTCAACACTCTTTACCCTTTCAACATTCCCCAATGTTTGTTTTCCCATCTCTGCTTCCTCCATAGACTCTTAGTAAGTTTTTTGGGCCTGAGGTGGGATTCAAGGAACTATAAAGTTGATGAAGCCTTTCCCTTTTATATCTTTCAAAGAGGGATATACCTGCTTTGTTCATTTCCTAGAAATATAAGAGAAAACAAATGCACCAATGTGTAATTAATGTGCAAATTCTTAATTCAGAGTTATACCAGACTATGGAATTCATTTTAAAATCCTGACACTAAAAGTATTGCTTGGTAACATATTTCCCTGAGCACTTAACAATACAGGTGATCATTAGCAAGAAAGAATTCACAAAGAATAGGGTTTTTATCTTGTGGTGAAATTCTGCATAGACCACCTGTATTACGGGACCTCAGCTTAAAGGCTGGCATGAGGCTAAGGCACTAATGACAATTACAGAAACTGAGCAAAAAAAAAAAAAAAAAGGGGGTCCTTTTCCTAGCTAGATTAATGGAGAAAGCTTAAACATCTGACAGAATTATTTTGCTGTATGTGAAAATCCCTCTTACTGGGTCACCATTACTCAAAGAAGGGCCTGCTGAAAATAAGAAATTCACAGCTATCCTGCTGACATGGAGAGAAAGAAAACTTCAAAGTAAACCTTGAAGAAATGATTTTTAAAGCAGTAGAGCTGAAGCTTGACCCAATAATAGATTTTGAAAGGGTGTTTGGTATCTCTGTGGTAAGTCAGACTGTCCGACAGACAAGGCTCCCAACCTGACTACAACCAGGCTGGAGGCGCCTTAATAGTGATATTGATTGACTATAAACAAAGACAGGCGAAAGCAACCAGGATAGCAGAGAAAAATGTATTTGGGGGAAAAGGTTATTATCCTCCTTTGGGATGACTAATACCACAGCCATAGAAATTCATTTTACAACAAATATTTTTTCAGATCCTACAATGTGCCAGGCACTGGATAAAAGACACATTTTCTAACTCTCAAGGTATTTGCAGGCTACTTTATGTGTTTTAAGGGGGTCGGCGGAAGGAGGAAAGAATCCATGGCCTCTACACAAAAATCAAACCTGCCACTTTAGCATTATCAGTAACCCACACTCTGTTGAATTGCTCTGAAAAAAAAAAAAGAAAAAAAAAAAAAAAGAACTAGATCACACAGAATGGCTCTCATTTTGTTTCTGTCACAAAATAGCTGGATGACTTAGAGCACTCACTTCACTTCTTTGAGCCTTAATTTCCTCTTGGCCACATATGGGGCAGAGTGAAGGCAGTGGAGTGGGAGAGGAAGAGAGTAATCAGGGTTACTTCCAAATCTGCTTCCAATTCTTAAATTTAAATTTGGTTGGGAAATCAATAAGCAACACAATATTAGAATGTGACCTCTAGAGAATTTGTGAGCAGAATCGTGGCAAAATATCAATTTGTGTCAGATGGGTTTGCAGTTACTCAGGCCTGGTTGGGGTCTGTCTGGCAACAATGAAACTTTTCTTGTCACACACTGACCCTCATTTCAGAGTTCTTGTCTGATGTATGCAGAAGGTTTTATAAATAACAAGGAAACAGTCCAGCAGCAGTTAGCGGGGAAAGGTGCAGCTATACAAAACCCCTTTGACTTTTTTCTCTCTTCAATTAAATTGGTTATTTTGGAGTCATTTGATGTGAACTCACTTTACTAAATGGAATACTTAATATCAGCTGATAGGTCAGTCATTCTCTTGATCAATGTAAATGGTTGGCTTCTTGCTTTTGAGATATCTTCTATCTAATATGCTATAGCTAGAGCTTTCTCCAAGCAGTATCCATTAAGGA